>NW_028318213.1:0-624870 GCF_062004578.1 Staurois parvus
TGTGACTACGTTCGCCAAGGCATACCAGGTGCAGAACAGCGTGACACCGTTGCGCCCTGCACATGTGATATGCCGGTCGGGTAATGGGACTTGGCACGGGGGGTGGCGGCTGAGGACACGGCGGAAGAAGAGGTGGTAGAGGCGGACATCTTTGCCGGACCAAGGACGTGCAAACGTGGAGGCAAAAGCGGCGTGACCTGTCCAAGTTGCTGGTGCGGCTGTGACGGCACCACGTTCACCCAGTGGGCCGTAAATGACATGTACTGTCCCTGACCGTAGTTACAGCTCCACACGTCGGCGCTGCCGTGCACTTTGGCAGAGACCGACATGCTCAAAGACTGGCCCACCATGTCTTCTACATGTGAATGCAGGGCTGGCACTGCCTTTTTGGCGAAGAAATGACGGCTTGGCACTCTCCACCGCGGCGCGGCACAAGCCATCATTTCTCTGAAAGGTGCTGAGTCACCACTTGGAAAGGGAGGGACTGCAGCACCAGCAACTTGGACAGGAGGACGTTCAGCTTTTGCACCGTCGGGTGCGTGCTCGCAAACTGTTGTCTCTTGGAAACGGATTCCAAGAAAGACTGCTGACGGAATCCGTGAAGAGGAGTAGCAGGAGAAGGAGCATCTGAACGAGCGGAAGATGCCAACGAGCGACAACTCCCCTCAGCAGAGGTGTTGGAGCCTTGACTGGCTGATGGAGGGCGATTGACGTCGGGTGACGGAGCAAGTAACGGAGCGGGTGATGGAGCGGGGGCTGGGGCGGGCAGAACCGCCGTATCTTTATCACGGTTTTCCCAGGCCACCAAATGGCGACGCTGCATATGCTGCCGCAACGCTGTAGTCCCAACATGGGCCCCCTGGCCACGCTTGACTTTCTGGCCACATAGTCGACATACGGCTACGTTTACTTCCTCGTGCGGCTTGACGAAAAATTGCCACACCGCCGAGTAGGAAACTTTGCCCCCGATACTCCTCACTGGCTGACTGCTGCTTCCTCCGTGCACACCGGCACCACTACTGGCCGTGGTGGTAGGCTGCAGTGGAGCTGGTGCTCTACTCCGTGGACGTTTGGCTCCACTGACACTGCTGCGACCCTGCTGCTGTCTCCTGGGCAACCCACCGACTGTTTTGCTCGCTGCCAAGCTGCCACCCTCTTCTCCTGATGATGCGGAAGAAATTGCCTGATGACGACGAGGCTGCCAAGTGCGATCAACCTCCTCATCATCAAGTAGGGTCTCCGCCTCACTACTAGCCCCCTCGGCTGCGTCTGGGTCAGGAGACAGACCTGTCTCTAGACCGGCTACCGAGCCACTCTCCTCGCCACTACTTCTTCGCCTGGCTGCTGAAAAGGCGGATGTCTCCCCCCGTTCCTGACCGCCCTCTGTTAGCTCTTCCTCACTGTACAGTGGGGCTGAGCCCACAGCATGCGATACTTCGCTTGGTGAGGGAACACCAAAGGACAGGGGCAGGTAGAGGACACGTGATTTCAGTGGGCTTGCTCCCGGGCCATGCCAACTAACGGTTGTGTCTGACGTACCCACCGACCGTTGGCTGTAGGTGTCAGAGGTGACCTGGGAAGAGGAAGACGACCGAGCCAACCAATCGACGACGGCAGGGTTGTCGGTGGAGACACGACCGCTGGATGACACCGGGAGCACTGGCCTCTGGCTGCGAATAGTGCTGCCTCGACCCCTTCCTCTGCTGCCACGTCTGCTCGCTCCTAAAACATTGCCTCCTCTGCCACTCCTCTGCATGTTGTCTGACATACTCTTTAATTAAACGATTATGTGTCCCTGAGTAACAATTCTGTGTCCCTGAGTAACAATTCTGTGTCTGTGCGAGTAACAATTCTGTGGCCCTAAGTAACAGTTCTGTGGCCCTCAGTAACAATTCTGTGTCCCTGATTAACGTTTCTGTGGCCCCAAGTAACAGTTCTGTGGCCCTCAGTAACAATTCTGTGTCTGTGCGAGTAACAATTCTGTGTCTGTGCGAGAAACAATTCTGTGGCCCTAAGTAAAGTTTCTGTGGCCCTAAGTAACAATTCTCTGGCACTCAGTAACAATTCTGTCTGTCCCTGAGTAACAATTCTCTGGCACTCAGTAACAATTCTGTCTGTCCCTGAGTAAAAATTCTGTGGCCCTAAGTAAAGTTTCTGGGGCCCTGAGTAACAATTATCTGGCACTCCGTAACAATTCTGTCTGTCCCTGAGTAACAATTCTCTGGCACTCAGTAACAATTCTGTCTGTCCCTGAGTAAAAATTCTGTGGCCCTAATTAAAGTTTCTGTGGCCCTAAGTAACAATTCTCTGGCACTCAGTAACAATTCTGTCTGTCCCCTGAGTAACAATTCTCTGGCACTCGGTAACAATTCTGTCTGTCCCTGAGTAACAATTCTCTGGCACTCAGTAACAATTCTGTCTGTCCCTGAGTAAAAATTCTGTGGCCCTAATTAAAGTTTCTGTGGCCCTAAGTAACAATTCTCTGGCACTCAGTAACAATTCTGTCTGTCCCTGAGTAACAATTCTCTGGCACTCCGTAACAATTCTGTATGTCCCTGAGTAACAATTCTCTGGCACTCAGTAACAATTCTGTCTGTCCCTGAGTAAAAATTCTGTGGCCCTAATTAAAGTTTCTGTGGCCCTAAGTAACAATTCTCTGGCACTCAGTAACAATTCTGTCTGTCCCTGAGTAACAATTCTCTGGCACTCGGTAACAATTCTGTCTGTCCCTGAGTAACAATTCTCTGGCACTCAGTAACAATTCTGTCTGTCCCTGAGTAAAAATTCTGTGGCCCTAATTAAAGTTTCTGTGGCCCTAAGTAACAATTCTCTGGCACTCAGTAACAATTCTGTCTGTCCCTGAGTAACAATTCTCTGGCACTCCGTAACAATTCTGTCTGTCCCTGAGTAACAATTCTCTGGCACTCAGTAACAATTCTGTCTGTCCCTGAGTAAAAATTCTGTGGCCCTAATTAAAGTTTCTGTGGCCCTAAGTAACAATTCTCTGGCACTCAGTAACAATTCTGTCTGTCCCTGAGTAACAATTCTCTGGCACTCAGTAACAATTCTGTCTGTCCCTGAGTAAAAATTCTGTGGCCCTAAGTAAAGTTTCTGGGGCCCTGAGTAACAATTATCTGGCACTCCGTAACAATTCTGTCTGTCCCTGAGTAACAATTCTCTGGCACTCAGTAACAATTCTGTCTGTCCCTGAGTAAAAATTCTGTGGCCCTAATTAAAGTTTCTGTGGCCCTAAGTAACAATTCTCTGGCACTCAGTAACAATTCTGTCTGTCCCTGAGTAACAATTCTCTGGCACTCGGTAACAATTCTGTCTGTCCCTGAGTAACAATTCTCTGGCACTCAGTAACAATTCTGTCTGTCCCTGAGTAAAAATTCTGTGGCCCTAATTAAAGTTTCTGTGGCCCTAAGTAACAATTCTCTGGCACTCAGTAACAATTCTGTCTGTCCCTGAGTAACAATTCTCTGGCACTCCGTAACAATTCTGTATGTCCCTGAGTAACAATTCTCTGGCACTCAGTAACAATTCTGTCTGTCCCTGAGTAAAAATTCTGTGGCCCTAATTAAAGTTTCTGTGGCCCTAAGTAACAATTCTCTGGCACTCAGTAACAATTCTGTCTGTCCCTGAGTAACAATTCTCTGGCACTCGGTAACAATTCTGTCTGTCCCTGAGTAACAATTCTCTGGCACTCAGTAACAATTCTGTCTGTCCCTGAGTAAAAATTCTGTGGCCCTAATTAAAGTTTCTGTGGCCCTAAGTAACAATTCTCTGGCACTCAGTAACAATTCTGTCTGTCCCTGAGTAACAATTCTCTGGCACTCCGTAACAATTCTGTCTGTCCCTGAGTAACAATTCTCTGGCACTCAGTAACAATTCTGTCTGTCCCTGAGTAAAAATTCTGTGGCCCTAATTAAAGTTTCTGTGGCCCTAAGTAACAATTCTCTGGCACTCAGTAACAATTCTGTCTGTCCCTGAGTAACAATTCTCTGGCACTCAGTAACAATTCTGTCTGTCCCTGAGTAAAAATTCTGTGACCCTAAGTAAAGTTTCTGGGGCCCTGAGTAACAATTATCTGGCACTCAGTAACAATTCTGTCTGTCCCTGAGTAACAATTCTCTGGCACTCAGTAACAATTCTGTCTGTCCCTGAGTAAAAATTCTGTGGCCCTAAGTAAAGTTTCTGTGGCCCTGAGTAACAATTCTCTGGCACTCCGTAACAATTCTGTCTGTCCCTGAGTAACAATTCTCTGGCACTCAGTAACAATTCTGTCTGTCCCTGAGTAAAAATTCTGTGGCCCTAATTAAAGTTTCTGTGGCCCTAAGTAACAATTCTCTGGCACTCAGTAACAATTCTGTCTGTCCCTGAGTAACAATACTCTGGCACTCGGTAACAATTCTGTCTGTCCCTGAGTAACAATTCTCTGGCACTCAGTAACAATTCTGTCTGTCCCTGAGTAAAAATTCTGTGGCCCTAATTAAAGTTTCTGTGGCCCTAAGTAACAATTCTCTGGCACTCAGTAACAATTCTGTCTGTCCCTGAGTAACAATTCTCTGGCACTCAGTAACAATTCTGTCTGTCCCTGAGTAAAAATTCTGTGGCCCTAATTAAAGTTTCTGTGGCCCTAAGTAACAATTCTCTGGCACTCAGTAACAATTCTGTCTGTCCCTGAGTAACAATTCTCTGGCACTCGGTAACAATTCTGTCTGTCCCTGAGTAACAATTCTCTGGCACTCAGTAACAATTCTGTCTGTCCCTGAGTAAAAATTCTGTGGCCCTAATTAAAGTTTCTGTGGCCCTAAGTAACAATTCTCTGGCACTCAGTAACAATTCTGTCTGTCCCTGAGTAACAATTCTCTGGCACTCCGTAACAATTCTGTCTGTCCCTGAGTAACAATTCTCTGGCACTCCGTAACAATTCTGTCTGTCCCTGAGTATGAATTCTGTGGCCCTAACTAGCGTTTCTTTGTCCCTAAGTAACAGTTCTGTGGCCCTCAGTAACAGTTCTGTGTCTGTGCGAGTAACAATTCTGTGTCTGTGCGAGTAACAATTCTGTGGCCCTAAGTAACAGTTCTGTGGCCTTCAGTAACAATTCTGTGTCTGTGCGAGTAACAATTCTGTGTCTGTGCGAGTAACAATTCTGTGGCCCTAAGTAAAGTTTCTGTGGCCCTAAGTAACAATTCTCTGGCACTCAGTAACAATTCTGTCTGTCCCTGAGTAACAATTCTCTGGCACTCAGTAACAATTCTGTCTGTCCCTGAGTAAAAATTCTGTGGCCCTAAGTAAAGTTTCTGTGGCCCTGAGTAACAATTCTCTGGCACTCAGTAACAATTCTGTCTGTCCCTGAGTAACAATTCTCTGGCACTGAGTAACAATTCTGTCTGTCCCTGAGTAAAAATTCTGTGGCCCTAATTAAAGTTTCTGTGGCCCTAAGTAACAATTCTCTGGCACTCAGTAACAATTCTGTCTGTCCCTGAGTAACAATTCTCTGGCACTCAGTAACAATTCTGTCTGTCCCTGAGTAACAATTCTGTGGCCCTAATAACGTTTCTGTGGCCCTAAGTAACAATTCTCTGGCACTGAGTAACAATTCTGTCTGTCCCTGATTATGAATTCTGTGGCCCTAACTAGCGTTTCTTTGTCCCTAAATAACGATTCTGTGGCCCTCATTAACAAGTCTGTGTCCCTGAGTAATGGTTCTCTGTCCCTAAGTAACTTTTCTCTGTCCCCAATTATCGTTTCTGTGGCCCTAACTCTGTCCCTGTCCCTAGTACAGAGCGGTCTGCCTCTGTTCAATAACTGCAGGCAAATGAAGAATTCCAAAATGGCCGCTATTTATAGCTCGACCATTACACAGTGCTGGCTGGCTGGCTGCTGATTGGCTGATGCGATCACATGTAGTTGAGGCATGCATTATGGGTCAGCGCGCCTTGTCTGCGCGCCTTCCCAGACATCCCCGCTCCGTCGCCGCACATGTCAGCCGCCATTTTCTGAAAAATTTCGATTCGCGCGTCCGAATTAGGCTATTTTTCGGATTCGGCACGAATCGAAATTTTTCCGATATTCGACTCGAATTCCACTTCGGATACTTCGATTCGCTCATCTCTAATCACGGTAAATGGTCTGTAAGTGACCTAGTCCAGGACAAGAACTATTGATATCTACCAATGGAGATTTCACATAAACTCATATTGTAACAGTCACCCCCTTGTAGCCAGTAAAACCAGACCACACATGTAATATTGGTTTATATGCAATCTCCTTTACGATTTATAGTTTTGCCTTTGTATTCTGAAGACTCTTTAAGCACAAAATGAAGTCTACTGACCCATTGGACCCCTTTGGAAGGCAGCAGGGAGGGGGACTAGACCCCATAGCCAGGCAGAATGGAGGCAGATTGGACCCCATTGGCAGCCAGCATGGAGATAGACTCCAGTACAGCTCTGTGATCTCTCTTTCATAGATCTGGATCTCAATATCTGTAGTCCATCATTTGCTCTGGATGTACTAAATTCATAATCACAAAAGAAAAAAAAATCACAGATCATAGATCTCAGTAGTCCAATAATAAATAAGTCTGAAATGCGATCTGATCATGTTGCATTTTTTTCTTGAACATCCTTCCATAAAGATTTTAATTTGGTATAGCTGACTTAGTTAAGTCCTTTGGATCAGCTTTCTTGACTTCCTGAAATTATACTTTTTAGTGTGAGCACAAATTATTATTATTATACAGGATTTATATAGCGCCAGCAGTTTGCTCAGCGCTTTACAATATAACGGGAGACAATACAGCAACAATACAGTTCAATGCAAGAGGGATAGGAGGCCCTGGTATCCAAAGATACTCAGTCAAAGTTCTTCTTTTTGAACCTTTAAATATTCACATTGCTCAACCATCCAACAGCAGCAAATGTTAGCCTTGTCTTTCCATCACATTTACTGAATTTTATCGATAAACCTTAATTTCACATCCTCCTGTGTCTGGTGCCATGGGCTTCCTTCATTACTTTTATCATTTCAGTCCTTTCTTCAACTTTACCAATCTTGTCCATCAACTTCTCCATAAAGCTCAAAATTTTTAGTAGCTATTCAACAGTACACCACCACCAAATAAAAAAAACGTATCCCACAATGTTCTAAGACTGGAATATTCCATAGAAAGGATTGAGGCACAAAATTTAGAATAACAATGGTGTCTACTTTGAATAGCCAACACCTGATAGTCAATACACAGAGGGGACATGATGAACAATGGTGATGGGATCCTGTATGTACAGTAAGCATGGAATGAACAATAGTACAGGTGGACCCCCCAGGAAGACAATAGGAACAGTAAACATTGGCAGTGTTATGCTAATAACTACCACAACCCATTCAACAGCCAATGTTAGGGGGGCAGTACACCTCAAAAGTCATCCTCAACTTATAATAATGTATTCTAGATGTAACAGATATTAAAAACACAATCCAACAAATACGTATCTGCTAAACTGACCACACATACACAGCTCCATACCCTAGAACGTTTTTTAGCCTTGCACAGAAAGACCAAAACTCATCTATTTAAAATAATTGGAAGTAATGAATTAATTTCCACTTTCCCAGCAATGAGAATGCTTAAAACATTAAAATCATCTCCATAAGTTTCTTCTAGTTTCACTTTCCTGCAAAATGCAATGGGGTTGATTTAGTAAAACTGGAGAGTGCAAAATCTGGTGCATCCCTGCATAGAAACCAATCAGCTTCCAGGTTTTTTTGTCAAAGCTTAACTGAACGAGCTGAAGTTAGAAGCTGATTGGCTGCCTTGCAAAGTTGCACCAGATTTTTCACTTTCCAGTTTTAATAAATCAACCCCAATGCATTTAGGTGACACAAAATTTCAATAATGAAAAAACTGTTAATGCTTTTATTAAAAAAAGTCAAGCTTTTTTGCCTTATAAAAAAAAAAACCATACTGAGAAAAAAATAAGTAAAAACTTATTAACTTAGTAAAAACAAAAAAAAACAATCTTTCTGTTCCTTCTTAATAAAAATATGTCACCAACAAAAACACAAACCCAAGAAACTGAAGTAAGTTGAGCACATTTTAACCAAATCAAATTAAACACAAAAATTCCCTCTACTGGTATCCTCCTCATTAAATTGAACTGTGTTTAATGGTTCTTCCAATATATTTATGGGAGATCTAAATATTGAAAAACAATTCTGTGGTGTATCCTCCCTGTTTGTTTTGGAGGTCTTCTAATACCCACTATGTTGCACTGAAACCCTCAGTTGAGTCTTCTGACAAGTGGTCACAAATTAAGTTACCCAATCAATATACTTTACTAAATTATACCACTAGAGATAATAGATCCCAGAGAGTTCATTGTCTCAGCAACCTTTCAGCACATTTTTTTGGAGCAAGAATTACAGGGTCTCCAATGGTCAAGTTATGCATTCCTGGAAGGCTGGACACCCTTATTGCATATCTAACCAAGAGGATCCTTTGAAATGGATATCTGGAAAACAAAGATTTGGATCCCATTGTCTAGATAACTACCCAGGCACTGGATAGTCTCCACCTATTGTCACACTTTCAGGCATACAGTATCACCTGTAATTAATAATAGAATATCAAACAATTCCCATCTTTCTTCAGAACTTGGACAGATAAGACAACATATTACACAACCACATCCATCAAACTCTAAATAAAATATATTTCTTGTTATCAGATTATTTACACCTGTCAATGGAGATGTCACATAAACGTAGATTGTAACTCATGGGGACCATTATGTGTAATTCCACTTTAAGCTGAACATTGTCATATACAAATCTAAATGATTTACATTTTGTAGAAAGAGTGTCTATGCCATCCATTCTCAACTTTTTCAACAAGGAGGAACCTTTGACATAACTTCCAAGTCTCAGAGAACCTCTGCTAATAATAGATAGAGCTTCATCTCCGTGTACATCAGTGTGATGGTCAGTGGGAAGAATGTTCCTTACATTTGTGGTCAATGGAAGAAAATGCCCCCTACAGATAGCTTGAAAAGATCACTGGTGTCAGTGGCAGAAATTGCTTCTTTCTCATAAAATGATGTCACCAGCAAAAACACAAACCTAAGAAACTGAAGTAAGTTGAGCACATTTTTAAACATATCAAATTAAACCCAAAAATGCCTTCTGATATCCTCCCCATTCAATTGAATTGTTTTTAATGGTTCTTCCAACATATTTATGGGATATCTAAATATCTACAGATCTGGGTTCCTTGCCTCAACACTTGGTTTGTCATTCACCCAGAACATCATGTCAGTATGATATTTTCCATTACTTGATCTACACATGGCTTGTTCTAGGTCACTGACCCACCAAGTAGTGAAGAAATGATGAGGATGTTTGGAGATGAATCTCCAGAAATAAGCTCAGACATGGAAGCTCCAATATTTCTATCCTGACAGGTCCTTTTAATCCTGCAAACTCGTTTTCTATTGATTACAGTTTATAGTCATTTATTTTTTATTTTCAATCAAGTCATTTTTAAACTAACCCCATTGGTGTACAATGCTGCCAGAAATAAGACCTAATGGTATAAAAGAACAGTAAGAACCTACAGCCATTGTGACAATGAGATTTTTTTCGTTTTTTTCATATTTCATTATCTGGTTAGTACTCACTCTTGCATTAGTTATTTTAAAATTCTAAGTTCTTCTAAAAATATAAATCTTATAAAATAAAACTAATTTTCCATTTCATTGTTAATATGGTGGAAAGTTTCATTTTAAAATTCAGTAAAGTTTCAACATTCTTGGGTTTCATCATGTTTAATTGTATCACCTATTCTCCAGAAAACCTTTTAATATGCAAATCAGCAACAACAGTCCGGGTTTATTTACACAACATTTCTATTAGAAGTCAACCAATCAAAAACCTCCCTTCTCTGCCTTTCCCGCCCATCTCCCTTGTATAAAGCGGGCCTCTCCCTCCTCTAATCAGTGACTCTACTTCCAGAGATTCCGGTATACTCATCTACTACAGCCCAGCTGGAGATTTGGTGACGTTGTCCGGAGCTGATCTGCAGAGGAACCCAATACTCAAAGAAAACTGATTTGACTTCATCACAGCGGAATCTTCACCACATTAAGGTAAGGTCACTTTCATCCTTTTCTTTTTTTTCTCTCCAGGACACTATGGCCTCCAGTGCTTATTATGTGGAACGTCTTCTGGATAGAAAGGTCTCCTTCTATTCCCGAGGATTAAAGAAGATAGACTTAGAGAAGCACGTCCACATTGTGAAGAAACTTGGAGAAGGTGGATTTGGGAAAGTATTCTTGGCAAACGACAGGAAAACAGGTCAGTGAATAATTCTATCCACCATTTCAATATCCTCTATAAATATTTATGTATATGCATGTAAATACGATCTGCAACACATAGACTTTTTTTTCAAAAGCTCACTGATTTGTAGATGTACTCTAAAATATAAGCAGAAGTAAAGTAGAATTCCCATGTAACACTTTAAATGAAGAATAGCAGGAATATGGAGTGAACCTATATGGCCCAATGATAGAATTTATGACATCTTTATGAAAGGAATACATCTGGGTGCAAGAGATCTTTTTAGAATGATTTTCAAGTAAAATATCCAGAAATTACCGGCTTAAAATGTCCAGTTATTGATCTAAGGTAAATTTATTTTTTTTGCACAGGTAGAAGAATGGCATTGAAGGTCACAGAAAAAAACCGAACCACTCAGCGGTCTTTCCTCTGGGAATTCAGTATTTCGTGCTTACTTTCCATTCATCCTAACATCATCAGATGCTATGGCAACGCCTTCACCACCACCGACCACTTTGGATTTATTCAAGAATTGGCACCTTTTGGTGATCTGCTCTCCATGATTATACCAAATGTAAGTACATTAAGATTGAAGTATAGAGAATTATTTTTTCTTTGGTTTGCATAGAGTTAAGAAGAGTTACAACTCCTGTCAAGTTATTTTATGTTGTCTGTATCCTTTTGGAAAGATTTCCTTTCACTTCCTCGCCTAGAGATGCAACAGGAAGTGAGGGAAACTCTCTTATTTGACATTAGTAGAGGTGTCCATGTTGAAAGATTTTCACTTGCCTTTTGTTCTGACTACTCGTACTTGTTCTGAGCACATACAGATATACTTATGACAAAATAATCCATCCCTAGTCTAAAACTAAAAATGTTGCAGCTATACATATCATTTAATTGTTTCTGGATAAATACTCTATATTTCCAATCTCTGGATAATTAATCTGAAGTTCCCCTTTATTTTTTTTAGGTGGGAATTCCAGAAGATGCAGTAAAGAGGTGTTCTGTGCAAATTTCAAGTGCCCTTGAATTCATGTCAGAAAAAGGACTGGTGCACATGGATGTGAAGCCAGAGAATGTTTTAGTCTTTGACCGGGACTGCCATTCCATCAAGCTCACAGACTTTGGCCTTGCTAAGGTCAAAGGCACAGTGATTCGAGGCAAGTGTGGCACCATGTCCTTCATGGCTCCAGAAATGTTCCAAATTGACACTTCAGTTGGCCTGGTTGTAGGTGGCAGCCTTGATGTGTGGGCGTTTGGAGTAGTCATCTGTTGTCTACTTACAGGAGAGCTTCCATGGGAGGATGCCATTCCGGACGATGAAAAATATCAAGGTTTTGTTGACTGGCAAAACAATGTCAAGAGTGAGAATCCTCCGGAAGCATTGACAAAGATCGCCTCTGGGATACAAAGGATGATTAGTGATCTTCTGGCCATTGACCATACTAAAAGAAGTCGGACTACGGAAGTGCTGAAATACACAAAGGAAAGCTGGAAAGCAGAAAGCCCAGGTTTAGCCACAAGGCAAAAGGATGAAGATGCCATAGAAATCTATTCGTCTTTGGAATCTGATGAACCCTTGTGTGAGGCCTCCCACCAGAGCAGCAAATCCATTGTGTCAAGTTTCAGCTCCACATCTGGCCAGTTGATCATAGACACTTCTGAATCCCAGTCGGAGATGACTCCAGATCCACCCAAAGATGACATGGAAGAGGCACTAGTGATTTTTGACGATGAATTCTCTTTACACATTGGAGCAGAAATACACATTGAGTAAAGAAGAATTGGTGAGTGATGGCGCATCTGAAAGAACATCACATATGGTCAACTTTCTCAGGTATGTGGCTTTCTTGAGAAAATTAAAGCATCAAAAGATCCTATATGTATTTTGTAGTAGTCAGCTCCACAATTCAAACTTTTAGGGACAAGCCACACTAGCATTTCTGATCTAAGTGTGTAGTCATTACTCTTTGTCCCACCATACTACCACTGTTGAACTGACCACATGCAGTTTGTCATTATAAATTTAATTTTCTTGTTTGCATTTCACAGATCATTTCTTTATTTTCTTCTAACAATATTTCTTTAATTTTTTTAGATGACAAGTCTGGACTATCCCCAATGGATGAACAAGACCCCTGCCTGGTACATGGGAGATGTAACTTGTACATATATAAGTAGTTACTCCTCCTTTGCACCGGGTGGTGCTCTTGATGTGTCTCTGTACAGAAAAATACAGTTTGATCCTGCCAGAAGTCCAGTGAGCTCCTAAATTCCTGTTTGAGCTAACAACACTTTTTCTGTTGCACTGAAATTTCAAGCAAATCTTTCAGCCAGGTTTAGAAATACATGCCTATATGCATACATTAGTAAGTCAACCACTTAGCCATATTTCTTGCATGAATTGGGTTCATCATCTCTTCATCTTTAATCCTCAGCAAAACAACCAGACTTGTGTAGGACAGTCAGGTACATAGAATCTTTAGAATGAAAGGTCAGCAGTGACTCTGTAATGATCTCATTAGAGGTTCTCTCTCTCACTCCCTTGTTTTTCCTTCTCTCTTTTTATCCATTTTCCTCTCAACTTTCTATTCTCCTCTCCATCCTCCTTCCACTCCAATTTCCTGCTCTCTCTCTCTTTCCATTTTCTCTTCCCTTTTCTTTACCCCCCCCCCTTCACTCTCTCACTTTCCTCCACCCTCTCTCTCTCTCTCTTTCCATCCCTTCCAATCTTTCTCCTCTCTTTTCTCTCTTCCCCTCCTTTCTTTCACCCATCCTGTCCCCTTTCCTTTCTCTCTTTGCCTTCCCTACCCACCATTCTCGCTTCCTCTCTTTTCCATTCTTTCTTCCTCATTTCTACTCCTTCTCTCTCTCATCCTCCTCCCCTGTTCTCTCTCTCTTTCCCAATCTCTCCTCTCCTCTCCTTTCCTCGGATTTTTATAATCATAGTGGTATTAACCATTAAGAGGGTCCAATTATACTGTTTTCAAATATTACATACTTTCTATACATCAGGTATTTACACAGGGCAGGTGGCTTGCCCCCCCCCCAACTTTGTGGGGTCCCCTCATTGACTGGCCTCTCATGGTATGCCCGGATGCTCCCTCCCATTGCCTTTGTGCAGATGCATGTATCTTAAGGTATTTTAGTTGTCCAACTGGTCTGATATGTATTTTTTGCAGACCTGTGTAATAGTTGCGTTGTTGATGTTTATGGCAACTCTTGCAATGGTTGCTAATGTAAGCAGTTGTGTCCCTTCCAATACTAAGATTATCATGCAAAATTGGCAGTCCTGAGGGCCACAGTTGGACACCCCTAGTCCCAACAATGGAGGGTGGCTTCCATAAACATGTCCATTGTGATGGGAACAGTATCATCAGTCACACCTCAGCCAGGTGTTCTACCTCCTCTTTACCATATCAGTTCACAAGTCCATCACCATTATTATGGTCAGTTCTGTCCTGGGGGTAAAAGTTCTCTCTATATTTAGCAACTACATTTTGCTATGAATCAAAACCAAAGTGTATTTTAGTGAATATCACAATCTCTATTGTATTGTTACATTTACCTAAATTGTTACATTATTTGTTTTATATTTTTCACTACATTTCAGATTTTAGGTGCTTCTTTTAGTGACCATCTCCATGCAGTAGGCCTCCTTGATGAACAACAGCTGACATGAGGGGGAAGCTACACAGCAAGTAAATCAACCCCAATGCATTTAGGTGACACAAAATTTAAATAATGAAAAAACTGTTAATGCTTTTATTAAAAAAAGTCAAGCTTTTTTGCCTTATAAAAAAAAAACCATACTGAGAAAAAAATAAGTAAAAACTTTAACAAAAAAAAACAATCTTTCTGTTCCTTCTTAATAAAAATATGTCACCAACAAAAACACAAACCCAAGAAACTGAAGTAAGTTGAGCACATTTTAACCAAATCAAATTAAACCCAAAAATTCCCTCTACTGGTATCCTCCCCATTAAATTGAACTGTTTAATGGTTCTTCCAATATATTTATGGAAGATCTAAATATTGAAAAACAATTCTGTGTTGTATCCTCCCTGTTTGTTTTGGAGGTCTTCTAATACCCACTATGTTGCACTGAAACCCTCAGTTGAGTCTTCTGACAAGTGGTCACAAATTAAGTTACCCAATCAATATACTTTACTAAATTATACCACTAGAGATAATAGATCCCAGAGAGTTTATAGTCTTATAGTCACGAGTTGCAGGAAACAAAAATTGATTGATTCACTCACCAACACCAGTCAGTGTTGATGGGCGAATCCTTCCCATGGAGCTAGTGTGTTCCCCTGGTGGAGATAGGTGGCATGGGGAGTCTATATTAGCTGCTAGCAATAATCACATAGAAATCCCAACAGGTTGGTTGTACCATATTTGATCGATCGATTAGCTTAGGTACATTCACCCCATCTATACATAGTTTAAATCTTGGTAGGTCCCTGCTGAACCATCCAAGATTTGAACCTTCTATGGCGGGCTTTAGTTACAAAGCTTTCTTTAGTAAACATGGCAGCCATTTCCAGCAGATGGTGCCCACACTTTCCAAGTAATTACCTTAAAGCTTTTCAGAGTTCCACTAACAAGTTGAGAAAATGCAAGAAAATAAGTGATAGAAAAATAAATGACACAAAGAAAACCAAAAAACATTTTATTTTTTTAAGCCATTAGTCTGAGACTACAATATTCAGTACACCCAAGGTTTTGGAGCACAGAAATTTACCATAACAATAAGATCTACCCTGAATGGTTTCAGCCTACACCCAACAGACAATACACAGAGGAGTGACTGAAGGCAATGGTGATGGGATTTGGTAATTACAGTAAACAAACAATAGTAGAGGTGAACACCCAGACACTCAGCAGAAACAATTGACAATGACAATGGCTACCATTTCCCCCAACAACAACGTTTTGCAGTGTATACCAAAAGAACCTAAAAATACTCCATACTCTGGTCCACTGACCACACACAGCTTTATACACTAGAAAGTTTTCACAATGCACAGAGAAAAAAATAAAACTATAATTTATCTGCAACATCTGTATTTACTTTATTCATTTTCTACAAAGTTCCCCTTTTCCAAAAATGAGGAACCTAAAATGTGTGCATTACCAAACATCCTCCCTGCTACATTTAGCTTTAATTTCATACAAATACAACGCATTTCAATAAAACAAATCACAATAAACTAAAACAAATTTTAAAAAAATAAAAATCTGTCAATTCATGATTTTTTACCTTAATAATAAAATAAACAAAAAAAAAAAATAAAATCAAACAAAATAATATTTCCTCTTTAGTTTACTATTATCCCTATTAAATTGACCGGCTTCAGTTGGTTCTTCCAATATCCTTTTCCTGAATATGGCAATCCTGCAATCTAGTAATATAGAAGGTAATTATCAAGCATGTTCTACTATCCAACCTAATGCAGAGTAGCTGGTTATTTCCTGCATTTCCTCCACATTTGGTCTATGATTCCCTATGCCTTGCTCAATAAACTACTGGAAGTATGGGACACACTGGTGAGGCCACCTCCTTACCTTTACTATGGCACCCCAAAAACACTTCATTACCCTTAGGAGAGAAGAAAATCTGGATTTTACCAACATCAGGGGGTTTATTAACCTTTTCAGTTAAAATAATATAGCTCCCAATGTGATCTGGACTTGTCACAATGGAGTACTCTCTACTTTCGGTTTTGTGACCTCAAAGTGAACATTTAAATTAAAGTAGATTGTGGAGACAAAATACAACAAATACAAAGCAAACATGACAATAAAGACATACATTTCACCATCTCAGGGAAAGTTCCTTCATCCCCCCAATGAACATATATGTGTATGAGCGCAGTGCTGAGTCTGAGCAGTTCCACATTACTAAAAATGACTAGTGATGAAGCCCCATAGCAGAAAAATGTATTTTGGCCCTCAAACTTTTTATGTAAATCCTCTGCTTGTAAAAGATTAGTATATATCGTAAGAATCTGCAGAAGATATTTGAAGCTTTTAGTGATGGAACATCTTTGTTAAAACCTTTAAAGAATAACTTTACTTTCAGGGTCCAATCACAGCTCAGCATTCCAGCCTTTGTCAGTTCATATATATTGCCCACTTTATAGTCTCAGGTGGGCGGAGTTCTCTGTTGATTTTAGATTGTATATTTATGATTTATATATGGATGCATGTTTATATTTCATTTATTTAGACAGATATTTTATACATAAACTTTTCTCCATGGATAAATTGGGTCAATGTCATTATGTTTAGAACGTTGGAGCATTTTAACAAATCACTATATGCCCATTACATAATATATTTTAAAACTGGTTAGAAAACTTAGTTTCCGGCTCAGGTTTCCACCTTCAACACTACAGAACAGAATACACAAACCCCATTCATATGGACCTACCTGCTACACCCTACTGGAGCCCATTCCAAAGTCTGAGCCTGAGATCAAGTCCCCCACCGGCTGCATAATGTTGTAACTTCTATTCTGCAGTTACTCCTCCTGTGCATAGGGTGGTGCTCTTGTGTATCTCCACTTCTGGTTTATGAAATATTATTTAAATGTGTTTTAACTATTACTATTACTACTACTACTTACTACTTCTTACAACTAGTAGTACTAATACATATCTGGAAAACCTTTCTATGATGTTCCGATTTCAGATTTGGATTTTTCTAATTTGTTTTACTGCTGATTAACTTTATATAGAACTAAAAGCTTATATTTCAAACCCTCCGTTGCTATGACAATGTTCTAATGTTCAGATTTAAAAAAAAATTTCACTGTTTATTAGTTTATAAAAAAAATAACCTCTTCTAGCTTACCAGGAGAAATGCCTCACAGATGTGATTGGCAGAGACAGGACAGGACAGGATTTGCCCATACTGCACCCTTGAGATGTTTGATGATTTGGGCTAAACGTCCTGTTTTATATACATCTATATCTAACAGAAAGCACACCTACTCTGAATATTATCTAATGCATTTAATAAATTTTGAATGTGTTGTGGTATTTATTATACCCTTCTATTTTTTCCCTTTTTTTTTTTTTAATGTTTTCCACTATTTTTTTTTAATTTTATATATGTGAAATTTTGCATTTTTGTAAATTTAAGTTGAGTGATTTAATAAAAATATATTATTGAAAGAATATTTAGCCATTTTATACATTATCTCTATAAAGCTTAGCATCTAGAAACTGTTTCCTTGGTTAATTAAATCATTTAAAATTCGTTTCAGGGTAATTTCCCGCCCTCATCACACTGGCACAGCATAAACAATCCCCATTCATATGGACCTACCTGCTCCACCCTTCAGGAGCCCATTCCAAAGTCACCAATCATATGTTAATGAGCAGCTCCTATGTGTTGGCCAATCAGAATCTCATTTAAAAAAAATCTTTTTTCTCCTCACATATATACCAGACATCCAGTTCTTACTTTCAGTGACTCTCATTTTGTTTGTAGCAAAAGTGATTCATTTCCTCCATTGACTGCTTCCCGCCAGAATTACTTTTCAGAAGACCACATAGATTTCCTCCGTGAAGACCGACTTGGAGACCATCTATACCTTCATTTTCCAAAGTAAGTCATAGAGAACTTCATCGTTTTATAATCCTCAGTTTTATCCTTTTCTAGGGTTTTTCTACTATTAGAAGATGTACTTAGCAGAAAGTTAGATAGTAAAACTGTTTAATGTTCTCTATTTTTCACACTTTCCTGTTATTTATTGTCACACAAATAGGCCTTTTATTTTACAGATTTATATATTGATTAAATCTCCACATTATCTTGCATTCATTTATTTTTTAAAATATATTCAGCCTTAAGCTTTACATTCAGATGTTCATTCTTCTTGTACCCTTGAAATAAAATGAAACAATTCCATCCTCGGTTGTGTGATAGATGGTAGATTAGCAGTTGCATGTTAAATACAATTCAAAATCAAAAGTTTCACATTTTGCATTCCTGTAATTTTGCCATTCCAGTCTGTCTTTTTCATATATGGAAATGTTTTCCTAATTCTCTCTTTCATCATATTTTACAATGACAACCTAACAATACAGATTTTTTAGCAGAAAGTTAAATAGAAAAAAAACTGTTTTTAATTCTCGCAAAATTTAAATTATTTTTTCTTTCTCACTTGCCTGTTATTGCCTTGCAAAAGGGATTAAATCATTGTCTTTTGTTTAGAGATCCATAGATTGATGGAATATCCACATTAACTTGCAATATGTTGTTTTTACAATCTACCCAACCTCATGCATTACATTCAGATGTTCTTTCTTCATGTTCCCTTGAAATAAAATGAAACCGTTCCATCCTCGGTTGTCTGGTAGGTTGTAGATTAGCAGTTGCATGCTAAACAATTCAGTACCAAAACATGATTTCATTTATTGCTAGCTGGAAATATTTTTTTCTTTCATTAAGCTCTGACATTGCTCTGTATTACTAGCAGCGCATGCAGAGAATGAGGAAAGTGAGGCTTCCCACCTGTTAGCTAGGTGTCTCATCACACAGCGGAAGAATAAATGTCATCACCTCTGCATTCACCTCCAAACATGGGGTCACTTTCACACCTGCAAATGGTGGAGTATTTCCATCTTTTGTCTAACCCCTGTATATTCCCTATAAATGAGACAAACTCAACTGATGATAAAAGAATAAAAAATAGAAGATGATTAATCTCTGATTCTCTGACCACATATACACAGCTATATACCCTAAAACATTCTAGCCAAAAAATCTCATCAACCTGTCACATCACATGCCAGGAAAATTAAGAAAACAAATAAGTTGTGCTTGCATATAATTGGATGATGGAAGTCAGCAGAGCTCCTCCCTTATTTACTCTAACAGATTCTATGATATCTAACAGAAAGCACTCCTACGCTGAATATTATCTAATGTATCTCATAGATTTTGAATGTGTTGTAGTATTTATTATACCCTTTTTCTTTTCTTTTCGTATTTTTTATCTTTAAATTTGTATATATGTGATATTTAGCATTTTTGTAAATTTATGCTGAACAATTTAATAAAAAGATATTATAAAGAAAAAAGAATATTAAGACATTTTATACATTATCTCTATAAATCTTAGGATCTAGAAACTGTTTCCTTGGTTAATTAAATCATTTAAAATTAGTTTCAGGGTAATTTCCCGCCCTCATCACACTGGCACAGCATAAACAATCCCCATTCAAATGGACCTACCTGCTCCACCCTTCAGGAGCCCATTCCAAAGTCACCAATCATATGTTAATGAGCAGCTTCTGTGTGTTGGCCAATCAGAATCTCCCATCAATTAACAAATTCCATTTTCTCCTCACATATATACCAGACCTCCACTCCTTACTTTCAGTGACTCTCATTTTTCTTGTAGCAAAAAGTGATTTATATTCTACATTGCTTCCCGCCAGAATTGCTTTTCAGAAGACCGCATAGATTTCCTCCGTGAAGACCGACTTGGAGACCATCTATACCTTCATTTTCCAAAGTAAGTCATAGAACTTCATAGTTTTATAATCCTCAGTTTTATCCTTTTCTAGGGTTTTTCTCTACTATTAAGAGATGTACTTAGCAGAAATGTAAATAGTATAAATGTAGAATGTTCTCTATTTTTTCACTGACCTGTTATTTATTGTCAGACAAATAGGCCTTTTATTTTAGAGATTGATATATTGATTAAATATCCACATGATATTCTGCTAATTTACTTTTTAAAATATATTCATCATTAACCTTTACAATCAGATATTCATTCTTCATGTACACTTGAAATAGTTAAAAAAAACAATTACTCCTCAGGTTGTCTGTTAGATGGTAGATTAGCAGTTGCTTGTTAAACGCAATTCAAAATCAAGTTTTTTTACTGAGTTCAAAATTTTTCCATTCCTGTAATTTTGCCATTCCTGTAATTTTGCCATTTTTGTAATTTTGCCATTCCTGTAATTTTGCCATTCCTGTCTGACTTTTTCATACATGCAAGTGTTTTCCTAATTCTCTCTTTCATCATATTTTACAATGACAGCCTAACAATACAGATTTCTTAGCAGAAGGTTAAATTGCCCTACAAAAGGGATTCAATGATTGTCTTTGGTTAGAGATCCATAGATCGATGGAATATCCACATTATCCTGCAATATGTAATTTCTACAATCTACCCAACCTCATGCATTACATTCAGATGTTCTTTCTTCATGTATCCTTGAAATAAAATGAAACCGTTCCATCCGAGGTTGTCTGGTAGGTTGTAGATTAGCAATTGCATGCTAAACAATTCAGTACCAAAAGATTTTTTATTTCCCTAAGTTTCATATGTTGCCTTTCCTGTCTGTCTTTTTGTACACGCCATTGTTTTCCTATATTTCTCATTCATCATATTTTACAATGACAACCCAGCAATACAAATGTTGTAGCAAAAAGATTAAATAAAAAGAATGTTTTAATGTTCCCTGAATTTAGATGATTTTATCTTTATTTCCCTTGCCTGTTATTACCCTACAAGAAGGATTAAATGATTGCCTTTTGTTGAGCGATCCATAGATTGATGGAATATCTGCAATATGTGATTTTTACAATCTACCCAACCTCATGCATTACATTCCGATGTTCTTTCTTCATCTTCCCTTGAAATAAAATGAAACCGTTCCATCCGAGGTTGTCTGAGAGATTGTAGATTAGTAGTTGAGTGTTAGACAGGAATGGTGAAAAAACTTTTGATGGTGAATTGTTGTTTGTCTTTTTGTACATGAAACTTTGTTTCCCCCCTAATTTTCTTTGCTTTTCCAAATTTTCCAATAAGAACCTGTTTTAGCAGTAAGTTAAATAGACAAACGTTTTTATGTTCCCTCAATTAGATTTTTTACCTTTTATCTAAATTGCCTGTTATTGCCCTACAAGTATGAATACATTATTTTCTTTTGTTTAGAGGTCTGTGTATTGATTGAATATTTTTTTTAGAATATAACCAACCTCATACATACATTGAGATTTTCTTTCTTCATGTATCCTAGAAGTAAAATTATACAGGTCTTCTTAGGTCATCCTAGATTGTCTGTTAGGCAATTTTCAGTTTGGTTTGAAAGCACAATCCTGCAAAAAAATGTTTTCATAGTAATCGGGTTCCAAATTCCACTATTCCCATTTGTCATATTTAGTACATGTGGGGTTCTGTTTTCTCTTCCACTATATTGTTACAATGACAAGCTTACATAACATTGACTAGAATGTTGGCAACTCTGACCAGCAACTCAATACAATGGCTGTAGCTAGAGGCCAACTCCAGCCAATCCCATTTATTTGCTTGATTTATGAATGAGTTATAACTTCTGTCAGGTTTTTATTACCACCTAGGTCCTTATTGGGAAGATCCACTAGTGACCCAATACTAGAACACACATGGCAATAAACACCTGACAAAGATATGAGTCTGAGTGCTCCAACTATCTTGTCCTATGACATGCTCAGATCATTTGTTGTACTTTGCGCTTCACATTCAAATATACTGTGTGTGTATATATATATTTTTTTATTTTTTTTTTCTGTTTATCTTCATGCCTTGCTAGTCTGGCTAGAGTATTCTATGGCAATCTTTTTCAACCAGGGTGTCCAGGTACCCTGGGGTGCCTTCTGGGTTATTCAGCGATGCCTTTGGTAGAATTGCCCCAAAAACTGTAAACAAGACAGTAAATGGATCAGTCCTGCCTTTTTGTTACACAAACCACAAATTTGTATTGTGCAGCATTACAACCTTGGGTTCTGTGGGGTCCAGCCGCTGACATTCCTAACAACGGATGATGTAATTGGTTGAAAAGGAGGACATCAGTCACCTGAATCCTTGTTTGCCCCTCTCCATCAGCACTGGGGTCACTTTAGCTGAGTGAGGGAGAATGTTGGGACATGTTGGTAGCAATGTGCAAAGGTGCAATAGTTATGAAAGAACAAACCACTTCTAATGTTGGGGGTCCTACTTGTGTGGATGTTGCTGCGTTACGTAAAACTATTTGTTTAGTTCTTACATTTTAGCATGGGGTGCCTCAAGATTGTGTGGAATTGTAAAGAGCACATTGACTAAGAAAAGGTTGAGAAACACTGTTCTATGGTGTATGCATAGCAAGACCAGTATAGGTCCATGATGAGGGGCCCCTTGTATTTCCCTGTTACTATATAATGCTAGAATGCAGTTTTTCATTGTCCAGTTATACCTGACTCTGGTATATTTCCTATTGTGAATTGATGTTGGTCACCTTTGGAAATAGCCACCAAATCTTCTTTCTGTTTATGTACCTGTTATTAATCTTTAATAAAAATATCATGGAGCAAAAAAAAATTACAAAACCTAATAAAGGTTTTCATTCTTCCCCCACTTGTGCCCTCTTAAAGAGGTTTTGCTGACCACACACATGAAGTGAGGGAAGATCGGACGTCAGAAACGACAATTAAAAGTTAAAAGATGTTCTAACCTTGTCCTATTTTTGTCCAAATTCTTTGGTTGGATTTGTACTTGAAGTCTCAGGAAGTCACATATCTTTAGTAAATCATTTACTGTATTACAGCAAAGTAAAACCAGGAACTTCCTAGGATGGCATCTAAGGACAGAAAGTCAACACCCAGCTATAAAAGATATTTTCATAAATGTTAGTCATATCATGCAAAAGTTTAAAGATTCACACATGATGTTCAATACAAAAACTTTTGTATGATGTGACTAATACATTTGGAATTTGTATTCCTATGTTTTGAATTGATATCCCTGGCTGCCATCCTAGGAAGTCCCCGGTTGTTACCTTGTTGTAGTCATTTGTTGGTTTGGAATGATGGCTCTCTCGGTCCTTTGCCCAGTGCCATTCTACATCACTCCTTTCTCTCTTTGGAATCTATAAAATAATTGGACTTCTTACATATAACTTGTATGTATCAGAGTAAGGGTTCGTGTCCATAGAATCAGTTTGATGTCCATTTGAGACCCTTCTAAAATAATTTATAATACTGTATATTGACAGGTGAATTTGATCGGCTTCAAGTGGGTTTTGCATTACCATAGACTTATATAGGAAAACAATATCCACTTGCTGTGAATAAAAGCTCATCAACATAAGCCCAACATGTATTTAATAAGAATTGTAAGCATATATCAGCTTTAAAATGTAAAATAACTGTCTTTAGTTACAATACTACCCCTCCCCCCACCTCTAATGAAGCTGACAATTAATAACAGTAACTGGGTGATATCCAGAGAGATGATTAATGCCGCTTACTAATGATTAGTGCCAAATGAAACTCATTTGTATGTTTTGATGTTGTGATTCCAGAATGGCTTCTAGCATCGTAGAAGTAACCAAGAACACTGCAAGGAAACTTCTTGAGCTCATTGCCGAAACCTCAGAAAACCTGACGATGATGGAAGTCACAGACCACTTCCACCCCATCAAAGAGCTCGGGACAGGATCGTATGGAAAGGTTCTCTTGGCCAAACATCGGGGTTCAGGTAAATTTGTAGCCTAATTCATGCAAAGAGAATGATTTACAGAATCGGTTGTGCTTCTGAATGAGTGGAAATAAACTAAGGAAAAGAGTAACTAGCAGGTAAAGGTTCTTCGGTTGCATGGTGCAACAAGGGGGATCATACTGTAGATATTGCATCACCAGAGGAGGGGAGACTATAATGAGCAAGTCTGCCATAATATACAAGTCTGATATTTACATATTCTAGTTAATGCTCTGGGTTCCCTCTGCAGATTTAGTTCTATTTACAGCTCAGATGTCTAAAGGATCTTTACTTCTAAACTGAGATATGAGTGTGACATCCAAGATCTAAGAATCAACAGAATGCTTCGGCTGCAGAACATTTCCAAAGCTTTGAGCAGCATTTTTTAAGTTTCTAAGTTTTCCAAGCCCCCCTTGCTTCCAGTTTTTGAGTGATGATTATGGATCTTAATAAGTCAGAGCTTTTAGATTTACATAAACTTTTAACTAACTTTAGTAGGTTTTTAGCAAGCTTCATCATTTCTCTAATGTTGTTTTTATGATACTCATTGTCTTTTTTTGTCTTTCTTTTCAACAGATGAGTTGGTGGCTATGAAACTGATGAGTAAAGAGACAACTCCAAAAGACAACTTCCTAGTGGAATACGGAATGTCTCTTAGTCTCAGTGGCCATCCAAATATCATCGAAACCCATGAAATCGCTTTCCAAACCAGCAACGATTATGTCTTCGTCCAGAAGGTGGCACCAGCTGGAAACCTTCATTCAATAGTAAAGTCAAATGTAAGTTTGTATCAAAACTTTACTGATATTTTTAAAGTCACGATTTCTAGTTTTAGTTGCTTTAAAGCATTTCTGAGTTTTAAAGGTTCCTTTCCCAGGGCAGTGAGTTGGTAGGATGTATAGTTGGCATACGCTTGTTGTTTAAGGTATGTGTATCACTCAAGTTATGAAGCAAGGTTTAAAATGGAGTAAGATGGGTTAAGATGGATCTTGCACCATTAATGGCACCATTTTGGATGCTGACAGGTTTCCTTTAACCTCTTGCCAACCGCGCATAGCCGAATGACGGCTTCACCGCGGCCGGCCAGTTCTGAGTGGACGTCATATGACGTCCTCCCAGAACGCGCTCTCCTGCGCGCCCCAGGGGGCGTGCACCCGGCGATCTCCGTGATCGCTGTGTCCTACGGACACAGCTGATCACGTGATGTGGTGAAAGGCCGATCCCACCGGCCTTTTACCACATGATCAGCGGTGTCCAATGACACGCTGATCACAGGGAAATGCAAGTGACGGTTCTCGGCTGCACTTTCCTCACGCTGTCAGATCGTGAGGAAAGTACTGCCGAGAACCGGCAGTTGTCAGAGCGGGGATCGGCACCGATCATCAGGGCACTGATGATCAGTGCCCTGATGATCGGTGCCCAGCAGTGACACCCGCAAGTTCCGCCCAGCAGTGCGCCCACTAGCCCCGCCCACCCGTTCCCAGCAGAGCCCCCACCTGTGCCCAGCAGTGCCCCCACCTGTGCCCAGCAGTGCACCCACCTGTGCCACTCTGCAGTGCCACCTACCTGTGCCCAGAAGTGCCACCTACATGTGCCCAGCAGTGCCACCCACCTGTGCCCACCCACCTGTGCCCACCAGTGCCACCCACCTGTGCCCACCAGTGCCGCCCACCAGTGCCACCCACCAGTGCTGCCCACCAGTGCCGCCCACCAGTGCAGCCCAGCAGTGCTGCCAGTCAGTGCCACCAGTCAGTGCCCAGGGGTTGTGCCAGTCAGTGCCGCCAGTCAGTGCCCAGAAGTGATGCCAGTCAGTGCCGTCTATCAGTACCCATCATCAGTGCCACCTATCAGTGCCGCCTATCCGTGACCCCTAATTAGTGCTGTCTATCAGTGCCGCCTATCCGTGCCACCTCATTAGTACTGCCTATCAGTGCCCTTTAGTGCTGCCTATCAGTGCCCATCAGTGCCGCCTATCAGTGCCCATAAGTGCCGCCTCATCAACGCAAATCAGTGAAGGAGAAAAAATACCTGTTTGAAAAATTTTATAAAAGAAACAAATAAACTTTTTTTTTTTTTCAAATTTTTTGCACATTTTTTAATTTATAGCGCAAAAAGTAAAGCGCCCAGTGGCGATTAAATACCACCAAAAGAAAGCTCTATTTGTGAGAAAAAAATGATCAAAATTTCATATGGGTACAATGTTGCATGACCGCGCAATTGTCAATCAAAGTGCGGCAGCGCTGAAAGCTGAAAATTGGCCTGGTAAGGAAGGGGGTATAAGTGCCTGGTAGGCAAGGGGTTAATCATACTCCTTGTGTATTCAGCTAATGTATGTTTGTTTCCCTGTACACGAGGTAAGGTGGGTTCAATATGTTGGGTAACATTGTGTTATATTTGTGTCTGGTGACTAATTTTCTCTCTTTTTTTTCTACAGGTTGGTTTAAATGAAGATATTGTAAAGGGTTTTGTTCCACAGGTAGCGAATGCCTTAGACTTTATGCACAGCAGAGGAATGGTCCATCGGGACATTAAACTGGACAACATTTTGCTCATGGACATTGAATGTAAGGAAGTCAAATTAGCAGATTTTGGACTGACGAGGCTCCGGGGCACTCAAGCACCATGTATGGCCTGGTCCATCCCATATACTGCTCCGGAATTGTGCAGCTTAAAAGAAGGGGATCAATTGCTGCTGCACCCGAGCATTGACGTGTGGGCGTTTGGAGTCCTGTTGTACACAGCTATGACCGGCTCATTTCCTTGGAAAGAAGCAGGGGGTCATGACCCCATGTATCGGGAGTTTGCTTGGTGGCAAATGAAGAAAGACCTATCCTTGGCACCAGGAAAGTGGCAACAATTCTCCATTGAAGCCAGGCAGATGTTCTGGGACTTGTTGGCCCTCAATGCCTCTGAGAGGTGTTCTGCTATGGACATTTTAAAATATGTCCACCTGCAATGGAAAGCAAAAATGCCTCCAGAGAATCTAACCAGGAAAACGGTCATACATGTGATATAACAGAGTGCATGATGTCCATTGTGGAGCCTCATCAAGTGCTGCCTCATACAAGTCTCATGTCCTAGGGGAAGGTAAGTCTAAATCTTAGGACTGCTGGCTTTTTCTGTAGCTGGTCACATGTTTGCTTATCTACTGTAATTGCTGATTTCAGAAATACTAACTCATAGCGTAGGAAAACCGTATATAATGAGCCACAGAAGCACAGATCTAATTGGACCACATGTCCACTTCTTTCCACCACAGTTCTCTAAGCAATTTCACTATTCAAACATATATCATTCTAAAGCTATAACACCGATGTATGCTTACATGGTACCTACACTAATTACACATTCATTCTATTTGGCTTTAGTCTCCCAATGATTCCCCTGCCAAAGAAAATATTATATTGTCAAATTACGGGACCCTCTGCTCCAGGGCCACAGAGCAGCTAAATGGCATGGTTATACTACATAGAAATTACATTGCACTTCTTCTCACCATTGATTTTATTGTTCTCCTTAAATGGCCTTAAAACCCATTTCCAGTTTTATTCTTTCATGTGGTAGGAGGGGGGGCCTGTTTACAAAAACAAGCAATGTTCACCCTCCCCAAGCTCTAGTGCTGCCCCATATTGTCTTTGCTCCAGATTCAGTCTTTTCCAGGATTTGACACCCAATGTTATGCAACATCTTCTGTGAGCTGACAGGGAAATGATTCAGGAAGCCAAGCTCACCTCATCACATGAGCCCAGTTCTCTGCAGCAGCATTCAGGACCTGTTCCCTGCTGGAGGATAGATGAGGATGGGAAACACATGTCAATCATATGTCCAGCCCGGCCAGCAAGAAAAAAGACATATTTAAATAAAGCTCCTAAACATGTGTACTATATTAGAACAAATTGATGTTTTTACATTTTGTTGGTTTTCTTTTCCATTTTTTTGTTCATTGTCAAGTGTATTGGAATGTGTTCTGCAATCCTTCTGTACAAGGCATATATGGTAAGTATAATATTGTCATAATAAATGAAGACTTTAATGACTCTATTGCAGTATGGACTGAGGAATCCTTGGATACATTGATGGAATGATGTTACATTACCGAGCCTGAGATCAGCAAGCCCCCCTCCAGCTGCATAGTGTAGTAACTTTTGCTAATCTGTGGTTACTCCTCCTGTGCACTGGGTGGTGCTCTTGTGCTTCTTCACCTCTGGTTTATTCAATATTGTATTATTATGTTTATACAGCAATATGACTATTACTAATACTACTATCACTTTATACTACTTTACTACTTCTGCTGCTATTACTCCCACATGTATGGAAAACCTCTATTTCTTTGATGTTCCAGTGTTCACATTTAGATTTTTCTGTTCTTTTTTTATTCTATTAACATTGTTGAAAACTTTACACTCTATTACCTAGCAGGAGAAATGAGGGGCTCCACTGATTGATACTTTCCAACCGTTCCCGATTTGGCAGGGCATGCCCATTTTTTAGTTTATTGTCCCATGACGGTTGTGTCTGGGCTGTGTCCTGGGATCACAGCATGAGGGTCTGATGGTTTCAGCAGTAACAGCATCAGTGTTGGCTTCTAGTCCTGTTCCTTGTTTGCCCACATTCCCAGCAGCAGCTGTGCCCACTGATCACACCCTTTACCAAGTCACAAATCCCAGTGTATTGCATGCTATGCCAGATGGCCCTTCTGGCCAAATTAGGAAAAGGATCTGATCTGGTGGAGGCTCTTATTGACTTCATGGGTGTGTCCGTTTTATAAGACACAGCCTTGGTTTCCAGCTGAGGGGTATCCACAATCTCCTGCAAGGAAATTTTTTTCCCCCCAATGTGCTGACCCAAGTTGTCAATTGAAATATTCAGGTTGTGAGCCACACATGCAGCTGCCAAGGTTGATGCCACAAACTGAGAACTGGCTTCCTAGATTATCCTAAGGAGGTCCTCTATCTTCCCATCCATTAGGGTTAAGATGAAGGTTTAGTCTGGAATTTCCTTTAACTAACACCCAAACCTTTCCCCAAGCATCATATGTAGGAGCTGTATTTCTAACAGTCCTACATATGACAGCTTCCCACTGTCACAGGATTTTAGAAACCACTGCTGTCACTGGGAATACCGAGCCATGTGTGTGTGTGTGTGGGGGGGGGGGGGGGCATATGAGGACCACAGATTATATAGGGGGTTTCCAGGTTTCAATAAGTATCTGCAGAACCGAACAACCACCAATCAGGGTTGTGGGGAAGAGACCCTTCTCCTCATTTATTATAGGGATAAAGTGCTTTGCTAAGGGTTCCCCCTGGCAAGGCACCCCTGAATGTTGAGGGCATGTGGCCTGAGGCTGAGATTTCTTTTTTCTGATTCCTTCCTCTGATTAAGGTCCTTCAAGGATTGATTCATGGAAAAGGTCCTCCCCTTTTTGGTCTAGCAATCATGCAGGTCTTTGCAAAAGCCCATTGAAAAATATTGTTTTCTGTGTGCCCTGTTCACATCACACCATCTGCACATGACATTAGCATCGTGGTGTGAACAGGACACATAGAACGCAGTGGTTTTCTTTAAACCCTTCCAAAGACCTGAGCAATGTAGAAAAATATGTCAATGCACATGGTGTGAATGAGCCCATACGGTACACCCAATGCAACATTGTATCCATGAAGTCTTCAATAAAGAGGTAATGAGGTAAGCATTAGGAATGCCATTCCCACAACCATATGGAGGGACAAGAACCTACCAATGAAGGGTAGCCTGGGGAAAGAGACGAGAGGGAAGTGCACATATCTGTGATCCCAATGACCACTGGCCCAACAGCCATCCGGTAAAAAACTAAACATACATCACACTTTATTCCTGTTGGCAGTATACACAAGCAGAACTGGAGGGGTGGGTGGGATATTCTATGCTGTCTTGTATTTCCTGTTGAAAGTAGAACCATTCATCTCTGGTTGGAACTTGAAGATGGGGATATACCCTGAAAACCTGTCCTGAAAATAGAATGTTAGTGGAAATCAAGTATCCAGGACAGTACTCAATTGTTCTTGTTAGTAGAAAACTAAAAAAAGAAATGTGTGGGTGGGCAAGACTTTAAGGCCTTAGAGTTGTGTCTTCTGTGAAAAGTAGATCACTCCTCACAGAGAAGCACAGGGGCAGCTGACAGGCATCAGGAGGCTATACTGCTTCTTCCTGAATGTTTTGGGTTGTTTTGGAAAGTTGAGGAAGTATTTTCAATGGGAATTTCAACTGCAAGCCTAATGGCCTCTGAGGAAGTGTTATTTACACGAAACGCGTTAGGGGGTGCCCCTGACCTGTGTACTCATATCACAAGGCTATCCTGACTGACACCCTGGTGGCCAGATCTTATTCTGGATGTAAGTTTATCCATTATCTGTACATGCTGTAAGTTTGCTTATTAAAGATATACTACACTATTAGAAGCTTCTCTGGGTCTCATCTATTGCATGGGAGCCCGCTTTTGAAGGTTCCTGCTGGTTTGGAGTGATGTGTGATTACCCCCTCCCCCGCTGATGATTTTTCTGGTGGATGACTTACGAATATACCTGGATTGATGACATCTGGTGGCCAACCTGCAGATGACATCCTCCTAATATCACAAGTCCAGAGCACCAGGAGCGGGTTTTAATTGCTCCATGCGCATTTTATGCGCTATCTGGTTAGTGCATTATTTGTACAATTACGAGATCACAAGAGTCATGATTATCTCTGACTATGGATTACTTGGACAATTGCACCTATCACTTTATCTCACCATATAATATGGACTGAGTTTTTTCACTTATGTTATTGTGCAACTTATGTTCTGATTTTCCATTTGTTCTTATTAGCTTTATTAGCGCTGCATACCTTTTTTTACATGCATCACAGTTCTATTCACTTGAATAAGTCACGTTCAGCGACAGTACTGCCTACTGAATGCGATTTGGGGGATCATTTCAGATCCTTAACCCCACTGAATAAATGGGTTTGGGCATTTTCAAAATGGACGTCATTGGTTGTCAACGTCTTCTTCCTGGTTCCCTGTGCCGGCCCATTGATGTCCTGTTTTATAAAACATTCTTAAGTTAATTAATGTAATTATTTCTAAGAACACAATTACTAGTTCTTATAATGTAGATGGACAGCATAAGAATAGCAAATGTTAGGTGATTGGGCCCCATATTGTTGTGGGAGGATGTCACCTACTGTTGGGTTCATGCCAATTAGCATAGTCTATTTGGTAGGGCGTCTCCTATACCAATACCGTTACCATACCAATCCCATTTTGGTATGTAGTCAGTGGGGTTGCTGCATTGCTACGTGTCCTCTTTCACAATTCTAGTTATATTGATCGTAGTAGGTTTGGCAAAACCTCAGGGGAACATCCCCTTCTCTTATTACTGCTTGGAGCCACCTTTGTGGGCCGAGGCCTGGTTATGTTCCCCTCCCCCCTCTTTTTGTATTTCTAATTTGCATTGTTTATTGTAAATCCAGTTATCTGATTTTATTTCCTTTTTTAATTTCTTGTTTGGGTTTTTTTGTCCGCAGTTATTTTTGTACCTTGCATTCTTTGTACTGTATTTTGTAATCTCTTAAATTCTGATCAATAAAATATTATGCCAAAAATGTCACATGCCTGAAGAAGGGGCCTTGCAGGGCTCAGAGACAACAATGTTATGGTGTGATGTGACCATTTAATAAAATGTTTGGATGCTTTTTGGAGATCCTTCATGTGCTTCCGGCATATCTCTTCTATTATATCTAAAGGGGAATTCCCAAAACATGACCTACTTGGGGAACGTGACAGCTAAGGTTGGGAACCATTGCTATACACAAATTTTGCTAAACCCAAAAAAGTCAATTCACTCTGGTGATTGTGGGTTACATTTGGCTTCCATATCCACTTCCCTCAAAATAACCGTACCTGTACATCCTCTGGTTGAATTTGGTATAACAGGGCCATGGCTGGAATACCCCCAAGTATTTTGTCATTTCTGGTTTTGGTTTAATGTAAACAAGCCATTACCAGCCTGTGAAAGCATCTGATCACACCAATCTCAGTCTGATCAGATGTTTTTAAGGGCAGAGAAGAGGTCTGGGGTCTAATGGACCCCGTATGTCTCAGTAGAGAGGACCTGTCACTGCCCATGATATCACAAGGGATTTTGTTCATCCTTTGTGATAGCAATAAAAGTGATTTAAACAAATGAAAACAAATAAGTATTAAAAAAAAAATAAATAAAAAAACACTTAAATACCAGAATTTCCCCCCCTTTCCTGCCCAGGCCAATTTTCAGCTCTCAGCTCTGTTGCACTTTGAATGACAATTGCACTGCAACAATGTAGTCATAAGAAACTTTTTTTTAGACAGATACAGCTTTCTTTTGGTAGTATTTAGTCATCAACATTTTTATTTTTCTAAAGAAATGAAAAAAGACCAAACATTTTGAAAAAAAAATTCTTAGTTTCTGTTATAACATTTTACAAATAAGTAATTTTTCTCCTACACTGATGTTTGCTGATGAGGCAGCACTGATGAGTACTGATAGGCGGTACTGATGAGGAGGTACTGATGGGTACTGATAGGCGGCACTGATGGGGAGGTACTGATGGGTACTGATAGGCGACACTGATGAGGAGGTACTGATGGGTACTGATAGGAGGAACTGATGAGGAGGTACTGATGGGTACTGATAGGCGGCACTGATGAGGAGGTACTGATGGGTACTGATAGGAGGAACTGATGAGGAGGTACTGATGGATACTGATAGGCGGTACTGATGGGTACTGAGAGGCGGCACTAATGAGGAGGTACTGATGGGTACTGATAGGTGGTACTGATGGGTACTGATAGGTGGTACTGATGGGTACTGATTGGGCTGCACTAATAATCAGGCACTAACGATCAGTGTAAATATCCCTTCTCAAAATCGCTGGTAGCTGGCTCTCCTCACACTGACAGCGCGTGAGGAAAGGATTGCTGATAACCAGTAAAATTAGTTTACAATGTGATCAGCTGTGATTGGACACAGCTGATCACATGGTAAAGGCCACTGTGATTGGCCCTTTACCATGATTTGTGATCAGATCTATAGACACCCTCCCAGAACTGGATGATTCCGGACCATCTTTTGGCTATAGCACAGTTGGGAAGGGGTTAAAGCCCCCCTGTGCTTGTGCACAAAGGTGAACGCATACAGAAGTCCCGCCCACATATATAAACAGTGTTCACACCGCACATGAGAGGTATCGCAGTGATCGTCAGAGAGAAAGCAATAATTCCAGCATAAAGCCTCCTGTGTGACTCTAAACTGGTGACCTGAAAAGGCTTTTATAATGTTTCCTATGGAGATTATTAAGTAGTGCGGTTTGTCTCCATTCCATGAGTGCGCACAATTGTAAAGCGTGACAGATATCTAGTTACTCGGTGTAACACCATCCTTCACCACACAATTGACTATTATATCGGGTTTTGTGCATTAAAATTCATTAAAGTGTATTTTTTGCCCCTCAAAAAAATGTGTTTGAAAAAACTGCAGCACAAATACCGTGTGACGTAAAAATTGCAACACCCACCATTTTACTCTCTAGGGCCTCTGCTTAGAAATAATATATAATGTTTTGGGGTTCTAAGTCATTTTATAGAAAAAAAACCCACAGGATTTGAGGGGGCAACGGATTTATTTATTTATAAACTCGATAAATAAATAAATAAATTTAGAAAGGGAGAGGATCTGTGCTGGGAAGGGTACCTTGACAGGGGGTTTTGCTAGAAGTAGGAATTTAGGGGAATTTTTCATAGGGAGGGGATATTTGTCCTAGGAGGGGGGATTAGCAGGGGGATTTGTGCTAGATAGGGGAATTGGGGGAGATTTGTGCTAGAAAGGGGGGTTGGAGAGGTTTGTGCTAGGAGGGGGGATTAGTGCCAGAAAATGGATGGGGGTATTTGTGCTAAGGGATGAAGGAATTTGGGTTAAGAGGGGGGACTGGGGGGGATTTATACTAGGAGGAGAGAGGGGGGGATTTATGCTAAGGAGAACTTTGGGGAGATTTGTGCTTGGATGGGAAATTTGGGGGGAAGTGGATGTGTGCATGGAGGGGGTGATTTTTTAGGTGAGGTATATTTGTGCTAGGAGGGGGAATTGGGGGCATTGGAGGTGGAATTGGGGACAAAGATTGTGCTGGGACAGGGTATTATGCTGGGAGGAGGAATTTTTGCATTTTGGCTTGCAGACGGAAGTTATGCTTGATTGGGGGGGGGGGGGGGAGAGGCGAGCGTGCTGACTGGTGCTTTTTTTTTTTGGGGGGGGGGGAATTATGCTGAGACAGTATGATCACACATAGAGGGCTTAGTTTTTCATCTTCTCCCTGGGAGCTAGGTGACCTTGTCCTGGCACCACACACAGGGCAGTCAATAGATGTCCTCCTCCCCACACAGCACATAAGATCGTATTCCCTTTCAGACACAATCTGCAGTGTATAGCTGGCTGCTATGTTGCAGTTTTGACCCAATCCTCTTCTCTTCTGACCCCTGTCCTCTACACTGCTGACCCTCTGTACCCTGCCCTGCTGACCCCTGTCCTCCATCCTGCTGATCCCCACGCACCGCCTTTCTGACCACTGTCCTCAGTCATGCTGACCCCCTTTTTTCTGCCCTACTGCCCTGTCTTTGCCCTGATAACCCCCTACGCCCTGCTGACCCCTGTTATTTTGTCTGTTGACCCCTGTCCTTTGCCCTGATGACCCCTATCTTTTGTCCTACTGAACCCCTGTATACTACCCTACTGACTCTTGTACAATTCCCTGCTGACCTCTCATCCCTGACATCACCCCAAAACACTAAACCAAACTAAAACCTTTTTGGCTTAAAAAAATAAACAGAAACCACCTATTAACAAAATAAGGAACTCCCACCATTAAAGAAGCAGTCCTAGAAAACTAATGGGACTAATTAAAAATGAAATTGTAGTACAAGGAGGCTTACACTCCACGCTCTCTAGCCGCAGATACTGCAAAATCATCAATAGATAAATATATACAGCACACAATATAGTAATACATACAGCACTGAATACAATTTATAGCACGATACTGACAGCACACCACTGTAAACGGTCTCTTTCCCTTTAACAAATGTCAGCTGTCCTTCACTCACACTAAATTCACCAACACTGACAAAGGGTGCTGTGAAGTCGGCCTTTTATGGTGTGTGGGCTGACACTTTACTGTGACCCAACATTGGCCAATATCTTGCACCTGAACAGAGGACAAGTATATGACCTTAGCCAACGATGGCTCAAGCAATGCATTGGGGGACATTTGGTGGGGAAATTCCAGCCAAACATCCTTAAAGTTCAGATATTTTATAAACAGTCAAAACAGAGAAGGTTCAGTTTGAAATTCTGCTTGGTCTGGAAGTTTGGCTCTACCCTACCTACTAACGTATCATGAGTTGTAGATAGTTATTTTTGTCAGGGGTTCCCTGAGACCAGAAAATTATTTCAAGGGTTCCTCTGTGTTGAAAAGGTTGAGAGGCTGAAATTTTACCAACACTGATTTTTTTTTTGCTCCTGGAACATTTTCATTTTAAATGTTTCTTTGCTTATCTAAAGTATTTTCTTGAGAACTACGGATGAATCATGTGAGCACAAAAAAAGAGGAGTGAAATGAGATGGTCCAATGATCATGTAGAAGACACAGCAGCACTTACAGTAGCTCCGAAATGGAAATAATTTGCTCTGTATGCTATATGTAGAACAGTACTCCTTGTAAGGGTTTCTGAAAACATTTGTGCTTTCCATGGCAGAGGTTTTAGAATGTTTTAAGAAGATGTAGCACCCTCTAGGTAGCTAGGTTTGTGGTTTTGTTTAGACAGAGGCTGGTTCAGCTTGGGAGTGAGGTAGTGATTTTGCCTCAGGAAAGGCTGGGAAGCTCTACAGGTCAGGGGTTTTAGAGCCCTTCTACCCTTCCAGAAACCCAGAAAAGGTTCTGGAAGAGGGGAGGAGGAGGGGAGGATGCCCATATCTGCATGTATGAGGGAAGGTGACCAAGCAACAACCCTTAAATATGACAAAGCCAGGGACTCGGGTGGAAGATGGACTGAGAATGCTGGAGTGTGGAGCCTGATAGGAGGCCCCAGGGAGGGAAGCCTACCTACAGGCAGGATGCTGGAAAGAAGGATCTTCACTGCCCAAGGTCTTAGGAAGGACATCCTGTGCAACAGAGAAGGAGCCAGCCCAGCAAAAGGCCTGAAAGCAGCTACAAGCCCTCCATACTGACAGGACAGTGAGTACTTCTACACCCCCTAGGCCAGATGGAGGGAGGGAGCAGTTAAGTGCAAGACCCAACTAGTTCTCATCCAGGACTACTTCATTGTTACATCTTGGAATTCCTTGCCCAGGGATAGCCTCAGTGCAGCTGGGTGAAGAGGAACGATTCATCTGGGGCCTGAGGAGGTACATCAACGGGACTTTAGCACTCCAAAAGAGACAGTGCTACATGCTGCTTCTCTGGATTTCCCATTTTTGTACAGTGTACAGGCTGCTAAAAAGCTTGTCCTCAAGTTTACAGTTCATTGGGAATCCCATATACCCCTAGACCCAGGCCAAGTTGTTAACCCTTAAGAAAGACAATTAAAAACCCAGCTCAAGGACTGTTGAAAATGCATGTTGCCTGGCTGTGCAGAGCTTAGGGCAATCTAAACAAATCCAGCAGCCCTCAAGATGTTAGTACTACAAAAGTGTACCTGAACCCCAGTGTTTGGCTAGAAGCACCTTTCCATATGAACCTGTCCCAAGTTCTTGGATGGGGTCACATTGTTCTGAGGAGAGGAGTTGAAGGTCATACCTTGTGGTGTTTTTGGCCACTTTCTGGAGGTTAGAAGGCATTCTGGAATCATGACAAAGAATATAGATTAGCTGACAATGACAATTAGTATCTGACAAAGGTCACAAACCAGAAATGGACTTGGCTGGAGTTGGTCTGTAAACTTCAGCACTTGTAGAGAGTTTATGGTCAAAATAATCAACATTCTAGCCAGAAATAGAGGTGATAATGTGTTCTGGTCATTGTAAAAATATGGGAAAAGAGAAATTAGAATAATGCTTCCATGTAAATAAAAAATAGATAGGAATGGTGGAATGTGAAAGCCAAGCTATTAAAAAAGAATTGGTTTGTACTGTTACATCCAAGTGTTGGATGATGGAGATTACCAGACAACACAAGATGGTGCAGTTTATATTTACTTCACAGATATATGAAGAATGGACATCCCTATGTATGCATGACGTTATTTACTTAAAAAAAAAAAAAAAAAAAGAGTTGCAGGACAATGTGGATATTCAATAAATAGATCTCTAGTCTGGCTGTAAACGCCAAGAAAAAAAAAAAAACCCACAAGCTAAATATAAGTCCTAAGGGCAGATACAATCCTAGCATTTTAAAGGAAAATAATGTTTTAACTACATAACCTCAGAAAATGGAGGTGTCCTGGACCAGCCTGCAGAGTTCTGTTTGTGCATTTCTTACCTCCTTCTGCAGAGGTTCTGCTAGATTTGTAATTTCATTCACATGTGTTGCTGGTGTCTCTTTTCCTATGGGCGCCGCCTGCTCTACTGTGGATTTATATCCTTTTCCCTTCTATTACTTCCTGGGTCACTCCCAGTTTGCTTCCCTATATATACACATGTGCTCAGTGTAGGTAGCTTTACTGGAGCAATGGGACAGTTCTTTGAGCTGCTGGAGCTGTAGATGGTCATCTGTGTACAGATCCTGGCTTTGGCTGCTTGTTTTCTGACCTTGGTCTTTTCACTGGATTTCCTGTTGTTGTACTTTACTCATGTGAGTGGTCTCTGCATCCTCAGCTGGGTGTACCTGGGGGCTGTGACCTGGTTCCAGCTTGCTGCAAGTCCATCCCCACCATCAGGGGCCCTGGTGAAGAAGCAGGCTGGGGCTTAGACTCCACACCCTGGGGAACCCTGAGTCTGATCTACAAGGGCTCACTACCACTGATGCTTGACAGAAGGTACAGATGGATTCTTGCTCTGTCTTCACTAATGGAATCTTTGTTAACTTCCCAACTTGTCATTTCTTGAAATAATTGCAATATGACAGTTGATCCCCCAACTCCCTTTTGGTTCACACAAGATCTCTGAAAGTAAGGACTGGAGGTCTGGTATAATGAGGGGAGAAAATGGATTTATTTGATGGGAGATTCTGATTGGCCAATGCAGGAGATGGAGACTTTGGCATGCTCTCTAGAATGGTAGAGCATGTAGGCCCATATGGATGGGGTCTGTATATTCTATTGTGCTGAGGGTGGAAACTTCACCCTGAAACCATGGGGTGCAGGAAAGTGAATTGTTCAGTGTTGGAGGAATCCTTCCCACAGAGCCATAGTGTATAGCTGCTGGCAATAGTCACATGTACGAATCTGACATGCTGGTTGTACCCAACTGTGACCCTCTGATGTGGCATTTAGAGGATTTATACAGGCAGTGAGGAGGCCACATAGTCTTCTCACTATCAAATCCCTCTGAAAAGTGAGCTGTGTGGATTGATTTTCAGAGGAGCAGCACTTAGTTGTCTAAATGAGCCCCTAAGGAAAAGCCTCAATATTGTATTTATTGCAGTGAGGACTAAGTCCATTCTAAAGTTTTTGTTTTTTGTTTTTTTTCTTTTATTAGTATTTTTCTCCTCGCCTACTTTTAAATATTTTTGTGCCTGACTCTTAAAGTTGTATAAGTGGTTCAGTTTACATGTTGTTCACAATTACTGAAGTCACAGGATAGCTGCAATTTGTTAATGCTGTTTGGAAAAAATAGCTCTCCCCAAAAAAGTGTCACAATTTATAAAAAAACAAGGGGAAATATTTCCTAAATCTGGTGCAGCTGTGCATAGTAACCAATCAGCTTCTTACTTCAACTTGTTCAGTTAAGCTTTGACAATAAACCTGGAAGCTGATTGGTTACTATGCAGAGCTGCACCAGATTGTGCTCCTGCTTTAGTATATCCCCCAATGTTATAATCTGTGCCTAAACCCCTCACATCATACTTTACATATGTCAGACTTTGCTTCAATCTATTGATTGCCCTAGATCAGCCAAAATGGATTGAAAACCTTAATATCCAAAGCTTGGCAATTGCCAAAGGTGTGACCTGGGGACAGTGGAGGAGATGGAAGGGGAAGACATGGATCTCTGCAGCATAGCTGTCCCGTCACAATATCCTAGAATCCCATTAAGATAGCTTACTTTTCCATCACCAAACATTCTATACTCAATACTTGGGGGGGGGGGGGTCTATAGGAGCCCAGAACCCCTGTAGGAGTGACCACCATGCTCCATTATACAAATATAAATAAGAAGGGAAGATATGTTCAGTGCTTCTCCTATGTTATCGGGGACATTTAATCCTACCAACTCCTTTTCCCCAGACAATGACCAAACCTGTAATTGAAGAAAGCTGATCCAAAGGACTTTACTGAATCAGCTGTACCAAATTAAAATTTGCCATGGAAGGTTGATCCAGAAGTTGGTGCAGCATGATCAGATCAGTGTTTCGGAACTTATTAGTGGACTGTAATTAGGATCCATGTTTGTTTTTATGTATGTATGTGGACTTCAGATACTGAGATCCACAAATCTGGACTGTGCAGATCATTAGGTGCCTAAAGGGTCTCTTCAGAATACATTACCAAAAGCCCCAAATATTAAAGGAGATGACATATAAACCATTGTGTGTCCTAGTCTCACCGAGACCATGAGGTTATGTGATATCTCCATTAACAGATGTAAATTATCCTGTAATTAGAAATATATATTTTATTTGGTTTGTGGGTGTGTAATGTCTCCTTATCTGTTCATGTTCTGAGAATAGTTGGAAATGGTTTGATTTGTCTGTAAGCTGCCAAGCAGGGTATTCTATTCATTATGGGTGGTACTGGTTCTTGAATGGCATGACAATAGGCTGAGGGCAATCTGGTGCCAGGATAGTGTTTATCTGAACAATGGATTTGAAGCTGAAATCTGGAATTGATTCCTATTCAGACAAACACTAAGGGTGGCTGACCTTTATCACACCCGCACATGTGTGATTTTCTCCAAAGGGGCCCACTGGCTGGACATATTAATGGAAATTTGACTGATTCAGCAGAGACCAGCTGAATTTTGATCTGTGTGACCCCCTCCTGCTTCATAGAAGTTTATTTAATAGACTTCTGTTGGGTGGTTTTCCAAAATTCCCATTCAAGTTCCATGCAACGTGGTACTATGAGACAGCAAGTGAAGAGGTGCTGAACCTGCCCAATCTACTCTGGCTCACAATCCAGTATACCCTCTTCAATTGCTCATCCTTGCACATTTCATTATCAACATCTTCAGGGGTAAGGAGGAAGGGTAACATAAATGTCTTTGTGTGGGTTTACCCAGCTGTATGAGCAGCATCTGCATAACTGATTCACTGCTCTATCATCCAAGTGCAGATAGAATCATATCTAGAGGACCACGGAGGCAATATAAACAAAATAACTAGACTGTAAAAGTTAAGACAATGCATTAAGTGGTAGAACCTCCAACTCTAGAACAACTCCATATTTCCATTAGTCTTGTAAATACATGAAATATGTAAAACATTTAGACCAGAAAAAATTATGAAATGTTCATGAAATTATTAGAAAAATGTGTATATACAGAGCATCCAGAAAGTATTCCCAGCGTTTAACTTTTTCCACGTTTTTGTTACAGCCTTATTCTAAATTTGATTCGATTCATTTTGCCTCGATAATTTTTAATGACAATGTGAAAGGTTTGTTTTGAAGTCTTTGAAGTTTATTAAATAAAAAACCCCATGTACATAAGTATTTACAGCCTTTGCCATGACACTCATAATTGAGCTGTGGTGCATCCTGTTCCCACTGATCTTCCTTGAGATGTTTCCACAACTTGATTGGGAGTCCACCTGTGGGGAATTCAGTTGATTGGACATGATTAGGAAAGACAAACCTGTCTATAGAAGGTCCCACAGTTAACAGTGCATGTCAGACCACAAACCAAGCCATGAAGTCCAAGGAATTCTGTAGATCTCCAAGACAGGATTGTATCAATCCACAGATCTGGGGAAGGGTACAGAAACCTTTCTGCAGCATTGAAGGTCCCAATGAGCATAGTTGCCTCCATCATTAAATGGAAGAAATTTTGAACCATCAGGAATCTTCCATGAGCTGGCCGCCTGGCCAAAATGAGTGATCGAAGAAGGGCCTAAGCCAGGGATATAACCAAGCACCCGATGGTCCCTCTAAAAAGAGCTTCAGTGTTTCTCTGTGGAGAGAACATTCCAGAAGAACCCTCTCTGCAACACTCTACCAATCAGGCCTTTATGGTAGAGTGGCCAGACAGAAGGTAAATGGCAGTCCATCTGGTGTTTGCCAAAAGGCACCTGAGGGACTTGGGCCATGAGAAACAACTCTCTGGTCTGAAATGAAACAAAGATTGAACTCTTTTGCCTAAATGCCAAGCGTCATGTCTTGAGGAAACCAGGCACCACTCACCACTCACCACCTGGCCAATACCATCCCTACAGTGAAGCATGGTGGTGGCAGCAACATGCTGTGGGGATGTTTTTCAGTGGCAGGAACTGGGAGGCTAGTCAGGATCGAAGGAAAGGTGAATGCAATGTACAGAGACATCCCTCATAACCTGTTCCAGAGCGCTTTGGACCTTAGACTGGGGCAACAGTTTATCTTTCAACAGAACAACCCTAAGCACACAGCCCACAGAGTGGATACATGCCAATTCTGTGAATATCCAGGAGAGACCCAGCCAGAGGCAAGACTTGAACCCAACTGAACATCTCTGGAGAGATCTGAAAATGGCTCCCCTGACATTCCCATCCAACCTGAAGAAGCTTGAGGTACTGCAAAGAAGAATGGGAGAAACTGGCCAAAAATGTTGTGCTAAGCTTGTAGCATCATACTCCAAATGACTTGAGGCTGTAATTGGTGCTAAAGGGGCTTCAACAAAGTATTGCGCACAGACTGGGAATACCTATGTATTTTTAATTAATACATTGCAAAGATTTTAAAATTAACTTCTTTGACATTGTCATTATGGGGTATTTGTAGATTGAGGGGGGGAAAAGAATAATCAATTTTGGAATAAAGTTGTAACATAGCAAAATGTGGCAAAAGTTAAGGTGAATTGTGGTTTAGGAGTAAGAATAGAGGTGGAGTTTTGTGGATTTCCTCTAGTCAGCCTGTGAGTCCTAATTGGAAGACATACTGCAATATAGGAGATCGGACAAAACACCAAGTGTATGCTGGAATGGTTTCCATTTATTACAGATGTGACCTAAGTCTATAAAAACAGAAGATGCAAGGCATCCAGTCTTTGGCCAGCAGTCTGTGACAATGTTAAGATGCTGGTGACAATCAGGTGGTGGTGACTATCAGTGGTCATGTTTGACAGCTTTTGGGTTTTAGTGGAATTTTGTATTTCCACGTTCATGATGTAATGTCTTGAGACTTGGCACTGATGTTTGTGGTCCTCAGTTGTGACTCTCAAATGCATATTAACAATGAGAAACAAGAGCTGAGATTAACTTGGGGACAACTTATAAAGTCTTCAGTACATAAAATCATTAGTTATTTTAATGACATACAAAAACATATCAAGGTATGGGAGGAGTGAGGATGAAGATTATGGAAGAGGATAATATTTTGGGGCACCTTTTTGGAGGGGTCTTTTGTTTTCTATAAAAACAAATGCCATTTTCGGTTTATTTAAAACCATTTTCTCTAAATGTGTATGAAAAATAGTCCTTGATCAAATAGTTTTGACCGTGTGAATTGTCCTTTTAGGACAGTGAGCCCCCCCCCTCCCCCCGTGCTGTTCTTTTATAATCCTTTACCTATTAACCCAGAAAATGGCTATTTTGATTCAGCTACCATTGATTTCAGTGGGGTTCAAGTTCACCATCTGGTTTTCTTTGTAGTTCCCCAAACCCTGCTAGAACATATTCCAGGGTAGTTTGACTCATCCCTAATGCTGTTGCTCCCTTAAAATATATAATAAATGACCATAACAATCAAGCTAAAAACTACAAGAAAGTGAGAATAAAAAAAAACTCCTACCCAAAACATTAAACCAAACTAACACCTTTTTGGCTTTGTGTAAAGGATTAAAAAAAACTACCTAGTATTGACATAATGCTAAACACCCCAAACCAATCAGGTTAAGGGGACTTAAACTCAGCTCTTCCTAGCCATAGATGACCATTCACTGCAAAAGTATCAATAGAAAAATATATACAGCACACAATATAGTAATACATATAGCAATGAATGCAGTTTAGAGCACAATACTGGAAGCACATGACACTAACCAGTCTTTCCCTTCAACAAATGTCACTCACACTAAATCCACCCACACTGGCAAATGGGTGCTGTGAAAGCAGTCTTAGTGTGGGGTGCAAACTTTACAGTGACCAACATTGGCCAATGTCTTGCTCCTAACTAGAGGTCAAGTATGACCTTGGCAAACGATGGCCCAAGCAATGCATTGTGGGACATTTGGTCAGGGGATTCTCGCCAAACAAAGTTCACGTTTTCTATGAACAGCCAAACTGCAAATGTTCAATTTGAACCTATGCTAGGACCAAATGTTATCCTCATCTCTACTTTTCATAAAGATTTGCCAACACTATTAATTCCTGAAGCCTATCCCTTCCAGGGCCATCTTCATATTATGATACACTGATCTATAATTCTAAAGACTGTAAACCATGTAAGCAAAAGATCAACAGTGTTCTAAGATGTAAGTGTTCAGCTAGGACAGGAGGCTTGTACAGTTCCCCAGAGTGGATTCAACAAGTTGGTCTCTTGATTATTAGGTAGTTGAAAGGACTTATGCAATTTCTACCTCAGCTCCAATAGTCAGGTTGTCTCATGGTCAGGTATAAGACATGGGGCAGCACTGGCTGTAGCTGTGGAATGGACATCACTTGCTCTATATGCCATATGTTCTGTATAACCGTACTTGTAAGGTTTTCTGAAAGCAATTCATCTTTCTATGGCAGATGAAGATATTAGAATGTCCCTGGATTAACACCTTTTGCTAGCTTTATATTCACAAACTAAGGGTAAACAATTTGCGTACACATGGCTTCAAAGTTGTCCTGTTTGTCTACAGGTAAGCAATTCTATTGATACCTCCTGGCTGCAGTGATTCTGCTAGATCTGTAATTTCATTCACATGTGTTGCTGGTGTCTCTTTCCCTATGGGCGCCGCCTGCTCTACTGTGGATTTATATCCTTTTCCCTTCTATTACTTCCTGGGTCACTCCCAGTTTACTTCCCTATATATACACATGTGCTCAGTGCAGTTGGCTTTGCTTGAGCAATGTCACATTTCTTTGAGCTCCTGGGTGGTTGCTGGGTATCTGTGTACATATCCTGGCTTTGTCCACTGTCTGCTTGTTTTCTGACTTTGACCAATCTACTGGATTATATCTGTTATCTTTTCATGTTCTGAGAATAGTTGGAAATGGTTTGATTTGGCTGTAAACTGCCAAGCAGGGTATTCTATTCATTATGGGTGGTACTGTTTCTTGAATGGCATGACAATAGGCTGAGGGCAATCTGGTGCCAGGATAGTGTTTATCTGAACAATGGATTTGAAGCTGATATCTGGAATTGATTCCTATTCAGACAAGCACTAAGGGTGGCTGACCTTTATCACACCCACACATGTGTGATTTTCTCCAAAGGGGCCCACTTGCTGGACATAGTAATGGAAATTTGACTGATTCGGCAGGGACCAGCAGAATTTTGATATGTAACCTCTCCTGCTTCATAGAAGTTGATTTACAGATTGACTTCTGTTGAATGGGAATGTTGGAAAACCACCCAAGTTGCATGCAATGTTGTACTATGTAACAGCAAGTGAAGAGGTGCTGAACCTGCCCAATCTACTCTGGCTCACAATCCAGTATACCCTCTTCAATTGCTCATCCTTGCACATTTCATTATCACCAACATCCTCAGGGGTATGGAGGAAGGGTAACAGAAGTGTATTTATGTGTGTTGGCCCAGCTGTATGAGCGACGTCTGCATAACTGACTCACTGCTCTATCATCCAAGTATAGATAGAAGCATATCTAGAGGACCACGGAGGCAATATAAATAACTAGACTGTAAAAGTTGTTTATACAAAGCATTGAGTGGTAGAACCTCCTCAACTGGGGAACTCCATATATCCATTACTCTTGTAAATATATGAAATATGTAAAACATTTAAATTTCAATGCTCTGAAGACCAGAAAAAATGTATGAAATGTTCATGAAATTATTAGAAAAATGTGTATATACAGAGCATCCAGAAAGTATTCACAGCTCTTAACTTTTGCCACATTTTGTTATGTTACAGCCTTATTCCAAAATGGATTAAATTCATTTTCCTCAACAATTTGACAACATGATGTAAACAATAAAAATATGAGCGCTGGGTGACAATGAGCAAGATACAGACGGGAGCAGCCAGTATAGGAGAGGAAACAACCTCAAATCCTCCAAGAGATGCCAAGAATAAAAGTACAAAATGCGGCGCTCTCTGATAATATTTACAATATGCAGATGGTATCAGAGTATTCAAACTTATTAGGTATAATACATATGAATTAATGTGACTGTTGTGATACAGTGAGCAATAATAAAACTTTTTGTGACTGTGGTACTAAATACCAGCAACAAAGCTTATTGGATATAGTTCATGCACGGTGATTGGACTATAGGTACACCAAAAATAAAGGTTGATATTTGTGACTGCTGTGGCTAGAAGCAAAAAGCATACTATGCACCAATTAGTGTCCCATAATAACAAACTTGTAGGATATAGTTCATGCGGAATAATGTGACTGTGGTGACACAGAACAGCGGATAACGTTTGTGACTGCTGTGGCTGGAAACAATGAGCATACTATGCACTAACCAGATAGCACAGATTAATGTGTGTTGGAGTATATAAGACCTACTCCTCGGTACTCTGGGGATGGGAACTCGGCATGCAGATGTGATCATCAGGTGGAGGTAATTCACCAGCTGTCATCTCTCCAATGCAGGATTCCACATCTCAGGTCAACCGTGTCCAGCAGTACAATTTCCAACCATCAGGGGGATCATACAAGCAGGTGGGAACCAGGGAAGGATCCTTCAGGATGAGGACTCTCAGTGCCAGATAAATGAGCCCAGAGAAAAGAACTCCAATAGTGTAGTATGTTTAATGGTAATATGAGAATAACATCAAGGTACACGTAAATAAGCAGAGCCAGCACTTACATCTGAGGTAGTTGGCAGGTAATGTAGTTAATATTCGATGAGAGGGTATCTCCCTAACGCGTTTCGTGTAATAACACATTTTCAAAGGGAGAGAACCCTGTCCCAAGAGCATCCTTAAATAGTAACAGACCAAATGAGTTCATTCTATGAATCTGCGGCATTGCGGGCTTCCCGCGCATGCGCACTAGCTCGAGTGGCTGCCATGTTTTTGGCTATATTGTCTAGAGGACAAATAGCAGTTGCGCATGCCCAGAGACCTCCGGCGGCCATTTTTCTAAGGCTTAGAACAGCACAGTGATACAGGATACACACTTGAAGCAGAGAAAATATTCCTGAGTGTCAAAAGTTTGTCCGGGCATGTGGACATATAGCAATTACTTCTGGGTGGTGCAATAGAGCCTCTAATGCTAAAAGTATGATCTCTAAGATTATACTGCAATCTAAATTGCTATGTAGAGATCTAATGAGGGCCGCAGCAACATCCCCACCTAGTGACCAAATGTGGAATAGATGGTATAGGAAAAGGATCTCTCCTTATAAAGCCATAATTCATATGTAAAGCAAAACCTCTGACACAATAAATAAGGTTTAGCAAAGAGATCTGATAATGACAACATTAAAAATAAAATACCTCGTGATGGCTGGATTAATAATAAGTTAAAAACAATTCAAAAAACAAGTGATAAAAACATAAAAATTATGATAATCGTATTCCATAATGGTGAAACATATATAAAAAAGGTAAGAAGATGATAATCTATCATAATGCTTAAAAAAACCAACAAAAGGGCCATTAGAGCCCAATATGTATTAGATAGTGACATAGATGAATAATAAGAATATAATATACATGATCAGAATATAAACTAAAAAAACCACTCCTACGAGGGGTGAAAGGGATAATGATGACCATAAAAATCAGAAGAAAGGGCGTACTCTATTAGGGGGTATGGGATTGTGTGATGTTGTTAACTGGTATCAATGAAGCAGTTAATATCAAGATCGATATTCAGGCCAGATGGTGACAGCATTTGTAATAAGTAAATCCACTTTGTTTCTAGCTTAGATACAGCTCTTTTACTATATGTACCTCACCATTGTTTTTTGATAACATCTATTCCTGTAAATTTCAGACAATGTGGGTTTCTGTGATGATGTTGTCTGAAATGCATGGATACAGTGTTCCCTAAACCCCTTTGTGATGTTCTTCAAGTGTTCACGCAACCTGTCTCTCAGCCTTTGGGTTGTTCTCCCAACGTATTGCTTCCTGCAGGAACACTCTAAGAGGTAGACCACATGTGTAGTGTTACATGTGATGGTATTTTCGATGTGGAAAGTTTTACCTGTGGTATTCGATCTGAATGATTTTACAGTACTCTTGTGTATGCCGTTATAAACGCACAACATGCATCTGTTACAGGGGTAGAAACCACTGCGGTTAAAGAAAAAGCTAGGTTGTTTGGGAGGGTTAAATATATTAGGTGCCAGTTTGTTCATGAGTGTTGGTGCTCTACGGTAGGTGATTTCTGGTAAATCCGGTAACGTGTTGCCTAACACTGGGTCATTTTTGAGGATGGTCCAATTCTTCCTGATAATTTTGGCAATATCTTTGTATTAAAGTTGGTGATGAAAGGACAAACTCTTTCAACTTGGACCTTTTGGTTTGATGGTTAAAAGGTCATTCCTATCCATATTGATGATTTTGTTAATTTCACTCTCTAATGAAGTGGCATTGTATCCTTTTCTCTATAAACCTATTTTTGAGACTGTTGGATTGTATGATAAAATCTTCACGATTAGTACAGTTCCTGTGTATACATAAAAATTTGTCCTCTAGGTATATTAGCTAGCCATCTTGGCAAATGGCAGCTGTCTTTGTGAATGAAACTGTTCCTATCCGTTGGTTTAAAATAAGTCTTTGTAGAGATGGTGTTACCGGTGTTGAAGTGTAAGATCTAAAAAATTGGTAGTAAAATAATCATACTGAAAAGATAACTTTATGTTTAATTCATTATAATTTAAAGTGGTAAAAAAATTCATTAATGTAAACTTGTCCCCCTCCCATAAAAGCAGGATGTCATCTATGTATCTGCGGTAAAAAATTAGTTTGGGCCAATCGCGAGAATAAATCAGGTCTTCCTCCCATCTTGCCATAAATAAGTTGGCAAGGCTGGGTGTGAACTTCGCACCCATAGCAACTCCGGTCCTTTGCAGATAGTACTTATTATTGAACCAGAAGTAGTTGTGACTCATAAAAAAAATCAAGTAACTCCAGGATAAAGTGCTTTTGTATTAAAGGGATGTCATCAGCAGTGTCTAGATAGAACTCAACAGCTGCGTGGCCATCAGTATGTTTAATGTTGCTATATAAAGCTTCTACATCCGCTGTTACAAGATATGTAGGATTGCCGAGTGTGATGCTCTTAATGTCTCTTAGAGCTTGTTTCTTATCTTTTAGATAAGATGGTGTGTTACCAACTCAGCTGTGGTGCATTCTGTTCCCACTGATCATCCTTGAGATGTTTCCACAACTTGATTGGGAGTCCACCTGTGGGGAAATCAGTTGATTGGACATGATTAGGAAAGGCATAAACCTGTCTATAGAAGGTCCCACAGCTAACAGTGCATGTCAGAGCTCAAACCAAGCCATGAAATCCAAGGAATTGTCCGTAGATCTCTGAGACAGGATTGTATCAAGGCACAGATCTGGGGAAGGGTACAGAAACATTTCTGCAGCATTGAAGGTCCCAACGAGCACAGTGGCCTCCATCTGTAAATGGAAGAAGTTTGGAACCTCCAGGAAGCTTCCTGGAGCTGGCTGCCCAGCCAAAATGAGCGATCAAAGGGCCTTAGCCAGGGAGGTAACAAAGCACCTGGCGGTCCCTCTGAAAGAGCTTCAGTGTTTCTCGAGAAAAGAGAACCTTCCAGAAGAACCCTCTGCAGCACTCCACCAATCAGGCCTTTATGGTAGAGTGGCCAGACGGAAGGTAAATGGCAGCCCACTTGGTGTTTGCCAAAAGGCACCTGAGGGACTCGGGCCATGAGAAACAACTCTGGTCTGAAATGAAACAAAGATTGAACTCTGGCCTGAATGCCAAGCGTCATGTCTGGAGGAAACCAGACATCACCTGCCACCTGGCCAATACCATCCCTACAGAGAAGCATGGTGTTGGCAGCATCATGCTGTGGGGATGTTTTTCAGTGGCAGGAACTGGGAGGCTAGTCAGGATCAACTGAAAGATGAATTCAGTAATGTACAGAGACATCCTTGATAACCTGTTCCAGAGCACTCTGGACCTTTAAACTGGGGTGACGGTTCATCTTTCAACAGGACAACCTACGCACACAGACCACATAACAACAAAGCAGTGGCTACATGCCAATTCTGTGAATGTCCTGGAGTGGCCCAGCCAGAGCCAAGACTTGAACCCGATTGAACATCTCTGGAGAGATCCAAAAATGTCTGCCCTGACATTCCCATGCAACCTGATGAAGCTTGAGGTACTGCATGGAAGAATGGGAGACATTGCCCAAAAAATGTGATAAGCTTGTAGCATCATACTCAAAATGGCTTGAGGCTGTAATTGGTGCTAAAGGTGCTTCAACAAAGTATTGCGCAAAGGCTGTGAATACTTGTGTACATTTTTTAAATTTGCCAAGATTTCAAACAAACTTCTTTCACATTTTTGTCATTATGGGGTATTTTTAGAATGCTGGGGGGGGGGGGAGAAGAATAATCCATTTTCAAATAGAACTGTAATATCAAAATGTGGCAAGTTAAGGTGTCTGGATTAGTAGCAAAAGGAGAGGAATGACTCTGTGCTCTCACCATTAGTGGCTTATTCGGGACCCAAGATTTTTGGAGGTACAGAGTGATGTTTAGTGGAAAAGGACCTCCACTCCTGACTAAAGTGAGATTGGAGGACTAAGAATGGAAGAGGACTGAGACATGAGAATTGAGGTTTAGGAGTGAGGATAGAATTGGAGTTTTGTGGATTTCCCCTAGTCAGCTAATGAGGCCTAATTGGAAAACACATACCACAGTATAGGAGATCTGACAAAACACCAAGTGTATGCTGGAATGGTCTCCATTTATTACAGATGTGACGTGTATATAAAAACAGAAGATGCAAGGCAATACTGTCTTTGGTCATCAATCAGTCTGTGACCCTTTTGATAGGGTGGTGGTGACTATCAGTGGAAATGTTTGACAGCTTGTGGGTCTTAGTGGAATTTTTCATTTCTACATTCATGATGTAATGTCCTGAGACTTGGCACTGTTTGTGGTCCTGGGTTGTGACTCTCAAATGTATCTTCAAAATAAGAAAGTAAGAGCAGAGGTTAGCTTAAGGAACTGGCTTATAAAGTCTTCAGTAAATAAAATCATTAGTAATTATATTAAAGACATGCAAAAATATATTCGGATATAGAAGAAAGGAAAATGGAGTGCTGAGAATGGAAATAGAGGAAGAGGATACTGTTTTGGGGGACATTTGGAGGTGTGTCCTATGAATGGTCCCACTCCCTAGGACAGTGCCACCCTCACCCCATGCTGTTTTTATAACTCTTTACCTATTAACCCAGAAAATGGCCATTTTGAGTTGGCTACCATTGATTTCAATGGGGTTTACGTTCACCATCTGGTCTTTGTATTTCCCAAAACCTGGGTTGTGACTCTCAGATGTTAAATAAGAGCAGAGGTTAGCTTCAGCAACTAGCTTATAAATCATTACATAAAACCATTTGTAATTTTAATGGCATGCAAAAATATATCCAGGTATAGGATGGGAGTGAGGATGAAGATTATGAAAGAGGATAATATTTTGGGGGACCCTTTTGCTTCATATAAAAAAAAAATACCATTTTCCCTGAATGTGTATGGTAAGTCCTTGATCAAATAGTTTTGACTGTGATTGTCCTTAGCACAGTGAACACCCCCCCCCCCCCCATTGCTGGTGGGTTTTACTTTTTTTTTTTTTCCCAGAAAATGGCCATTTTGATTCAGCACAGGTTGGTTTTTTTTTTTTTTTTTTTTTTTTTTGTAGTTCCCCCAAACCCTGCTTGAACATATTCCAGGGTAGTTTGACTCCTCCCCAACACTGCTGGTCCCTTACAATTATATATGACCATAACCATCAAGCTAAAAACTACAAGAAAGTGGAAATAAAAATGTAACTCCTACCCAAATCATTAAACCAAATTAAAACCTTTTTGGCTTGGTGTAAAGGATAAAAAAACTACCTACTATTGACATAATGCTAAACACCCCAAACCAATCAGGTTAAGGGGGCTTAAACTCAGCTCTTCCTAGCCATAGATGACCATTCACTGCAAAAGTATCAATAGAAAAATATATACAGCACACAATATAGTAATACATATAGCAATGAATACAGTTTATAGCACATTACTGGAAGCACATGACACTAACCGGTCTTTCCCTTCAAATGTCACTCACACTAAATCAGTGTTTCTCAACTCCAGTCCTCATGGACCCCCAACAGGTCATGTTTTCAGGATTTCCATTATTTTGCACAGTTGATTTGATCAGTTTCACTGCCTTAGTAATTACCACAGCTGTTTCATCTGAGGGAAATCCTGAAAACATGACCTGTTGGGGGTCCATGAGGACTGGAGTTGAGAAACACTGCACTAAATCCACCCACACTGATAAATGGGTGCTGTGAAAGCAGTCTTAGTGTGGGGGTGCTAACTTTAGTGACAAACATTGGCAAATGTCTTGCTCTCCTAACTAGAGTTCAAGTATGACCTTGGCCAATGATGGCCCAAGCAATGCATTGTGGGACATTTGGTCAGGGGATTCTAGCCAAACAAAGTTCAAATTTTCTATGAACAGCCAAACTGCAAATGTTATCCTCATCTCCTTCATGAAGTTTTGTCTGCTATTCCTGAAGCCTCACTTCCAGGGCCATCTTCATATTATGATACACTGATCCATAATTATAAGGACTGTAAACCATGTAAGCAAAAGTTCAACAGTGTCCTAGAATTTTAAGTGTTCAGGTAGGACAGGAGGCTTGTACAGTTCCCCAGAGTGGATTCAACAAGTTGGTCTCTTGATTAGGTGGTTGAAAGGACATATTCAATTTCTACCTCGGCTCCAATAGTCAGGTTGTCTCATGGTCAGGTATAAGACATGCAGAAGCACTGGCAGTAGCTGTGGAATGGACATCACTTGCTCTATATGCCATATGTATTGTATAACAGTACTTTTAAGGTCTTCTGAAAGCAATTCTGCTTTCCAAGGCAGATGAAGATATATTAATGTCCCTGGATGAACACCTTTCAGAGACCCCAGGTCCCAGAACATTTATTTAGCTTCAAGACTTCTTCCACTTTGCTTGGTGGCAAGTCAAAGGATCTCACATTAGCACCAGAAAAGTCCCTATACATTGGGTCACAGCCCTCTACTCCTTTCCAAGGGAATGACCTAGTCATAGCTGTGTAAAATGACACCAAAGGTCCATGCATTGAATACTTGGTGTAGATGCAACTCTTCTCCTTGTTTCAGGCTACATTATTATAGAGCTGTGTACGGTATGAACCAGGACATAGTTGATGCTTCCGTACATTGAATGTAATATGATCAGAGGCAGATTTTGGACTGTTGAGGCTCCAAAGTCCATTAGCAGAATAATGTCCAGCTTGACACGGATCATCCCTTTGCTGTTCATGTATTCCAATGTACTCGCTATCTGAGGAATGCATAACTTTACAGTATCTTCATTTAAACAACCTATTAAAAAAAGACAATTAGTCAAGATGCCAACATGACAAAGTATGGATAGCAACATGGAAAATGTAATCCAATAAATCCATCGTACCATCCTGAGACATAGAATATTTGCTCAAAAGGATGATTAAAGGAAACCTGTTTGTATACAATTGTGAGCCGCCATTGATGGTGCAAGATCCTCAAATACTTTAAGGACAGAGATTTAATTCTTAAAGATTATTCTTTTCATACAATTTACATTTGGCTTGGCCTCCTGGACAAACCTATTCTTTGCTTATATGAAAGGCAACTTCATGAGTCCTGATTATGTTTGGGTGGCTACTGAGGCTGACAGGCATCCCATATTCAACTAGTCCATTAGCAGAATAATGTCCAGCTTGACACGGTGGATCATCCCTTTGCTGTGCATGTATTCCAATGCACTCACTATCTGAGGAACACATCGCTTCACAGCAACTTCATTTAAAGCACCATGTAAAAAAACAGGACAAAATTAGTCACAAGATGCCAACATGGCAAAATATGGACAGGAACATGGAAAAATGTAGTAATCAATCATACCATCATGAGACATAGAATATTTGAGGAACACATCGCTTCACTAGATCTCAATTTCAACCAACCTATAAAAAAGAAAACTGGACAATTAGTCACTAGACACCATATGTACTGTATAACAGTACTTGTAAGGTTTTCTGAAACCAATTTTGCTTTCCATGGCAGATGAAGATATATTAGAATGTCCATGGCTCTGCACCTTTCAGAGGCAGAGGGCCAAAAGGTCCCAGAACATTTGCCTGGCTTTAAGAGAACTTCCACTTTTCTGGTGCTAACGTCAAGCCCTTTGACTTGCCACCAAGCAAAGTCACTATACATTGGGTCACAGCCCTCTGCTCCTTTCCAAGGGAATGTCATAGCTGTGTAAATGACACCAAAGGCCCATGCATTGATGCTTGGGTGTAGATGCCTGAAACAAGAACAGTTGCTACATTATTCTAGAGCTGTGTACAATATGATCCAGGACATAGATGGTGCTTCCGTACCTTGGAGCCTTGCCAGTCCAAAATCTGCCTCTTTGATCATATTACATTCAAAGTCCATTAGCAGAATAATGTCCAGCTCGACACGGATCATCCCTTTGCTGTGCATGTGTTTCAATGTACTCGCTATCTGAGGAATGCATCGCTTCACAGTATCTTCATTTAACCACTAGCCTACTGGGCACTTGTACCCCTTTCCTGCCCAAGCCAATTTCCAGCTTTCAGCTCTGTCACACTTTGACAATTGTGCGGTCATGCAACACTGTACCATATGAAATTTTTATCATATTTTTTTGTGACTAAGCTTTCTTTTGGTGGTATTTAATCACCTCCTGGGTTTTTTATTTTTTCTTAAACCAAAAACCACTGAATTTTGAAGAAAAACGCTTTTCTTCGTGGTTATAACATTTTGTAAAGTGATTTTTCTCCTTCACTGATGTGTGCTAATGAGGCTGCAGTGATTGGCACTGATAGGTGGCACTGATTGGCATTGATGGATGACACTGAAAGGCAGCTCAGATGGGCACTGATAGGTGGCATTGATATGCACTGATGGGCACTGGCACGTGGCACTGCTGGGGCTACACTGATCATCATTGCCCTGATGATCAGTGTACATGTCCCCTCCACAGAAAGCAGATTACCGGCTCTCCTCTCAAGCTGTGTCGAGGTCCTACCTTTTCCCTGAGGTTTTGTTACTCCATGTGCTGGCGTCCATCTTGGATTCTGCTGTGCATGGTGGGAATCTTTTTATGCCTTCAGGTCTCTGAGGTCCTTCCCCCAGAGGGGTGTGGCTGATGAAATAAGCCTGTGACCCGCACATGCTCTTTGCACTTGTGTCTTGTGTCTTTGTCTTCCTACAGCTCTGTGTATACGCTCGTGACTCTTCTGGTATCTGACTCTGCTTGTGATTAAGACCATTCTCTGTGTTTTCCTTCGATCTGACCTTCCGTTGCTGAACCCGGCCCGTGACCTGTGATTCTGTCTACTGTTACTGTTCTGTACCGTTTTGTCCCATTGTTGTCGACCCGGCTTGCCTGACTACGCTATTGTCATTCTCACCAGCTACACGCCATTGGCGGTGGCCATTACCGCAGCCGGGGTGTCTCTGGGGCCGCGACCTGGTTCCTGGCTGCGTCAAGTCCATCCCCACCATCAGGGGCCCTGGTGAAGGGCAGCCTGGGACTTGGACTCCGCGCCCTGAGGGACTTCGGTCTGTTGGTGGTGGTTGTCGTCAGCCAGTGCGTTACCCTGCCACTAGGCCTACCTGTCCATTCCACAGCCCTGCCCTGACAAGCTGTCAGCATGACAGCTCGAAAGGAGAAAAATGCTGATAACTGTCATTTCCGTGTTTACATGTGATCAGCTGTGATTGGACACAGCTGCTCACATGACTGAGCCAACATCTTCGGCTCTTTCCGTGATTGGTGATCCGCTGTGTTCGAGGGACACAGCGCATCGCCGCGCATGCGTGGCGAGAATGGGAGGACATCATACGACGTCTTCTCAGAATGAGAGAACCACCTTGTGCCCGTCATTGGACTATATGGTGGGTGGGAGGTGGTTTAAAGAGCCTATATAAAAAGGACAAAATTAGTCAAGATGCCAACATGGCAAAGTATGGATAGGAACAGGGAAAATGTAATCCAATAAATCCATCGTACCATCCTGAGACATAGAATATTTGCTCAATACACTCAAAAGGATGATTAAAGGAAACCTGTTTATATACAATTGTGAGAGCCGCCATTGATGGTGCAAGATTCTCAAATACTTTAAGGACACGAAGAACAGATTAATTCTTAAAGATTATTTTCATACAATTTACATTTGGCTTTATTAGAGTGCAGAGTTCCAGCTGTTGCCACCTCCTGGACAAACATTCTCTGCTTATATGAAAGGCAACTTCATGAGTCCTGATTGTTTGGATGGCCTCTGAGGCTGATGGACATCCCATATTCAACCAGGAAGTTGTGCATTGGAACCTTTTCCTTGCTAAACAACTTTACAGCCACTAACTGAACTCTCAGAAGATAATTGGCAACATAAACCAGATGCAGAATTTTACTAAAAGCCCATTGAAGTGTGCTGAAAGCTTGATTAAATCAACAGCAGTGACCCATTAAGATCCATAATCATCACCCCAAAACTGGAAGCGGGGGGGGGGGGGGTGCTATAAGAACTTACAAGAATGCTGCTTAAAGGAAGGTTAATGCTTTGTAAATGCTTCCTGTACACAATGCTGAGGCTAAAGCTGTTCATAGATGGTTTGATTCTTGACCAGTTCAGCGGGGACCAGCCAAGATTCAAACCATGTATAGGCAGGCTGAATGTACCCAAGTTGATCAGTCATTCAACTTGGGTACAACCAACCTGTCTAATTTTACATTTGATTATTGCTGGTGGTTATAGCTTCTAGAAATGACAGTTCTCCTGGGGACGGCACCCCCTGACCTCCACTGGGGGAGCTCAATGGCTCCACAGGAAGGAAATCAAATGATTGTGAATATAAAGCTGGCAATCTTCTCCTTGTAACAAACTAAGGGTAAACAATTTGTGTACACATGGCTTCAAAGTCACCCTGTTTGTCTACAGGTAAGCAATTCTATTGAATCTTGGATGTCAGATTCTGCATAATTTTTTTTTTTTTTTTTCCCCTTTTCCATAACAAACCTGCCTCTTCCAGAGACCTGCTGGCAATTTGGAATTAGAAAAATTTAATTATGAAATATTCACGAAATTATAGCGTGAAGCGTGAAATGATTTATATAATTACGGGCTTCACCCATGATGGGTGAAGAAGTCTGGAGTGGTAGCAAAATAAGAGGAATGACTCCATGCGCTCAACATTAGTAGTGGCTTATTTGGGACCTGAGATTTTTGGAGGTACAGAGTGATATTTAGAGGAAAAGGACCTCCACTCCTGACTAGAGACTGGAGGAGGACTGAGACTGGAGGAGGAGACTTGAGGAGTAAGAATATAGGTGGGAGAATTGAGTATGGAGAGAGAATGGAGGATTAGAAGTAAGAATAGAGGAGTTTTGTGGATTTTCCCTAGTCAGCCAGTGAGGCCTAATTGGAAGACATACTGCAGTATAGGAGATCAGACAAAATGACAAGTGTATGCTGGAGTGTTCTCCATTTATTACAGATGTGACATAAGTATATAAAACAGATGCAAGGCATCCTGGCTCTGGTCATCAGATGTTTGACAATCAGGTGGTGGTGATGATCAGCGGACATGTTTGACCGGTTTTGGGTCTTAGTGGAATTTGACTGTTTATAACCTAATTTAACATGAAAACTGTTTATAGCACAAGTCACTAACCAGACTTTCCCTTAACAAATGTCATCCGTCCTTCACCCACACTAAATCCACCCACAGTGACAAATGGGTGCTGTGAAAGCAGACTTGGTGTGTGGGCACAAGTTTTACAGTGGCCAACACTGGCCAATGTCTTGCACCTAACTAGAGGTCAAGTATGACTTTGGCCAATGATAGCCTGAGCAATGCATTGGGGGACATTTGGTGGGGGGAATTCTAACCAAACATCCTTAAAGTTCACATCTTCTATGAACAGCCAAACTGCTAAGGTTCAGTGTGAACCTATGCTAGAACCAAGTTTGCCTCAACTCTACCTACAATATGAAGATTTGGCCACTTTTTTTATTTTTGAAGCATATCACTTCCAGGTCCATCTTAAACGTGATACGTTGATCCATAATTATCAAAACTGTAGATAAGCAAAAAAAGTGTTCTAGGTTTTAAATATTCATTCTTTCAACTAGGACAGGAGGCTTGTACAGTTCCCCAGAGTGCATTCAACAAGCTGGTCTCTTGATTATTAGGCAGTCGAATGACTTATACAATTTCTACCTCAGCTCCAGCAGTCAGTGAGGTTGTCTCTTGGTCAGGTAGAATACATGCGGCAGCTCCAAAATGGACGTCACTTGCTCTGTATGCCATTTGTATACCAGTACTCCGTTTTTGTAAGGTTTTCTGAAAGCATTTCTGCTTTCCATGGCAGATGAAGATATATTTGAATGTCCATGGCTGAGCACCTTTCAGAGGCATTGAGGGCCAAAAGGTCCCAGAACATTTGCTGGCTTCAAGCAAACTTCCTCCACTTTTCTGGTGCTAAGGTCAAATCCTTTGACTTGCCACCAAGCAGAGTCCCTATACATTGGGTCTTGGCCCTCTTCTCCTTTCCAAGGGAATGTTCCAGTTATAGCTGTGCAAATCACGACACCAAAGGCCCACGCATCAGTGCTTGTGTGTAGAAGCAATTGTTCTTGTTTCAGGCTACAGTTCTGGAGCGGTATGAACCAGGACATGGGTGGTGCTGCAGCTACATTGATGCTTCCCAGTCCAAAATCTGCCACTTTGATCATATTACATTCAACATTCATTAGCAGAGTTTTTTGTCCAGTTTGCTGTCACGGTGGACCATCCCTTTTGCTGTTCATATATTCCAACGCACTCACTATCTGAGGAATTCATCGCTTCACAGTATCTACATTTAAACTGAAAAAAAGAAATCTGACCAATTGGTCACTATGCGTCAATATGGCAAAATAGACACCGACATGGAAACATGTCATCAAATAAGAAGCCTCTTATCCATCATATAAACATATTAGTCACCAATTTTCAGCTTTCAGCGCTATCACACTTTGAATGACAATTGCACGGTCATGCAACACTGTACCCATATTAAATTTTTGGATTTTTAGACTGATAAAACTTTATTTTGGTATTATTCACCACTGGGATTTTTATTTTTGCAAATCTCATCATAAATCTTGGCCAAAATGTAATTTTAGTTGAACAAAAAAACCCAAATTAGTTTATAACCAGAAATTTTGTAATTTTTTAAAATTTTCATATACCTTTTTAACAGTCACCCTAGCAGTACAGTGTAACCATAGTGACACTGTACTAATGGGTGATTTTTACTGCAAAAAAAGCTATTCACCCATGGCTACATTCTTGCAACCATTTGAGAAATACTGAGCTGTGATTGGTCACAACTTATCACATGGTACAAGGCTGTTGATAGCCCTGTACCATGTGACCTCTGTGATCATTCACAGATTTCACTAGTAAGCAATGATGTCAGAAGTGATATCTTGCTTACTACTATTCATGTGATCAGTGATCACATGACTGGGACCTCACACAGAGGTTCCGTACAGCGAGCCCAGGGAGCACAGAACCTGAGAATGCAGGCACCATTTATGAATGGCAACCTGCTCCTGCACTTGTCCCGTCTGGCCATTTATGTACATGGGCCAGATGGGAAGTGATTAAGCACAGACATTAAATCTTTCATAACTTTTTTTTTTTTTCTTTTTTTTCTTTCTTACAAACTTACATTGGGCTTTATTAGGGAGTAGAATTCCAGCTGGTGCCACTTCCTGGACAAACTGTTTAAATATCCAGCCGAAGTTAAAGGGGCACTCCACATAGGCTGCTGGTTCCAGGTGTGAGGCTTGTCCGATTTCAGCAAATTGAGACAAGAACTCACTGGTGAGCAGAGCTGATACAGATGACAGCCAGGTAGGCACTCAAACCAGATGCCATATGTACTTGTAAGGTCTTCTGAAAGCAATTCTGCTTTCCAAGGCAGATGAAGATATTAGAATGTCCCTGGATGAACACCTTTCAGAGACCCCAGGTCCCAGAACACTTGCTTGACTTCAAGAGACTTCTTCCACTTTTCTGGTGCGAATGTCAGATCCTTTGACTTGCCACCCAGCAAATTCCCTATACATTGGGTCACAGCCCTCTGCTCCTTTCCAAGGAAATGACCTAGTCATAGCTGTGTAAATGACACCAAAGGCCCATGCATCGATTACTTTGGTGCAGATGCAACTGTTCTCCTTGTTTCAGGATACATTATTCTAGAGCTGTGTACAGTATGAACCAGGACATAGATGGGGCTTCCGTACCTTGGAGCCTCGCCAGTCCAAAATCTGCCTCTTTGATCATATTACATTCAAAGTCCATTAACAGAATAATGTCCAGCTCGACACGGATCATCCCTTTGCTGTGCATGTATTCCAATGCACTCGCTATCGGAGGAATGCATCGCTTCACAGTATCTTCATTTCAACAACCTATTAAAAAGACAAAATTAGTCACTAGATGCCAACACCGCAAAGTATGGATAGGAACAGGGAAAATGTAATCCAATAAATCCATCGTACCATCCTGAGACATAGAATATTTGCTCAATACACTCAAAAGGATTAAAGGAAACCTGTTTGTATACAATTGTGAGAGCCACCATTGATGGTGCAAGATACTCAAATACTTTAAGGACAGATTTAATTCTTGAAGATTAATTCTTTTCATACAATTTACATTTGGCTTGGCCTCCAGGGCAAACATATTCTCTGCTTATATGAAAGGCAACTTCATGAGTCCTGATTATGTTGGGTGGACGCTGAGGCTGATGGACATCCCATATTCAAACCAGGAAGTTGTACATTGGAACCTTTTCCTTGCTAAACAACTTCACAGCCACTAACTGACCTCTCAGAAGATAATTAGCAACATAAACCCGATGCAGAATCTTACTAAAAGACCATTGCATTGTACTGAAAGCTTGATTGAATCAACGGCAATGACCCAATAAGACCCATAATCATCACACCAAAACTGGAAGCGGGGGGGGGGGTGCTTTAAGAACTTACAAGAATGCTGCTTAAAGGAAGGTTAATGCTTTGTAAATGCTTCCTGTACACAATGCTGAGGCTAAAGCTGTTCATAGATGGTTTGAATCTTGGCCAGTTCAGCAGGGACTGTCCAAGATTCAAACCATGTATAGGCAGGTTGAATGTACCAAAGTTGATCGATCATTCAACTTGGGTACAACCAATCTGTCTAATTTTACACTTTATTATTGCTGGTGGTTATAGCTTCTAGAAAAAACTGTGCTCCTGGGGACAGCACCCCCTTCTCCCTGCTGGGAGAACTCAATGGATCCACAGGAAGGAAATCAAATGATTGTTACAGGGAGAAAATTGCTTCATCTATTGCCAGTTCTATATTCACAAACTAAGGGAAAACCATTTGTGTATCCATGGCTTCAAAGTCATCGTGTCGGAATACACTACCAAAAGCCCCAAATATTAAAGGAGATGACCTATAAACAATTGTGTCCTAGTCTCACTGAGACCATGAGGTTATGTGATATCTCCATTAATAGATGTATATCTTGTAATTAGAAATATATTTAGTTTGTGGGTGTGTATGGTCTCCTTTATCTGTTCATGTTCTGAGAATAGTTGGAAATGGTTTGATTTGGCTGTAAGCTGCCAAGCAGGGTAATCTATTCATTATGGGTGGCACTGTTTCATGAATGGCATGACAATAGGCTGAGGGCAATCTGGTGCCAGGATAGTACTTATCTGAACAACGGATTTGAAGCTGATATCTGGAATTGATTCCTATTCAGACAAGCACTAAGGGTGGCTGACCTTCATCACACCCGCACATGTGTGATTTTCTCCAAAGGGGCCCACCTGCTGGACATTGAGTAATGGAAAGTTGACTGATTCAGGAGGGACCAGCAGAATTTTGATCTGTGTGACCCCCCTCCTGCTTCATAAAAGTTGATTTACAGATTGACTTCTGTTGCATGGGAATGTTGGAAAACCACCCAAGTTGCATGCAATGTTGTACTATGTAACAGCAAGTGCAAAGGTGCTGAACCTGCCCAATCTACTCTGGCTCACAAACAAGTATACCCTCTTTAACCTCTTACTACTCATCCTTGCACATTTCATTATCACCAACACCCTCAGGGGTATGGAGGAAGGGTAACAGAAGTGTATTTGTGTGGGGTGACCCAGCTGTATGAGCGGCATCTGCATAACTGACTCACTGCTCTATCATCCAAGTATAGATAGAAGCATATCTAGAGGATCAAGGAGGCTATATAAAAAAAATAACTAGACTGTAAAAAAGTTGTTTAGACAATGCATTGAGTGGTAGAACCTCCAACTGGAGAACAACCCCATATATCCATTACTCTTGTAAATATATGGAATATGTAAAATTTTAAACTTCAATGCACTGAAGACCAGAGAAAAATATGAAGTTATTAGAAAATGTGTGTATACAGTGCATCCAGAAAGTATTCAGAGCTTAACTTTTTGCAACATTTTACATTGGCCTTCTTCCAAAATGGATTAAATTACATTTTCCTCAATTTAATGACTTATGTACTTTTTTTTATTAAATTGCAAAGATTAAAAAAAAGTATTTACAGCCTTTGCCATGACGCTCAAAATTGAGCCATGGTACATCCTGTTCCCACTGATCATCCTTTGTTTCCACAACTTGATTGGGAGTCCACCTGTGGGAAATTCAGTTGATTGGACATTATTAGGAAAGGCATAAACCTGTCTATAGAAGGTCCCACAGTGAATGTCAGAGCACAAACCAAGGCATTGTCTGTAGACCTCCGACAGGATTGTATCAAGGCACAGATTGCTAGGACCAAATGTTATCCTCATCGCTACTTATAAAGATTTGCCCCCACTATTTATTCCTGAAGTATCACTTCCAGAGCCATCTTAAAGATGTTCTAAGATTTAAGTGTTCAACTAGGACAGGAGGCTTGTACAGTTCCCCAGAGTGGATTCAACAAGTTGGTCTCTTGATTATTAGGTGGTTGAAAGGACATGTGCAATTTCTACCTCAGCTCCAATAGTCAGTGAGGTTGTCTCATGGTCTGGTATAAGACATGCGGAAGCACTAGCGGTAGCTCTGGAATGGACATCACTTGCTCTGTATGCCATATGTATTACAGTAGGTCTTGTAAGGTATTCTGAAAGCATTTCTGCTTTCCATGGCAAATGAAGATATTTTAGAATATACATGGCTGAGCACCTCTCAGAGGCATTGAGGGCCAAAAGGTCCCAGAACATTTGCCTTAGAACTTCCTCCACTTTTCTGGTGCTGAAGTCAGATCCTTTAACTTGCCACCAAGCAAAGTCCCTATACATTGGGTCATGGCCCTCTGCTCCTTTTCAAGGGACTGATTCAGTCATGGCTGTGTAAATCATGACACCAAAGGCCCACACATCAATGCTTGGGTGTAGAATCAATTTTTCTCTTTTCAGGCTGCACAGTTCCGGAGCTTTGTAAAGTATGAACCAGGCCATAGATGGAGCTTCGGTACCCTGGAGCCTTGCCAGTCCAAAGTCTGCCACTTTGACCATATTACATTCAAAGTCCATTATTAGAATATTGTCCGGCTTGATGTCACGGTGGACCATCCCTCTGCTGTGCATGTATTCCAACGCACTCGCTATCTGAGGAACACATCACTTTACAACATCTTCATTTAAACCAACCTATAAAAGAAACCAGGACAAAATTAGTCACTAGACACCGACATGGAAAAATGTAATCATATAAATGCCCATCTTGTCCATCATACAGGCTAATAGAATATTAGCTGACTACACTCAAAGATGCTTAAAGGAAACCTGTTCATATACAAACATGAGAGCTGCTGTTGGTGCAAGATCCTTAAAGACTTTAAAGAAACTAAAAATGAAGTCTCTTAACTTAATGATAATTATTCTTTTCAAACTTGCATTTGGCTTTATTGGAGTACAGAGTTCCAACTGTTGCCACCTCCTTGACAAGTGCATATTCTCTGCTTCTATGAAAGGCAACTTCAGAGGTCCTGATGTTCGGATGGCCGCTGAGGCTGACAGACATCCCATATTCAACTAGTCCATTAGCAGAATATTGTCCAGCTTGATGACACGGATCATCCCATTGCTGTGCATGTATTCCAACGCACTCGCTATCTGAGGAACACATCGCTTCACAGCAACTTCATTTAAAACAACATATAAAAAAACAGGACAAAATTAGTCACAAGATGCCAACATGGCAAAATATGGACTGGAACATGGAAAAATGTAGTAAAATCAATCATACCATCATGAGACATAAATTATTTGAGGAACACATCACTTCACTAGATCTTCATTTAAACCAACCTATAAAAAAGAACTGGACAATTAGTCACTAGACACCATATGTACTGTATAACAGTACTTGTAAGGTTTTCTGAAAGCAATTCTGCTTTCCATGGCAGATGAAGATATATTAGAATGTCCATGGCTCTGCACCTTTCAGAAGGCATTGAGGGCCAAAAGGTCCCAGAACATTTGCCTGGCTTCAAGAGAACTTCCTCCACTTTTCTGGTGCTAATGTTAAGTCCTTTGAGTTGCCACCAAGCAAAGTCCCTATACATTGGGTCACAGCCTTCTGCTCCTTTCCAAGGGAATGACCCAGTCATATCTGTGTAAATGACACCAAAGGTCCATGCATCCATGCTTGGGTGTAGATGCCTGAAACAAGAACAGTTGCTACATTATTCTAGAGCTGTGTATGGTATGAACCAGGACATGGATGGTGTTTCAGTACCTTGGAGCCGTGCCAGTCCAAAATATGCCTCTTTGATTACATTCAAAGTCCATTAGCAAAATAATGTCCAGCTCGACACGGATCATCCCTTTTGCTGTGCATGTATTCCAATGTACTCGCTATGAGGAATGCATCACTTTACAGTATCTTCATTTCAACAACCTATAAAAAAGGACAATTAGTCACAAGATGCCAACATGGCAAAGTATGGATAGCAACATGGAAAATGTAATCCAATAAATCGTACCATCCTGAGACATAGAATATTTGCTCAAAAGTATGATTAAACCTGTTTATATAGAATTTGTGAGAGCTGCCATTGTGCAAGATTCGCAAATACTTATAAGGACAGATTAATGCTTAGATTATTCTTTTCATACAATTTACATTCTGCTTTATTAGAGTGCAGAGTTCCAGCTGTTGCCACCTCCTGGACAAACCTATTCTCTGCTTATATGAAAGGCAACTTCATGAGTCCTGATGTTTGGGTGGCTACTGAGGCTGATGGACATCCCATATTCAACCAGGAAGTTGTGCATTGGAACCTTTTCCTTGCTAAACAACTTCACAGCCACTAACTGACCTGTCAGAAGATGATTAGCAACATAAACCCGATGCAGAATCTTACTAAAAGCCCATTGAAGTGTGCTGAAAGCTTGATTAAATCAACAGCAGTGACCCATTAAGATCCATAATCATCACACTAAAGCTGGAAGCAGGGGGGGGGGGGTGCTTTAAGAACTTACAAAGCGTTAACCTTCCTTTTTAAGCAGCTTTCTTGTAAATGCTTCCTGTACACAATGCTGAGGCTAAAGACAAACATGGTTTGAATCTTGGCCAGTTCAGCAGGGACCGGCCAAGATTCAAACCATGTATAGGCAGGCTGAATGTACATTGTATTTGTATGACATAGAAAACCTCCCTGCTACTTACAGCTTTTAATACACATTTTTAACATCTTTTTTTTAAAGTGAAACTATATAAAAGATGTCTAAAGGAAACAGAGAAAAGTACTAGTTACACTTGGCAGTAACTGTTTCTGGGAAATCTTGCATGATGGCACACATGAGATGACAAGCTCCTCCTGACAGGATCATATTACATTCAAAGTCCATTAGCAGCATATTGTCCAGCTTGGTGTCACGGTGGACCATCCCATTGCTGTGCATATATTCCAACACTCACTATCTGAGGAACACATCGCTTTATAGTGCACTCTTTCAAACAAACTAAAAAATCACAATTAGTCACTAGACACCAACATGGGAACATGTAATCAAATACGCCTGTCTTATCCATCATATAGAGTAGACATATCAGTCACCATTGATGGTGCAAGATCTAGAACTATTGTCCTTAACATTGCTCCACAGCTGAGTCGCATACCTAAAATCAATCTCACCAGTTTATAGTATTTGAGCGTTACGGGACTCCCCACTCATACAGTAAGGAAATTAAGAACCTATTAGATCTTTTCTAACCCAACTCCACATAGGTGCTGGTTCCAGGTGTGAGGCTTGTCAGTTTACAGCAGACGTGAGACAAGAACGCACTGGTGAGCAGAGCTGATACAGATAACAGCCAGGTAGGCACTCTAACCAGATGCCAGAACAGAGCAAGGAACAGAAGAATGGTCACAGGGATAGCCAAGGTCAGCTGCAAGTTGGCAGCGAGGTACAGAATCATAAGGCAGAGATGTGGTCAGGAATGGATCCAGGGTCAAACTGGTGACAAGGCTGAATCCAAGTTCAGGACAGAGGCAAGCCGGATCATCAAGGGAACAAGCAGGGAATAGCTGGAAGACCAGTCAGCACTTCTGCATGAGCAGAAGCATCCTGAAATAGCCTGTCTGGTGCCAACATGCACCGATTGTGCCCCTGTGGGTAGTCCTGTTCGCTCCAGGTCACCATTCTGTAGCAATTTCTGCACCCATGCATATTTCTGTGAGCCAAACATCTTATATGCATTCCCTGATCCCATCCTAAAACACTAAACCAAACTACCTACTATTAAGAAAAGGAACCCCCCAATTAGTCCTAAAGAATTGTTGGGTCTCATTAAATCAGTGAATACAAGGGGGCTTACACTCCATTCTCCCTAGTCAGATGCTGCAAAAACATTGATACAAAAATATATATACAGCACACAATATAGTAATACCTATAGCACTGAGTACAACTTGTATTTCAAGGGTTCCTCTGTATTGAAGAGGCTGACATTTTTGCCTACACTGATTTATTTATATTTTTTTTGTTCCTAAAACATAATTGTCTTAAATGTTCATGATGGTTTCATCTGTAGTTCAAGAAAATACTGTATATAAGAAATAATGTGAGCAAAAAAAATCTGTTCTAAGATTTACATGAGGTCAGGTAGAAGACATGCAGCAGCACTTGCTGTAGCTTTGGAATGGGCAACATTTGCTCTGTATGCCATATGTACAACAATACTTGTAAGGTTTTCTGAAAGAATTTGTGCTTTCCCTGGCAGGTGTATGTATGTGCCGCTCTCAGCTTGGGAGTGAGGTAGTGAGTTTACCTCAGGAGAGGCTGGGAGGCTTTACAGTTCAGGGCTTCTGGGGCCCTCCCACCCCTCCAGAAACCCAGAGAACTTTCTGAAAGAGGGGTGGAGGGGAGAAGGACCAAATCTGCATGTTTGCGGAAACTTGGTCACCATGCTCAACCCCATCTGGGGATTGGCCAAGGACAGTCTTTAAATGTGTCACTCTGCAGCAGGGAAGTCAGGTGGAAGATGGACAGAGAAGGCTGGAGTGTGGAGCCTTGGATGCCCCAGGGAGGGGAGCCTACCTACAGCAGTATGCTGGAAATGAGTATCTCCACTGTCCAAGGTCTCTTGGGAAGGACATCCTGTGCAGTAGCAAATGAGCCAGCCTAGTGAAAGGCCTGAAAGCAGCTGCTAACCCACCATGCTGACAGGACAGTGAGGACTTTTGCACCCCCTGCAACAGATGGAGGGAGAGGGTGGTCAGGTGCAATACCCAGCTAGTTCTCATTCAGGACTACTTCATTGGTCTTTACATTCCTTGCCCAGGTATACCCTCAGTGCAGCTGGGTGAAAAGGAAGATTCATCTGGGGTCTGAGGAGGTACACCAAGGGAACTTTAGTGCTCCTAAGACAGTGCTATGCCATTTCTCTGGACCCACATGTTTGTACACTGTACAGATTGCAAAGTGTCCAGGTTTTCAGCTCATTGGGCATCCCATATACCCCCTAGACCCCATCAAAGTTGTTAACTCTTTAAGAAAAGCTAAACCCCAGCTCTAGTACTGTTTTACAGACTTGGTGTGGATATGTGGAAAATGCATGTTGCCTGGCCATGCAGAGCTTAGGGCAATCCAAACAAATCCAGCAGCCCTCAAGAGGGTAATGCTACAAATGTGATTGTTTACTTGGATTAAGCTACATTTACCTGAACCCCAATGTTGGGACAGGTTCATATGGAAAGGTTCTCCTATCCAAAGTTCTTGGATGGGGTCAAAGTATAACCATCTCCATCTTCAGGTTTTGAGGTCTGGGAGAGGGGTTTACATGCCTTGTGCTGTATTTGGTCACTTTCTGGATGTTAGAAGCCATTCTGAAATCATGGCAAAGAATATTAGTTTCTCTTGACATTGTAATTCTGGAACACATTAAACATCCCTTTGAATATCTCTCAGCATCTAGGGTCAGGTTTTTGACGTATACTTATCCAAGTTATTAACATCTGACAAAGGTCACAAACCAGAAATGGGCTTAGCTGGAGCTGGTCTGTATACTACAGCACTTGTAGAGTTTCTGGTCAAAATAATCAACATTCTAGCCAGAAATAGAGGTGCTAATGTGTTATGGTCATTGTGAAAAAATGTATGGCAGGAGATTAAATAATGCTTTCATATAAATTAAAAATAGAAGGGAATGGTGGAATTTGGAACCCAAGCTACTGTTAAATGATTGGATTGTACTGTCACATCCAAGTGTTGGATCATGGAGATGGCACAGTTTGATTTTACTTCTATAGATATGTGAAGACAGAACATCTCCATGTATAAAGTTTTTTGAAAATTAAGTGTAGGAAGATGATGTGGATGGTAAACAAATGGCAAGAAATCAAACACCCTAAATATAAAGAACATTAGTTTGTCCATTTAACTAGCTTATCTGTTCCAAAAAGAGTAGACTACTATTTTTAAACTATTTTTTTTTTTTTTTTTTTTTAAAGAAACTGTTTTAAATGTGTTAAGTAACCTCAGAAAATGAAGGTGTCCTGGTCCATCCTGCAGAGTTTGGTTTGTATTTCTTACCTCCTTCCTGCAGTGGTTCTCCTAGATCTGTGATTTAATTCACATGTGCTGCTGGCTTCTCTGTTTACCTATGGGCGTCACCTGCTCTACTGTGGATTTATAACCTTTTCCCTTTTATTAATTCTTGGGACACTCCCATTTTGTGTGTTCAGTGCAGTCTGCTTGAGCAATGTCAGTTCTGATAGCCTGGATCAATACATGGGAAGTCAGTCAGCCACCCAGGCATTGTCCATGGTCTGTGTGCTTTTCTGCCTGTCCTGATCCCAGCTTGTCTACTTGATTTCCTGTTTCCTGCTGTTGTACTCTGCTCACGTGAGTGGTCTCTGCATCCTCAGCTGGGTGTACCTGGGGGCCGTGACCTGGTTCCAGCTTGCTGCAAGTCCATCCCCACCATCAGGGGCCCTGGTGAAGAAGCAGGCTGGGGCTTAGGCTCCACAACCTGGGGAACCTTGAGTTGGCCATTGACAAGAGCTCACTACCACAGATGATTGACAGAAGGTACAGATGGCTTCTCAGCCAGTCTTCACTATTATTATTATTATTATTATTATTATTATTATTATTATTATTATTACATTGAGTTTATATAGCGCCAAAGGGTTTGCTCAGCGCTGTACAATAGGGGGGACAATACATGGCACAGTACAACAAGAACAGACAGCGTATGAGGGGTAAGAGGGCCCTACTCTTTCAAGCTTACAATCTAGGAGGGAGGGGGTAGTGGAACAATAGGAAGTGGTGGGAGGAATGAGGGAGGATGGCTGTTAGGTGAGGGTGGGGTAGGCTTCCCTGAAGAGATGGGAATCTTTTGTAAACTTCCCAAATGGTCAGTTCTTCTTGAAATAATTGCAATATGACAGTTAATCCACCCACATGCTTGTATGCATGCCTGACCATATCTGGGTATGCTTCTGAGATGGTGTCTTGGGGTTGTTCCTCCCAGATCTGGACCAGGGCATCACTGAGCTCTTGGCCAGTCTGAGGCGCAACCTGGCGGCTTCAGTTGGACCTAAACATATCCCAGAAATGTTCTATTAGATTTAGGTCAGGTGAGCGTGGGGGCCATTCAATGGTATCAATTCCTTCATCCTCCAGGAACTGCCTGCATACTCTTGCCACATGAGGCCGGGTATTGTCATGCACCAGGAGGAACCCAGGACCCACTGCACCAGTGTAGGGTCTGACAATGGGTCCAAGGATATCATCCCGATACCAAATGGCAGTCAGGGTGCCACGGTCTCACCTGTAGAGGTCTGTGTCCCATGGATATGCCTCCCCAGACCATCACTGACCCGCCACCAAAACAGTCATAATGGATGTTACAGGCAGCATAACATTCTCCATGGCTTCTCTAGACCCTTTCATGTCTGTCACAATTTTTTTTCTCCCAGGGTGGGTAAACTTTTGAGCACAACTTTCATGTACCTGACCAGATCAATATCTCACAAGTTTAATTGACTTGATGCTAGACTGATTAAAGTTCCTTAACTTTTTTGAGCAGTGTATATTTTTATATATGAGAGGGTAAGATCTAAAATTCTAAAAATGGGGGAGATTTACTAAAACTGGTGCACACCATCTCTGGTGCAGCTGTGCATAACCAATCAGCTCCTTTCTTCAACTTGTTCACTGAAGCTTTGATAAAACCTGGAAGCTGATTGGTCTCTATGCAGAGCTGCTCCAGATTGTACTCCAGCTTTTAGTAAACCCCCAAATATTATAATCCATACCTAGAGTAAAACTCCTCACATCCTAATTTTTTACATATATCCAAAGCTTGGTGATTGCCAAAGGTCTGGCATGGAGGGGATGAAAGGGGAAGACCTGGATCTCTGCAGCATAGCTGTCCTGTCACAATATCCTAGAATGTATATACAATTACCATCCCATTATATCTCACTTTTCCATCAAACATTCTATATTCAATACTTGTTGTTTATAGGAGCCCAGAAACACTGTTGGAGTGACCACCATGCTCCATTATAGAAAACAAAAATCAGAAGGAAGATATGTTCAGTGTTTCTCGTCATTGGGGACATCCATTTAATCCTACCAACTCCCCTTTTTCCCATACAGTGACCAAACCTATAATTCAGGAAAGCTGATCCAAAGGTCATTACTGAATTGGCTGTACCAAATTAAAACTTGAAATGGAAGGTTGATCCAGAAGCTGGTGCAGCATGATCAGATCAGCATTTTGGAATTCATTATTATTGGACTGTTGAGGATCCTTTTTATAACTTGTTAAATTTAGAGCCACTAATGGACGTCAGATACTGAGATCCAGAAATCTGGTCTGTACAGATCATTAGGTGCTTAAAGGGTCTTTTCAGAATACACTACCAAAAGCTCCAAATGTTAAAGGAGACGACGTATAAACCATTGTGTCCTAGTCTCAGACCATAAGGTGATCTGAAATCTCCATTAACAGATGTATTTCTTGTAATTAGAAATATTTTTTGTTTATGTGGCTGTGTAATGTCTTGCCTTATCTGTTCAATCCATTTCCAACTATCCCCAGAACATGGTTTGGCTGTAAAGCTGCCAAGCAGGGTAATCTGTTCATTACGGGTAATACTGTTGAATGGCATGACAATAGGCTGAGGGCAATCTGGTGTCAGGATAGTTTATCCAAACAATAGGAACCAACTCCAGATATCGGCTTAAAGGAATCCATTGTTCAGATAAGCACTAAAGCTGGCCATAGACGGGCCATTTATAGGCTGAATTGTCGGCCGATAAACAGTCAGTTGTTGCCACCAATGCTTATGAAAAACGGATGTTTTTTTCATGGACTTTCCAGCATGACCGATAAGAAAAATGAGAAGATGTACGAAAAACTGTCAATGGCATTGGCCCACTAACAGCGTGAATATCAGCAGATTTTTATTTTTTTTTTCTTTAATACTTTATTTTTTACATAAGTATATAAAAGATCCTTTAGTTGGAGTATCTCACCTGTACTGGATGCAGAGCTTAATGTACCACATGACGACACAGTTCCAATCGTACAATAAATACATTCACTCAGCAGTGTGATGTGCACAGCAAATTCCCTGGACCATGTAGTGGTTTATGTAATTTATTCTAAATACGTAGGGCGGTGTCCTCTCCCTTAAACAAAATATCACAGTGCCTCCAGCCGTTAAAATACGGCAAATATTTAATGAACCAATAATTTGGACACCTTAATAATTTGATCACCACTTAATAGACCTTGAGTCCTTTTTAGCCGGTATGATTTCGTACCATATACACAAATTGCCTTAAATATAAATTTTGTACATAAATGTATCAAAATTAATACAAATGCAAAATACTGGTGATAAATGTATTCTTGTACATATAATCAAAAATATAACAGGCTAATTTCTATGATCCAATAATAGTAAAGAGATGGAAAAAAAAATCAAATTTATGTATAAGTTGTAACCTTATAGTGCTTCAGAAATTATTTCTCACATTCCGTGGCCATAGAAATGTTAAAGTATTCTCTGATAAATTGCACTCTAACAAAATTACAATCGGTTACTATGCAATATCTAATTTCAATATCAAAATCCGTTTTTTAGCGATAATTATATATAGATCCTAATATTTCTAAACACACAATACAAATGCTATCAGTCTTTGATAAAATCAAATACAATATCCTAGCAATCTCACCACTCCTAGAACCTTGATTTTGAGGCCTCCCCCAGTGGAATGCAGTTGGGCCTTCAAATGGTCCTCAAGACAAAATGGCAGCTGGACTCCTTCAGCAAAATGGCCGCAGGTAGCAAGTGAGTGCAGTCTGGACTGTAGTGTTTAGAGTGGAGTTATTATGAGCAAAATAGATCAGAAGTATCATAGAAGTGTAGAAGTTCAGAGGTTCAGAAGTTTCAAAAGATTTAGAAGATCTTTAAGTTTCTCAGATGGTTCAGATTTCAGCTTCTTCAGTGTTTCCCTCCCCCCCCCCCCCCCCCCGATCTCACCCTCTTTCAAGATTTTTCTCTATTTCAGCTTGATTTTTTTAGCTTTTTTTTTTTTTTTTTTTTTTTTTTTTTTTTTTTGTGAGGTGCATGGCTTTTTATACCATCCAACCCTTATGTTTTAAAAGACCCTCCCAACAGGCTTGTTTGGCCAGTCGAGGTGTGTGTGTAGATAAGATATCTCTCATCTGTCCACTGGGGGACAGCTGGGGATCAGAAAACAACTTGTAGTAATGATGACTCATCCTTTGATTGCAATAACATGTCTTTAGGTATCAAATATATATGTATCCTATTCAAGTATAGTTGATATTACTCTTGAACGAGAACCACAAAGATTTTGGAAATGTATAATTGACACCAATTCACGAATCATCTTCTTAATCATTTCACACTTAATTGAGTGGTATGCAATACCTAATCTTCTCAAATATTTCCCTTGATAAAAATTGTTAGTAATATGCCTTTGATAATGTCTCTGTGGGTAGATATCAAGTTCTTAGCTTTAGATGACCTAAGCTTCACCTTTTTGCTTAAGGAATGATGTTCCCATGAATAGGAAAGACCCTCTGTTTACCTGTTGATTGTGTGGGAGCTAGTGTAAACAGACAGTTATATTTTTACCTCAGTGGATAATAGTGTATTGTCCCATTTCAAGAAGTCTCCTTTGGGAATCCACACTTCCAAGGTTTTGTGTGAGCTCTCAGACAATCAGGTTTGGTTACCCTGTTGTCACTTCCATACCTCATATGTCACCTGCAGAAGTCCAAATAGTGTTTGACTACCTATAATAGGGTTTCCTGCCATTGAAGTATCTCCTAGCTTTCCATAGATCATGGCATTTGTTTAGGAAACCTTTATCTGCCAGGTCTTAGACTAATCAACATCAGATCCCCCATTGTCTTTTCTGGGACTTTGTTTGATCACCTGTAGGAATTTCAATAGTGTCTCATTGTCTTTCAAACAAGCTTCTTCCACTCACTGGTTTTTGTGATAACCTCTTGAAATATCCCTTGAAATTCACTCTAGACTGTTAACCCCTAACAGTCAGCTGGGATTCCCAATTTTGGAATAAAATCCTTTTTTTAATACTCCCCCAAAAGTCACTACAACCATCATAACATGCATGACACCACTTACCCCAAGACTGTGGCCCCCTAAGGGTCCACTGGAGTATCCTGGTTGTGTGTTGTCAGATGTGCAGTGCTTGGGACAGACCCCTGTCCCACACATCTTACATGGCACCGCCACATAATCACAACATGTAGAAACCTTACCGAATAAACCAGTTCAAACAAGCATCAAGTGTGTTTTTGGGGGGGGGGGGCAGAGCTCACAGGCCCAAAGCCCCAAAGCTTTGTTGAAAGGACAAAGACATGCAAGAGAGTAAGGAGAGAGTATGTCTGAGGGTCTCCCCTTCCCCCTAAAGTCCAAGGTAAACTTAGGATCAGTCCTCAATGGACATCCCCCTCCCACTGGTGGATGAGGCACTTCCTGGCACACTATAAAACTGCTTTGTAGGCCTTAAATTGTGTTTGTGCCAAAGTCAGCCCACTATACAGCCAATTCCTAATGCCGTGTGGGCTAAATATGTAATAGCCGTGTTTGTAAGTGTTCTAAACATATGTGTGGTTCTTGGCTGTCATTTGCAAAATATTTCAGTTGACAAATACACAATACTGTTATGTTAGACTGATCTGTGATCTTCCATCACATAACTTCATTCTTTTTAAAACCGGTTCAACCTTCAATTTAAGGACCGCATGCATAAACATAATTGAGAATATACTATCACGCTATTCCTAACTAACTATATGACATTTCTAAGCTATAATATAGTTGGTTTTCTTTATAAAAGACATATTGCTTGGCTCTTAACTGCATTCCAAGTGATATTATTTTATTATACAGTATTTACATAGCGCCAACAGTTTGCTCAGCGCTGTACATTATAATGGGAGACAGTACAGTAACAATTCAATACACGAGGGTTCGAGGGCCCTGCTCCTTGGAGCTTACAATCTAGGGGGGAGGGGATAGTGGTACAGGAGGAATTAGCTGTGGGGGATGGAGTGGTAGGAAGAGTGGAGGAGTTCAGTAATTAGCTGAGGGTGGGGTAGGTTTTCAGAGTGCGCCTAAAGGTGAGCAGAGTAGGTGATAGACTGATGGATTGGGGTAGGGAGTTCCAGAGGATGGGGGGGGTGAAGTCCTGGAGACGAGCATGGGAGGAGACCAGGGAACTAGAGAGTAGGTCTTGTGAGGAGCAGAGTATGTTTTGGGTGGTATTTGGATACCAGATCGGTGATTTAGTTTGGGGCAGTATTATGAACAGCTTTATACGTCAATGTTATCATTTTGAATTTTATCCGTTGGGCAATCGGGAGCCAGTGTAGGGATTGGCAGAGGGGGGTGGCAGGTACGGAGTGATTAGTAAGGTGGATGAGTCTGGCCGCAGCATTCAAGATGGACTGAAGCGGGGATAGCCTGCAGTGAGGTATGCTGATGAGGGAGTTACAGTAGTCAAGTCGTGATATATAATGGAGTGAATGAGTTGCTTAGTGGTTTCCAGGGTTAGGAACGGACGTATTTTGGAGATGTTGCGGAGGTGAAGTCTACATGAGTTTGTCAGCGATTGGGGCTAGAAGGACAGATTGGAGTCTAGGATGACACCTAGTACTCTGGCTTGAGGGGTGGGAATGATTGTGTTGGTCTTGATGGAGAAGCCGGGGGGGGGGGTGCAGGCTGGGGTGAGAACTAGCTCAGTTTTGGAAAGATTTTAGTTTGAGGAAGTGGAGTGACATCCAATCCAATATGTCTCAGTAGGCTTGTGATATGGGAAGAGACTGAAGGGGTGAGGGGTAGAGATTTGCATGTCATCGGCATAGAGATGGTGGTTGAAGCCGTGAGACTGTATCAATTGGCTAAGGGTGGAGGTGTAGATGGAGAAAAGGGGCCCAAAGACAGAACCTTGAGGGACCCCAACAGAGGGGGAGTGAAGAGGAGGTGGCAGCATTATAGGTAACACTGAAGGAGTGCTGTGATAGAGAGTGGAGTCTGAGGCCAAGAGTGGTTTTTTTGAGGGGGTTGTTAACATGTTGAAAGCCACGTAGAGGTTACGGAGTAGGAGCACTGAATAGTAGCCATTAGTTTTGGCGGTTAGCAGGTCGTTGTGAGTTTGAGTAGGGTAGTTTTCGGTGGAGTGTAGGGGGTAGAAGCCGGACTGTAGGGGCTCAAGGAGGCTTTCAGTGAGGTGGGAACTCAGGCAATTATAGACTAAGTGCCCAAGGAGGTTGGATGTAAATACAGCAGGGAGATGGGTCTAAGGTTGTTCAGGTCAGTGGGGTCCATGGAGGGTTTAAGTATGGGAGTGATGTGCGCATGCTTTAGAGGGGAGGGGAATGTGCCAGTAGAGAGGGAAAGATTAAATATGTGAGTGAGGGGTCAAGGGGGCAGGTGGTGAGGCGGGCTTCTGAGGAGACTTTAGTGACCTCTTCAGTAGTAGCGAGGTTGAAGGAGTGGAGTGTTGAGGGGGTTTTAGTGTGAGGGATGCTAGGTGGGGCGGAAGTCTGAGCAGTGGCAATGTCCCTACGAATTGCGTCGGTCTTGTTTTTGAAATGGTTGGCAATCTTGTGGGCGGTGAGTGAGGTACTGGGTGGAGGTGGGGGCAGAGAGAGAGTTAAAAGTAGAGAAGAGCCAGCGAGGACTGGAGAGGGTATTGAGGGTTACAAAGTAGTCTTGCTTGGCAGAGTGAAGGGAGGAAGTGTAGGTTAGGAAGGCAGGTTTATATTTGGTGAATGTTTGTGTAAGGGACCACCTGGCAGCACCTCTAGCAACCCACTGGTCAGGCCTCTGCGGAGTCTAAGTCTCGGAGCACTTGTTCACCAGAGCCCCTGATGGTGGGGATGGACTTGGAGCGGTCCGAGACCAGGTCACGACTACCGGGTATACCCACCAGTGGTAGAGGAGTCTGCCAGAGGCTCCCGCCGGGTGAGAGTCTGATGTGAGGGGACCGGAAGATCCCAATTGGATGGATGAGCTAAAGCGAAGTCAAACAAGCAGAGTCAGTAACAGGGGGATTGGTGCGGTGCAAAGAATGGTCGGGTCTCACGCTCAGTCAATAACAGGAGATCAGATCTAAAGGGCAACATCCAGGAGCAAAGTTAGACAAGCCAGAGGTCAGGCCAGGGAGAAGGCAGCAGAAGTCAAAACAATCTGGGTAGTAGTACTCAAACACAGGTAACAGGAATCACAGAAGACCATTTGGCAACAAGTGACAGCACAGGGCGATTTAAATACCACGCCCTGCGCTGTCATTGGTGCCAGGCATGCACTAGCGCACGCTAGTGTGCATGCACAAACTCCGCTGCGGCGGGCCGGGCCCTAGCTCCCGCATCCCCGCCTGAGACGGCCTAATGTGCATGCGCCAGGGTCAGCACCACGGCGATCCCTGACATTGCCCACCTTTAAGGGCAACCTCCGGATGCCCAACTGATCTCTCCACTGCAGATGGGAACCAGCCCAAAATGTCCATGCCCAGAGACTTGTCCGGGAGTTTTTTTCATAGCCAAGAGTTCTCCTCTGGACCATAGCCTTTCCATTTGATCAAAAACTGGCTCTGGCCCCCCCTCTTTCGGCAATTTAGGATTGCTTCCACTTTGAATTCCTCTTGTTCCTCAATAGTGATGGCTTCAGGAGGTCTGGATTCTCGGTCCGGGAATGGGTCTGGTACAACTGATTTTAGCAGAGAAACATGAAATACCCGGTGAATCTTAAAGGTTTCCGGAAGGATGAGTTTGTATGCCACCTTGTTAATCATGCGTTTCACACAGAAAGGGCCCAGAAATTTGGGTCCTAGTTTCTTTGAAGGACACAACATTTTCAGATATGTTGTTGCCAACCAGACCTTATCCCCCGGTTGCAGCACCAGTTCCCCCCTTCGTGTCTTGTCAAAGGCCTTCTTGTTGTCTTCCTGGGCCTTAGCCATGGCTTCCTGAAGCAATTTATTGTCTGAAAAAAAACTGATAGTGCTTTGGGTAGCTGAGACTGCACTCTCAGCAACCAGATAGGGCAAGAAGGTGGGGTGAAACCCATAATTTGCAAAAAACAGGGATTATCTTGTGGTTGGCAGAATTTGCCTATAATAATGCGAACCATTCAAAGGCAGAAGCATCAGCCAATCATCCTGTAGGAAGGACGTGTAACCTCTTAAATATTGTTCTAAAGTCTGGTTGGTTCTTTGTCGGCCCGTTGGTATCAAATTGTCTCTCTCCTCTGCATTTCATCCACAGACCAAGTGCCTTACATAATGCCTTCCAGAATTTGGAGGTAAATTGAACTCCCCGATCTGAAACTATATCTTCCGGGACTCTGTGTAACCTAACCACTTCACGAATGAAAATCTGAGCGGTTTCAGGCGCCAATGGGGTACTCTTCAGGGGTATGAAATGGGCCATTTTTGACAGGCGGTCAATGATCACGAATATCGCCATGTGTGGTCCAGGGAGGGAGAAAGTTCAACTATGAAGTCCATAGCAATCATTTGCCACGGTCGAACGGGTATAGGTAGTGGGTGTAGTAGCCCCCAGGCCTTGCTTCTAGGTGGCTTGTTCCTTTGGCAAGTAGTACATGACTTGATGTACCGTTCTCAGTCTCTGGCCATGTTGGGACACCAAAAGGTGCGTCTGAGCAGCTCCAGGGTCTTTGCTAGTCTGAAGTGTCCTGCCATCGGATGATCATGACAATGTCCCAGGACCAGCGTCTGGACTTCCTCTGGCACCACGATCAACCCCTCTTTCCATATCAGTCCCCCTTTGTTCAAGAGTGGTACCCCAGGTGGGGTGGGCATAGTTACTAATGCATCCTGCAGCTTAGAGCATAGTTCTGTCTGGAGAGCCAGAAAGTTTCCTGATGAAAGGATGGTATTGGGCCTTGGTTCTTCCTTGGGGTCCTCAAACATGCGCGAGAGGGCATCAGGCTTCGTGTTCTTGGAGCCTGGTCTGTAGGTGATGTGGAATTAGAATCGGGAGAAGAGTGCCCATCTCGCCTGGCATGGTCGTAGGCGCTTTGCCGTTCTCAAGTACTCCAAGTTTTTATGGTCTTTGAAAATCAAGATTGGGTGCATGGCCCCTTCTAACAAATATCTCCATTCCTCCAAAGCTGTCTTGATGGCCAATAATTCTCGGTCACCAATGTCATAATTTCTTTTATGGTGCAGAAGTTCCTTTGCGCCCTTCCTCTGGGACAGGATCGACCCTACTGCATTCTCAGATGAGTCTACTTCTAGGACATAAGTTAGTGCAGTGTCCGGATGGCCCAAAATGGGTGCCGTGGTGAACAAGCTCTTTAGGGACTTGAAGGCCGCCTAGGCCTCCGGCGTCCATTAAAGCGGATTCCTTGTTTGGTTATTTGCGTAATGGGGGAGACCAGACCTGAAAAGTTCCTGATAAAATTCCTATAGAAGTTGGCAAATCCAATGAACCGCTGGACGCCCTTATCGGTAGGAATTGGCCAATCGTGAATTGCTGAGACTTTTTGGGGATCCATCGTGACCCCCACGGTGGAGATGATCAAACCCAGAAAGGAGATACTGCGTTGTTCGAAGCTGCATTTGTCAGTTTTGGCGTACAGGCCGTGCAGGCGTAAGCGTTCCAGGACCCTTGTCACATGATCCCTATGAGTCTCCAGTGAGGGTGAGAAAATCAATATGTTGTCCAGGTACACAATGACTAAAATGTCAAGGTAGTCTCTGAATATTTCATTGACAAAATGTTGGAAAGTGGCCGGGGCATTGCAGAGTCCGAAAGGCATGACCAAGTATTCGTAGTGGCCAAAACGATTGCGAAATGCCGTCTTCCACTCCCCCCTCCCTTATGCGAACCAGATTATATGCCCCCCTCAGGTCTAACTTGGGAAAGCAGGCTGCGGACTTTAAACTTTGAAAAATCTCTGGGACCAGAGGCAAGGGATAGCGATTCTTAATTGTGTCGACTACCGTGAACTGAATAGAATCACAAGGTCTTAGGGATTTCTTTCTTTTCCATGAAGAAAATTCCTGCCCCTGCTGGTGAGGTGGAAGGGCGGATGAACCCCTTTTGAAGATTCTCATCAATATACTCTTTGAGAACCCCCAACTCCAATTCAGACAGGGGGAAGATTCGGCCGAAAGGAATTTCGGAACCGGGTAACAGATCGATGGGACAGTCGTATGGGCGGTGGGGAGGCAAGATGTCTGCCCCACGCTTGCTAAAGACATCCAGGTAGCAATGGTAGGCCGCCGGAATGACTTGTCAGACTGGGGTCTTCTTCTGAGCACAGGAGGATCTAGGGGGTTCCGGGGCCCGGAGCGTGACAGTGTTCCTGACAATATGTTGAAAGGAACCTTATTGACCCGGTCTCCCAGTCGACTTGGGGGATGTGGGCCTGTAGCCACAGAAGCCCCAAGATAACTGGGAAAAGGGGTGACGCGATGGCGGCAAAACGTAAAAGTTCCCGGTGTTGACCTGCTATGATGGTAAGGATAGGAGGGGTTTCCTGATCAACTACCCCTGATCTAATCTGGGAACCATCAGCTAGAAATTAAGACCCCACGTTCTGAGCTGTAGAGGAATCTCCTGCTGTCGTGCGAAGTCAAGATCCAAAAAACTGCATGCCCCACGAGTCAATTATAGCCGTCGTTTCCACGGTTCTTCCTGGGAGCTGGAAGAAGAGGGATACAGCTAAGTAACTGGACTGACTAGTATTCCCAATAGAACAAGAAGGAAATAAAGAGGTCGACTTGCGCGCCTTCAGATGACAGGACCGTACCATGTGACCGGCTTCTCCACAGTAGAAAGATTTTTTTATAGTCTTTGTTGGCGTTCCTCGAGAGACAGGGCATGCCGAGCCAGACCCAACTGCATGGGCTCCTGGGTGTCCACAGGAACAGGAGATCGGTTATCTTGAAACAGGCTGACCTGCCCCTCTGACCGGGGCCCATGTCATTCCCTGACCCTGGCCAGACCTCTGAAACCTGCGTTACCCGCAACCTGTGATCGATCTGAATCACCAGGCCGATAAGATCTTCCAGGGACTCTGGTAGGCCCACTCGGGCCAATTCGTCTTTCAGGGCCTCCGAGAGTCCGACCCGGAATTGGTTGCGCAAAGCAGCGTCATTCCAGTGTGTCCCACATCCACTGCCTAAATTTGGAAGCATATTCTTCTGCCGCCTGACAACCCTGTCTGAGTATAGGGCTGATTCAGCAGAAGCTGCCCGCTGCGGGTCGTCAAAGTATGGCCATTGCTTCAAAAAAGTTGTTTACAGATTTCAGATGGGAATCACGGTTTTCAATCAATCGATTGGGCCCAGTCCTGGGGTTCGTCCTGAAGCAGTGAGATTATAAATCCCACTTTAACCGACTCGGTAGTGAATGTGCGGGGCTGTAAATTAAAGTAAAGGAAGCATGAATTCTGTAAAGCCCGGAAACATGCACGGTCTCCCCGAAATCGTTCCGGTAGAGGAACACAGGGTTCAGTCAGAGGGAGTGCGATGGCAGCTCCCATTGCGGGCCCAGGGGTCTCCCTGGAAGTGGTGGTAGTGACCAGGGCCTGGGAGGTGGTGTCAGACATGGTCAGGGTCTCAAAACGGTTCTCTAGATGGGTGTATTTATCTTGTAATGCTGTGACGGCTTGTGTCAGGGCCGATAAGTGCCTGCATATGTCCTCCAGTGGGGAGGATCCTCCGGACTCCGTCATGGCCAAATGGTACTGTAATGGACCACCTGGCAGCACCTCTAGCAACCCACTGGTCAGGCCTCCCCGGAGCGTGGAGTCTAAGTCCCGGAGCACTTGTTCACCAGAGCCCCTGATGGTGGGGATGGACTTGGAGCGCTCTGAGACCAGGTCGCGAATACCGGGTATACCCACCAGTGGTAGTGGAGTCTGCCAGAGGCTCCCGCTGGGTGAGAGTCTCATGTGAGGGGACCAGAAGATCCCAATTGGATGGATGGATGGATGAGCTAAAGCTAAGTCAAACAAGCCGAGTCAGTAACAGGGGGGTCGGTGCGGTACAAAGCAGCAGGCAAAGAATGGTCGGGTCACATGCCAGGTCAATAACAGGAGATCAGATCTAAAGGGGAACATCCAGGAGCAAAGTTAGACAAGCCAGAGGTCAGGACAGGGAGAAGGCAGCAGAGGTCAAAACAATCCGGGTAGTAGTACTCAAACACAGGTAACAGGAATCGTAGAAGACCATTTGGCAACAAGTGACAGCACAGGGCGATTTAAATACTGCGCCCTGTGCTGTCATTGGTGCCAGGTGTGCACTAGCGCATGCACAAACTTCGCCGCGGCAGGCCGGTTCCTAGCGCCCGCATCCCCTCCTGAGACGGCCTAATGCACATGCGCCGGGACCAGCGCCGTGGTGATCCCTGACAGCTTGTTGGGATCTGGTTTTGCGCCATAGTTGCTCCAGCGCACAACTGCATCGTTTGAGATTTTGGGTAGGTTAGTTTGCCAGGGTTGTAGCGGTGGGGGTCTGATGCTTCTTGTTGGGTGCTAGCGAGTCTAGGGCGGCTGATAGCGAGTTGTTATAAACAGTAGTGGTAAGGGCAGGACAGGGGAAGGATACTGTCGTAACATTGGTCAGCTGCAGAGTGGAAGGGGCAGGGTTCAAGTTGCGGAGGATTCTGCTGGTGATAGTTTGATGTTTGGAGGGATAGGTGTTTGAGGAAGAGGAGACGGAGAAGGTAATGAGGTTGTGATCAGAGAGAGCAAAGGGGGTGTCTGTGAGGTTGTGGGGAGTGCAGATGTGAGAGGACAAGGTCCAGGGTGTTCCTGTCGGAGTGGGTGGTGGACTGTATACACTGTGAGAGTAGAAGAGGTTAAGTGGAGGAGTTGGGATGTTGAAGTCTCCAAGGATGATCTATTTTTAGGATGTGAAGCCAATGACCTTCTGATCTTAGCCATGAAATACTATGGTACACTTGAACACCGGCTTACAGAGCCATTCACACGCACGGTTCATTTTAAGCTAGCTAACGCTGAGTTTCAATGTGGCTTTGGGGAGTCGGAAATATTAAAGAATACAGATGTCTGTTATGAGCGAAATTTTTAATTATATTCTACAATATTCCCCTAAATATAATGTATTATATACATTCATGACCCAACTACACACGCTCTGAATCAGTTGTTCCAGATGCACCACTTTCCATAACCAGGTCCATTAAGCCAGAGAATTCTCTGCCTACAAATACCTGACCTGATTTCTTCACCGTTCATTAGTTTCTTGATCCATTTGTAAAATAGCTTCATTCTAATCACAATACAGATTTGAAATAAAATCATAATAAATATAATTAATTGATGTAGTAATATATTTCCAGGAGCTGCTGTTACTGAGGTTCCCCCACATTGATACAGTATTTTTAAACTTTGACCACCATGATGACCTGAAAATTCAGACCAATGTTTTATCTCTAGTAGATTTCCCTGTTCATGCTTGAATATAATTTCTGCTTTCTGAAGTTATTCAGGCAAAACATTTATCCCTTATCGTTTTGTATGTCTGCCCATTCTTTCCATGGAAACTCCTCTACTTGAGATATTATATTGTATCGGTGGAACACTTACATTTTTCATAAACATATTAGTTACATTTACTCTAATCCCATTTCTCCTGATTCCTGTAAGATCTCCTTCTATACAATACAAGGCCTCACTCAGGATATCTGTGTGCAGGATAGGAAGAAAGCTTTCAGTGTCTCATGACTTGAAAACAGACCTTCCTTTTACCTACAAGAGTGACTAAGTCAAATGAAGTCACTTTATCTATTCTTGCTGTACATAATGAATGATGGAACCAAGAATGAAAAATACCTTTTTGTCCTGTTTAGGCAAACAAATTACTTTTGGATAGGAAATGTAAACACATCTAGTTCTAGATCAGATCTATTGGTATCCAAAGCAAAGTCTGCAAACTGTAGCTGATCCTATAACTGAGTATTACTAACTGGCAGTCCTAAGACTGTAACTGGAACTAATATTTGTTGTTTCCCAGGTTATTACCCATAAATCTGTATGGGGTTTTTTTTTTTTGCAAATACATATTAATTGGGTAAACGTTGCAAAACACTTGGGCGTTCCACTTTGGAATGCTTGTGCAATTATTTTAAAATTGGTAGAATACTCTCTAGACATGTCCTGGCTATGTGGGAATGTTCTCTGTCCATTAAATTTAAACTAACATCTTGTAAATGGAACACAGATGGTTCTATAACCGTAGCTTTCTTAAAATTTTCTAATATTTGATTTAAATTTCTTTGAACTTTATTTTTACTTCCTACTAAGCCTGCTGTTTCCTGATCAATGTCATCTATCAATGTATTAAAATCCATACTATTGGTAATACTTCCAATAGTACTAACTCCTCCTAGAATTCCTTCTACGATACCTCACTTATTCCTGTTTTTTAATATTTGTTCCAAACCATTTATCCATACCCAATTCCATATTAAATATTCTTGACATTTTTGTAAATGTTTTGGATTCTATACTAGCTTGTATTCCAATAGTTACTATGAAAAAAATAGTTGCATACAAGTAGCTCCATAACCTATACAAGTCTACTGCTGTCAGTGTCACTATCTTGGAAAATTTCTGGATAAAAGCAAGTCTTTTGTAGGGTCTTAGACTTGTTCTCTGCTGGGCTGGAAAAAGTCATACATTTTTATAAATGTCAATGAGAGAGTCCTGTGATCACAAATGTTCTCCCTTTTTTTTTTTTTATAATTGTTTGTACTTTCTTTCTGTTCTGATATCAATATTTCTTCTTTGCGTTTGATGTTTCTCCATGTTTGTGCCAAAGTAATAATACTGCATTTCTTTGCCAGAAATGGCATCTAAAACAAAACCGTTTACATTATCCTGGTATATTATTATTTTTAACGAATGTTAATTATGGGACAATAGTTTTATGAATTTGGAACACTATGTGAAGCAACATTTCTTTTCACAGAAAACTTCTATATATCAAAGTACTGTCCTTGTCCTGTCTAAGATGACCTAAACTACAAAAGTGTGAAATCTAGGTATGACGGGACGCAACATCTTTTTTGGACATGACTCAATACTGTTTTTGCAAACAGAGGTTTTGTATCACCCCAGAGATGACAATGGACTGTCTTATCTCTACAAAAATTAGAAATATGCGTAACTGTTTTCTGTGCTGATGTCATTATTCTGGTGTTGGACTGTTCTGCAGTAATACTGATTGGTTCAACACCACCTTCAGTTCTTGTGCTAAAAATGTGAGGTAAATACTTTTTTGATACAGCCACACAAATATGTCGGTGTGTGGGTTGTGTTTTTTTTTTTTTTTTTTTTTTTTTTTTTGTTTTTCTTCCTGAAAATGTCTTCCTGTTATCTCTCAATGTGTTTGGCTAACATAAAGTACCTTTCATGACATTTTCTGAAATTGTATTTCTCACAAATTCCTCCTTGATGAGCAGTCAGTCTGCAATATAATCCTGTTTGACTTCACTAAGTTCTGATGCTTTGATTGCATAATAAACACTTAGCAGTTGTTGTTCATTTTGACACAAGTTTTTTCCAATGATCACTCTGGAGAAGTAGCTATTTTTTTCATTACCTTTTTTTAATTGAAACAGTTACTGAAATTGCATTCAGATGCATGAGTTTTCAAAAAAGGGGCTTCAGAACAAACCTATTGTATCTAATGCTGGAGCCTTCTGCAAATATTTTTTTTTTTTTCTCAAGAGTTCTAAAACCTTATTTGGACAATTTTGGTCAACTATATTATCTTTACGCTTCAAAAGATTAAATAGTTTAACTTTCTTAGCAAAACTCATGTATTAACTCTTTGCAATGATTTATTTTATTCAAAAATTGTTGCAATGCTTAGAGTTGTTGGAATGGAAGTGATGGAGCTGACTGTTTCTTACAATTGTCTTTCCTTGACTCATTTTCATGTGAAGGTTTTTCAACAGTTGAACTTTCTGTGTTTAATTTTTCGCCTTAAACAATGCAGACAAAAGAGCAATATGTTCATCAATGTTCTGCATACTCAGCATAATCCTATCTACATGCTGAAAAATACATTGACTTTGATAGTATTTTCGCTATAGACTCATGGACTACACCATCACTGATATCTAGGCCAGCTATTAATCGAGTGAATGTATAGGTGTTTCTGGAACTTGAAATCTAGCTTGTACTGACAACTTTTAGCTAAGGGGATGGAAGAATGGCTGTTAGTAACTTCCAGTACTGAGCACTCTGGTCTCCCCAATCATTCTAATATCAAGTTAGATTTGGATGCGAACAATTGCTTTTTATTTGTAATATATATTCAGTGTCCTGAAGTCAATGGACAATATGAATGGTCAGTGTTTTTGATAGGCCAAATACAGTTATTTACCGCTGATTGTGCTTTCTTTAAAATGCCAAGTTGTACAAACTCTTGAATAATGGCAGAAAGCGGTCCAGTTGATTCTAGTGGTAACTCATACTGACTAAGAGGTATTGGTGCTTTTCCCTCCAATATTCAATTCTGTATTTTGAAAGTTCCTATGTCATTTGTAAACTTTGAGCACAAACTTGGAAATCTTTGTACCACTTCCTTTTTAAAGCACAATTGCCATCAGTATCAGGCCATTTTTGTGTTGTAGACTTATTAGTCATGGAAACATTACTGTATACAGAGGGATCAATTAACACTATTGATTACATCAATGCCAAGAATATTCAGAATACATTGGGTCATGGTCCTCTGCTCCTTTCCAAGGGAATGATCTAGTCAGTTCTGTAAATCATGACACCAAAGGCCCACACATCAATGCATGGATGTAAAAGCAACTCTTCTCCTTGTGTCAGCTTACAGTTATTGAGCTGTGTACGGTATGAACCAGGACAGATGCTTCAATATCCTGGAGCCTTGCCAGTCCAAGATCTGCTACTTTGATCATCTTACATTCAAAGTCCATTAGCAGAATCTTGTCCAGCTTGATGACATGGTGGACCATCCTATTGCTGTGCATGTTTTCCAACACACTCGCTATCTGAGGAACACATCGCTTCACAGTATCTTCATTGCAACAAACAGCTGAGTTGCATACCTTAAATCAATCTCACCAACTTACAGTATGGGTGGGGAGTCCCGTAAAGCTAAAATACTGTAAGGAAATTAAGAACAGATTAGATCTTTACTTTTAAGCAAAATGTAAGTTTGTATGAAAAAAAATCTTTTAGAGTAAAAAGTTTCAGTTGGTGCCACCTCCTGGACAAACTCATGGTTGATGATCCAACTGAAGTTAAAAGGGCAATCCACAGTGGCTGCTGGTTCCAGGTGTGAGGCTTGTCAGTTTACAGCCGATGTGAGACAAGAACTCACTGGCGGAGCAGAGCTGATACAGATAACGGCCAGGTAGGCACTCAAACCAAATGCCAGAGCAAGGAACTGAAGTGTGGTCAAAAGGATAGCCAAGGTCGGCTGCAAGTTGGCAGCGAGGTACAGAATCATAAGGCAGAGTTGGGGACAGGAACTGGTGACCAGGCAGAAGCAGAATCCAAGTTTAGGTCAGAGCCAAGCTGGGTCATCAACGGAACAAGCAGAGTAGTAGCAGGGAATAGCTGACAGACCAGTCAGCACTTAAGCATGAGCAGAAGCATCCTTAAATAACCTGCCTGGTGCCAACATGCACTGATTGTGCCCCTGTGCGCTCAGGTCACCATTCTGTAGTGATTTCTACACCCATGCACATTTCTGTGAGCCAAACATTTGATATGCATTCACTGATGCCATCCTAAAATACTAAATCAAACTACCTACTATTAAAAGGAAAACCCCACAATCCAAGTCCTAAAAAACTGTTGGGTCTCATTAAATCCATGAATACAAGGGGGCTTACACTCCACTCTCCCTAGCCACAGATACTGCAAAAGCATCAATACAAAAATATACACCGCACACAATATAGTAATACTTAGAGCACTGACAGCACACTTCCCTAAACTGTCTTCCCCTTTTACAAATATCAGCTGTCCTTCACCACACTAAATTCACCAACACTGACAAAAAGGTGCCTTGAAGTTGGCCTTTTATGGTGTGTGGGCTGACACTTTACTGTGACCCAACATTGGCCGATGTCTTGCACCTGACTAGAGGTCAAGTCTATTGCCTTAACCAATGATCGTTCAAATGCATTGGAGGACAGTTGGTGGGGACATTCCAGCCAAATGTCATTTAAAGTTCAGAGTTTCTGTAAACTGCCAAAACAATGTTTAGTTTGAAATATTTCTTCTCAGGTAACCTCTGCTAGACCAAGAAAAATTTCTAAGGTTCCTCTGTTTTGAAAAGGCTGAGAGGCTGACATTTTTTCCCACTGGTGTAGGTTTTTTCTTTTTTATTTTTCAAAAACAATTTTTGAGATTCAGCAGAATGGTAACAAGTACAGGTTACATTTGGATCATGTATACAACTCAGTAAATACCCATATCTGACTGACTGGGTAAAAATCTGGAACATATATAATGTCGTCCGTTAACATTGCTTGAGTCAAGACATAAAAAAAACAGAAGAGAATGTGCCAAGCCTGAATTGACATAAAATAAAGTGAACAGAGCAGTTGGGTATAGACATCAGCCAAACCTCATATGCGCCCCTTTAAATGACATATGTGATGTAATACAAAGTGAGAGGATGGTGAGGACCGTGGATAATAGGTCCATAAGAGGCAGAGGGCTTCAATTGTACCTGTGGGTCTGCTGGTATTCGAAGTGCACCTAAACTCAGAGAAATGATAAGTTAATGTTGAGAATGGTAGGATAGAGGAAGAGGGAGAGAAATGGAGAAGGGGGGAAAAGAAAAGGGGGGTAGAGATAAAATGGGGGAGCAGCTGCAACTACGTCAGGTCAAACAGGTTAAGATAATCTGAGCAACAATCGGATGTCTCGTATGGCAATCTAGGTAGGTATGTGCAGTAGTCCAATATATAGGTCAGTTTCCGTGATATTTGGGCCTTAATATGCCATCTCAGTCAGGTAAGGTGCACATTATATGCATGAAACTTGAGAAATTATGTATTCCTATTGGTCAACATGTTAATGATTTTAGTTTGGTAAAGCTGACTTAGTAAAGTCCTTTGGATCAGCTTTCCTGGCTTCCTGAAATTATACTTTATTAGCGTGAGCACAAATTATTATTATTATTATTATTATACAGGATTTATGGCGCCAACAGTTTGCTCAGCGCTTTACAATATAACGGGAGACAATACAGCAACAATACAGTTCAATACAAGAGGGATAGGAGGCCCTGGTATCCAAAGATACTCCTTCAAAGTTCTTCTTTTTGAACCTTTAAATGTTCACATTGCTCAACCAACAGCAGCAAATGTTAGCCTTGTCTTTCCATCACATTTACAGAATTTTATCAATAAACCTTAATTTCACATCCTCCTGTGTCTGGTGCCATGGGCTTCTTTCATTACTTTTATCATTTCAGTCCTTTCTTCAACTTTACCAATCTTGTCCATCAACTTCTCCATTAAGCTCAAAAGTTTTGGTAGCTATTCAACAGTACACCACCAAATAAAAAAGAAAAACGTATCCCACAATGTTCTAAGACTGGAATATTCCATACACAGGATTGAGGCACAAAATTTAGAATGAATAGCCAACACCTGATTGTCAGACAAAGTAGACACCATTGTTAGAGGGGACATGATGAACAATGGTGATGGGATCCTGTACATATAGTAAGCATGGAATTAACAATAGTACAGGTGGACCCCCCCAGGAAGACAAAAATGCAATAAAAATTTAAAAAGGGAAGCTTAAGAAACGGAATTACGTGGGCCATTGTAAGGAAATGGGGAGTGTGATTAAACAAATAATACCAACATTAATAATATAATTGTTATGGACCCACACCCACTTCTCACTGTTCTTTCATGGGTAGGACAGCAATCAAACACACTGTAGGTGAAAAAGATTATATTGTACAAAGAATAAACATGAACAGCTTTGCTGCAGACAAGAAAATATGACTTTAATTACATAGAAATATAACCAAGTGGCATATAAATCATAGGCAAGGATTAGCAGCAATATGACCCAATACCTTCAAGCAATACAACCTCTGCATCATGGGAAACAAATAAAAAAAAAAAAGACAAAAGTCCAGTAAATATATTTAGCTAGCCAATAAGATATCTAGCTAGCAAGTACATCACATATTACCACTCTCTAGTCAGCCTCCACTCAAGGTCTCCAGGCAACTCCCCAGTCAAGCTACCCCCATCAAGTCTCCAGTAGAGTTTGTCAATAAAGCTCCCCCCCCTTTAATATCCAGTCTAGCTATTCTTGTACTAGTTCCCTCCATTCCCCATCATCAAGGAATTTCTAAGTGGTACAATCATAGCTTTCCAAAGAAAACGATTGGATGGAACTCAAGTCCTACTTTAATGTGATGGCTGTCCAATGTTAACACCTCTGCCTACTAGTTGGTGACAAGATGTCTGCAGGATGTATGCATTCATTAAATCTGCCATCACCCTAGACTTTTAGATAAACAGACCCCATATTAACATGCTAAAGCCCTTTAACAAAATGGAGACCCAGTGTCTGACCACCACCTTTCAGCAGGCCCTAAAGACAAAAATGGCCATCTTTATTAGTATGTCAAAGCCAGATGCTAGACATTGTAATTAAGTCATGGATGGTTAGTTCTTTTGAAATTCAGGAAGACATTTTGTCCCATATGGTTTACAAACTTACTTTAAACCAGCTACTTGCATAGGATATTTGTGACTACATAGTGATATGACTATTATTCCCATATAACATAATGTATATAAACATATTACCTATTGGTGATGGGCATTTCTTACATCATTTTACCTAAGAAATCCACAATGACCCAGATAGCAGTGTGCCCATTTGATGGACATTTCATCACCCATCGGAATTACTGGATATAAGGTATTATCCTGCCTTTGACTTGGTAACCGCCTGAACTGAGATCCAGAAATGGGAAGATATGGAGGTGAGAACCAACACTTCTGTCAAGGTGGTTGATTAAACAAGTTGTGTAATGGCTGAAAGAGTCCTTAGATCTGGTGAGTGAACTGGAAGTGTCTGAAGGAGTCATTAGATCTTGTAGATTAGCTGGAAGGGATGCCACTTAGGTTCAATCTGTTGAATAGGTTGAATCTGTTTTCCAGCTCTCCTCCATATAACACAAGACTTCAGTCGGTTTGCTCCTCTGACTGTAGTCCACAGCTAAGAGACATCTGAACATTCTCTGCAGACATGAGGGCAGTTTGTTCCATGATACTGGGGGGTCATCACAATGATTATTGTTTTGCAGGCAACAAATCTGCTGAATCTTTTGTCTTTATCTGTGGCCATCTTCCAGGGAAATTTTCCTGTGATCAGGCAGTAGAGGAGCACTCCAAAACTCCATACATCCAGAGTGGAGTCTACAGCCAGTTCTTCCTGTCCAGTGAGTTCACACATCTCAGGGGCCCTGTAGGAGGTGCTGCCAGACTTAGATCTAATCACTGTTCCTTTCATACAAGTAAGGCCAAAGTCAGTGATTTTCACACAATGACACTCCTGGTCAAATACCAAAATGTTTTTACATTTTATGTCCATGTGCACCATTCCTTTCTCGGCAATAAATTCCAAAGCACTGGAAATCTGCATGGCGCATCTCTTAACACTGACCTCTGGAAGTCAAACCTGGAATATAGAAAAAAGTTATTGCCCTGAAACAGAATTATCCCCAAAATTGCTAAAATTCGGAATCAGCTGGAATCAGACTCACATTGCGTACAATTATAGAGGACAGGTCTCCAATTGGTGCCGCCTCTAGGCCAAATACAAAGTGGTCTTGGGTCTTGAAGGCCATGCCAAAACTCCTGATGATGTTGGGATGAGAAGAAAGGTAGGAGGACAAACTGAACTCTATCAGAAATTGCCTTTTACTTGTTCTTTTCTTTTCCATGATCTTCAAAGCCATCTTCTGATCTGTAAATAGGACATGATTAGATTGATATTAAGCACAGCATTTGTGTACATTTATATTTAAATCATGTTATGGGTATGGAGAGATGTATACAGTTGTGTCCAAAATTATTCAACCCCCAATGCTGTAAAGGGGTTTAGGGACTATAGTGTACATTTGGAATTGTATTCAGAATCAAATCCTACAAGGACGTTGTAACTACCCAAATGCAACTAAAATGACATCAATTGTTTATGTAATACAGTAGTAAATGGTTCTTATGTGGTTTCTTCATTGCCACAATTATTCAACCCCTTAAAGACTACCACTCTGAAGAACAGAGGTTCATACAGGTGCTTTCCATCAGGTATTGAAAACACCTGTGGATGTCACCGAGCAGCAATCAAGCATAATAAGCACCAATTAGGCAGCTTTAAAATGACTGTGATACTCAGCTCCTTCTAGACATTTACTGGTGTGGTTACAAACATGGTGAAGGCAAGAGAATGGTCCAGGAAGACAAGAGAAGAGGTGATTTCTCTTCACAGGAAGGGCAATGGCTATAAGAAGATTGCAAAGATGTTAAACATACCAAGAGACACCTTAGGAAGCATCATTCGCAAATTCAAGGCAAAGGGCACTGTTGAAACGCTACCTGGTCGTGGCAGAAAGAAGATGCTGACTTCGACTGCTGTGCGCTACCTGAAGCGTAGAGTGGAGAGAAGTCCCCGTGTGACTGCTGAGGAACTGAGAAAAGATTTGTCAGATGTGGGTACAGAAGTTTCAGCCCAGACAATAAGACGCACACTGCGTAATGAAGGCCTCCGTGCCAGAACTCCCAGGCGTACCCCCTTGCTGTCTCCAAAGAATAAGAAGAGTCGACTGCAGTATGCCAAAAGCCATGTGGACAAACCACAAAAGTTGTGGGATAGTGTTCTGTGGACTGATGAAACAAAATTAGAACTGTTTGGGCCCATGGATCAACGCTATGTTTGGAGGAGGAAGAACAAGGCCTATGATGAAAAGAACACCTTGCCTACTGTGAAGCATGGTGGAGGGTCAATCATGCTTTGGGGCTGTTTTGCTTCTGCAGGTACAGGGAAGCTTCAGCGTGTGCAAGGTACCATGAATTCTCTTCAGTACCAGGAGATATTGGATGGAAACGTGATGCAGTCCGTCACACACCTGAGGCTTGGGAGACGTTGGACCTTTCAACAGGACAATGATCCCAAGCATACCTCCAAGTCCACTAGAGCATGGTTGCAGAGGAAAGGCTGGAACATTTTGGAGTGGCCATCGCAGTCACCAGACTTAAATCCGATTGAGAACCTCTGGTGGGACTTAAAGAAAGCAGTTGCAGTGCGCAAGCCTAAGAATGTGACTGAACTGGAGGCCTTTGCCCATGAAGAATGGGCGAAGATACCCGTAGATCGCTGCAAGACACTTGTGTCAAGCTATGCTTCACGTTTAAAAGCTGTTATAACTGTAAAAGGATGCTGTACTAAGTACTAAGATTGAATGTCACTTGGGGGTTGAATAAAACTGATAATGCTGTGAGCACAGAAAAGACATTTGTGGTTATTTCATTATAACTGTTATGTTATATTTGTCTGACCTACAAGTGCCTCTTTAATGTAAATGTAAGCAAGATGACTGAATGATCAAAAGCAATGTCAAACTGGCCAAAACACTCAATTTCAGTGGGGGTTGAATAATTTTGGACACAACTGTAAAATTAAAACATCCTGTATAACTGGGCACTTACTTGTTTCTTTGTCCTCCACCAGCAGCACTGAACCGTGTCCTCCACTTCCAAGTTCCTTTTATGAGGTGGAATCTCTCCTGTAAGTCTATCTCCTGTAGACCTTGTGATGATGAGGAGACGAGTCCTTTCAGAAGGATCTTCACATCGTGAGCAGCAGAAGCCATTTTGATCTGGAGAAGACGGAACAGTTTTTAGCCCTTATTCAAATAACACCTAAAACCCCCCAAATAACATGTAAAATATCCTTCTTGTAATAAAATCAAACACACAACATAATAAAACATATACTATAATATTGACTTAAAGTCTTCATTTGTACCAACTATATGTACAGGCTGGTAGGGAATAACATGGAAAATGTGGTTGATAGTAAAAGCTCCAATTAAATTCACATTTTCATAAACACATACAACTGAGGGCCGATATAAAACTACAACATTACTATATACAGCTCAGTTATATTTGTGTATTGATTGACAAGTGTCATTCTATAATAGTGAGGAAGTAACAAAACATTCCTTATAATAGTACAAATATAATGACTTACCTTAGGAAATGTTGAGATCACTCTTCAATGTATCCTGCAAAGTGTTCCTCTGTTATCAGGCTCCACTGATTTCCAGGTGAGATCTTCAGCTATTCTCCAATGTCCCCCTAGATCTGGTGTTGAAGAGGAATGAAAGAGGGAAGAGAAGGTCACCTTTAAATGGGAGTTTAAATGGGTGGGGGGGAAGTTGAAGCATTCTGATTGGCTGCCTGGGAATTTACATACGTTGTACAAGTAAGCCAACATTCAGTTTGCCAATTTGCATTTGAACTGATCACTTGTAGACTGTAATCAGAATGTGAGAATGAATACAAAGAAACAAGGAAGACTTGAGGTTCAGGAGTATCAGCGTTTGCTGGGCTATAGATGATCACTTCATATACAGTATATTACACAGTACAGTAAATTGAACACATTTAGGATGATTGTTTAGTCAATGACTTTGCATGTATATCATCAATTTCTTTTAGTTTACAATTATACTCATCAATCAATAGACATCATATTTTTAGAGTGTATTGTGAGGTGTGTTTTTTTTTTTTTTCTCATTCCTCCAAAGTTGAACTGACCTTTTTCCAAGGTGGAAGGATTTGAACTTGGGATTGATATCCTCTTTGATGTAATTTTCAAAAGATTGTACGTGCCAAAAAAACCCTTTTCTCTACAAAATTTTACATAATTTAAAAGGCTGAGTTCAGAATCCTTAAATTCCTTCTGCCCAACCACAAGTCTGTGTTTATATACTGTGAATTGCATTATTCTACATATATGCACATAATTAACTTTTTTTTTTCTTTTTTGCACCCGTTTTTAATCATTATGACCTACTACAAAGGTAAAAAATGTGAAATCCTTGTGTCCAATCAATATGAGGAGGATTCCAGCGAACATAATAGGATACTCCATAGTATTTGCATTTCCACCCTATGGGCCATTGGAAGTCCCCAGTAGTCCCTCTGGTCTCTGTATTGTGGGTAGTTGATATGGTCATGCTCATGGAATGTATTCAGTACACATTACTGGACAGGATGCATTTATTCAACAGAAACTGGGATGGTTGGATGGTGCATTGGCACTTAATGATAGATCTCAGCTGTACCATTATTTGTCTTTGACTCTTGTCAGTTATGTGGTTAATCTGCCTACAATGTTGACTTCCTCTTTCATGTATTTGATCTTTATTTTTTTGTGATTAGCTTTATTTCATTGTAAATTATTATGTGCATTTTTTTTCCTGCTGTTCATTCTACCTCATGTATGATGTGCAGTTTTTGTAGTCTATCTTTCAATAAAAACTTTGTAAACAAAAAAAATAAACTGAACTAAGATTTGATACAGTTTTTTTTTTTTTTTTCTCTTCACTTAAACTTCTCTCTAACATGTTTAGAAATACTGCATTATAACAAAACCAAATCTGGCTATTTATAAAGTATTTACGGCAAAGGTTTGATGGACATTCATTCATCTGTATTTTATGCCACTAACTGGAGATTCATTCTCTTGGAAAAATGCAGCAGATGGATGAATCTTATTTGAGAAAGGTAAACCATATTTAACCGTCATCTACATACAGCATAATGTCAACTAAACTAAGATTTGTCCATCGCATTTAAATTCAAAGAGGATTCACCCATCATTTTCCATCAAGAATCACACTTCCGCAGTGAAGCATATAATCCATGAAAGTGACACATTAATTCTCATGAATTCCTATAAATCATACTTCTAGTTAAACCATTACATATCCTTGTGATCAATAAAATATAACTGAGCTGCGTGCAAAAGAAGTGACTTGGTGCAAATGATCCACTTCCAGGAATCCAGCCAAAAACGCAGCTGGTATTCATGTTTCTCCACCCCCACAAGGATATGCAATGAATTATTTATATGGTTTAATACAAATTTGTCATTTTCATGATTTCATTACATGCATCCCTGCATTCATTGAGATGATACAGGGCTAGCACAACACATTTGATCTGATAATAGTTGGGTTGTTTATGGCAACTCTTGTAGCAGTTGCTAATGTAAGCAGTTGTGTCCCTTCCTATGCTGAGATAAACCTGCAAATTTGTCATTACCAGAGGTCCACAGTTGGACATTACTAGTCCCAACAATGGAGGGTGGCTTCCATAAACAAGGCCATTGTGAAAGAAACAGTATCATCAGTTACATCTCAGCCAGGTGTTCTACCTCCTCTTTAACATCTATTCACAAGCCCTTCACCATTGAGATGATCAGTTCTGTCCTGGGGGTAACATTTCTCTCTTTATTCTGCAACTACATAGTCATTGTCATAGAATGAAGAAAAACCAAAAGCATATTTCAGTGAATATCACAATCTCTGTTGTATTGTTACATTTACCTAACTTGTAAAATTTGTTTTATAGTTTTCACTATATTTCAGCTGTTTCTTTTAGTGACCATCTCCATGCAGTAGGCCTCCTTGATGAACAACAGCTGACATGAGGGGGAAGCTACACAGCAAGTGTATTGATTGTATTCAGTCGGTTCAGACAGGTAGAACAATAATGAGAAGAGGTGAATTACAACAAATATGATAAGATGGAATCAGATTCTCCTTATAATGAGCCAATATGACTACCTTCCTGCAACCCGGTCTATTGTTATGTCATACAGTATCACCTGTAATTAATAGAATATCGCCCCTTGGCAGCTTACATTAAAATCAAACAATTCCCTTCTATCTTCAGAACCCGGACATACAGTATAAGACGTATTACACAACCACATTGATCAAACTCTAGCTAATATATATTTCTCAGTACAAGAACTATTGATATCTACCAATGGAGATTTCACATAAACTCATATTGTAACCGTCACCCCCTTGTAGCCAGTAAAACCAGACCACACATGTAATATTGGTTTATATGCAATCTCCTTTAAGATTTAAAGTTTTTTGCCTTTGTATTCTGAAGACGCTTTAAGCACAAAATGATATCTACTAGCACATTGGACCCCTTTGGCAGGGAGGGGGACTAGACCCCATAGCCAGGCAGAATGGAGGCAGATTGGACCCCATTGGCAGGCAGCATGGAGGTAGACTCCAGTACAGCTCTGTGATCTCTCTTCCATAGATCTGTATCTCAATATCTTTAGTCCATCATTTGCTCTGGGTGTACTCAGTTCATAATCACAAAAGAAAATTAATTTATTAATATTATTATACAGGATTTATGGCGTCAACAGTTTGCTCAGCGCTTTACAATATAACGGGAGACAATACAGCAACAATACAGTTCAATACAAGAAGGATAGGAGGCCCGGGTATCCAAAGATACTCATTCAAAGTTCTTTTTGAACCTTTAAATGTTCACATTGCTCAACCATCCAACAGCAGCAAATGTTAGCCTTGTCTTTCCATCACATTTACTGAATTTTATCGATAAGCCTTCATTTCACATCCTCCTGTGTCTGGTGCCATGGGCTTCCTTCATTACTTTTATCATTTCAGTCCTTTCTTCAACTTTGCCAATCTTGTCCATCAACTTCTCCATAAAGCTCAAAAGTTTTGGTAGCTATTCAACAATACACCACCACCAAATAAAAAAAAACGTATCCCACAATGTTCTAAGACTGGAATATTCCATACACAGGATTGAGACACAAAATTTAGAATAACAATGGTGTCTACTTTGACTAGCCAACACCTAATAGTCAATAGACAGAGGGGACATGAATAACAATGGTGATGAGATCCTGTATGTGTAGTAAGCATGGAATGAACAATAGTACAGGTGGACCCCCCCAGGAAGACAAAAATTCAATAAAAATATTAGAATATAAAAAGGGTAGCTTAAGAAATAGAATTGCGTGGGCCATTGTAAGGAAATGGGGAGTGTGATTAAACAAATAATACAGACATTAATAATAATATAATTGTTATTGACCCACACCCACTTCTCACTGTTCTTTCAGGGGTAGGACAGCAAGGAAACACACACTGTAGGTGAAAAAGATTATATTGTACAAAAAATAAACATGAACAGCTTTGCTGCAGACAAGAAAATATAACTTTAATTACATAGAAATATAACCAAGTGACATATAAATCATAGGCAAGGATTAGCAGCAATATGACCCAATACCTTCAAGCAATAGAACCTCTGCATCATGGGAAACAAATCCAAAAAAAAACAAAAGTCCAGTAAATATATTTAGCTAGCCAACAAGATATCTAGCTAGCAAGTACATCACATATTACCACTCCATAGTCAGCCTCCACTCAAGGTCTCCAGGCAACTCCCCAGTCAAGCTACCCCCATCAAGTCTCCAGTAGAGCTTGTCAATAAAGCCCCCCCCCCTTTAATATCCAGTCTGGCTATTCTTATACTAGTTCCCTCCATTACCCATCATCAAGGAATTTCTAAGTGGTACAATCATATCTTTCTGGAGAAAGCGATTGGATGGAGCTCAAGTCCTACTTTAATGTGATGGCTGTCCAATGTTAACACCTCTGCCTACTAGTTGGTGACAAGATGTCTACAGGATGTATGCATTCATTAAATCTGCCATCACCCTAGACTTTTAGATAAACAGACCCCATATTATCATGCTAAAGCCCTTTAACAAAATGGAGACACAGTGTCTGACCACCACCTTTCAGCAGGCCCTAAAGACAAAAATGGCCATCTTATTTACAATGTCTAGCATTTGTCTTTGACATACTAATAAAGGCATGGACGGTTAGTTCTTTTGAGAATCAGGAAGACATTTTGTCCCATATGGTTTACAAACTTACTTTAAACCAGCTACTTGCATAGTCATATCACTATGTGGTCACAAATATCCTATTATTCCCATATAACATATCATATATAAACATATTACATATTGGTGATGGGCATTTCTTACATCATTTTACCTAAGAAATCCACAATGACCCAGATAGCAGTGTGCCCATTTGATGGACATTTCATCATCCATCGATATTACTGGATATAAGGTATTATCCTGCCTTTGACTTGGTAACCGCCTGAACGGAGATCCAGAAATGGGAAGATATGGAGGTGAGAACCAACACTTCTGTCAAGGTGGTTGATTAAACAAGTTGTGTAATGGCTGAAAGAGTCCTTAGATCTGGTGAGTGAACTGGAAGTGTCCGAAGGAGTCATTAGATCTTGTAGATTAGCTGGAAGGGATGCCACTTAGGTTCAATCTGTTGAATAGGTTGAATCTGATTTCCAGCTCTCCTCCATATAACACAAGACTTCAGTCGGTTTGCTCCTCTGACTGTAGTCCACAGCTAAGAGACATCCAAACATTCTCTGCAGACATGTGGGCAGTTTGTTCCATGATGCTGGGGGGTCATCACAATGATTGTTTTGCCAGGCAACAAATCTGCTGAATCTTTTGTCTTTATCTGTGGCCACCTTCCAGGGAAATTTTCCTGTGATCAGGCAGTAGAGGAGCACTCCAAAACTCCATACATCCAGAGTGGGATCTACAGCCAGTTCTTCCTGTCCAGTGAGTTCACACATCTCAGGGGCCCTGTAGGAGGTGCTGCCAGACTTCAATCTAATCACTGTTCCTTTCATACAAGTAAGGCCAAAGTCAGTGATTTTCACACAACGGCACTCCTGGTCAAATACCAAAATGTTTTTACATTTTATGTCCATGTGCACCAGTCCTTTCTCGGCAATAAATTCCAGAGCACTGGAAATCTGCATGGCACATCTCTTAACACTGACTTCTGGAAGTCCAACCTGGAATATAGAAAAAAAAAGTTATTACCCTGAAATAGAATGATCCAGAAAATTGCTAAAATTCGGAATCAGCTGGAATCAGACTCACATTGCGTACAATTATAGAGGACAGGTCACCAACTGGTGCCGCCTCTAGGCCAAATACGAAGTGGTCTTGGGTCTTGAAGGCCATGCCAAAACTCCTGATGATGTTGGGATGAGGAGAAAGGTAGGAGGACACACTGAACTCTATCAGAAATTGCCTTTTACTTGTTCTTTTCTTTTCCATGATCTTCAAAGCCATCTTCTGATCTGTAAATAGGACATGATTAGATTGATATTAAGCACAGCATTTGTGTACATATATATTTAAATCATGTTATGGGTATGGAGAGATGTATACAATTAAAACATCCTGTATAACTGGCACGTACTTGTTTCTTTGTCCTCCACCAGCAGCACTGAACCATGTCCTCCACTTCCAAGTTCCTTTATGAGGTGGAATCTCTCCTGTAAGTCTATCTCCTGTAGACCTTGTGATGATGAGGAGACAAGTCCTTTCAGAAGGATCTTCACATTGTGGGCAGCAGAAGCCATTTTGATCTGGAGAAGACAGAACAGTTTTTAGCCCTTATTCAAATAACATCTCAACCCCCCCAAATAATATGTAAAATATCCTTCTCGTAATACAACCAAACACACAACATAATAAAACATATACTATAATATTGACTTAAAGTCTTCATTTGTACCAACTATATGTACAGGCTGGTAGGGAATGAGATGGAAAATGTGGTTGATAGTAAAAGCTCCAATTCAATTCTGATTTTCATAAACACAACTGAGGGCCGATATAAAACTACAACATTACTATATACAGCTCAGTTATATTTGTGTATTGATTGACAAGTGTCATTCTATAATAGTGAGGAAGTAACAAAACATTCCTTATAATAGTACAAATATAATGACTTACCTTAGGAAATGTTGAGATCACTCTTCAATGTATCCTGCAAAGTGTTCCTGTTATCAGGCTCCACTGATTTCCAGGTGAGATCTTCAGCTATTCTACAATGTCACCCTAGATCTGGTGTTGGAGAGGAACGAAAGAGGGAAGAGAAGGTCACCTTTAAATGGGAGTTTAAATGGGGGGGTGGTTGTAAAGTTGAAGCATTCTGATTGGCTGCCTGGGAATTTACATACGTTGTACAAGTAAGCAAACATTGTGTTTGCCAATTTGCATTTGAACTGATCACTTGTAGACTGTAATCAGAATGTGAGAATGAATACAAAGAAACAAGGAAGACTTGAGGTTCAGGAGTATCAGCGTTTGCTGGGCTATAGATGATCACTTTATATACAGTATTCCATTCTACTGGAATATGAAATGACATTTTTCATTTTGCTGTGGAGCTCCTGGTGAGAAGGTTCGGTGTGTGAAGGTGTACTCAGGTTCTGTGACTTTCCGGCCTCAGCAAAATCCTAGAAGGTGGAAAAGACATAAGCAGGAATCTTCTGGTATCGGATTTTTAGATATATTGTTAGTTTAGGATAACTACAAAGTGAATGGTAACATTTATCAAAGCAAAGGATCTTAGTAAGTTTAACCGCTTCCTGACCGCCCTATAGTAGAAATAGCGCTACAGGGCGGTACGTGCGTAAAATCAAATACCACCGAAAGAAAGCTCAATTCATGGGAAAAAAAGGACGCTGAGAGTGTTTTACTATGGGCCTGTGTGTGTGCGTCACTGTAATCACACGCGATGACAGGGAGGAGAACTGTTAGTAAACAAAACAGTTCTCCTTCCTGGCGGAGATCCTCGGTAATCATGGGGTGCCGGCGAGTAATCACCGGCCAGGACCTGGTGATTGACAGCCATGGCCCCTACCTGGAAATGCAAAATCATGTGTTTGTGTGTATGTGTATATATATATATATATATATATATATATATGTATGTATGTGATTATGTGCACCCGTGCCGCCCTGTAGCAGTAATTCTTCTATAAGGCGGACAGGAAGCGGTTAAACTGGGTGTTTAATTTCTTCCCTCTGTAAAATACGTAACATGAGACCCATCCAATGATTTTTATTATGTGGCCCTGCTCAGAATTTGCAATAAACAGCTCTTGCTAGAGCCTGTATTTACGGCAAATTGCAGTCCATGCCCTTATTTCCTTTACTCATTTCGGCTTCATCCATAGGAATGATTCGGGTCGTGCTCATAAGTTTACATACCCCTGACAGAATTTGTTAGATACAGACCATTTATTAGGAATGCATTCACGATCAGGCCAAAAACACCACCAATGTAGTTCCCAGAAACCACTTCCCATCCTTGAAGACACCACAGGAACAAAACACAATCCCTGTGTCTATGGAACAGGTTCCTTCTGTTTGGTCCCCAACCACCATACACTAACTCGGGGACAAGGTCAGCAAACCACAGACACATACTGATCCATAGATACCCGGTCACTACAAGCTGACCAAACCAAATGAGGACACCTAGAGTCATGACTGCTGTATACGCCTCCACATCTACACTAATATTCCTTTAGATCAGCAATTTCTCCCATAACCACTGGAAAAGGATCATTTAGATCTGTATCTTTCTCTTCCCAATACTCTTCACATCCCTCACCCCTCCCTACATCATAGGCACAGATAGAAGCACCTTACGAACCTCTCTGTTTCCACCACCCCCCTCTGCCAATCCCTCCACTGGCTTCCGATTGCCCAACGGATCAAATTCAAAATCCTAACACTGACGTACAAAGCTGTCCACCATACTGCCCCAAACTACATCTCCGACCTAATATCCAAATACCACCCAACACGCACTCTCCGCTCCTCACAAGACCTGCTTCTCTCTAGTTCCCTGGTCTTCTCCTCTCATGCCCACCTCCAGGACTTCTCCAGGGCGTCACCCATCCTCTGGAACTCCCTACCCCAATCCATCAGATTATCACCTACTCTCCTCTCCTTTAGGTGCACCCTGAAAACTCTTCTCTTCAGGGAAGCCTACCCCACCCCCTGCTAATTGCCAACCTCCTCCACTCTTCTTACCACTCCTTCACCCACAGCCATTTCCTCCTGTACCACCATTCCCTCCCTCCTAGATTGTTAGCTTGAAAGAGCAGGGCCCTCGAATCCTTCATGTATCACATTGTATTGTTATTGTTCTTTTGCATGTACTGTCTCCCATTGTAATGTACAGCGCTGAGCGAACTGTTGGGGCTTTATAAATACTGTATAATAATAATGTGATAATATGTCCCATATGCTATGGCAGCCTGACCATTGAAAATTGAAATAGTTTGCATTTTGCATAATCTGTAATGTTTCCGTTTTCGCCCGAGGTTGGACTGGGACCACTTTGTATGAACCTATGATGTTTGCTCAGTCTTCACTTTTGCTATCAATTCCTTGTTTTGTGTCACCTTCAGATTTGTAATTCTTAATTTTTAAGACTTTCCTCCTGGGAGGCCTTAACAATAATAATACTTTAACAATACCAGGTAAAAACCCTTTACATTTACTCTTTTTCATTCTCCGATGCCCTAATATTTGGTTAATAGATTTTCCTGCAACTACGGGTTTCAGGAAAGAAAATTGCTTGATTCCCATATCCACACAATCAGTGTTGATGGGAGAATCCCTTCCATGAAGCTATTGTGTTCTCTCAGTGGGGATAGGGGGTGGGGGAGTCATCCCCACTGGGAGAACACAGTGATTTCTGCTAGTGGCTATATTAGCCTCTAGCAATGATCACATGGAAAACCCAACAGGTTGGTTGTACTAAATTTGACCAATCAATCAACTTAGATACATTCAGCCTGCCTATACATAGGTTAAATCTTGGCCTTGAACCATCCGAGATTCGAACCTTCTATGGACGGCTTTAGTTACAAAGCTTTCCATGCTAGATATGGCAGCTGTTTCCAGCAGATGGTGCCCACAGTTTCCAAGTAATTACCTTAAAACTTTTCAAAGCTCCACTAACAAGTTGAGAAAATGGAAGAAAATAAGTGATAGAAAAATAAATGACACAAAAAAAAAATATATATATTTTTTCAAGCCTTTAGTCTGAGACTACAATATTCAGTACACCCAAGGTGTTGGAGCACAGAAATTTACCATAACAATAAGATCTACCCTGAATGGTTTCAGCCTACACCCAACAGACAATACACAGAGGAGGAACTGAAGGCAATGGGGATGGGATTTGGTAATTACAGTAAACAAACAATAGTAGAGGTGAACACCCAGACACTCAGCAGAAACAATTGACAATGACAATGGCTACCATTTTCCCCAACAATGTTTTGTAGTGTATACTAAAATAACCTAAAAATACTCCATACTCTGGTCCAGAAAAGTTCCACTTTTCCAAAAATGAGGATGCTAAAATGTGAACATTACCAAACATCCTCCCTGCTACATTTAGCTTTAATTTCATACAAATACAATCCATCTCAATAAAACAAATCACAACTAAATCAAACTAAAACAAGTTTTTAAAAAATAAAAATATGTCAATTCATGATTTTTTTTCATTAATAATAAAATAAACAAAAAAAAAATAAAATCAAACAAGCAAAATAATATTTCCTCTTCCGTATACTATTATCCCTATTAAATTGACCGGCTTCAGTTGGTTCCTCCAATATCCTTTTCCTGAATATGGCAATCCTGCAATCTAGTAATATAGAAGGTAATTATCAAGCATGTTCTACTATCCAACCTAATGCAGAGTAGCTGCTTATTTCCTGCATTTCCTCCACATTTGGTCTATGATTCCCTATGCCTTGCTCAATAAACTACTGGAAGTATGGGACACACTGGTGAGGCCACCTCCTTACCTTTACTATGGCACCCCAAAAACACTTCATTACCCTTAGGAGAGAAGAAAATCTGGATTTTACCAACATCAGGGGGTTTATTAACCTTTTCAGTTAAAATAATTTGGCCCCCAATGTGATCTGGACTTGTCACAATGGAGTACTCTCTATTTTCGGTTTTGTGACCTCAAAGTGAACATTTAAAGTAAAGTAGATTGTGGAGACAAAATACAACAAATACAAACCAAACATGACAATAAAGACCACCATCACCATCTCAGGGAAAGTTCCTTCATCCCCCCAATGAACATATATGTGATGAGCGCAGTGCTGAGTCTGAGCAGTTCCACATTACTAAAAATGACTAGTGATGAAGCCCCATAGCAGAAAAATGTATTTTGGCCTCAAACTTTATATGTAAATCCTCTGCTTGTAAAAGATTAGTATATATCGTAAGAATCTGCAGAAGATTTTTGAAGCTTTTAGTGATGGAGCATCTTTGTTAAAACCTTTAAAGAATAACTTTACTTTCAGGATCCAATCACAGCTCAGCATTCCAGCCTTTGTCAGTTCATATATATTGCCCACTTTATAGTCTCAGGTGGGTGGAGTTCTATGTTGGTTTTAGATTGTATATTTATGATTTATATATGGATGCGTGTTTATATTTTATTTATTTAGACAGATATTTTATACATACATTTTCCATGGCTAAATTGGGTCAATGTGATATTTTGCATTTTTGTAAATTTATGTTGAGCGATTTAATAAAAATATATTAAAAGAAAATTAAGACATTTTATACATTATCTCTATAAATCTTAGCATCTAGAAACTTTTTTCTTGGTAATTAAATCAATCAAAATTAGCAATTTTCCCGCCCTCATCACACTGGCACAGCATAAACAATCCCCATTCATATGGACCTACCTGCTCCACCCTTCAGGACCCCATTCCAAAGTCACCAATCATATGTTAATGAGCAGCTCCTCTGTGTTGGCCAATCAGAATCTCATTTAACAAATTCCTTTTTCTCCTCACATATATACCAGACCTCCAGTTCTTACTTTCAGTGACTCTCATTTTGCTTGTAGCAAAAGTGATTCATTTCCTCCATTGACTGCTTCCCACCAGAATTACTTTTCAGAAGACCACATAGATTTCTTCCGTGAAGACCGACTTGGAGACCATCTATACCTTCATTTTCCAAAGTAAGTCATATAGAACTTCATCGTTTTATAATCCTCAGTTTTATCCTTTTCTAGGGTTTTTCTACTATTAGAAGATGTACTTAGCAGAAAGTTAGATAGTAAAACTGTTTAATGTTCTCTATTTTTCACACTTACCTGTTATTTATTGTCACACAAATAGGCCTTTTATTTTACAGATTTATATATTGATTAAATCTCCACATTATCTTGCAGTCATTTATTTTTAAAATATATTCAGCCTTAAGCTTTACATTCAGATGTTCATTCTTCTTGTACCCTTGAAATAAAATGAAACAATTCCATCCTCGGTTGTGTGATAGATGGTAGATTAGCAGTTGCATGTTAAATACAATTCAAAATCAAAAGTTTCACATTTTGCCATTCCTGTAATTTTGCCATTCCAGTCTGTCTTTTTCATACATGGAAGTGTTTTCCTAATTCTCTCTTTCATCATATTTTACAATGACAACCTAACAATACAGATTTTTTAGCAGAAAGTTAAATAGAAAAAAAACAGTTTTTAATTCTCCCAAAATTTAAATTATTTTTTCTTTCTCACTTGCCTGCTATTGACTTACAAAAGGGATTAAATCATTGTCTTTTGTTTAGAGATCCATAGATTGATGGAATATCCACATTAACTTGCAATATGTTGTTTTTACAATCTACCCAACCTCATGCATTACATTCAGATGTTCTTTCTTCATGTTCCCTTGAAATAAAATGAAACAATTCCATCCGAGGTTGTCTGGTAGGTTGTAGATTAGCAGTTGCATGCTAAACAATTCAGGACCAAAACATGATTTCATTTATTGCTAGCTGGAAATATTTTTTTCATTCATTAAGCTCTGACATTGCTCTGTATTACTAGCAGAGAATGAGGAAAGTGAGGCTTCCCACCTGTTAGCTAGGTGTCTCATCACACAGTGGAAGCAAAAATGTGTTACATCACCTCTGCATTCACCTCCAAACATGGGGTCACTTTCACACCTGCAAATGGTGGAGTATTTCCATCTTTTGTCTAACCCCTGTATATTCCCTATAAATGAGACAAACTCAACTGATGATAAAAGAATAAAAAATACAAGCCAATTAATCTCTGATTCTCTGACCACATATACACAGCTATATACCCTAGAACATTCTAGCCAAAAAATCTCATCAACCTGTTACATCACATGCCAGGAAAATTAAGAAAACAAATAAGTTGTGCTTGCATATAATTGGATGATGGAAGTCAGCAGAGCTCCTCCCTTATTTACTCTAACAGATTCTATGATATCTAACAGAAAGCACTCCTACGCTGAATATTATCTAATGTATTTCATATATTGTGAATGTGTTGTAGTATTTATTATACCCTTTTTCTTTTCTGTCTTTTCTATCTTTAATTTGTATATATGTGATAATTAGCATTTTTGTAAATTTATGCTGAACAATTTAATAAAAAGATATTATAAAGAAAAAAGAATATTAAGACATTTTATACATTATCTCTATAAATCTTAGCATCTAGAAACTGTTTCCTTGGTTAATTAAATCATTTAAAATTAGTTTCAGGGTAATTTCCCCGCCCTCATCACACTGGCACAGCATAAACAATCCCCATTCATATGGACCTGCCTGCTCCACCCTTCAGGAGCCCATTACAAAGTCACCAATCATATGTTAATGAGCTGCTCCTGTGTGTTGGCCAATCAGAATCTCCCATCAATTAAATTCCATTTTCTCCTCACATATATACCAGACCTCCACTCCTTACTTTCAGTGACTCTCATTTTTCTTGTAGCAAAAAGTGATTTATATTCTACATTGCTTCCCGCCAGAATTGCTTTTCAGAAGACCGCATAGATTTCCTCCGTGAAGACCGACTTGGAGACCATCTATACCTTCATTTTCCAAAGTAAGTCATAGAACTTCATAGTTTTATAATCCTCAGTTTTATCCTTAGCTAGCATTTTTCTCTACTATTAAGAGATGTACTTAGCAGAAATTTAAATAGTAAAAATGTAGAATGTTCTCTATTTTTTCACTTACCTGTTATTTATTGTCAGACAAATAGGCCTTTTATTTTAGAGATTGATATATTGATTAAATATCCACATGTTATTGTGATCATTTACTTTTTAAAATATATTCATCATTAAGCTTTACAATCAGATATTCATTCTTCATGTACACTTGAAATAGTTAAAAAAAACAATTATTCCTCAGGATGTCTGTTAGATGGTAGATTAGCAGTTGCTTGTTAAACACAATTCAAAATCAAGTTTTTTTACTGAGTTCAAAATTTTGCCATTCCTGATATTTTGCTATTCTTGTCTGACTTTTTCATACATGGAAGTGTTTTCCTAATTTTCTTTTTCATCATATTTTATAATGACAACCTAACAATACCGATTTCTTAGCAGAAGGTTAAATTTCCCTACAAAAGGGATTCAATGATTCTCTTTGGTTAGAGATCCATAGATTGATGGAATATCCACATTATCCTGCAATATGTAATTTTTACAATCTACCCAACCTCATGCATTACATTCAGATGTTCTTTCTTCATGTATCCTTGAAATAAAATGAAACAATTCCATCCGAGGTTGTCTGGTAGGTTGTAGATTAGCAATTGCATGCTAAACAATTCAGTACCAAAAGATTTTTTATTTCCCTAAGTTTCATATGTTGCCATTCCTGTCTGTCTTTTTGTACACGCCATTGTTTTCCTATATTTCTCATTCATCATATTTTACAATGACAACCCAGCAATACAAATGTTGTAGCAAAAAGATTAAATAAAAAGAATGTTTTAATGTTCCCTGAATTTAGATGATTTTATCTTTATTTCCCTTGCCTGTTATTACCCTACAAGAAGGATTAAATGATTGCCTTTTGTTGAGCGATCCATAGATTGATGGAATATCCACATTGTTTTGCAATATGTTATTTTTACAATCTACCCAACCTCATGCATTACATTCACATGTTCTTTCTTCATCTTCCCTTGAAATAAAATGAAACCGTTCCATCCGAGGTTGTCTGAGAGATTGTAGATTAGTAGTTGAGTGTTAGACAGGAATGGTGAAAAAACTTTTGATGGTGAATTGTTGTTTGTCTTTTTGTACATGCAACTTTGTTTCCCCCCTAATTTTCTTTGCTTTTCCAAATTTTCCAATAAGAACCTGTTTTAGCAGTAAGTTAAATAGACAAACGTTTTTATGTTCCCTCAATTAGATTTTTTACCTTTTATCTAAATTGCCTGTTATTGCCCTACAAGTATGAATACATTATTTTCTTTTGTTTAGAGGTCTGTGTATTGATTGAATATTTTTTTTAGAATATAACCAACCTCATACATACATTGAGATTTTCTTTCTTCATGTATCCTAGAAGTAAAATTATACAGGTCTTCTTAGGTCATCCTAGATTGTCTGTTAGGCAATTTTCAGTTTGGTTTGAAAGCACAATCCAGCAAAAAAATGTTTTTTTATAGTAATCGGGTTCCAAATTCCACTGTTCCCATTTGTCATATTTAGTACATGTGGGGTTCTATTTTCTCTTCCACTATATTGTTACAATGACAAGCTTACATAACATTGACTAGAATGTTGGCAACTCTGACCAGCAACTCAATACAATGGCTGTAGCTAGAGGCCAACTCCAGCCAATCCCATTTATTTGCTTGATTTATGAATGAGTTATAACTTCTGTCAGGTTTTTATTACCACCTGGGTCCTTATTGGGAAGATCCACTAGTGACCCAATACTGGGACACACATGGCAATAAACACCTGACAAAGATATGAGTCTGAGTGCTCCAACTATCTTGTCCTATGACATGCTCAGATCATTTGTTGTACTTTGCGCTTCACATTCAAATATACTGTGTGTGTATATATATATTTTTTTATTTTTTTTTTCTGTTTATCTTCATGCCTTGCTAGTCTGGCTAGAGTATTCTATGGCAATCTTTTTCAACCAGGGTGTCCAGGTACCCTGGGGTGCCTTCTGGGTTATTCAGCGATGCCTTTGGTAGAATTGCCCCAAAAACTGTAAACAAGACAGTAAGTGGATCAGTCCTGCCTTTTTGTTACACAAACCACAAATTTGTATTGTGCAGCATTACAACCTTGGGTTCTGTGGGGTCCAGCCGCTGACATCCTAACAACGAATGATGTAATTGGTTGAAAAGGAGGACATCAGTCACCTGAATCCTTGTTTGCCCCTCTCCATCAGCACTGGGGTCACTTTAGCTGAGTGAGGGAGAATGTTGGGACATGTTGGTAGCAATGTGCAAAGGTGCAATAGTTATGAAAGAACAAACCACTTCTAATGTTGGGGGTCCTACTTGTGTGGATGTTGCTGCGTTACGTAAAACTATTTGTTTCGTTCTTACATTTTAGCATGGGGTGCCTCAAGATTGTGTGGAATTGTAAAGGGCACATTGACTAAGAAAAGGTTGAGAAACACTGTTCTATGGTGTATGCATAGCAAGACCAGTATAGGTCCATGATGAGGGACCCCTTGTATTTCCCTGTTACTATATAATGCTAGAATGTGGTTTTTCATTGTCCAGTTATACCTGACTCTGGTATATTTCCTATTGTGAATTGATGTTGGTCACCTTTGGAAATAGCCACCAAATCTTCTTTCTGTTTATGTACCTGTTATTAATCTTTAATAAAAATATCATGGAGCAAAAAAAAATTACAAAACCTAATAAAGGTTTTCATTCTTCCCCCACTTGTGCCCTCTTAAAGAGGTTTTGCTGACCACACACATGAAGTGAGGGAAGATCGGACGTCAGAAACGACAATAAAAAGTTAAAAGATGTTCTAACCTTGTCCTATTTTTGTCCAAATTCTTTGGTTGGATTTGTACTTGAAGTCTCAGGAAGTCACATATCTTTAGTAAATCATTTACTGTATTACAGCAAAGTAAAACCAGGGACTTCCTAGGATGGCACCTAAGGACAGAAAGTCAACACCCAGCTATAAAAGATATTTTCATAAATGTTAGTCATATCATGCAAAAGTTTAAAGATTCACACATGATGTTCAATACAAAAACTTTTGTATGATGTGACTAATACATTTGGAATTTGTATTCCTATGTTTTGAATTGATATCCCTGGCTGCCATCCTAGGAAGTCCCCGGTTGTTACCTTGTTGTAGACATTTGTTGGTTTGGAATGATGGCACTCTCGGTCCTTTGCCCAGTGCCATTCTACATCACTCCTTTCTCTCTTTGGAATCTATAAAATAATTGGACTTCTTACATATAACTTGTATGTATCAGAGTAAGGGTTCGTGTCCATAGAATCAGTTTGATGTCCATTTGAGACCCTTCTAAAATAATTTATAATACTGTATATTGACAGGTGAATTTGATCGGCTTCAAGTGGGTTTTGCATTACCATAGACTTATATAGGAAAACAATATCCACTTGCTGTGAATAAAAGCTCATCAACATAAGCCCAACATGTATTTAATAAGAATTGTAAGCATATATCAGCTTTAAAATGTAAAATAACTGTCTTTAGTTACAATACTACCCCTCCCCCCACCTCTAATGAAGGTGACAATTAATAACAGTAACTGGGTGATATCCAGAGAGATGATTAATGCCGCTTACTAATGATTAGTGCCAAATGAAACTCATTTGTATGTTTTGATGTTGTGATTCCAGAATGGCTTCTAGCATCGTAGAAGTAACCAAGAACACTGCAAGGAAACTTCTTGAGCTCATCGCCGAAACCTCAGAAAACCTGACGATGATGGAAGTCACAGACCACTTCCACCCCATCAAAGAGCTCGGGACAGGATCGTATGGAAAGGTTCTCTTGGCCAAACATCGGGGCTCAGGTAAATTTGTAGCCTAATTCATGTAAAGAGAATGATTTACAGAATCAGTTGTGCTTCTGAATGAGTGGAAATAAACTAAGGGAAAGAGTAACTAGCAGGTAAAGGTTCTTCGGTTGCATGGTGCAACAAGGGGGATCATACTGTAGATATTGCATCACCAGAGGAGGGGAGACTATAATGAGCAAGTCTGCCATAATATACAAGTCTGATATTTACATATTCTAGTTAATGCTCTGGGTGCCCTCTGCAGATTTAGTTCTATTTACAGCTCAGATGTCTAAAGGATCTTTACTTCTAAACTGAGATATGAGTGTGACATCCAAGATCTAAGAATCAACAGAATGCTTCGGCTGCAGAACATTTCCAAAGCTTTGAGCAGCATTTTTTAAGTTTCTAAGTTTTCCAAGCCCCCCTTGCTTCCAGTTTTTGAGTGATGGTTATGGATCTTAATAAGTCAGAGCTTTTAGATTTACATAAACTTTTAACTAACTTTAGTAGGTTTTTAGCAAGCTTCATCATTTCTCTAATGTTGTTTTTATGATACTCATTGTCTTTTTTTGTCTTTCTTTTCAACAGATGAGTTGGTGGCTATGAAACTGATGAGTAAAGAGACAACTCCAATGGACAACTTCCTAGTGGAATACGGAATGTCTCTTAGTCTCAGTGGCCATCCAAATATCATCACAACCCATGAAATCGCTTTCCAAACCAGCAACGACTATGTCTTCGTCCAGAAGGTGGCACCAGCTGGAAACCTTCATTCAATAGTAAAGTCAAATGTAAGTTTGTATCAAAACTTTACTGATATTTATAAAGTCACGATTTCTAGTTTTAGTTGCTTTAAAGCATTTCTGAGTTTTAAAGGTTCCTTTCCCAGGGCAGTGAGTTGGTAGGATGTATAGTTGGCATACGCTTGTTGTTTTAGGTCTGTGTATCACTCAAGTTATGAAGCAAAGTTTAAAATGGAGTAAGATGGGTTAAGATGGATCTTGCACCATTAATGGCACCATTTTGGATGCTGACAGGTTTCCTTTAACCTCTTGCCGACCGCGCATAGCCGAATGACGGCTTCACCGCGGCCGGCCAGTTCTGAGTGGACGTCATATGACGTCCTCCCAGAACGCGCTCTCCTGCGCGCCCCAGGGGGCGTGCACCCGGCGATCTCCGTGATCGCTGTGTCCTACGGACACAGCTGATCACGTGATGTGGTGAAAGGCCGATCCCACCGGCCTTTTACCACATGATCAGCGGTGTCCAATGACACGCTGATCACAGGGAAATGAAAGTGACGGTTCTCGGCTGCACTTTCCTCACGCTGTCAGATCGTGAGGAAAGTACTGCCGAGAACCGGCAGTTGTCAGAGCGGGGATTGGCACCGATCATCAGGGCACTGATGATCAGTGCCCTGATGATCGGTGCCCAGCAGTGACACCCGCAAGTTCCGCCCAGCAGTGCGCCCACTAGCCCCGCACACCCGTTCCCAGCAGTGCCCCCACCTGTGCCCAGCAGTGCCCCCACCTGTTCCCAGCAGTGCACTCACCTGTGCCACTCTGCAGTGCCACCTACCTGTGCCCAGAAGTGCCACCTACATGTGCCCAGCAGTGCCACCCACCTGTGCCCACCCACCTGTGCCCACCAGTGCCACCCACCTGTGCCCACCAGTGCCACCCACCTGTGCCCACCCACCAGTGCTGCCCACCAGTGCCACCCACCAGTGCAGCCCAGCAGTGCTGCCAGTCAGTGCCACCAGTCAGTGCCCAGGGGTTGTGCCAGTCAGTGCCGCCAGTCAGTGCCCAGAAGTGATGCCAGTCAGTGCCGTCTATCAGTACCCATCATCAGTGCCACCTATCAGTGCCGCCTATCAGTGCTGCATATCAGTGCCGCCTATCCGTGACCCCTAATTAGTGCTGTCTATCAGTGCCGCCTATCCGTGCCACCTCATTAGTACTGCCTATCAGTGCCCTTTAGTGCTGCCTATCAGTGCCCATCAGTGCCGCCTATCAGTGCCCATAAGTGCCGCCTCATCAACGCAAATCAGTGAAGGAGAAAAAATACCTGTTTGAAAAATTTTATAAAAGAAACAAATAAACTTTTTTTTTTTTTCAAATTTTTTGCACATTTTTTAATTTATAGCGCAAAAAGTAAAGCGCCCAGTGGCGATTAAATACTACCAAAAGAAAGCTCTATTTGTGAGAAAAAAATGATCAAAATTTCATATGGGTACAATGTTGCATGACCGCGCAATTGTCAATCAAAGTGCGGCAGCGCTGAAAGCTGAAAATTGGCATGGTAAATAAGGGGGTATAAGTGCCTGGTAGGCAAGTGGTTAATCCTACTCCTTGTGTATTCAGCTAATGTATGTTTGTTTCCCTGTACACGAGGTAAGGTGGGTTCAATATGTTGGGTAACATTGTGTTATATTTGTGTCTGGTGACTAATTTTCTCTCTTTTTTTTCTACAGGTTGGTTTAAATGAAGATATTGTAAAGTGTTTTGTTCCACAGGTAGCGAGTGCCTTAGACTTTATGCACAGCAGAGGAATGGTCCATCGGGACATTAAACTGGACAACATTTTGCTCATGGACATTGAATGTAAGGAAGTCAAATTAGCAGATTTTGGACTGACGAGGCTCCGGGGCACTCAAGCACCATGTATGGCCTGGTCCATCCCATATACTGCTCCGGAATTGTGCAGCTTAAAAGAAGGGGATCAATTGCTGCTGCACCCGAGCATTGACGTGTGGGCGTTTGGAGTCCTGTTGTACACAGCTATGACCGGCTCATTTCCTTGGAAAGAAGCAGGGGGTCATGACCCCATGTATCGGGAGTTTGCTTGGTGGCAAATGAAGAAAGACCTATCCTTGGCACCAGGAAAGTGGCAACAATTCTCCATTGAAGCCAGGCAGATGTTCTGGGACTTGTTGGCCCTCAATGCCTCTGAGAGGTGTTCTGCTATGGACATTTTAAAATATGTCCACCTGCCATGGAAAGCATAAATGCCTCCAGAGAATCTAACCAGGAAAACGGTCATACATGTGATATAACAGAGTGCATGATGTCCATTGTGGAGCCTCATCAAGTGCTGCCTCATACAACACTCATGTCCTAGGGGAAGGTAAGTCTAAATCTTAGGACTGCTGGCTTTTTCTGTAGCTGGTCACATGTTTGCTTATCTACTGTAATTGCTGATTTCAGAAATACTAACTCATAGCGTAGGAAAACCGTATATAATGAGCCACAGAAGCACAGATCTAATTGGACCACATGTCCACTTCTTTCCACCACAGTTCTCAAAAGCAATTTCACTATTCAAACATATACCATTCTAAAGCTATAACACCGATGTATGCTTACATGGTACCTACACTAATTACACATTCATTCTATTTGGCTTTAGTCTCCCAATGATTCCCCTGCCTAAGAAAATATTATATGGTCAAATTATGGGACCCTCTGCTCCAGGGCCACAGAGCAGCTAATGGCATGGTTATACTACATAGAAATTACATTGCACTTCTTTTCACCATTGATTTTATTGTTCTCCTTAAATGGCCTTAAAACCCATTTCCAGTTTTATTCTTTCATGTGGTAGGAGGGGGGGCCTGTTTACAAAAACAAGCAATGTTCACCCTCCCCAAGCTCTAGTGCTGCCCCATATTGTCTTTGCTCCAGATTCAGTCTTTTCCAGGATTTGACACCCAATGTTATGCAACATCTTCTGTGAGCTGACAGGGAAATGAATCAGGGAGCCAAGCTCACCTCTTCACATGAGCCCAGTTCTCTGCAGCAGCATTCAGGACCTGTTCCCTGCTGGAGGATAGATGAGGATGGGAAACACATGTCAATCATATGTCCAGCCCGGCCAGCAAGAAAAAAGACAGATTTAAATAAAGCTCATAAACATGTGTACTATATTAGAACAAATTGATGTTTTTACATTTTGTTGGTTTTCTTTTCACTTTTTTTGTTCATTGTCAAGTGTATTGGAATGTGTGTTCTGCAATCCTTCTGTACAAGGCATATATGGTAAGTATAATATTGTCATAATAAATGAAGACTTTAATGACTCTATTGCAGTATGGACTGAGGAATCCTTGGATACATTGATGGAATGATGTTACATTACCGAGCCTGAGATCAGCAAGCCCCCCCAGCTGCATAGTGTAGTAACTTTTGCTAATCTGTGGTTACTCCTCCTGTGCACTGGGTGGTGCTCTTGTGCTTCTTCACCTCTGGTTTATTCAATATTGTATTATTATGTTTATACAGCAATATGACTATTACTAATACTACTATCACTTTATACTACTTTACTACTTCTGCTGCTATTACTCCCACATGTTTGGAAAACCTCTATTTCTTTGATGTTCCAGTGTTCACATTTAGATTTTTCTGTTCTTTTTTTATTCTATTAACATTGTTGAAAACTTTACACTCTATTACCTAGCAGGAGAAATGAGGGGCTCCACTGATTGATACTTTCCAACCGTTCCCGATTTGGCAGGGCATGCCCATTTTTTAGTTTATTGTCCCATGACGGTTGTGTCTGGGCTGTGTCCTGGGATCACAGCATGAGGGTCTGATGGTTTCAGCAGTAACAGCATCAGTGTTGGCTTCTAGTCCTGATCCTTGTTTGCCCACATTCCCAGCAGCTGTGCCCACTGATCACACCCTTTACCAAGTCACAAATCCCAGTGTATTGCATGCTGTGCCAGATGGCCCTTCTGGCCAAATTAGGAAAATGATCTGATCTGGTGGAGGCTCTTACTGACTTCATGGTTATGTCCGTTTTATAAGACACAGCCTTGGTTTCCAGCTGAGGGGTATCCACAATCTCCTGCAAGGAAATTTTTTTCCCCCCAATGTGCTGACCCAAGTTGTCAATTGAAATATTCAGGTTGTGAGCCACACATGCAGCTGCCAAGGTTGATGCCACAAACTGAGAACTGGCTTCCTAGATTATCCTAAGGAGGTCCTCTATCTTCCCATCCATTAGGGTTAAGATGAAGGTTTAGTCTGGAATTTCCTTTAACTAACACCCAAACCTTTCCCCAAGCATCATATGTAGGAGCTGTATTTCTAACAGTCCTACATATGACAGCTTCCCACTGTCACAGGATTTTAGAAACCACTGCTGTCACTGGGAATACCCAGCCATGTGTGGGGGGGGGGGGGCATATGAGGACCACAGATTATATAGGGGGTTTCCAGGTTTCAATAAGTATCTGCAGAACCGAATAACCACCAATCAGGGTTGTGGGGAAGAGACCCTTCTCCTCATTTATTATAGGGATAAAGTGCTTTGCTAAGGGTTCCCCCTGGCAAGGCACCCCTGAATGTTGAGGGCATGTGGCCTGAGGCTGAGATTTCTTTTTTCTGATTCCTTCCTCTGATTAAGGCCCTTCAAGGATTGATTCATGGAAAGGTCCTCCCCTTTTTGGTCTAGCAATCATGCAGGTCTTTGCAAAAGCTCAATGAAAAATATTGTTTTCTGTGTGCCCTGTTCACATCACACCATCTGCACATGACATTAGCATCGTGGTGTGAACAGGACACATAGAACGCAATGGTTTTCTTTAAACCCTTCCAAAGACCTGAGCAATGTAGAAAAATATGTCAATGCACATGGTGTGAATGAGCCCATACGGTACACCCAATGCAACATTGTATCCATGAAGTCTTCAATAAAGAGGTAATGAGGTAAGCATTAGGAATGCCATTCCCACAACCATATGGAGGGACAAGAACCTACCAATGAAGGGTAGCCTGGGGAAAGAGACGAGAGGGAAGTGCACATATCTGTGATCCCAATGACCACTGGCCCAACAGCCATCCGGTAAAAAACAAAACATACATCACACTTTATTCCTGTTGGCAGTATACACAAGCAGAACTGGAGGGGTGGGTGGGATATTGTATGCTGTCTTGTATTTCCTGTTGAAAGTAGAACCATTCATCTCTGGTTGGAACTTGAAGATGGGGATATACCCTGAAAACTTGTCCTGAAAGTTGAATGTTAGTGGAAATCAAGTATCCAGGACAGTACTCAATTGTTCTTGTTAGTAGAAAACTAAAAAAAGAAATGTGTGGGTGGGCAAGACTTTAAGGCCTTAGAGTTGTGTCTTCTGTGAAAAGTAGATCACTCCTCACAGAGAAGCACAGGGGCAGCTGACAGGCATCAGGAGGCTATACTGCTTCCTGAATGTTTTGGGTTGTTTTGGAAAGTTGAGGAAGTATTTTCAATGGGAATTTCAACTGCAAGCCTAATGGCCTCTGAGGAAGTGTTATTTACACGAAACGCGTTAGAGGGTGCCCCTGACCTGTGTACTCATATCACAAGGCTATCCTGACTGACACCCTGGTGGCCAGATCTTATTCTGGATGTAAGTTTATCCATTATCTGTACATGCTGTAAGTTTGCTTATTAAAGATATACTACACTATTAGAAGCTTCTCTGGGTCTCATCTATTGCATGGGAGCCCGCTTTTGAAGGTTCCTGCTGGTTTGGAGTGATGTGTGATTACCCCCTCCCCCGCTGATGATTTTTCTGGTGGATGACTTACGAATATACCTGGATTGATGACATCTGGTGGCCAACCTGCAGATGACATCCTCCTAATATCACAAGTCCAGAGCACCAGGAGCGGGTTTTAATTGCTCCATGCGCATTTTATGCGCTATCTGGTTAGTGCATTATTTGTACAATTACGAGATCACAAGAGTCATGATTATCTCTGACTATGGATTACTTGGACAATTGCACCTATCACTTTATCTCACCATATAATATGGACTGAGTTTTTTCACTTATGTTATTGTGCAACTTATGTTCTGATTTTCCATTTGTTCTTATTAGCTTTATTAGCGCTGCATACCTTTTTTTACATGCAGCACAGTTCTATTCACTTGAATAAGTCACGTTCAGCGACAGTACTGCCTACTGAATGCGATTTGGGGGATCATTTCAGATCCTTAACCCCACTGAATAAATGGGTTTGGGCATTTTCAAAATGGACGTCATTGGTTGTCAACGTCTTCTTCCTGGTTCCCTGTGCCGGCCCATTGATGTCCTGTTTTATAAAACATTCTTAAGTTAATTAATGTAATTATTTCTAAGAACACAATTACTAGTTCTTATAATATAGATGGACAGCATAAGAATAGCAAATGTTAGGTGATTGGGCCCCATATTGTTGTGGGAGGGTGTGACCTACTGTTGGGTTCATGCCAATTAGCATAGTCTATTTGGTAGGGCGTCTCCTATACCAATACCGTTACCATACCAATCCCATTTTGGTATGTAGTCAGTGGGGTTGCTGCATTGCTACGTGTCCTCTTTCACAATTCTAGTTATATTGATCGTAGTAGGTTTGGCAAAACCTCAGGGGAACATCCCCTTCTCTTATTACTGCTTGGAGCCACCTTTGTGGGCCGAGGCCTGGTTATGTTCCCCTCCCCCCTCTTTTTGTATTTCTAATTTGCATTGTTTATTGTAAATCCAGTTATCTGATTTTATTTCCTTTTTTAATTTCTTGTTTGGGTTTTTTTGTCCGCAGTTATTTTTGTACCTTGCATTCTTTGTACTGTATTTTGTAATCTCTTAAATTCTGATCAATAAAATATTATGCCAAAAATGTCACATGCCTGAAGAAGGGGCCTTGCAGGGCTCAGAGACAACAATGTTATGGTGTGATGTGACCATTTAATAAAATGTTTGGATGCTTTTTGGAGATCCTTCATGTGCTTCCGGCATATCTCTTCTATTATATCTAAAGAGGAATTCCCAAAACATGACCTACTTGGGGAACGTGACAGCTAAGGTTGGGAACCATTGCTATACACAAATTTTGCTAAACCCAAAAAAGTCAATTCAGTCTGGTGATTGTGGGTTACATTTGGCTTCCATATCCACTTCCCTCAAAATAACCGTACCTGTACATCCTCTGGTTGAATTTGGTATAACAGGGCCATGGCTGGAATACCCCCAAGTATTTTGTCATTTCTGGTTTTGGTTTAATGTAAACAATCCATTACCAGCCTGTGAAAGCATCTGATCACACCGATATCAGTCTGATCAGATGTTTTTAAGGGCAGAGAAGAGATCTGGTGTCTAATGGACCCCATATGTCTCAGTAGAGAGGACCTGTCACTGCCCATGATATCACAAGGGATTTTGTTCATCCTTTGTGATAGCAATAAAAGTGATTTAAACAAATGAAAACAAATAAGTATTAAAAAATAAATAAATACAAAAATAAAAAAAACACTTAAATACCAGAATTTCCCCCCCTTTCCTGCCCAGGCCAATTTTCAGCTCTCAGCCCTGTTGCACTTTGAATGACAATTGCACTGAAACAATGTAGTCATAAGAAACTTTTTTTTAGACAGATACAGCTTTCTTTTGGTAGTATTTAGTCATCAACATTTTTATTTTTCTAAAGAAATGAAAAAAGACCGAACATTTTGAAAAAAAAATTCTTAGTTTCTGTTATAACATTTTACAAATAAGTAATTTTTCTCCTACACTGATGTTTGCTGATGAGGCAGCACTGATGAGTACTGATAGGCGGTACTGATGAGGAGGTACTGATGGGTACTGATAGGCGGCACTGATGGGTACTGATAGGCGGCACTGATGAGGAGGTACTGATGGGTACTGATAGGCGGCACTGATGAGGAGGTACTGATGGGTACTGATAGGAGGAACTGATGGGTACTGATAGGCGGCACTGATGAGGAGGTACTGATGGGTACTGATAGGCGGCACTGATGAGGAGGTACTGATGGGTACTGATAGGCGGCACTGATGAGGAGGTACTGATGGGTACTGATAGGAGGAACTGATGAGGAGGTACTGATGGATACTGATAGGCGGTACTGATGGGTACTGAGAGGCGGCACTAATGAGGAGGTACTGATAGGTGGTACTGATGGGTACTGATAGGCGGCACTGATGGGTACTGATTGGGCTGCACTAATAATCAGGCACTAACGATCAGTGTAAATATCCCTTCTCAAAATCGCTGGTAGCTGGCTCTCCTCACACTGTGACAGCGCGTGAGGAAAGGATTGCTGATAACCAGTAAAATTAGTTTACAATGTGATCAGCTGTGATTGGACACAGCTGATCACATGGTAAAGGCCACTGTGATTGGCCCTTTACCATGATTTGTGATCAGATCTATAGACACCCTCCCAGAACTGGATGATTCCGGACCATCTTTTGGCTATAGCACAGTTGGGAAGGGTTAAAGCACCCCTGTGCTTGTGCACAAAGGTGAACGCATACAGAAGTCCCGCCCACATATATAAACAGTGTTCACACCGCACATGAGAGGATCGCAGTGATCGTCAGAGAGAAAGCAATAATTCCAGCATAAAGCCTCCTGTGTGACTCTAAACTGGTGACCTGAAAAGGCTTTTAAAATGTTTCCTATGGAGATTATTAAGTAGTGCGGTTTGTCTCCATTCCATGAGTGCGCACAATTGTAAAGCGTGACAGATATCTAGTTACTCGGTGTAACACCATCCTTCACCACACAATTGACTATTATATCGGGTTTTGTGCATTAAAATTCATTAAAGTGTATTTTTTGCCCCTCAAAAAAATGTGTTTGAAAAAACTGCAGCAGAAATACCGTGTGACATAAAAATTGCAACACCCACCATTTTACTCTCTAGGGCCTCTGCTTAGAAATAATATATAATGTTTTGGGGTTCTAAGTCATTTTATAGAAAAAAAACCCACAGGATTTGAGGGGGCAACGGATTTATTTATAAACTCGATAAATAAATAAATAAATTTAGAAAGGGAGAGGATCTGTGCTGAAAAGGGTACCTTGACAGGGGGTTTTGCTAGAAGTAGGAATTTAGGGGAATTTTTCATAGGGAGGGGATATTTGTCCTAGGAGGGGGGATTAGCAGGGGGATTTGTGCTAGATAGGGGAATTGGGGGAGATTTGTGCTAGAAAGGGGGGTTGGAGAGGTTTGTGCTAGGAGGGGGGATTAGTGCCAGAAAATGGATGGGGGTATTTGTGCTAAGGGGTGAAGGAATTTGGGTTAAGAGGGGGACTGGGGGGGATTTATACTAGGAGGAGAGAGGGGGGGATTTATGCTAAGGAGAACTTTGGGGAGATTTGTGCTTGGATGGGAAATTTGGGGGGAAGTGGATGTGTGCATGGAGGGGGTGATTTTTTAGGTGAGGTATATTTGTGCTAGGAGGGGGAATTGGGGGCATTGGAGGTGGAATTGGGGACAAAGATTGTGCTGGGACAGGGTATTATGCTGGGAGGAGGAATTTTTGCATTTTGGCTTGCAGACGGAAGTTATGCTTGATTGGGGGGGGGGGGAGAGGCGAGCGTGCTGACTGGTGCTTTTTTTTTTTGGGGGGGGGGGGGAATTATGCTGAGACAGGATGCTCACACATAGAGGGCTTAGTTTTTCATCTTCGCCCTGGGAGCTAGATGACCTTGTCCTGGCACCACACACAGAGCAGTCAATAGATGTCCTCCTCCCCACACAGCACATAAGATCGTATTCCCTTTCAGACACAATCTGCAGTGTATAGCTGGCTGCTATGTTGCAGTTTTGACCCAATCCTCTTCTCTTCTGACCCCTGTCCTCTACACTGCTGACCCTCTGTACCCTGCCCTGCTGACCCCTGTCCTCCATCCTGCTGATCCCCACGCACCGCCTTTCTCACCACTGTCCTCAGTCATGCTGACCCCCTTTTTTCTGCCCTACTGCCCTGTCTTTGCCCTGATAACCCCCTCCGCCCTGCTGACCCCTGTTTTGTCTATTGACCCCTGTCCTTTGCCCTGATGACCCCTATCTTTTGCCCTACTGAACCCCTGTATACTACCCTACTGACTCTTGTACAATTCCCTGCTGACCTCTCATCCCTGACATCACCCCAAAACACTAAACCAAACTAAAACCTTTTTGGCTTAAAAAAATAAACAGAAACCACCTATTAACAAAATAAGGAACTCCCACCATTAAAGCAGTCCTAGAAAACTAATGGGACTAATTAAAAATTAAATTGTAGTACAAGGAGGCTTACACTCCACTCTCTCTAGCCGCAGATACTGCAAAATCATCAATAGATAAATATATACAGCACACAATATAGTAATACATACAGCACTGAATACAATTTATAGCACGGTACTGACAGCACACCACTGTAAACGGTCTCTTTCCCTTTAACAAATGTCAGCTGTCCTTCACTCACACTAAATTCACCAACACTGACAAAGGGTGCTGTGAAGTCGGCCTTTTATGGTGTGTGGGCTGACACTTTACTGTGACCCAACATTGGCCAATTTCTTGCACCTGAACAGAGGACAAGTATATGACCTTAGCCAACGATGGCTCAAGCAATGCATTGGGGGACATTTGGTGGGGAAATTCCAGCCAAACATCCTTAAAGTTCAGATCTTTTATAAACAGTTAAAACAGAGAATGTTCAGTTTGAAATTCTGCTTGATCTGGAAGTTTGGCTCTACCCTACCTACTAACGTGTCATGAGTTGTAGATAGTTATTTTTGTCAGGGGTTCCCTGAGACCAGAAAATTATTTCAAGGGTTCCTCTGTGTTGAAAAGGTTGAGAGGCTGAAATTTTACCAACACTGATTTTTTTTTTGCTCCTGGAACATTTTCATTTTAAATGTTTCTTTGCTTTTCTAAAGTATTTTCTTGAGAACTACGGATCAATCATGTGAGCACAAAAAAAGAGGAGTGAAATGAGATGGTCCAATGATCATGTAGAAGACACAGCAGCACTTACAGTAGCTCCGAAATGGAAATCATTTGCTCTGTATGCTATATGTAGAACAGTACTCCTTGTAAGGGTTTCTGAAAACATTTGTGCTTTCCATGACAGAGGTTTTAGAATGTTTTAAGAAGATGTAGCACCCTCTAGGTAGCTAGGTTTGTGGTTTTGTTTAGACAGAGGCTGGTTCAGCTTGGGAGTGAGGTAGTGATTTTGCCTCAGGAAAGGCTGGGAAGCTCTACAGGTCAGGGGTTTTAGAGCCCTTCCACCCTTCCAGAAACCCAGAAAAGGTTCTGGAAGAGGGGAGGAGGAGGGGAGGATGCCCATATCTGCATGTATGAGGGAAGGTGACCAAGCAACAACCCTTAAATATGACAAAGCCAGGGACTCGGGTGGAAGATGGACTGAGAATGCTGGAGTGTGGAGCCTGATAGGAGGCCCCAGGGAGGGAAGCCTACCTACAGGCAGGATGCTGGAAAGAAGGATCTTCACTGCCCAAGGTCTTAGGAAGGACATCCTGTGCAACAGAGAAGGAGCCAGCCCAGCAAAAGGCCTGAAAGCAGCTACAAACCCTCCATACTGACAGGACAGTGAGTACTTCTACACCCCCTAGGCCAGATGGAGGGAGGGAGCAGTTAAGTGCAAGACCCAACTAGTTCTCATCCAGGACTACTTCATTGTTACATCTTGGAATTCCTTGCCCAGGGATAGCCTCAGTGCAGCTGGGTGAAGAGGAATGATTCATCTGGGGTCTGAGGAGGTACATCAACGGGACTTTAACGCTCCAAAAGAGACAGTGCTACATGCTGCTTATCTGGATTTCCCATTTTTGTACAGTGTACAGGCTGCTAAAAAGCTTGTCCTCAAGTTTACAGTTCATTGGGAATCCCATATACCCCTAGACCCAGGCCAAGTTGTTAACCCTTAAGAAAGACAATTAAAAACCCAGCTCAAGGACTGTTGAAAATGCATGTTGCCTGGCTGTACAGAGCTTAGGGCAATCTAAACAAATCCAGCAGCCCTCAAGATGTTAGTACTACAAAAGTGTACCTGAACCCCAGTGTTTGGCTAGAAGCACCTTTCCATATGAACCTGTCCCAAGTTCTTGGATGGGGTCACATTGTTCTGAGGAGAGGAGTTGAAGGTCATACCTTGTGGTGTTTTTGGCCACTTTCTGGAGGTTAGAAGGCATTCTGGAATCATGACAAAGAATATAGATTAGCTGACAATGACAATTAGTATCTGACAAAGGTCACAAACCAGAAATGGACTTGGCTGGAGCTGGTCTCTAAACTTCAGCACTTGTAGAGAGTTTATGGTCAAAATAATCAACATTCTAGCCAGAAATAGAGGTGATGTGTTCTGGTCATTGTAAAAATATGGGAAAAGAGAAATTAGAATAATGCTTCCATGTAAATAAAAAATAGATGTGAATGGTGGAATGTGAAAGCCAAGCTATTAAAAAAGAATTGGTTTGTACTGTTACATCCAAGTGTTGGATGATGGAGATTACCAGACAACATAAAATGGTGCAGTTTATATTTACTTCACAGATATATGAAGAATGGACATCCCTATGTATGCATGACGTTATTTACTTAAAAAAAAAAAAAAAAAAAAAAAAGAGTTGCAGGACAATGTGGATATTCAATAAATAGATCTCTACTCTGGCTGTAAACGCCAAGAAAAAAAAAAAAAAAAACACAAGCTAAATATAAGTCCTAAGGGCAGATACAATCCTAGCATTTTAAAGGAAAATAATGTTTTAACTACATAACCTCAGAAAATGGAGGTGTCCTGGACCAGCCTGCAGAGTTCTGTTTGTGCATTTCTTACCTCCTTGCTGCAGTGATTCTGCTAGATTTGTAATTTCATTCACATGTGTTGCTGGTGTCTCTTTCCCTATGGGCGCCGCCTGCTCTACTGTGGATTTATATCCTTTTCCCTTCTATTACTTCCTGGGTCACTCCCAGTTTGCTTCCCTATATATACACATGTGCTCAGTGCAGGTAGCTTTACTGGAGCAATGGGACAGTTCTTTGAGCTGCTGGGGCTGTAGGTGGTCATCTGTGTACAGATCCTGGCTTTGGCTGCTTGTTTTCTGACCTTGGTCTTTTCACTGGATTTCCTGCTGTTGTACTCTACTCATGTGAGTGGTCTCTGCATCCTCAGCTGGGTGTACCTGGGGGCTGTGACCTGGTTCCAGCTTGCTGCAAGTCCATCCCCACCATCAGGGGCCCTGGTGAAGAAGCAGGCTGGGGCTTAGACTCCACACCCTGGGGAACCCTGAGTCTGATCTACAAGGGCTCACTACCACTGATGCTTGACAGAAGGTACAGATGGATTCTTGCTTTGTCTTCACTAATGGAATCTTTGTTAACTTCCCAACTTGTCATTTCTTGAAATAATTGCAATATGACAGTTGATCCCCCAACTCCATTTTGGTTCGCACAAGATCTCTGAAAGTAAGGACTGGAGGTCTGGTATAATGAGGGGAGAAAATGGATTTATTTGATGGGAGATTCTGATTGGCCAATGCAGGAGATGGAGACTTTGGCATGCTCTCTAGAATGGTGGAACAGGTAGGCCCATATGGATGGGGTCTGTATATTCTATTGTGCTGAGGGTGGAAACTTCACCCTGAAACCATGGGGTGCAGGAAAGTGAATTGTTCAGTGTGGGAGGAATCCTTCCCACAGAGCCATAGTGTATAGCTGCTGGCAATAGTCACATGTACAAATCTGACATGCTGGTTGTACCCAACTGTGACCCTCTGATGTGGCATTTAGAGGATTTATACAGGCAGTAAGGAGGCAACATATTGTCTTCTCACTATCAAATCCCTCTGAAAAGTGAGCTGTGTGGATTGATTTTCAGAGGAGCAGCACTTAGTTGTCTAAATGAGCCCCTAAGGAAAAGCCTCTATATTGTATTTATTGCAGTGAGGACTAAGTCCATTCTAAAGTTTTTGTTTTTTGTTTTTTTCTTTTTTCTTTTAGTATTTTTCTCCTCGCCTACTTTTAAATATTTTTGTGCCTGACTCTTAAAGTTGTATAAGTGGTTCAGTTTACATGTTGATCACAATTACTGAAGTCACAGGATAGCTGCAATTTGTTAATGCCGTTTGGAAAAAATAGCTCTCCCCAAAAAAGTGTCACAATTTATAAAAAAACAAGGGGAAATATTTCCTAAATCTGGTGCAGCTGTGCATAGTAACCAATCAGCTTCTTACTTCAACTTGTTCAGTTAAGCTTTGACAATAAACCTGGAAGCTGATTGGTTACTATGCAGAGCTGCACCAGATTGTGTGCTCCTGCTTTAGTATATCCCCCCCAATGTTATAATCTGCATAAAACCCCTCACATCATACTTTACATATGTCAGACTTTGCTTCAATCTACTGATTGCCCTAGATCAGCCAAAATAAATTTAAACCTAAATATCCAAAGCTTGGCGATTGCCAAAGGTGTGACCTGGGGACAGTGGAGGAGATGAAAGGGGAAGACATGGATCTCTGCAGCATAGCTGTCCTGTCACAATATCCTAGAATGTGTATATAAAATGTACCATTGTTTACCATCCTATTATCTTTTCTATCACCAGACATTCTATACTTAATACTTGTTGGTCTATAGGAGCCCAGACCCCCTGTAGGAGTGACCACCATGCTCCATTATACAAATATAAATAAGAAGGGATGTTATGTTCAGTGCTTCTGTTAATGGGGACATTTAATCCTACCAACTCCCCTTTTTCCCATACAATGACCAAACCTATAATTCAAGAAAGCTGATCCAAATGTCTTTACTGAATCAGCTGTACCAAATTAAAATTTGCCATGGGAGGTTGATCCAGAAGTAGGTGTAACATGATCAGATCAGCATTTTGGACTTTATTATTGGACTGTAATTAGGATCCATGTTTGTGGATGGATAGATATTACGTCTGGAGTAAGTGATGGTCTTCAGATACTGAGATACAAAAATCTGGACTGTACAGATCATTAGGTGCCTAAAGGGTCTCTTCAGAATACATTACCAAAAGCCCCAAATATTAAAGGAGATGACATATAAACCATTGTGTGTCCTAGTCTCACCGAGACCATGAGGTTATGTGATCTCCATTAACGGGTGTAAATTATCTTGTAATTAGAAATATATTTAGTTTGTGGGTGTGTAATGTCTCCTTATCTGTTCATGTTCTGAGAATAGTTGGAAATTGTTTGATTTGGCTGTAAGCTGCCAAGCAGGGTAATCTATTCATTATGGGTGGTACTGTTTCTTGAATGGCATGACAACAGGCTGAGGGCAATCTGGTGCCAGGATAGTGCCTATCTGAACAATTGATTTTAAGCTGATATCTGGAATTGATTCCTATTCAGACAAGCACTAAGGGTGGCTGACCTTCATCACACCCACACATGTATGATTTTCTCCAAAGGGGCCCACCTGCTGGACATAGTAATGGAAATTTGACTGATTCAGCAGGGACCAGCTGAATTTTGATCTGTAGCCACTCCTGCTTCATAGAAGTTGATTTACAGATTGACTTCTGTTCCATGGGAATGTTGGAAAGCCAAGTTGCATGCAATGTGGCACTATGACAGCAAGTGCAGAGGTGCTGAACCTGCCCAATCTACTCTGGCTCACAATCCAGTATACCCTCTTCAACTGCTCATCCTTGCACATTTCATTATCACCACCATCCTCAGGGGTATGGAGGAAGGGTAACATGTGTATTTGTGTGGGGTGGCCCAGCTGTATGAGCGGCATCTGCATAACTGACTCACTGCTCTATCCAAGTATAGATAGAAGCATATCTAGAGGACCACGGAAGCAATATAAAAAACTAGACTGTAAAACAGTTGTTTAGATAATGCATTGAGTGGTAGAACCTCCAACTGGAGAACAATCCCATATATCTATTACTCTTGTAAATATAAAATATGTAAAACATTTAAATTTGAGTGCACTGAAGACCAGAAATTATGAAATGTTCATGAATGTGTATATACAGAGCATCCAGAAAGTATTCACAGCTCTTAAGTTTTGCAACGTTTGTTATGTTACAGCCTTATTCCAAAATAGATTAAATTAATTTTTCCTCAATTTAATGACAACATGAAAGTTTGTTTTGAAATCTTTACACTTTATTAAAAATAATTAAACCCCATGTACATAAGTATTTACAGCCTTTGCCATGACACTAAATTCAACTATGGTGCATGCTGTTCCCTCTGATCATCCTTGAGATGGTTCCACAACTTGATTGGGAGTCCACCTGTGGGGAAATCAGTTGATTGGACATGATTAGGAAAGGCATAAACCTGTCTATAGAAGGTCCCACAGTTAACAGTGCATGTCAGAGCACAAACCAAGCCACAAAGTCTAAGGAATGGTCTGTAGACCTCCAAGACAGGATTGTATCAATCCACAGATCTGGGGAAGGGTACAGAAACACTTCTGCAGCATTGAAGGTCCCAATGAGCACAGTGGCCTCCATCTGTAAATGGAAGTTTGGAACCTCCAGGAATCTTCCTAGAGCTGGCCAAAATGAGCGATCGAAGGGCCTTAGCCAGGGACGTAACAAAGCACCCGGTGGTCCCCCTAAAAAGAGCTTCAGTGTTTCTCAAGAAAGGAGAACCCTCTGCAGCACTCCACCAATCAGGTATTTATGGTAGAGTGGCCAGACGGAAGGTAAATGGCAGCCCGCCTGGTGTTTGCCAAAAAGCACCTGAGGGACTCTGACCATGAGAAACAACTCTCTGGTCTGAAATGAAACCATGATTGAGCTCTTTGGCCTAAATGCCAAGTGTCATGTCTGGAGGAAACCAGACACCACTCACCACCTGGCCAATAACATCCCTACAGTGAAGCATGGTGGTGGCAGCATAATGCTGTGGGGATGTTTTTCAGTGGCAGGAACTGGGAGGCTAGTCAGGATCCAAGGAAAGATGAATTCAGTAATGTACAGAGACATGCTTGATAACCTGTTCCAGAGCACTCTGGACCTTTTAAACTGGGGTGACCGTTCATCTTTCAACAGGACAACAACCCTAAGCACACAGCCCACAACAAAGGAGTGGCTACGTGCCAATTCTGTGAATGTCCTGGAGTGGCCCAGCCAGAGCCAAGACTTGAACATGATTAAACCTCCCTGGAGAGATCCGAAAACGATTGTGCCTTGACATTCCCATGCAACCTGATGAAGCTTGAGGTACTACATAGAAGAATGGGAGAAATTGCCCAAAAAATGTTGTGCTAAGCTTGTAGCATCATACTCAAAATGACTTGAGGCTGTAATTGGTGCTAAAGGTGCTTCAACAAAGTATTGCGCAAAGGTTGTGAATACTTTGCAAATTTTTTAAAAAAAATTTACACAAGATTTCAAACAAACTTCTTTCATGTTTTTGTCATTATGGGGTATTTGTAGAATGCTGAGGGGGGGAAAGAATAATCCATTTTGGAATAAAACTAACATCAAAATGTGGCAAGTTAAGGTGTGTCTGGGGTATTGGCAAAAAGAGGAATGACTCGGTGCTCTCACCATTAGTAGTGGCTTATTTGGGACCCAAGATTTTTGGAGGTACAGAGTGATGTTTAGTGGAAAAGGACCTCCACTCCTGACTAGAGTGAGATTGGAGGACTAAGAATGGAAGAGGACTGAGGCATGAGAATTGAGGTTTAGGAGTGAATAGAGGTGGCGTTTTGTGGATTTCCCCTAGTCAGCCAGTGAGGCCTAATTGGAAAATATACTACAGTATAGGAGATCAGACCAAACACCAAGTGTATGCTGGAATGGTCTCCATTTATTACAGATGTGACATAAGTATATAAAAACAGAAGATGCAAGGCAACCCTGTCTTTGGTCATCAATCAGTAGTCTGTGACCATTGATAGGATGCTGGTGACAATCAGGTGGTGGTGACTATCAGTGGACATGTTTGACAGCTTTTGGGTCTTATTGGAATTTTTCATTTCTACATTCATGATGTAATGTCTTGAGACTTGGCACTGTTTGTGGTTCCGGGTTGTGACTTTCAAATGCATATTCAAAATAAGAAAGTAAGAGCCGAGGTTAGCTTAAGGAACTGGCTTATAAAGTTGTCAGTAAATAAAATCATTAGTCATTATATTAAAGGCATTCCAAAATATTTTCAGATATAGAAGAAAGGAAAATGGAGGAGTGCTGAGAATGGAAATAGAGGAAGAGGATACTGTTTGTAAGGGACATTTGGAGGGGTGTCCTATAAATGGTCCCTAGGACCCTCACCCCCATGCTGTTTTTATAACCCTTTACCTATTAACCCAGAAAATGGCCATTTTGAGTTGGCTACCATTGATTTCAATGGGTTTAAGTTCACCATCTGGTCTTTGTAGTTCCCAAAACCCGGGTTGTGACTCTCAGATACATGTTAAAGAGCAGAGGTTGGCTTCAGCAACTAGCTTATAAAGTCATCACGTAAAACCATTTGTAATTTTAATGGCATGCAAAAATACCTCCAGGTATAGGATGGGAGTGAGGATGAAGATGATAGAGGATAATATTTTGGGGGACCTTTTTCTTCTATAAAAGGGAAATACAATTTTCCCTAAATGTGTATGGGAAGTCCTTGATCAAATAGTTTTGACTGTGATTGTCCTTAGGACAGTGAACCCCCCCCCATGCTGTTCTTTTATAACCCAGAAAATGCCATTTTTTTGATTCAGCACCCAGTTTTCTTTGTAGTTCCCCCAAACCCTGCTTGAACATATTCCAGGGTAGTTTGACTCGTCCCTAACCCTGCTGGTCCCTTAAAATTTATATATGACCATAACCATCAAGCTAAAAACTACAAGAAAGTAAAAATGTAACTCCTACCCAAAACATTAAACCAAACTAAAACCTTTTTGGCTTGGTGTAAAGGATAAAAAAAACTACCTACTATTGACATAATGCTAAACACCCCAAACCAATCGGGTTAAGGGGGCTTAAACTCAGCTCTTCCTAGCCATAGATGACCATTCACTGCAAAAGTATCAATAGAAAATATATACAGCACACAATATAGTAATACATATAGCAATGAATGCAGTTTATAGCACAATACTGGAAGGACATGACACTAACCGGTCTTTCCCTTCAACAAATGTCACTCACACTAAATCCACCCACACTGACAAATGGGTGCTATGAAAGCAGCCTTTGTGTGGGGTGCAAACTTTAGTGACAAACATTGGCAAATGTCTTGCTCCTAACTAGAGGTCCAGTATGACCGTGGCCAATGATGGCCCAAGCAATGCATTGTAGGACATTTGGTCAGGGGATTCTAGCCAAACAATGTTCATATGAACAGCCAAACTGCAAATGTTCAGTTTGAACCTATGCTAGAACCAGATGTTATCCTCCCCTCTAATCTTCATGAAGATTTGTCTGCTATTCCTGAAGCCTATCACTTCCAGAGCCATCTTAAAATTGATACACTGATCCATAATTATAAAGACTGTAAACAATGTAAGCAAAAGATCAACAATGTTCTAAGATTTAAGTGTTCAACTAGGACAAGAGGCTTGTACAGTTTCCCAGAGTGGATTCAACAAGTTATTCTCTTGATTAGGTGGTTGAAAGGACATATGCAATTTCTACCTCAGCTCCAACAGTCATGGAGGTTGTCTCATGGTCAGGTATAAAACATGTGGAAGCACTGACAGCTGTAGAATGGACCATATGTTCTGTATAACAGTACTTGTAAGGTCTTCTGGAAGCAATTCTGCTTTCCAAAGCAGATGAAGATATATTAGAATGTCCCTGGATGAATACCTATCAGAGACCCCAGGTCCCAGAACATTTATTTGGCTTCAAGAAAGACTTCTTCCACTTTTTCTGGTGCTAATGTGAGATCCTTTGACTTGCCACCAAGCAAAGTCCCTAGACATTGGGTCATAGCCCTCTGCTCCTTTCCAAGGGAATGACCTAGTCCTAGCTGTGTAAAATGACACCAAAGGTCCATGCATCGAATATTTGGTGTAGATGCAACTGGTTTCCTTGTTTCAGGCTACATTATTCTAGAGCTGTGTACAGTATGGACCAGGACATAGATGGTGCTTCCGTACCTTGGAGCCTTGCCAGTCCAAAATCTGCCTCTTTGATCAGATTACATTCAAAGTCCATTAGCAGAATAATGTCCAGCTCGACACGGATCATCCCTTTGCTGTGCATGTATTCCAATACGCTTGCTATCTGAGGAATGCATCGCTTCACAGTATCTTCATTTAAACAACCTATTAAAAAAAAAGACAATTAGTCAAGATGCCAGCATGACAAAGTATGGATAGCAATAGGGGAAATGTAATCTAATAAATCCATCGTACCATCCTGAGACATAGAATATTTGCTCAAAAGGATGATTAAAGGAAACCTGTGTTTGTATACAATTGTGAGAGCTGCCATTGATGGTGCAAGATCCTCAAATACTTTAAGGACAGATTTTTAATACTTAAAGATTAATTCTTTTCATACAACTTAAATTTGGCTTGGCCTCCTGGACCTCTGCTTATGAGGCAACTTCATGAGTCCTGATTATGTTTGGGTGGCCGCTGAGGCTGATGGACATCCCATATTCAACCAGGAAGTTGTGCATTGGAACCTTTTCCTTGCTAAACAACTTCACAGCCACTAACTGACCTGTCAGAAGATAATTAGCAACATAAACCCGATGCAGAATCTTACTAAAAGCCCATTGAAGTGTGCTGAAAGCTTGATTGAATCAACAGCAGTGACCCATTAAGATCCATAATCATCATGCCAAAACTGGAAGCGGGGGGTGCTATAAAAACTTACAAGAATGCTGCTTAAAGGAAGGTTAATGCTTTGTAAATGCTTCCTGTACACAATGCTGAGGTTAAAGCTGTTCATAGAAGGTTTGAATCTTGGCCAGTTCAGCAGGGACTGGCCAAGATTCAAACCATGTATGCACAGTCTGAATGTACCAAAGTTGATCAATCATTCAACTTGGGTACAACCAATCTGTCTAATTTTACACTTGATTATTGCTGGTGGTTATATTTTCTAGAAAAAACTGTGCTCCTGGGGACAGCACCCCCTTCTCCCTGACGGGAGAACTCAATGGATCCACAGGAAGGAAATCAAATGATTGTTACAGGGAGAAAATTGCTCAATCTATTGCCAGTTCTATATTCACAAACTAAGGGAAAACCATTTGTGTATACATGGCTTCAAAGTCATTGTGTTGGAATACACTACCAAAAGCCCCAAATATTAAAGGAGATGACCTATAAACCATTGTGTCCTAGTCTCACTGAGACCATGAGGTTATGTGATATCTCCATTAATAGATGTATATCTTGTAATTCAAAATATTTTTAGTTTGTGGGTGTGTATTGTCTCCTTATCTGTTCATGTTCTCGAATAGTTGGAAATGGTTTGATTTGTCTGTAAGCTGCCAAGCAGGGTAATCTATTCATTATGGGTGGTACTGTTTCATGAATGGCATGACAATAGGCTGAGGGCAATCTGGTGCCAGGATAGTGCTTATCTGCACAACGGATTTGAAGCTGATATCTGGAATTGATTCCTATTCAGACGCGCACAAAGGGTGGCTGACCTTCGTGATGATTTTTTTCCAAAGGGGCTCACCTGCTGGACATTGAGTAATGGAAAGTTGACTGATTCAGGAGGGACCAGCTGAATTTTGATCTGTGACCCCCCCCCCCCCCCTTCATAAAAGTTGATTTATAGATTGACTTCTGTTGCATGGGAATGTTGGAAAACCACCCAAGTTGCATGCAATGTTGTACTATGTAACAGCAAGTGCAGAGGTGCTGAACCTGCCCAATCTACTCTGGCTCACAAACAAGTATACCCTCTTTAACCTCTTACTGCTCATCCTTGCACATTTCATTATCACCAACATCCTCAGGGGTATGGAGGAAGGGTAACATAAGTGTGTTTGTGTGGGTTGACCCAGCTGTATGAGCAGTGTCTGCATAACTGACTCTCTGCTCTATCATCCAAGTATAGATAGAAGCATATCTAGAGGATCACGGAGGCTATATAAAAAATAACTAGACTGTAAAAAAGTTGTTTAGACAATGCATTGAGTGGTAGAACCTCAACTGGAGAACCCCATATATCCATTACTCTTGTAAATATATGAAATATGTAAAATTTAAACTTCAATGCACTGAAGACCAGAGAAAAATATGAAATAAGAAAAATGTGTATACAGTGCATCCAGAAAGTATTCAGAGCTTAAATTTTTGCCACATTTTAAGTTGGCCTTATTCCAAAATGGATTAAATTACATTTTCCTCAATTTTTAATGACAACGTGAACGTTTTTTAAATCTTTGCAATTTAATAAAGTACATAAGTATTTACAGCCTTTGCCGTGACACTCAAAATTGAGCCATGGTACATCCTGTTCCCACTGATCATCCTTGACCTGTTTCCACAACTTGATTGGGAGTCCATCTGTGGAAAATTCAGTTGGACATGATTAGGAAAGGCATAAACCTGTCTATAGAAGGTCCCACAGTGCATGTCAGAGCAGAAACCAAGGAATTGTCTGTAGACCTTTGACAGGATTGTATCAAGGCACAAATTGCTAGGACTAAATGTTATCCTCCTCTCTACTTATCATAAAGATTTGCCCCCACTATTTATTCCTGAAGCATCACTTCCAGAGCCATCTTAAAGATGTTCTAAGATTTAAGTGTTCAACTAGGACAGAAGGCTTGTACAGTTCCCCAGAGTGGATTCAACAAGTTGTCTCTTGATTATTAGGTGGTTGAAAGGACATATGCAATTTCTACCTCAGCTCCAATAGTCAGTGAGGTTGTCTCATTGTCTGGTAGACATGCAGTAGCTCTGGCATGGACATCACTTGCTCTGTATGTCATGTATTACAGTAGGTCTTGTAAGGTTTTCTGAAAGCATTTCTGCTTTCCATGGCAAATGAAGATATTTTAGAATATACATGGCTGAGCACCTCTCAGAGGCATTGAGGGCCAAAAGGTCCCAGAACATTTGCCTTAGAACTTCCTCCACTTTTCTGGTGCTAAAGTTGGATCCTTTAACTTGCCACCAAACAAAGTTCCTATACATTGGGTCATGGTCCTCTGCTCCTTTTCAAGGGACTGATGCAGTCATGGCTGTGTAAATCATGACACCAAAGGCCCACACATCAATGCTTGGGTGTAGAATCAATTCTCTTCAGGCTGCACAGTTCCGGAGCTGTGTAAAGTATGAACCAGGCCATAGATGGAGCTTCGGTACCCTGGAGCCTTGCCAGTCCAAAGTCTGCCACTTTGACCATATTACATTCAATGTCCATTATTAGAATATTGTCTGGCTTGATGTCACGGTGGACCATCCCTCTACTGTGCATGTATTCCAACGCACTCTCTATCTGAGGAACGCATCACTTTACAACATCTTCATTTAAACCAACCTATAAAGAAAACTGGACAAAATTAGTCACTAGACACCGACATGGAAAAATGTAATCAAATAAAAGCCAATCTTGTCCATCATACAGGCTAATAGAATATTAGCTCACTACACTCAAAGGATGATTAAAGGAAACCTGTTCATATACAAATGAGAGCCACTGTTAGTGCAAGATCCTTAAATACTTTAACCTCCCTAGCGGTATGATTCCTTCCAATTTTTTTTTTTTTGTGCTGAAAGCGGTACCATTTTTTTTGCATGGAAATAGTTTTTTATTGTAGGCTGTAATTTTTAGGAAAATTTCCCCACAAATCATTATCACTCAATTCTGTAAGTGGTTCTGATTTACTATCGCTGTTCTTTAGCCGGTCTAAAACCGCTTTTGATGTAAAGGGACGCTTTTTGGACGCCATGGACTTTTCTAAGTTTCCAGGCAGAAAGAACGGACAAAATGCAGGCAGGGCACAGGACAAAGCACTCGGGACAATATGTATGTGAAATGGGATGAAACGGCAATGTTTTACTATTTAAAATTGAGAAAAAATGACTTTTTTTAATTTACCGCCGGCGCCCGTACGTCCCTACGTCACGGGGACCGGAACACAGAAGCCGGATGCCGGCATCGGCCGGAGGAGATGGCCGGGGACGCTGCAGGGGACACATCGTGGGAACGAAGGACAAGGTAAGTGCTGCAGGGACCCCCTATGCAGCGCCGCAAGGGAAGCCCGAGTGTAGCTCGGGGTTACCGCTTTTGGTACTGACATTTTACCCCGAGCTACACTCGGGAAAACCGCCAGGGAGGTTAAATAAACTAAAGTCTTTTCTTAACTTAACGATAATTATTCTTTTCAAACTTGCATTTGGCTTTATTAGAGTACAGAGTTCCAACTGTTGCCACCTCCTGGAAAAGTGCATTTTATCTGCTTCTATGAAAGGCAACTTCATAAGTCCTGATGTTTTGGATGGCCGCTGAGGCTGACAGACATCCCATATTCAACTAGTCCATTAGCAGAATATTGTCCAGCTTGATGACACGGATCATCCCATTGCTGTGCATGTATTCCAACGCACTCACTATCTGAGGAACACATCGCTTCACAGCAACTTCATTTAAAGCACCATGTAAAAAAACAGGACACAATCAGTCACAAGATGCCAACATAGCAAAATATGGACTGGAACATGGAAAAATGTAGTAAAATCATACCATCATGAGACATAGAATATTTGAGGAACACATCACTTTACTGGATCTTTATTTAAACCAACCTATAAAGAAAATGGGACAATTAGTCACTAGACACCATATGTACTGTATAACAGTACTTGTAAGGTTTTCTGAAAGCAATTCTGCTTTCCATGGCAGATGAAGATATATTAGAATGTCCATGGCTCTGCACCTTTCACAGGCAGAGGGCCAAAAGGTCCCAGAACATTTTCCTGGCTTCAAGAGAACTTCCTCCACTTTTCTGGTGCTAATGTCAAGTCCTTTGACTTGCCACCAAGCAAAGTCCCTATACATTGGGTCACAGCCCTCTGCTCCTTTCCAAGGGAATGACCTAGTCATAGCTGTGTAAATGACACCAAAGGCCCATACATCAATGCTTGGGTGTAGATGCCTGAAACAAGAACAGTTGCTACATTATTCTAGAGCTGTGTACGGTATGAACCAGGACATAGATGGTGCTTCCATACCTTGGAGCCTTGCCAGTCCAAAATCTGCCTCTGATCATATTACATTCAAAGTCCATTAGCAGAATAATATCCAGCTCGACACGGATCATCCCTTTGCTGTGCATGTATTCCAATGTACTCGCTATCGGAGGAATGCATCGCTTCACAGTATCTTCATTTAACCACTAGCCTACTGGGCACTTGTACCCCCTTCCTGCCCAGGCCAATTTCCAGCTTTCAGCACTGTCGCACTTTGACAATTGTGCAGTCATGCAACACTGTACCATATGAAATTTTTATCCTTTTTGTGACAGAGCTTTCTTTTGTTGGTATTTAATCACCTCCTGGGTTTATTTTCTTAAACCAAAAACCACTGAGTTTTGAAGAAACATTTCTTAGTTTTTGTGTTAAAATTTTATAAAGTGATTTTTTGCCTTCACTGATGTGTGCTAATGAGGCTGCAGTGATTGGCACTGATAAGGAGGCACTGTTTGGCAGCACTGATAGGTGGCATTGATGGATGACACTGAAAGGCAGCTCAGATGGGCATTAATATGCACTGATTTGTGGCACTAATGGGCACTGGCACGTGGCACTGCTGGGGCTACACTGATCATCAGTGCCCTGATGATCAGTGTATATGTTCCCTCCCCGGAAAGCCGATTACCGGCTTTCCTCTCCTCTCCTCTCAAGGTGGCCGCTCAAGAGGAGAGAAATGCCAATAACCGGCGTTTACATGTGATCAGCTGTGATTGGACACAGCTGATCACACGACCGAACCAACATCTTCGGCTCTTTCCGTGATTGGCGATCCGCTGTGTCCGAGGGACACAGCACATCGCTGCGCATACACGGCGAGAATGGGAGAACGTCGTATGACGTCCTATCAGAACGAGAGAACCACCTTGTGCCCATCATTGGACTATATGGTGGGTGGGAGGTGGTTAAAGAGCCTATAAAGGACAATTGGTCAATATGCCAACATGGCAAAGTATGGCTAGGAACAGGAAAATGTAATCCAATAAATCCATCGTACCATCCTGAGACATAGAATATTTGCTCAATACACTCAAAAGGATTAAAGGAAACCAGTTTGTATACAATTGTGTGAGCCGCCATTGATGGTGCAAGATTCTCTTACTTTAAGGACACTAAGAACAGATTAATTCTTGATTCTTTTCATACAATTTACATTTCTTAGAGTGCAGAGTTCCAGCTGTTGCCACCTCCTGGACAAACATTATCTGCTTATATGAAAGGCAACTTCATGAGTCCTGATTATGTTGGGTGGTTGCTGAGGCTGATGGACATCCCATATTCAACCAGGAAGTTGTGCATTGGAACCTTTTTTCTTGCTAAACAACTTCACAGCCACCAACTGACCTGTCAGAGGATAATTAGCAACATAAACCTGATGCAGAATCTTACTAAAAGCCCATTGAAGTGTGTTTAAAGCTTGATTAAATCAACAGCAGTGACCCATTAAGATCCATAATCATCACACCAAAACTGGAAGCGGGGGGGGGGGGGTGCTTTAAGAACTTACAAGAATGCTGCTTAAAGGAAGGCAAATGCTTCCTGTACACAATGCTGAGGCTAATGAACAGATGGTTTGAATCTTGGCCAGTTCAGCAGGGAACGGCCAAGATTTAAACCATGTATAGGCAGGCTGAATGTACCCAAGTTGATCGATCATTCAACTTGGGTACAACCAATCTGTCTAACTTTACATTTGATTATTGCTGGTGGTTATAGCTTCTAGAAGTAATAACTGTTCTTCTGGGGACGGCACCCCCTGACCTCCACTGGGAGAGCTCAATGGCTCCACGGGAAGGAAATCAAATGATTGTTACAGGGAGAAAACTGCCAGCTTTATATTCACAAACTAAGGGTAACCAATTTGTGTACACATGGCTTCAAAGTCATCCTGTTTGTCTACAGGTAAGAAATTCTATTGAATCTTGGATGTCAGATTCTGCATAATCTGAACAAACATGCCTCTTCTATAAGAGAAACTACCTGCTGGCAATTTAGAATTTTTTTTTTTTTAAAGCTTTGTTCTGCTCGTTCCATTGGATTGGTTGTGATGGCTCTGATATGATTTAGAAGCATAACTAATACTAAGTGTTGTCTTTACACCAATTAATCTGCAAAGCTTACCTGAACCCTGGTGTTTGGCCAGGAGAACCTTTCCATATAAACCTGTCCCAAGTTCTTGGATGGGGTCAGTGTTCTGAAACCTCCATCAGCTTGTCAGAGGTTTGAGAGATGAGTTGAAGGACATGCTTTGCGGTGGTTTTAGTCACCACCTGGATGTGAGAAGCTGTTCTGGAATCGCAACAAAAGGGAAATACAGTTCCTCTTGACATTGTTAAAAACCACCTTAAACATCCCTCTGGATATTGCCCAGCATCTAGGGTCGGGTTTATGTAGGAATATTTGTCCCCATTGGGGAGCTAACATGTTCTAGGTGTTATATCTCCTTAACTGGGAGACATATATAACAAATTAAGAGCGGACATAGATGACAAACCAATAAATGAGTTTTGGCTGGAGCTGAGCTTTAAGTTTCCCAACCACCCTACAGCAGATATACAGCTACAGGGCGGCACGGGTACACAAGATTGTCAATTGCCCTACCTGCACTGCCATTTGTAGCCTCAGCTGTCAATCACCAGGTCCCAGCCAGTAATTACTCTCCAGCACTTGGTGATCGCCGAGTAATATCGACTGGGGGGGGAGAACTGTATGAAGGTGAAGTGCACACACAGCAGATAATGTGCTGCACACAGTTAACCCTATGATCACCTTAGATGTTAACCCCTTCCTGCCCAGTGCCATAGTACCGTCAGTGCATTTTTTTTTTTTTTTTTTTTTAAATCCCTGATCACTGTATTGATGCCACTGGGGATGTCAATAACAATTAGTTCTCCCAAGTGTAAGTGCCCATCACACAGTCCTGCTATCAGTTGCTGATCCTTTACTCAGCTTGTAAAAGATTATACACAACAAGAATTTACATATAAGGCATAGGAGATGCTAAATACAATTTTTTTTTTTTTATTAATATTGAACTGCTCACTCAGCACTGCACTCATACATATATATTCATTGGAGAGATGGAAAGGAACTTTCCTTGAAATGGAGAAATGTCTATCTTGTCATATTTATTTATTTTTTTTATTTCCACAATCTAATTTACTTTAAATGTTCACTTCGATGTCACAAAACTTTGTGCCACTAATGACCCAGATCACATTGGGGGGCCAAATTACTGTTTAACTGAAAAGATTAATCCCCCCAAAATCCTTCCCCCTACTCTAATGGAAAGTGTTTTTGGGGTGCCATAGTAAAGGTAAGGAGGTGGCCTCACCAGTGTGCCCCATACTTCATGTACCTTATTGAGCAAGGCATAGGGAATCATAGACCAAATGTGGAGGAAATGCAGGAAATGACCAGCTACTCTGCATTAGGTTGGATAGTAGAACATGTTTGATAATTCCCTTGTATATCGCTAGATTGCCAGATTACCATTTTCAGAAAAGCATAATGGAAGAACCAATCAAAGCTGGTCAATTTAATATGAATGTGGAAATGTTTTTGCTTTTATTTATTTTCTTATAAGCTAAAAAAAAAATTGCGAGTTGCCAGATTTTAATTATTTGTGGGGTGTTTGTGTTTTTTTTTTTTTTTTTAAATGCGTTTTTGTATTTGTATGAAATAGAAAACCTCCCTGCTACTTACAGCTTTTAATACATTTTTAACATCCTTTTTAAAAAGTGGAACTTTATAAAATGTCTAAAGTGAACAGAAAGTACTAGTTACACTTGGCAGTAACTGTTTCTGGGAAATCTTGCATGATGGCACACATGAGATGACGAGCTCCTCCTGACAGGATCATATTACATTCAAAGTCCATTAGCAGAATATTGTCCAGCTTGGTGTCACAGTGGACCATCCCATTGCTGTGCATATATTCCAACACACTCACTATCTGAGGAACACATCGCTTTACAGTACAGTCTTTCAAACAAACTAAAAAAATCACAACAATTAGTCACTAGACACCAACATGGAAACATGTAATCAAATACGCCTGTCTTATCCATCATATAGAGTAGACATATTAGTCACCATTGATGGTGCAAGATCTAGAACTATTGTCCATAACATTGCTTCACAGCTGAGTCACATACCTAAAATCAATCTCACCAATTTATAGTATTTGAGCGTTACGGGACTCCCCACTCACAGTAAGGAAATTAAGAACAGATTAGATTTTACCTAATTATTATTTTTTTTTTTTTTATATATATACAAATTTACATTTGGCTTTATTAGGGAGTAAAGTGTTTCAGTTGGTGCCACCTCCTGGACAAATTTGTGGTTTGAAGATCCAACTGAAGTTAAAGGGGCACTCCACATAGGTGCTGGTTCCAGGTGTGAGGCTTGTCAGTTTACAGCAGACGTGAGACAAGAACGCACTGGTGATCAGAGCTGATACAGATAACAGCCAGGTAGGCACTCTAACCAGATGCCAGAACAGAGCAAGGAACAGAAGAATGGTCACAGGGATAGCCAAGGTCAGCTGCAAGTTGGCAGTGAGGTACAGAATCCTAAGGCAGAGATGTGGTCAGGAATGGATCCAGGGTCAAACTGGTGACAAGGCAGAATCCAAGTTCAGGACAGCCAAGCCAGATCAAGGGAACAAGCAGGGAATAGCTGGAAGACCAGTCAGCACTTAAGCATGACCAGAAGCATCCTTAAATAGCCTGCCTGGTGCCAACATGCACTGATGGTGCCCCTGTGGGTAGTCCTGTTCTCTCCAGGTCACCATTCTGTAGTGATTTCTGCACCCATGCACATTTCTGTGAGCCAAACATCTGATATGCATTCCCTGATACCGTCCTAAAACCCTAAACCAAACCACCTACTATTAAGAAAAGGAATTCCCCCCCCCCCCCCCCAATTAGAGTCCTAAAAATTGTTGGGTCTCATTAAATCAGTGAATACAAGGGGGCTTACACTCCATTCTTCCTAGCCACAGATGCTGCAAAAACATTGATACAAAAATACACAGCACACAATATAGCACTGAATACAACTTATAGCACCGCACTGACAGCACACTACCCTAAACACACTTTCCCTTTTACAAATGTCAGCTGTCCTTCACTCACACTAAATTCACCAACACACTGACAAAGGGTGCTGTGAAGTCGGCCTTTTATGGTGTGTGGGCTGATACTTTACTGTGACCCAACATTGGCCAATATCTTGCACCTGACTAGAGGTCAAGTGTGACCTTGGCTAATGACAGCTCAAGCAATACATTGGAGGACATTTGGTGGGGACATTCCAGCCAAATGTCCTTACAGTTCAGAGTTTCTGTAAACCACCAAAACAATGTTTAGTTATTCTTGGTCTGGAAGTTGGGGTCTACCCTACCTAACATATCATCATGAATTGTAGATGCTCATTTTTAGCAGAGGTTCCCTGAGATCAGAGATATTTCAAGGGTTCCTCTGTATTGAAAAGATTGAGGCTGACACTTTTTGCCTACACTGATTTATCTTTTTTGTTTCTGAAACATAATTGTCTTAAATGTTCATGATGGTTTGATCTGTAGTTCAAGAAAATACTGTACATAAAAAATCTGTTCTAAGATTTACATGAGGTCAGGTAGAAGACATGCGGCAGCACTTGCTGTAGCTTTGGAATGGGCAACATTTGCTCTGTATGCCATATGTACAACAATACTTGTAAGGTTTTCTGAAAATTTGTGCTTTCCATGGCAGGTGTATGTATATGTGGCGCTCTCAGCTTGGGAGTGAGGTAGTGAGTTTACCTCAGGAGAGGCTGGGAGGCTTTACAGTTCAGGGCTTCTGGGGCCCTCCCACCCCTCCAGAAACCCAGAGAACTTTCTGAAAGAGGGGTGGTGGGGAGAAGGACCAAATCTGCATGTTTGAGGTTACTTGGTCACCATGCTCAGCCCCATCTGGGGACTGGCCAAGGACAGTCTTTAAATGTGTCACTCTGCAGCAGGGAAGTCAGGTGGAAGATGAACAGAGAAGGCTGGAGTGTGGAGCCTGGGAGGAGGCCCCAGGGAGGGGAGCCTACCTACAGCAGTATGCTGGAAATGAGTATCTCCACTGTCCAAGGTCTCTTGGGAAGGACATCCTGTGCAGCAGCAAATGAGCCAGCCTAGTGAGGCCTAAAAGCGGCTACTAACCCACCATGCTGACAAGACAGTGAGCACCTCTGCACCCCCTGCAACAGATGGAGGGAGAGGGTGGTCAGGTGCAATACCCAGCTAGTTCTCATCCAGGACTACTTCATTGGTCCTTAAATTCCTTGCCCAGGTATACCCTCAGTGCAGCTGGGTGAAAAGGAAGGATTCATCTGGGGTCTGAAAAGGTACACCAAGGGGACTATAGTGCTCCTAAGACAGTGCTATGCCATTTCTCTGGACCCCCATCTTTGTACAGTGTACAGATTGCAAAGTGTCCAAGTTTTCAGCTCCTTGGGCATCCCATATACCCCCTAGACCCCATCAAAGTTGTTAACTCTTTAAGAAAAGCGAAACCCCAGCTCTAGTACTGTTTTACAGACTTGGTGTGGATATGTGGAAAATGCATGTTGCCTGGCCATGCAGAGTTTAGGGCAATCCAAACAAATCCAGCAGCCCTCAAGAGGGCAGTGCTACAAATGTGATGTTTACTTGGATTAAGCTACATTTACCTGACCCCCAATGTTTGGATAGGAGAACCTTTCCATATGAACCTGTCCCAAGTTCTTGGATGGGGTCAAAGTGTAACAATCTCCATCTTCAGGTTTTGAGGTCTGGGAGATGGGTTTACATGCCTTGTGCTGTAATTGGTCACTTTCTGGATGTTAGAAGCCATTCTGGAATCATGGCAAAGAATATTAGTTTCTCTTGACATTGTAATTCTGGAACACATTAAACATCCCTTTGAATATCTCTCAGCATCTAGGGTCAGGTTTTTAGAAGTATACTTATCCAAGTTATTAACATCTGACAAAGGTCACAAACCAGAAATGGGCTTAGTTGGAGCTGGTCTGTAAACTACAGCACTTGTAGAGTTTCTGGTCAAAATAATCAACATTCTAGCCAGAAATAGAGGCGCTAATGTGTTATGGTCATTGTGAAAAAATGTATGGCAGGAGATTAAATAATGCTTCCATGTAAATTAAAAATAGAAGGGAATGGTGGAATTTGGAACCCAAGCTACTGTTAAAGAATTGGATTGTACTGTCACATCCAAGTGTTGGATCATGGAGATGGCACAGTTTGATTTTACTTCTATAGATATGTGAAGACAGAACATCTCCATGTATAAAGTTGTTTGTTTGTTTGTTTTTTGTGTTTTTTTGTTTTTCTAAAAATGGAAGTGTAGGAAGATAATGTGGATGGTAAACAAATGGCAAGAAATCAAACACCCTAAATATAAGGAACATTAAATGGTTTGTCCATTTAACTAGCTTATCTCTTCCAAAAAGAGTAGACTACTAGATTTAAAGGAAAACTGTTCTTTAAATGTGTTTACCCTCAGAAAATGAAGGTGTCCTGGTCTATCCTGCAGAGTTTGGTTTGTATTTCTTACCTTCTTACTGCAGTGGTTCTGCTAAATCTGATTTAATTCTTCTGTTTACCTATGGGTGTCACCTGCTCTACTGTGGATTTATACCCTTTTCCCTTCTATTAATTCCTGGATCACTCCCATTCGTGTGTTCAGCGCAGTCTGTTGCTTGAGCAATGTCCGTTCTGATTGCCTGGGTGGCTGACTGACTTCCCATGTACTGATCCAGGCTTTGTCCATGGTATGTGCTTTTCTGCCTGTCCTGACCCCAGCTTGTCTATTGGATTTCCGGTTTCCTGCTGTTGTACTCTGCTCACGTGAGTGGTCTCTGCATCCTCAGCTGGGGGCCGTGACCTGGTTCCAGCTTGCTGCAAGTCCATCCCCACCATCAGGGGCCCTGGTGAAGAAGCAGGCTGGGGCTTATGCTCTGCATCCTGGGGAACCTTGAGTTGGCCATTGACAAGAGCTCACTACCACAGATGTTTGACAGCAGATACAGATGGCTTCAGTCAGTCTTCACTAATCTTTGTAAATTTCCCAACTGGTCAGTTCCCAAATGGCAAGAAATCAAACACCCTAAATATAAGTAACATTAAATAGTTTGTCCATTTTAACTGGCTTATCTGTTCCAAAAAGAGTAGACTACTATTTTTAAACTATATATATTTTTTTTTTTTAAAGGGAAAAACTGTTTTAAATGTGTTAAATAAGTAACCTCAGAAAATGAAGGTGTCCTGGTCCATCCTGCAGAGTTTGGTTTGTATTTCGTACCTCCTTGCTGCAGTGGTTCTAGATCTGTGATTTAATTCACATGTGCTGCTGGCTTCTGTTTACCTATGGGCGTCACCTGCTCTACTGTGGATTTATAACCTTTTCCCTTATATTAATTCTTGGGACACTCCCATTTTGTGTGTTCAGTGCAGTCTGCTTGAGCAATGTCAGTTCTGATAGCCTGGATCAATACATGGGAAGTCAGTCAGCCACCCAGGCATTGTCCATGGCCTGTGTGCTTTTCTGCCTGTCCTGACCTCAGCTTGTCTACTTGATTTCCTGTTTCCTGCTGTTGTACTCTGCTCACGTGAGTGGTCTCTGCATCCTCAGCTGGGTGTACCTGGGGGCTGTGACCTGGTTCCAGCTTGCTGCAAGTCCATCCCCACCATCAGGGGCCCTGGTGAAGAAGCAGGCTGGGGCTTAGGCTCCACAACCTGGGGAACCTTGAGTTGGCCATTGACAAGAGCTCGCTACCACAGATGTTTGACAGAAGGTACAGATGGCTTCTCAGTCAGTCTTCACTAATATAATCTTTGTAAACTTCCCAACTGGTCAGTTCTTCTTGAAATAATTGCAATATGACCGTTAATCCATCCACATGCTTGTATGCATGCCTGACCATATCTGGGTATGCTTCTGAGATGGTGTCTTGGGGTTGTTCCTCCCAGATCTGGACCAGGGCATTACTGAGCTCTTGGCCAGTCTGAGGCGCAACCTGGCAGCTTCAGTTGAACCTAAACATATCCCAGAAATGTTCTATTAGATTTAGGTCAGGTGAGCATGGGGGCCATTCAATGGTATAAATTCCTTCATCCTCCAGGAACTGCCTGCATACTCTTCCCACATGAGGCCAGGCATTGTCATGCACCAGGAGGAACCCAGGACCCACTGCACCAGTGTAGGGTCTGACAATGGGTCCAAGGATATCATCTCGATACCAAATGGCAGTCAGGGTGCCACGGTCTCACCTGTAGAGGTCTGTGTCCCATGGATATGCCTCCCCAGACCATCACTGACCCGCCACCTGCATAATCACTGCCTGCATACTCTTCCCACATGAGGCCGGGCATTGTCATGCACCAGGAGGAACCCAGGACCCACTGCACCAGTGTAGGGTCTGACAATGGGTCCAAGGATATCATCTCGATACCAAATGGCAGTCAGGGTGCCACGGTCTCACCTGTAGAGGTCTGTGTCCCATGGATATGCCTCCCCAGACCATCACTGACCCGCCACCAAAACAGTCATAATGGATGTTACAGGCAGCATAACATTCTCCATGGCTTCTCTAGACCCTTTCATGTCTGTCACAATTTTTTTTTCTCCCAGGGTGGGTAAACTTTTGAGCACAACTTTCGAGTACCTGACCAGATCAATATCTCACAAGTTTAATTGACTTGATGCTAGACTGATTAAAGTGCCTTAACTTTTTTGAGCAGTGTATATTCATATACATATGAGAGGGTAAGATCTAAAATTCTAAAAAATGGGGGAGATTTACTAAAACTGGTGCACACCATCTCTGGTGCAGCTGTGCATAACCAATCAGCTTCTTTCTTCAACTTGTTCACTGAAGCTTTGATAAAACGTGGAAGCTGATTGGTCTCTATGCAGAGCTGCTCCAGATTGTGTACTTCAGCTTTTAGTAAACCCCCAAATATTATAATTCATACCTACAGTAAAACTCCTCACGTCCTACTTTTTTATTTATATCTATATGTATATCCAAAGCTTGGTGATTGCCAAAGGTCTGACATGGAGGGGATGAAAGGGGAAGACCTGGATCTCTGCAGCATAGCTGTCCTGTCACAATATCCTAGAATGTATATACAATTACCATCCCATTATATCTCACTTTTCCATCAAACATTCTATATTCAATACTTGTTGTTTATAGGAGCCCAGAAACACTGTTGGAGTGACCACCATGCTCCATTATAGAAAACCAAGAAAGCAGAAGGAAGATATGTTCTTCAGTGTTTCTCGTCATCGGGGACATCCATTTAATCCTACCAACTCCCCTTTTTCCCATACAGTGACCAAACCTATAATTCAGGAAAGCTGATCCAAAGGTTATTATTGAATTGGCTGTACCAAATTAAAACTTGAAATGGAAGGTTGATCCAGAAGCTGGTGCAGCATGATCAGATCAGCATTTTGGAATTCATTATTATTGGACTGTTGAGGATCCTTTTTTATAACTTGTTAAATTTAGAGCCAGTAATGGACTTCAGATACTGAGATCCAGAAATCTGGTCTGTACAGATCATTAGGTGCTTAAAGGGTCTTTTCAGAATACACTACCAAAAGCTCCAAATGTTAAAGGAGATGACGTATAAACCATTGTGTCCTAGTCTCAGACCATAAGGTGATCTGAAATCTCCATTAACAGATGTATTTCTTGTAATTAGAAATATTTTTTGTTTGAACAGATAAGGCAAGACATTACACAGCCACATTCAATCCATTTCCAACTATCCCCAGAACATGGTTTGGCTGTAAAGCTGCCAAGCAGGGTAATCTATTCATTACGGGTGATACTGTTGAATGGCTTAAAGGAATCCATTGTTCAGATAAGCACTAAAGCTGGCCATAGACGGGCCATTTATAGGCTGAATTGTCGGCCGATAAACAATCAGTTGTTGCCACCAATGCTTATGAAAAAACGGATGTTTTATTCATGGATTTTCCAGCATGACCGATAAGAAAAACGAGAAGATGTACGAAAAACTGCCAATGGCATTGGCCCACTAACAGCGTGAATATCAGCAGATTTTTATTTTTTTTTCTTTAATACTTTATTTTTTACATAAGTATATAAAAGATCCTTTAGTTGGAGTTTCTCAGCTGTACTGGATGTAGAGCTTAATGTACCACATGACAATACAGTTCAAATCGTACAATAAATACATTCACTCAGCAGTGTGATGTGCGCAGCAAATTCCCCGGACCATGTAGTGGTTTATGTAGTCATTTATTTTAAATACGTAGGGCGGTGTCCTCTCCCTTAAACAAAATATCACAGTGCCTCCAGCCGGTAAAATACGGCAAATATTTAATGAACCAATAATTTGGACACCTTAATAATTTGATCACCACTTAATATACCTTGAGTCCTTTTTAGCCGGTATGATTTCGTACCATATACACAAATTGCCTTAAATATAAATTTTGTACATAAATGTATCAAAATTAATACAAACGCAAAATACTGGTGATAAATAGTAAAGAGATGGGAAAAAAAAATCAAATTTCTGTATAAGTTGTAACCTTATAGTGCTTCAGAAATTATTTCTCACATTCCGTGGCCATAGAAATGTTAAAGTATTCTCTGATAAATTGCACTATAACAAAACTACAATCAGTTACTATGTGATATCTCATTTCAATATCAAACAGTTTTTAGCGATAATTATATATAGATCCTAATATTTCTAAACACACAATACAAATGCTATCAGTCTTTGATAAAATCAAATACAATATCCTAGCAATCTCATCACTCCTAGAACCTTGATTTTGAGGACTCCCCCAGTGGAATGCAGTTGGGCCTTCAAATGGTCCTCAAGACAAAATGGCAGCTGGACTCCTTCAGCAAAATGGCCGCAGGTAGCAAGTGAGTGCAGTCTGGATTGTAGTGTTTAGAGTGGAGTTATTATGAGCAAAATAGATCAGAAGTATCATAGAAGTGTAGAAGTTCAGAGGTTCAGAAGTTTCAAAAGATTTAGAAGATCTTTAAGTTTCTCAGATGGTTCAGATTTCAGCTTCTTCAGTGTTTCCCTCCCCCCCCCCCCATCTCACCCTCTTTCAAGATTTTTCTCTATTTCAGCTTGATTTTTTTACCTTTTTTTTTTTATTTTTTTTTTATTTTTATTTTTTTTTTTTGTGAGGTGCATGGCTTTTTATACCATCCAACCCTTATGTTTTAAAAGACCCTCCCAACAGGCTTGTTTGGCCGGTCAAGGTGTGTGTAGATAAGATATCTCTCACCTGTCCACTGGGGGACAGCTGGGGATCAGAAAACAACTTGTAGTAATGATGACTCATCCTTTGATTGCAATAACATGTCTTTAGGTATCAAATATATATGTATCCTATTCAAGTATAGTTGATATTACTCTTGAACGAGAACCACAAAGATTTTGGAAATGTATAATTGACACCAATTCACGAATCATCTTCTTCATGATTTCACACTTAATTGAGTGGTATGCAATACCTAATCTTCTCAAATATTTCCCTTAATAAAAATTGTTAGTTATATGCCTTTGATAATGTCTCTGTGGGTAGATATCAAGTTCTTGGCTTTAGATGACCTAAGCTTCACCTTTTTGCTTAAGGAATGATGTTCCCATGAATAGGAAAGACCCTCTGTTTACCTGTTGATTGTGGGGGAGCTAGTGTAAACAGACAGTTATATTTTTACCTCAGTGGATAATAGTGTATTGTCCCATTTCAAGAAGTCTCCTCTGTCTAAAAGCTCACACAAAACCTTGGAAGTGTGGATTCCCAATCAGGTTTGGTTACCCTATTGTCACTTCCATACTTCCTATATGTTCACCTGCAGAAGTCCAAATAGTAGTGTCTGACTACCTATAATAGGGTTTCCTGCCATTGAAGTATCTCCTAGCTTTCCATAGACCATGGCATTTGTTTAGGAAACCTATATCTGCCAGGTCTTAGACTAACCAACATCAGATCCTCCATTGTCTTTTCTGGGACTTTGTTTGATCACCTGTAGGAATTTCAATAGTAGTGTGTCTCATTGTCTTTCAAACAAGCTTCTTCCACTCACTGGTTTTTGTGATAACCTCTTGAAATATCCCTTGAAATTCACTCTAGACTGTTAACCCCTAACAGTCAGCTGGGATTCCCAATTTTGGAATAAAATCCTTTTTTTAATACTCCCCCAAAAGTCACTACAACCATCATAACATGCATGACACCACTTACCCCAAGACTGTGGCCCCCTAAGGGTCCACTGGAGTATCCTGGTTGTGCGTTGTCAGATGTGCAGTGCTTGGGTCAGACCCCTGTCCCACACATCTTACATGGCACCGCCACATAATCACAACATGTAGAAACCTTATCGAATAAACCAGTTCAAACAAGCATCAAGTGTGTTTTTGGGGGGGAGGGGGGGGGCAGAGCTCACAGGCCCAAAGCTTTGTTGAAAGGACAAAGACATGCAAGAGAGTAAGGAGAGAGTATGTCTGAGGGTCTCCCCTTCCCCCTAAAGTCCAAGGTAAACTGAGGATCAGTCCTCAATGGACATCCCCCTCCCACTGGTGGATGAGGCACTTCCTGGCACACTATAAAACTGCTTTGTAGGCCTTAAATTGTGTTTGTGCCAAAGTCAGCCCACTATACAGCCAATTCCTAATGCCGTGTGGGCTAAATATGTAATAGCCGTGTTTGTAAGTGTTCTAAACATATGTATGGTTCTTGGCTGTCATTTGCAAAATATTTTGGTTGACAAATACACAATACTGTTATGTTAGACTGATATGTGATCTTCCATCACATAACTTCATTGTTTTTAAAACCGGTTCAACCTTCAATTTAAGGACAGCATGCATAAACATAATTGAGAATATACTATCACACTATTCCTAACTAACTATATGACATTTCTAAGCTAGAATATAGTTGGTTTTCTTTATAAAAGACATATTGCTTGGCTCTTAACTGCATTCCAAGTGATATTATTTTATTATACAGTATTTACATAGCGCCAACAGTTTGCTCAGCGCTGTACATTATAATGGGAGACAGTACAGTAACAATTCAATACACGAGGGTTCGAGGGCCCTGCTCCTTGGAGCTTACAATCTAGGGGGGAGGGGATAGTGGTACAGGAGGAATTAGCTGTGGGGGATGGAGTGGTAGGAAGAGTGGAGGAGTTCAGTAATTAGCTGAGGGTGGGGTAGGTTTTCAGAGTGCGCCTAAAGGTGAGCAGAGTAGGTGATGGACTGATGGATTGGGGTAGGGAGTTCCAGAGGATGGGGGGGGGGGTGAAGTCCTGGAGACGAGCATGGGAGGAGACCAGGGAACTAGAGAGTAGGTCTTGTGAGGAGCAGAGTATGTTTTGGGTGGTATTTGGATACCAGATCGGTGATTTAGTTTGGGGCAGTATTATGAACAGCTTTATACGTCAATGTTATCATTTTGAATTTTATCCGTTGGGCAATCGGGAGCCAGTGTAGGGATTGGCAGAGGGGGGTGGCAGATACGGAGTGATTAGTAAGGTGGATGAGTCTGGCCGCAGCATTCAAGATGGACTGAAGCGGGGATAGCCTGCAGTGAGGTAAGCCGATGAGGGAGTTACAGTAGTCAAGTCGTGATATATAATGGAGTGAATGAGTTGCTTAGTGGTTTCCAGGGTTAGGAACAGACGTATTTTGGAGATGTTGCGGAGGTGAAGTCTACATGAGTTTGTCAGCGATTGGGGCTAGAAGGACAGATTGGAGTCTAGGATGACACCTAGTACTCTGGCTTGAGGGGTGGGACTGATTGTGTTGGTCTTGATGGAGAAGCGGGGGGGGGGGTGCAGGCTGGGGGGAGAACTAGCTCAGTTTTGGAAAGATTTTAGTTTGAGGAAGTGGAGTGACATCCAATCCAATATGTCTCAGTAGGCTTGTGATATGGGAAGAGACTGAAGGGGTGAGGGGTAGAGGTTTGCATGTCATCGGCATAGAGATGGTGGTTGAAGCCGTGAGACTGTATCAATTGGCTAAGGGTGGAAGTGTAGATGGAGAAAAGGGGCCCAAAGACAGAACCTTGAGGGACCCCAACAGAGGGGGAGAGAAGAGGAGGTGGCAGCATTATAGGTAACACTGAAGGAGTGCTGTGATAGAGAGTGGAGTCTGAGGCCAAGAGTGGTTTTTTTTGAGGGGGTTGTTAACATGTTGAAAGCCACGTAGAGGTTACGGAGTAGGAGCACTGAATAGTAGCCATTAGTTTTGGCGGTTAGCAGGTCGTTGGTGAGTTTGAGTAGGGTAGTTTTTGGTGGAGTGTAGGGGGTAGAAGCCGGACTGTAGGGTCTCAAGGAGGCTTTCAGTGAGGTGGGAACTCAGGCAATTATAGACTAAGTGCTCAAGGAGGTTGGATGTAAATACAGCAGGGAGATGGGTCTAAGGTTGTTCAGGTCGGTGGGGTCCATGGAGGGTTTAAGTATGGGAGTGATGTGCGCATGCTTTAGAGGGGAGGGGAATGTGCCAGTAGAGAGGGAAAGATTAAATATGTGAGTGAGGGGTCAAGGGGGCAGGTGGTGAGGCGGGCTTCTGAGGAGACTTTAGTGACCTCTTCAGTAGTAGCGAGGTTGAAGGAGTGGAGTGTTGAGGGGGTTTTAGTGTGAGGGATGCTAGGTGGGGCGGAAGTCTGAGCAGTGGCAATGTCCCTACGAATTGCGTCGGTCTTGTTTTTGAAATGGTTGGCAATCTTGTGGGCGGTGAGTGAGGTACTGGGTGGAGGTGGGGGCAGAAAGTTAAAAGTAGAGAAGAGCCAGCGAGGACTGGAGAGGGTATTGAGGGTTACAAAGTAGTCTTGCTTGGCAGCGTGAAGGGAGGAAGTGTAGGTTAGGAAGGCAGGTTTATATTTGGTGAATGTTTGTGTAAGGGACCACCTGGCAGCACCTCTAGCAACCCACTGGTCAGGCCTCCGCGGAGTGCGGAGTCTAAGTCTCGGAGCACTTGTTCACCAGAGCCCCTGATGGTGGGGATGGACTTGGAGCGGTCCGAGACCAGGTCACGACTACCGGGTATACCCACCAGTGGTAGAGGAGTCTGCCAGAGGCTCCCGCCGGGTGAGAGTCTGATGTGAGGGGACCGGAAGATCCCAATTGGATGGATGAGCTAAAGCGAAGTCAAACAAGCAGAGTCAGTAACAGGGGGGTTGGTGCGGTGCAAAGAATGGTCGGGTCTCACGCTCAGTCAATAACAGGAGATCAGATCTAAAGGGCAACATCCAGGAGCAAAGTTAGACAAGCCAGAGGTCAGGCCAGGGAGAAGGCAGCAGAAGTCAAAACAATCTGGGTAGTAGTACTCAAACACAGGTAACAGGAATCACAGAAGACCATTTGGCAACAAGTGACAGCACAGGGCGATTTAAATACCACGCCCTGCGCTGTCATTGGTGCCAGGCATGCACTAGCGCACGCTAGTGTGCATGCGCAAACTTCGCTGCGGCGGGCCGGGCCCTAGCGCCCGCATCCCCGCTTGAGACGGCCTAATGCGCATGCGCCAGGGCCAGCACCACGGCAATCCCTGACATTGCCCACCTTTTAAGGGCAACCTCCGGATGCCCAACTGATCTCTCCACTGCAGATGGGAACCAGCCCAAAATGTCCATGCCCAGAGACTTGTCCGGGAGTTTTTTTCATAGCCAAGAGTTCTCCTCTGGACCATAGCCTTTCCATTTGATCAAAAACTGGCTCTGGCCCCCCCTCTTTCGGCAATTTAGGATTGCTTCCACTTTGAATTCCTCTTGTTCCTCAATAGTGATGGCTTCAGGAGGTCTGGAGTCTCGGTCCGGGAATGGGTCTGGTACAACTGATTTTAGCAGAGAAACATGAAATACCCTGTGAATCTTAAAGGTTTCCGGAAGGATGAGTTTGTATGCCACCTTGTTAATCATGCGTTTCACACAGAAAGGGCCCAGAAATTTGGGTCCTAGTTTATTTGAAGGACACAACATTTTCAGATATGTTGTTGCCAACCAGACCTTATCCCCCGGTTGCAGCACCAGTTCCCCCCTTCGTGTCTTGTCAAAGGCCTTCTTGTTGTCTTCCTGGGCCTTAGCCATGGCTTCCTGAAGCAATTTATTGTCTGAAAAAAAACTGATAGTGCTTTGGGTAGCTGAGACTGCACTCTCAGCAACCAGATAGGGCAAGAAGGTGGGGTGAAACCCATAATTTGCAAAAAACAGGGATTATCTTGTGGTTGGCAGAATTCGCCTATAATAATGCGAACCATTCAAAGGCAGAAGCATCAGCCAATCATCCTGTAGGAAGGACGTGTAACCTCTTAAATATTCTAAAGTCTGGTTGGTTCTTTGTCTGCCCGTTGGTATCAAATTGTCTCTCTCCTCTGCATTTCATCCACAGACCAAGTGCCTTACATAATGCCTTCCAGAATTTGGAGGTAAATTGAACTCCCCGATCTGAAACTATATCTTCCGGGACTCTGTGTAACCTAACCACTTCTCGAATGAAAATCTGAGCGGTTTCAGGCGCCGATGGGGTACTCTTCAGGGGTATGAAATGGGCCATTTTTGACAGGCGGTCAATGATCACGAATATCGCCATGTGTGGTCCAGGGAGGGAGAAAGTTCAACTATGAAGTCCATAGCAATCATTTGCCACGGTCGAACGGGTATAGGTAGTGGGTGTAGTAGCCCCCAGGCCTTGCTTCTAGGTGGCTTGTTCCTTTTGGCAAGTAGTACATGACTTGATGTACCGTTCTCAGTCTCTGGCCATGTTGGGACACCAAAAGGTGCGTCTGAGCAGCTCCAGGGTCTTTGCTAGTCTGAAGTGTCCTGCCATCGGATGATCATGACAATGTCCCAGGACCAGCGTCTGGACTTCCTCTGGCACCACGATCAACCCCTCTTTCCATATCAGTCCCCCTTTGTTCAAGAGTGGTACCCCAGGTGGGGTGGGCATAGTTACTAATGCATCCTGCAGCTTAGAGCATAGTTCTGTCTGGAGAGCCAGAAAGTTTCCTGATGAAAGGATGGTATTGGGCCTTGGTTCTTCCTTGGGGTCCTCAAACATGCGCGAGAGGGCATCAGGCTTCGTGTTCTTGGAGCCTGGTCTGTAGGTGATGTGGAATTAGAATCGGGAGAAGAGTGCCCATCTCGCCTGGCATGGTCGTAGGCGCTTTGCCGTTCTCAAGTACTCCAAGTTTTTATGGTCTTTGAAAATCAAGATTGGGTGCATGGCCCCTTCTAACAAATATCTCCATTCCTCCAAAGCTGTCTTGATGGCCAATAATTCTCGGTCACCAATGTCATAATTTCTTTTATGGTGCAGAAGTTCCTTTGCGCCCTTCCTCTGGGACAGGATCGACCCTACTGCATTCTCAGATGAGTCTACTTCTAGGACATAAGTTAGTGCAGTGTCCGGATGGCCCAAAATGGGTGCCGTGGTGAACAAGCTCTTTAGGGACTCGAAGGCCGCCTAGGCCTCCGGCGTCCATTAAAGCGGATTCCTTGTTTGGTTATTTGCGTAATGGGGGAGACCAGACCTGAAAAGTTCCTGATAAATTTCCTATAGAAGTTAGCAAATCCAATGAACTGCTGGATGCCTTTATCGGTAGGAATTGGCCAATCGTGAATTGCTGAGACTTTTTGGGGATCAATCGCGACCCCCACGGTGGAGATGATCAAACCCAGAAAGGAGATACTGCGTTGTTCGAAGCTGCATTTGTCAGTTTTGGCGTACAGGCCGTGCAGGCGTAAGCGTTCCAGGACCCTTGTCACATGATCCCTATGAGTCTCCAGTGAGGGTGAGAAAATCAATATGTTGTCCAGGTACACAATGACTAAAATGTCAAGGTAGTCTCTGAATATGTCATTGACAAAATGTTGGAAAGTGGCCGGGGCATTGCAGAGTCCGAAAGGCATGACCAAGTATTCGTAGTGGCCAAAACGAGTGCGAAATGCCGTCTTCCACTCCCCCCTCCCTTATGCGAACCAGATTATATGCCCCCCTCAGGTCTAACTTGGGAAAGCAGGCTGCGGACTTTAAACTTTGAAAAATCTCTGGGACCAGAGGCAAGGGATAGCGATTCTTAATTGTGTCGACTACCGTGAACTGAATAGAATCACAAGGTCTTAGGGATTTCTTTCTTTTCCATGAAGAAAATTCCTGCCCCTGCTGGTGAGGTGGAAGGGCGGATGAACCCCTTTTGAAGATTCTCATCAATATACTCTTTGAGAACCCCCAACTCCAATTCAGACAGGGGGAAGATTCGGCCGAAAGGAATTTCGGAACCGGGCAACAGATCGATGGGACAGTCGTATGGGCGGTGGGGAGGCAAGATGTCTGCCCCACGCTTGCTAAAGACATCCAGGTAGCAATGGTAGGCCGCCGGAATGACTTGTCAGACTGGGGTCTTCTGAGCACAGGAGGATCTAGGGGGTTCTGGGGCCCGGAGCGTGACAGTGTTCCTGACAATATGTTGAAAGGAACCTTATTGACCCGGTCTCCCAGTCGACTTGGGGGGATGTGGGCCTGTAGCCACGGAAGCCCCAAGATAACTGGGAAAAGGGGTGACGCGATGGCGGCAAAACGTAAAAGTTCCCGGTGTTGACCTGCTATGATGGTAAGGATAGGAGGGGTTTCCTGATCAACTACCCCTGATCTAATCTGGGAACCATCAGCTAGAAATTAAGACCCCACTTTCTGAGCTGTAGAGGAATCTCCTGCTGTCGTGCGAAGTCAAGATCCAAAAAACTGCATGCCCCCGAGTCAATTATAGCCGTCGTTTCCACGGTTCTTCCTGGGAGCTGGAAGAAGAGGGGTACAGCTAAGTAACTGGACTGACTAGTATTCCCAACAGAACAAGAAGGAAATAAAGAGGTCGACTTGCGCGCCTTCAGATGACAGGACCGTACCATGTGACCGGCTTCTCCACAGTAGAAAGATTTTTTTTATAGTCTTTGTTGGCGTTCCTCGAGAGACAGGGCATGCCGAGCCAGACCCAACTGCATGGGCTCCTGGGTGTCCACAGGAACAGGAGATCGGTTATCTTGAAACAGGCTGACCTGCCCCTCTGACCGGGGCCCATGTCATTCCCTGACCCTGGCCAGACCTCTGAAACCTGCGTTACCCGCAACCTGTGATCGATCTGGATCACCAGGCCGATCAGATCTTCCAGGGACTCTGGTAGGCCCACTCGGGCCAATTCATCTTTCAGGGCCTCCGAGAGTCCGACCCGGAATTGGTTACGCAAAGCAGCGTCATTCCAGTGTGTCCCACATCCACTGCCTAAATTTGGAAGCATATTCTTCTGCCGCCTGATGACCCTGTCTCCGAGTATAGGGCTGATTCAGCAGAAGCTGCCCGCTGCGGGTCGTCAAAGTATGGCCATTGCTTCAAAAAAGTTGTTTACAGATTTCAGATGGGAATCACGGTTTTCCATCAATCGATTGGGCCCAGTCCTGGGGTTCGTCCTGAAGCAGTGAGATTATAAATCCCACTTTAACCGACTCGGTAGTGAATGTGCGGGGCTGTAAATTAAAGTAAAGGAAGCATGAATTCTGTAAAGCCCGGAAACATGCACGGTCTCCCCGAAATCGTTCCGGTAGAGGAACACTGGGTTCAGTCAGAGGGAGTGCGATGGCAGCTCCCATAGCGGGCCCAGGGGTCTCCCTGGAAGTGGTGGTAGTGACCAGGGCCTGGGAGGTGGTGTCAGACATGGTCAGGGTCTCAAAACGGTTCTCTAGATGGGTGTATTTATCTTGTAATGCTGTGACGGCTTGTGTCAGGGCCGATAAGTGCCTGCATATGTCCTCCAGTGGGGAGGATCCTCCGGACTCAGTCATGGCCAAATGGTACTGTAATGGACCACCTGGCAGCACCTCTAGCAACCCACTGGTCAGGCCTCCCCGGAGCATGGAGTCTAAGTCCCGGAGCACTTGTTCACCAGAGCCCCTGATGGTGGGGATGGACTTGGAGCGCTCTGAGACCAGGTCGCGACTACCGGGTATACCCACCAGTGGTAGTGGAGTCTGCCAGAGGCTCCCGCTGGGTGAGAGTCTCATGTGAGGGGACCAGAAGATCCCAATTGGATGGATGGATGAGCTAAAGCTAAGTCAAACAAGCCGAGTCGGTAACAGGGGGGTCGGTGCGGTACAAAGCAGCAGGCAAAGAATGGTCGGGTCACATGCCAGGTCAATAACAGGAGATCAGATCTAAAGGGGAACATCCAGGAGCGAAGTTAGACAAGCCAGAGGTCAGGACAGGGAGAAGGCAGCAGAGGTCAAAACAATCCGGGTAGTAGTACTCAAACACAGGTAACAGGAATCGTAGAAGACCATTTGGCAACAAGTGACAGCACAGGGCGATTTAAATACTGCGCCCTGTGCTGTCATTGGTGCCAGGTGTGCACTAGCGCACGCACAAACTTCGCCGCAGCAGGCCGGTTCCTAGCGCCCGCATCCCTTCCTGAGACGGCCTAATGCGCCGGGACCAGCGCCGTGGTGATCCCTGACAGCTTGTTGGGATCTGGTTTTGCGCCATAGTTGCTCCAGCGCACAACTGCATCGTTTGAGATTTTGGGTAGGTTAGTTTGCCAGGGTTGTAGTGGTGGGGGTCTGATGCTTCTTGTTGGGTGCTAGCGAGTCTAGGGCGGCTGATAGCGAGTTGTTATAAACAGTAGTGGTCAGGGCAGGACAGGGGAAGGATACTGTCATAACATTGGTCAGCTGCAGAGTGGAAGGGGCAGGGTTCAAGTTGCGGAGGATTCTGCTGGTGATAGTTTGATGTTTGGAGGGATAGGTGTTTGAGGACAAGGAGACGGAGAAGGTAATGAGGTTGTGATCAGAGAGAGCAAAGGGGGTGTCTGTGAGGTTGTGGGGAGTGCAGATGTGAGAGGACAAGGTCCAGGGTGTTCCTGTCGGAGTGGGTGGTGGACTGTATACACTGTGCGAGTAGAAGAGGTTAAGTGGAGGAGTTGGGATGTTGAAGTCTCCAAGGATGATCTATTTTTAGGATGTGAAGCCAATGACCTTCTGATCTTAGCCATGAAATACTATGGTACACTTGAACACCGGCTTACAGAGCCATTCACACGCACGGTTCATTTTAAGCTAGCTAATGCTGAGTTTCAATGTGGCTTTGGGGAGTCGGAAATATTAAAGAATACAGATGTCTGTTATGAGTGAAATTTTTAATTATATTCTACAATATTCCCCTAAATATAATGTATTGTATACATTCATGGCCCAACTACACACGCTCTGAATCAGTTGTTCCAGATGCACCACTTTCCATAACCAGGTCCATTAAGCTAGAGAATTCTCTGCCTAAAAATACCTGACCTGATTTCTTCACCGTTCAATAGTTTCTTGATCCATTTGTAAAATAGCTTCATTCTAATCACAATACAGATTTGAAATAAAATCATAATAAATATTAATGGATGTAGTAATATATTTCCAGGAGCTGCTGTTACTGAGGTTCCCCCACATTGATACAGTATTTTTAAACTTTGACCACCATGATGACCTGAAAATTCAGACCAATGTTTTATCTCTAGTAGATTTCCCTGTTCATGCTTGAATATCATTTCTGCTTTCTGAAGTTATTCAGGCAAAACATTTATCCCTTATCCTTGTATGTCTGCCCATTCTTTCCATGGAAACTCCTCTACTTGAGATATATTATATTGTATCGGTGGAACACTTACATAAACATATTAGTTACATTTACTCTAATCCCATTTCTCCTGATTCCTGTAAGATCTCCTTCTATACAATACAAGGCCTCACTCAGGATATCTGTGTGCAGGATAGGAAGAAAGATTTCAGTGTCTCATGACTTGAAAACAGACCTTCCTTTTACCTACAAGAGTGACTAAGTCAAATGAAGTCACTTTATCTATTCTTGCTGTACATAATGAATGATGGAACCAAGAATGAAAAATACCTTTTTGTCCTGTTTAGGCAAACAAATTACTTTTGGATAGGAAATGTAAACACATCTAGTTCTGGATCAGATCTATTGGTATCCAAAGCAAAGTCTGCAAACTGTAGCTGATCCTATAACTGAGTATTACTAACTGGCAGTCTTTAGACTGTAATTGGAACTACTATTTGTTGTTTCCCAGGTTATTACCCATAAATCTGTATGGGGTTTTTTTTTTTTTTTGCAAATACATATTAATTGGGTAAACGTTGCAAAATACTTGGGCGTTCCACTTTGGAATGCTTGTGCAATTATTTTAAAATTGGTAGAATACTCTTTAAACATGTCCTGGCTATGTGGGAATGTTCTCTGTCCATTAAATTTAAAGTAACATCTTGTAAATGGAACACAGATGGTCCTATAACCGTAGCTTTCTTAAAATTTTGTAATATTAGATTTAAATTTATTTGAACTTTATTTTTACTTCCCACTAAGCCTGCTGTTTCCTGATCAATGTCATCTATCAATGTATTAAAATCCATACTATTGGTAATACTTCTAATAGTACCAACTCCTCCTAGAATTCCTTCTACGATACCTCGCTAATTCCTGTTTTTTAATATTGGTTCCACACTATTTATCCATACCCAATTCCATATTAAATATTCTTGACATTTTTGTAAATGTTTTGGATTCTATACTAGCTTGTATTCCAATAGTTACTATGAAAAAAATAGTTGCATACAAGTAGCTCCATAACCTATACAAGTCTACTGCTGTCAGTGTCACTATCTTGGAAAATTTCTGGATAAAAGCAAGTCTTTTGTAGGGTCTTAGACTTGTTCTCTGCTGGGCTGGAAAAAGTCATACATTTTTATAAATAATGTCAATGAGAGAGTCCTGTGATCACAAATGTTCTCCCTTTTTTTTTTTAATTGTTTATACTTTCTGTTCTGATGTTATCAATATTTCTTCTTTGCGTTTGATGTTTCTCCATGTTTGTGCCAAAGTAATGATACTGCATTTCTTTGCCAGAAATGACATCTAAAACAAAACCGTTTACATTATCCTGGTCTATTATTTTTTTTTAACAAATGTTAATTATGGGACAATAGTTTTATGAATTTGGAACACTATGTGAAGCAACATTTCTTTTCACAGAAAACTTCTATATATCAAAGTACTGTCCTTGTCCTGTCTAAGATGACCTAAACTACAAAAGTGTGAAATCTAGGTATGACGGGACGCAACATCTTTTTTGGACATGACTCAAAACTGTTTTTGCAAACAGGTTTTGTATCACCCCAGAGATGACAATGGACTATGTCTTCTCTATAAAAATTAGAAATATGCGTAACTGTTTTCTGTGCTGATGTCATTCTGGTGTTGGACTGTTCTGAAGTAATACTGACTGGTTCCACACCACCTTCAGTTCTTGTGCTAAAAATGTGAGGTAAAGACTTTTCTGATACAGCCACACAAATATGTCGGTGTGTGGGTTGTGTTTTTTTTTGTTTGTTTTTTTTTTCTTCCTGAAAATGTCTTCCTGTTACATCTATCTCTATGTGTTTGGCTGACATAGAATACCTTTCATGACATTTTCTGAAATTGTATTTCTCACAAATTCCTCCTTGATGAGCAGTCAGTCTGCAATATAATCCTGTTTGACTTCACTAAGCTCTGATGCTTTGATTGCATAATAAACACTTAGCAGTTGTTGTACATTTGACACAAGTTTTTTCCAATGATCACTCTGGAGAAGTAGCTAATTATTTTTTCATTACTTTTTTAATTGAGACAGTTACTGAAATTGCATTCAGATGCATGAGTTTTCAAAAAAAGGGGCTTCAGAACAAACCTATTGTATCTAATGTTGGAGCCTTCTGCAAATCATCATTTTTTTTTTTTTCTCAAGAGTTCTAAAACCTTATTTGGACAATTTTGGTCAACTATATTATCTTTACTCCTCAAAATATTAAATGGTTTAACTTTCTTAGCAAAACCCATGTATGAACTCTTTGCAATGATTTATTTTATTCAAAAATTGCTGCAATGCTTTGAGTTGTTGGAATGGAAGTGATGGAGCTGACTGTTTATTACAATTGTCTCTTTCCTTGACTAATCTGCATGTGAAGGTTTTTCAACAGTTGTTGATCTTTCTGTGTTTAATTTTGGGCCTTAAACAACGCAGACAAAAGAGCAATATGTTCATCGATGTTCTGCATACTCAGCATAATCCTATCTACATGCTGAAAAATACATTGACTTTGATAGTATTTTCGCTATAGACTCATGGACTACACCATCACTGATATCTAGGCCAGCTATTAATTGAGTGAATGTATAGGTCTTTCTGGAACTTGAAAGCTAGCTTGTACTGACAACTGTTAGCTAAGGGGATGGAAGAATGGCTGTTAGCAACTTCCAGTACTGAGAACACTTTGGCCTCGGCATCCAAATGTAACTTCATATTAGAATGATCGGGAACAACTGCTTTTTATTTGTAATATATATTCAGTGTCCTGAAGTCAATGGACAATATGAATGGTCAGTGTTTTTGATAGGCCAAATACAGTTATTTGCTGCTCACTGTGCTTTCTTTAAAATGCCAAGTTGTACAAACTCTTGAATAATGGCAGAAAGCGGTCCAATTGATTCTAGTGGTAACTCATACTGACTAAGAGGTATTGGTGCTTTTCCCTCCAATATTCAATTCTGTATTTTGAAAGTTATGTCATTTGTAAACTTTGAGCACAAACTTGGAAAACTTTGTACCACTTCCTTTTTAAAGCACAATTACCATCAGTATCAGGCCATTTTTGTGTTGTAGACTTATTAGTCATGGAAACATTACTGTATACAGAGGGATCAATTAACACTATTATTGATTACATCAATGCCAAGAATATTCTCTGCACCATGACAAAACCAGATGTCAGTGTTGTCACTAGCCCAGGTACTTCTAATGTTACATTAGACACCCGTCTAGCAGTGGAATGACCTGTAATAAACCCTTTATATTACACATGGGTGAGTTAGGTTTCACAGGTATGATTTCTCTGGTTAGACTGATCTCAGATCCACTATCAACCAAAAATGTCATCTTTTTACCATTTAGTAAACCTTGTACATATGGTCTTCCAATGTCATCCAATACAATTGGAGCAACATATTCCAATGGTATTGGGGATGAATCTCAGTGTGTTTCTAATTTTGGCAATGGTAATAAACTATCGGTTAGTGACAGCCCTTTTCACCACATTGAACCAGCAAACACAAATGCTCCTGCGCTTGGGGATGGACTCTATGCAGGCTACAACCACATTAAGAATGTCCTGGAACATGCACACCTTGCTGCCCTCAAATGGACCGGGGGAATCCAAATATACTGAATGAGGAAAGAACAAAGAGCCAGGCTCTGAGGAAGAGGCAAGTCCTTGAAACGTGTCACCCTATTGGACGTCTACACTCCCCATTGCAGACTTACTCAGTGCGGTGTTGACCCAGCTGTTATTTTATGATGTGCCTTGACTTTATTCTCCTTTGTGAGTACAACACCTATTTTATTTCACACTTTTTTTATGGTAATGTGCTACACCTGTTTCCCTTTGTTCTTTCCTTTTCGCCATATTGTCTGACTAGTTGCTAATCAAATTACTAATCTGAGGCGTACAGCAATTCAGTCAAACTTTTTTTGTTATCATGAAAGAGCAGGTTGTACAAAAGCTGCTTTTTAATTTCCGATTTCCATAGTGTGTTTTTTTTTTTTTTTTTTTTTTTTTTAATTTCCAGCACTGTCTTCTCACATGGCTTGGTCCATGATGGTAAAAACATGTGGTAGACGCTTTGACTCACCAGCACCTGTTGTCATTCTTACTGGGACCTGTAGTTCCTGACATAACTGCTGCCTTTTTTTTGTTTTGTCACATTGAATCATGGTTACCTCATAAATGAGATTGTTTCAACTGTCTCCTAATTTTATCAATGAAACTTGCTATCTGGTTCAGATTTTGTCATTCCTGTGCTATGGCTAATGTTGGGTCAAGGTACTTACATTTCTTTACAAAAGCTTTAATCATAGCAGTCTTCCTGATTTTCTACTTCAAATATCACTTTATATGCTTTGGAAATTTTAATTTTAGACTCAAATTGGTCTAATTCCGCAGTCCATACTGCAATAGAGTCATTAAAGTCTTCATTTATTATGACAATATTATACTTACCATATATGCCTTGTACAGAAGGATTGCAGAACACACATTCCAATACACTTGACAATGAACAAAAAAAGTGAAAAGAAAACCAACAAAATTTAAAAACCATCAATTTGTTCTAATATATACACATGTTTAGGAGCTTTATTTAAATCTGTCTTTTTCTTGCTGGACATATGATTGACATGTGTTTCCCATCCTCATCTATCCTCCAGCAGGGAACAGGTCCTGAATGCTGCTGCAGAGAACTGGGCTCATGTGATGCGGTGAGCTTGGCTCCTTGAATCATTTCCCTGTCAGCTCACAGAAGATGTTGCATAACATTGGGTGTCAAATCCTGGAAAAGACCAAATCTGGAGCAAAGACAATATGGGGCAGCACTAGAGCTTGAGGAGGGTGAACATTGCTTGTTTTTGTAAACAGGCCCCCCTCCTACCACATGAAAGAATAAAACTAGAAATGAGTTTTAAGGCCATTTAAGGAGAACAATAAAATCAATGGTGAGAAGAAGTGCAATGTAATTTCTATGTAGTATAACCATGCCATTAGCTGCTCTGTGGCCCTGGAGCAGAGGGTCCCGTAATTTGACCATATAATATTTTCTTAGGCAGGGGAATCATTGGGAGACTAAAGCCAAATAGAATGAATGTGTAATTAGTGTAGGTACCATGTAAGCATACATCGGTGTTATAGCTTTAGAATGGTATATGTTTGAATAGTGAAATTGTTTTTGAGAACTGTGGTGGAAAGAAGTGGACATGTGGTCCAATTAGATCTGTGCTTCTGTGGCTCATTATATACGGTTTTCCTACGCTAAGAGCTAGTATTTATGAGATCGGCAATTACAGTAGATAAGCAAACATGTGACCAGCTACAGAATAATCCAGCAGTCCTAAGATTTAGACTTACCTTCCCCTAGGACATGAGTCTTGTATGAGGCAGAACTTGATGAGGCTCCACAATGGACAGCAGCACTCTGTTATATCACATGTATGACCGTTTTCCTGGTTAGATTCTCTGGAGGCATTTTTACTTTCCATGGCAGGTGGACATATTTTAAAATGTCCATAGCAGAACACCTCTCAGAAGCATTGAGGGACAACAAGTCCCAGAACATCTGCCTGGCTTCAATGGAGAATTGTTGCCACTTTCCTGGTGCCAAGGTCAGATCTTTATTTGTTTGCCACCAAGCAAACTCCCGATACATGGGGTCATGACTCCCTGCTTCTTCCCAAGGAAATGAGCCGGTCATAGCTGTGTACAACAGGACTCCAAACGCCCACACGTCAATGCTCGGGTGCAGCAGCAATTGATCCCCTTCTTTTAAGCTGCACAATTCCGGAGCAGTATATGGGATGGACCAGGCCATACATGGTGCTCGAGTGCCCCGGAGCCTCGTCAGTCCAAAATCTGCTAATTTGACTTCCTTACATTCAATGTCCATGAGCAAAATGTTGTCCAGTTTAATGTCCCGATGGACCATTCCTCTGCTGTGCATAAAGTCTAAGGCACTCGCTATCTGTGGAACAAAACCCTTTATAACATCTTCATTTAAACCAACCTGTAGAAAAAAAAAAAGAGAAAATTATTCACCAGACACAAATATAGCACAATGTTACCCAACATACTGAACCCACCTTACCTCTTGTACAGGGAAACAAACATACATTAGCTGAATACACAAGGACTAGGATTAAAGGAAACCTGTCAGCATACAAAATGGTGCCATTAATGGTGCAAGATCCATCTTAACCCATCTTACTCCATTTTAAACCTTGCTTCATAACTTGAATGATACACATACCTAAAACAACAAGCGTATGCCAACTATACATCCTACCAACTCACTGCCCTGGGAAAGGAACCTTTAAAACTCAGAAATGCTTTAAAGTAACTATTGATCTTTTTAAATCACGATTTCTAGTTTTAAAGTTTTGATACAAACTTACATTTGATTTTACTATTGACTGAAGATTTCCAGCTGGTGCCACCTTCTGGACGAAGACATAGTCGTTGCTGGTTTGGAAAGCGATTTCATGGGTTGCGATGATATTTGGATGGCCGCTGAGACTAAGACATTCCGTATTCCACTAGAAAGTTGTCCATTGGAGTTGTCTCTTTACTCATCAGTTTCATAGCCACCAACTCATCTGTTGAAAAGAGAGACAAAAAAAGACAATGAGTATCATAAACCTAACATTAGAGAAATGATGAAGCTTGCTAAAAACCTACTAAAGTTAGTCAAAAGTTTATGTAAATCTAAAAGCTCTGACTTATTAAGATCCATAATCATCACTCAAAAACTGGAAGCAAGGGGGGCTTGGAAAACTTAGAAACTTAAAAAATGCTGTTCAAAGCTTTGGAAATGTTCTGCAGCCGAAGCATTCTGTTGATTCTTAGATCTTGGATGTTACACTCATATCTCAGTTTAGAAGTAAAGATCCTTTAGACATCTGAGCTGTAAATAGAACTAAATCTGCAGAGGGAACCCAGAGCATTAACTAGAATATGTAAATATCAGACTTGTATATTATGGCAGACTTGCTCATTATAGTCTCCCCTCCTCTGGTGATGCAATATCTACAGTATGATCCCCCTTGTTGCATCATGCAACCGAAGAACCTTTACCTGCTAGTTACTCTTTTCCTTAGTTTATTTCCACTCATTCAGAAGCACAACTGATTCTATAAATCATTCTCTTTACATGAATTAGGCTACAAATTTACCTGAACCCCGATGTTTGGCCAAGAGAACCTTTCCATACGATCCTGTCCCGAGCTCTTTGATGGGGTGGAAGTGGTCTGTGACTTCCATCATCGTCAGGTTTTCTGAGGTTTCGGCAATGAGCTCAAGAAGTTTCCTTGCAGTGTTCTTGGTTACTTCTACAATGCTAGAAGCCATTCTGGAATCACAACATCAAAACATACAAATTAGTTTCATTTGGCACTAATCATTAGTAAGCGGCATTAATCATCTCTCTGGATATCACCCAGTTACTGTTATTAATTGTCACCTTCATTAGAGGTGGGGGGAGGGGTAGTATTGTAACTAAAGACAGTTATTTTACATTTTAAAGCTGATATATGCTTACAATTCTTATTAAATACATGTTGGGCTTATGTTGATGAGCTTTTATTCACAGCAAGTGGATATTGTTTTCCTATATAAGTCTATGGTAATGCAAAACCCACTTGAAGCCGATCAAATTCACCTGTCAATATACAGTATTATAAATTATTTTAGAAGGGTCTCAAATGGACATCAAACTGATTCTATGGACACGAACCCTTACTCTGATACATACAAGTTATATGTGAGAAGTCCAATTATTTTATAGATTCCAAAGAGAGAAAGGAGTGATGTAGAATGGCACTGGGCAAAGGACCGAGAGTGCCATCATTCCAAACCAACAAATGTCTACAACAAGGTAACAAGCGGGGACTTCCTAGGATGGCAGCCAGGGATATCAATTCAAAACATAGGGATACAAATTCCAAATGTATTAGTCACATCATACAAAAGTTTTTGTATTGAACATCATGTGTGAATCTTTTAAACTTTTGCATGATATGACTAACATTTATGAAAATATCTTTTATAGCTGGGTGTTGACTTTCTGTCCTTAGATGCCATCCTAGGAAGTCCCTGGTTTTACTTTGCTGTAATACAGTAAAATTATTTACTAAAGATATGTGACTTCCTGAGACTTCAAGCACAAATCCAACCAAAGAATTTGGACAAAAACCGAAAAGGGTTAGAACATCTTTTTATTGCCATTTCTGAGTCCGATCTTCCCTCACTTCATGTGTGTGGTCAGCAAAACCTTCTTTAGGAGAACACAAGTGGGGGAAGAATGAAAACCTTTATTAGGTTTTGTAATTTTTTTTGTCCCATGATATTTTTATTAAAGATTAATAACAGGTACATAAACAGAAGGTTTGGCAGCTATTTCCAAAGGTGACCAATATCAATTCACAATAGGAAATATACCAGAGTCAGGTATAACTGGACAATGAGAAACTGCATTCTGCATGATATAGTAACAGGGAAATACAAGGGGTCCCTCATCATGGACCTATACTGGTCTTGCTATGCATACACCATAGATGAGTGTTTCTCAACCTTTTCTTAGCCAACGTGCCCTTTAAAATTCCACACAAGCAAATAAATGGGATTGGTTGGAATTGGCCTCTAGCTACAGTCGTTGTATTGAGTTGCTGGTCAGAGTTGCCAACATTCTAGTCAATGTTATGTAAGCTTGTCATTGTAACAATATAGTGGAAGAGAAAATAGAACCCCACATGTACTAAATATGACAAATGGGAATAGTGGAATTTGGAACCCGATTACTATGAAAACATTTTTTTGCAGGATTGTGCTTTCAAATCAAACTGAAAATTGCCTAACAGACAATCTAGGATGACCTAAGAAGACCTGTATAATTTTACTTCTAGGATACATGAAGAAAGAAAATATCAATGTATGTATGAGGTTGGTTATATTCTAAAAAAATGTAATCAATACACAGACCTCTAAACAAAAGAGAATATTGTATTCATACTTGTAGGGCAATAACAGGCAATTTAGATAAAAGGTAAAAAATCTAATTGAGGGAACATAAAAACGTTTGTCTATTTAACTTACTGATAAAACAGGTTCTATTGGAAAATTTGGAAAAGCAAAGAAAATTAGGTGGGAAACAAAGTTTCATGTACAAAAAGATAGACAGGAATGGTGAGAAACTTTTGATGGTGAATTGTTGTTTAACACACAACTACTAATCTACAATCTCTCAGACAACCTCGGATGGAACGGTTTCATTTTATTTCAAGGGAAGATGAAGAAAGAACATCTGAATGTAATGCATGAGGTTGGGTAGATAAAATATTGCAAGTTAATGTGGATATTCCATCAATCTATGGATTGCTCAACAAAAGGCAATCATTTAATCATTCTTGTAGGGTAATAACAGGCAAGTGAAATAAAGATAAAATATTCTAAATTCAGGGAACATTAAAACATTCTTTTATTTAATCTTTTTGCTACGACATTTGTATTGCTGGGTTGTCATTGTAAAATATGATGAATGAGAAATATAGGAAAACAATGGCGTGTACAAAAAGACAGACAGGAATGGCAACATATGAAACTTAGGGAAATAAAAAATCTTTTGGTACTGAATTGTTTAGCATGCAATTGCTAATCTACAACCTACCAGACAACCTGGGATGGAACGGTTTCATTTTATTTCAAGGATACATGAAGAAAGAACATCTGAATGTAATGCATGAGGTTGGGTAGATTGTAGAAATTACATATTGCAGGATAATGTGGATATTCCATCAATCTATGGATCTCTAACCAAAGACAATCATTGAATCCCTTTTGGTGGGCAATGTAACCTTCTGCTAAGAAATCTGTATTGTTAGGCTGTCATTGTAAATAGAGATGAGCGAATTATTCAAAAATTCGATTCGGCTGATTCGCCGAATTTGAGGAAGAAATTTGATTCGATGCAAATTAATTTGCTACGAATTTAACTTATTAAAAGGGTTTCTAGGCTTCAGAGAGCCTTTAAATTAGTGCAGAACACTGTACCTTTAATTTAAATGCCCTTGGAGATGAGGAAGGAGAAGGAGAAGGATGAGGAGAAGGAGAAGGATGAGGAGAAGGAGGAGGATGAGGAGAGGGATGAGGAGAAGGAGAAGGAGGAGAAGGAGAAGGATGAGAAGAAGGAGAAGGATGAGAAGAAGAAGGATGAGAAGAAGGATGAGAAGATGGAGAAGGATGAGAAGGAGAAGGATGAGAAGGAGAAGGATGAGAAGAAGAAGGATGAGAAGGTGAAGGATGAGAAGGTGAAGGATGAGAAGGTGAAGGATGAGAAGAAGGATGAGAAGGAGAAGGATGAGAAGGAGAAGGATGAGAAGAAGGATGAGAAGAAGGAGAAGGAGAAGGATGAGAAAGAGAAGGATGAGAAGAAGGATGAGAAGGAGAAGGAAACAAATAGATACAATGTTTGAACCGCTGTATGGAGGGAATGTCACAGAACTGTCAGAAATAGCGGAGCTCTGCAGCTACACTTAGCGGAGCTCTGCAGATAGATACAGCGGTTGAAACATAGGCTATGTTTCAACCGCTGTATGGAGGGAATGTCACAGAACTGTCAGAAATAGCGGAGCTCTGCAGATACACTTTTTTCCGGCTTGGAATTCTTCTTATTTTCATCCTACTTCTTCCTCTTCATCCTCATCCTCATCCTCATCATCTTCTTCTTCTTCTTCTGAGGATGAAGAAGAAGAAGAAGTAGGATGAAAATAAGAAGAATTCCAAACCGGCAAAAAGTGTATCTGCAGAGCTCCGCTAAGTGTATCTGCAGAGCTCCTCTATTTCTGACAGTTCTCTGACTTTCACATTTACAGCGGTTGAAACATTGTATCTGTTTCCGAATAAAAACATCTGTATCCTAAATGGAAACAAATAGATACAATGTTTCAACCGCTGTACATGTGAAGGAACTGTCAGAGAACTGTCAGAAATAGCGGAGCTCTCTGCAGGGACACTTTTGCCGGCTGATCGGGAAAAATCCGATTCGCGCACCCGAAGTAGGCTAATATTCTGATTCGACGCAAATCGAATTTTTCCTGAAATTCGAATCGAATTCCACTTCGCCTGGTTCGATTCGCTCATCTCTAATTGTAAAATATGATGACAAAGAAAATTAGGAAAACACTTGTATGTATGAAAAAGTCAGACAGGAATGGCAAAATTATAGGAATGGCAAAATTACAGGAATGGCAAAATTTTGAACTCAGTAAAAAAAACTTGATTTTGAATTGCGTTTAACAAGCAACTGCTAATCTACCATCTAACAGACAACCTGAGGAGTAATTGTTTTTTTTAACTATTTCAAGTGTACATGAAGAATGAATATCTGAATGTAAAGATTAATGATGAATATATTTTAAAAATAAATGATCACAATATCATGTGAATATTTAATCAATATATCAATCTCTAAAATAAAAGGCCTATTTGTCTGACAATAAATAACAGGTCAGTGAAAAAATAGAGAACATTCTACATTTTTACTATTTAAATTTCTGCGAAGTACATCTCTTAATAGTAGAGAAAAATGCTAGCTAAGGATAAAACTGAGGATTATAAAACTATGAAGTTCTATATGACTTACTTTGGAAAATGAAGGTATAGATGGTCTCCAAGTCGGTCTTCACGGAGGAAATCTATGTGGTCTTCTGAAAAGCAATTCTGGCGGGAAGCAGTCAATGGAGGAAATGAATCACTTTTGCTACAAGCAAAATGAGAGTCACTGAAAGTAAGAACTGGAGGTCTGGTATATATGTGGGGAGATAAAGGAATTTCTTAAATGAGATTCTGATTGGCCAAAGCAGAGGAGCTGCTCATTAACATATGATTGGTGACTTTGGAATGGGCTCCTGAAGGGTGGAGCAGGTAGGTCCATATGAATGGGGATTGTTTATGCTGTGCCAGTGTGATGAGGGCGGGAAATTACCCTGAAACTAATTTTAAATGATTTAATTAACCAAGGAAACCGTTTTTAGATGAAAAGTTTTATAGAGACAATGTATAAAATGTCTTAATATTCTTTTAATATATTTTTATTAAATTGCTCAACATAAATTTACAAAAATGCAAAATTTCACATTGACCCAATTTAACCATGAAAAGTTTATGTATAAAATATCTGTCTAAATAAATGAAATATAAACATGCATCCATATATAAATCATAAATATACAATCTAAAATCAACAGAGAACTCCGCCCACCTGAGACTATAAAGTGGGCAATATATATGAACTGACAAAGGCTGGAATGCTGAGCTGTGATTGGACCCTGAAAGGAAAGTTATTCTTTAAAGGTTTTAACAAAGATGTTCCATCACTAAAAGCTTCAAAAATCTTCTGCAGATTCTTACAATATATACTAATCTTTTACAAGCAGAGGATTTACATATAAAGTTTGAGGGCCAAAATACATTTTTCTGCTATGGGGCTTCATCACTAGTCATTTTTAGTAATGTGGAACTGCTCAGACTCAGCACTGCGCTCATACACATATATGTTCATTGGGGGGATGAAGGAACTTTCCCTGAGATGGTGAAATGTATGTCTTTATTGTCCTGTTTGGTTTGTATTTGTTGTATTTTGTCTCCACAATCTACTTTACTTTAAATGTTCACTTTGAGGTCACCAAACAAAAATAGAGAGTACTCCATTGTGACAAGTCCAGATCACATTGGGGGCCAAATTATTTTAACTGAAAAGGTTAATAAACCCCCTGATGTTGGTAAAATCCAGATTATCTTCTCTAAGGGTAATGAAGTGTTTTTGGGGTGCCATAGTAAAGGTAAGGAGGTGGCCTCACCAGTGTGTCCCATACTTCCAGTACTTTATTGAGCAAGGCATAGGGAATCATAGACCAAATGTGGAGGAAATGCAGGAAATAACCAGCTACTCTGCATTAGGTTGGATAGTAGAACATGCTTGATAATTACCTTCTATATTACTAGATTGCTGGATTGCCATATTCAGGAAAAGGATATTGGAAGAACCAACTGAAGCTGGTCAATTTAATAGGGATAATAGTAAACTGAAGAGGAAATATTATTTTGTTTGATTTTATTTTTTTTTTGTTTATTTTATTATTAAGGTAAAAAATCATGAATTGACAGATTTTTATTTTTTTAAAACTTGTTTTAGTTTATTGTGATTTGTTTTATTGAAATGCGTTGTATTTGTATGAAATTAAAGCTAAATGTAGCAGGGAGGATGTTTGGTAATGCACACATTTTAGGTTCCTCATTTTTGGAAAAGGGGAACTTTGTAGAAAATGAATAAAGTGAATACAGATGTTGCAGATAAATTATAGTTTTATTTTTTTCTCTGTGCATTGTAAAAACTTTCTAGTGTATAAAGCTGTGTGTGGTCAGTGGACCAGAGTATGGAGTATTTTTAGGTTCTTTTGGTATACAATACAAAACATTGTTGTTGGGGGAAATGGTAGCCATTGTCATTGTCAATTGTTTCTGCTGAGTGTCTGGGTGTTCACCTCTATTATTATTTGTTTCCTGTAATTACCAAATCCCATCACCATTGCCTTCAGTTCCTCCTCTGTATTGTCTGTTGGGTGTAGGCTGAAACCATTCAGGGTTGATCTTATTGTTATGGTAAATTTCTGTGCTCCAACACCTTGGGTGTACTGAATATTGTAGTCTCAGACTAATGGCTTAGAAAAATAAATAACACAAAGAAAACCAAAAAACATTTTATTTGTTTATCACTTATTTTCTCAACTTGTTAGCAGAACTCTGAAAAGTTTTAAGGTAATTACTTGGAAACTGTGTGCACCACCTGCTGGAAATGGCTGCCATGTCTAGTATGGAAAGCTTTGTAACTAAAGCCCACCATAGAAGGTTCAAATTTTGGACGGTTCAGCAGAGATCTGCCAAGATTTAAACTATGTATAGGCAGGGTGAATGTACCTAAGTTGATTAATCGATTAAATTGAGTACAACCAACCTGTTGGGTTTTCTATGTGATTATTGCTAGCAGCTAATATAGACTCCCCATGCCACCTATCTCCACCAGGGGAACACAATAGCTCCATGGGAAGGATTCCCCCATCAACACTGACTGGTGTTGGTGAGTGAATCAAGCAATTTTTGTTTCCTGCAACTCATGACTATAAGACTATAAACTCTCTATTATCTCTAGTGGTATAATTTAGTAAAGTATATTGATTGGGTAACTGAATTTGTGACCACTTGTCAGAAGACTCAACTGAGGGTTTGAGTGCAACATAGTGGGTATTAGAAGACCTCCAAAACAAACAGGGAGGATACACCACAGAATTGTTTTTCAATATTTAGATCTCCCATAAATATATTGGAAGAACCATTAAACACAGTTCAATTTAATGGGGAGGATACCAGTAGTGGGAATTTTGTGTTTAATTTGATTTGTTTAAAATGTGCTCAACTTACTTCAGTTTCTTCGGTTTGTGTTTTTGTTGGTGACATATTTTTATTAAGAAGGAATTGAAAGATTGTTTTTTTTTGTTAAAGTTTTTACGTATTTTTTTCTCAGTATGTTCTTTTTTTTTTTTTTTTTTATAAGGCAAAAAAGCTTGACTTTTTTTAATAAAAGCCTTAACAGTTTTTTCATTATTTAAATTTTGTGTCACCTAAATACATTGGGGTTGATTTATTAAAACTGGAGAGTGAAAAATCTGGTGCAACTTTGCATGGCAGCCAATCAGCTTCTAACTTCAGCTCGTTCAGTTAAGCTTTGACAAAAAAACCTGGAAGCTGATTGGTTTCTATGCAGGGATGCACCAGATTTTGCACTCTCCAGTTTTACTAAATCAACCCCATTGCATTTTGCAGGAAAGTGAAACTAGGAGAAACTTATGGAGATGATTTTAATGTTTTAAGCATTCTCATTGCTGGGAAAGTGGAAATGAATTCATTACTTCCAATTATTTTAAATAGATGAGTTTTGGTCTTTCTGTGCAAGGCTAAAAAACGTTCTAGGGTATGGAGCTGTGTATGTGTGGTCAGTTTAGCAGATACGTATTTGTTGGATTGTGTTTTTAATATCTGTTACATCTAGAATACATTATTATAAGTTGAGGTTGACTTTTGAGGTGTACTGCCCCCCTAACATTGGCTGTTGAATGGGTTGTGGTAGTTATTAGCATAACACTGCCAATGTTTACTGTTCCTATTGTCTTCCTGGGGGGTCCACCTGTACTATTGTTCATTCCATGCTTACTGTACATACAGGATCCCATCACCATTGTTCATCATGTCCCCTCTGTCTATTGACTATCAGGTGTTGGCTATTCAAAGTAGACACCATTGTTATTCTAAATTTTGTGCCTCAATCCTTTCTATGGAATATTCCAGTCTTAGAACATTGTGGGATACGTTTTTTTTTATTTGGTGGTGGTGTACTGTTGAATAGCTACTAAAAATTTTGAGCTTTATGGAGAAGTTGATGGACAAGATTGGTAAAGTTGAAGAAAGGACTGAAATGATAAAAGTAATGAAGGAAGCCCATGGCACCAGACACAGGAGGATGTGAAATTAAGGCTTATCGATAAAATTCAGTAAATGTGATGGAAAGACAAGGCTAACATTTGCTGCTGTTGGATGGTTGAGCAATGTGAACATTTAAAGGTTCAAAAAGAAGAACTTTGAATGAGTATCTTTGGATACCCAGGCCTCCTATCCCTCTTGCATTGAACTGTATTGTTGCTGTATTGTCTCCCGTTATATTGTAAAGCGCTGAGCAAACTGCTGGCGCTATATAAATCCTGTATAATAATAATAATTTGTGCTCACACTAATAAAGTATAATTTCAGGAAGTCAAGAAAGCTGATCCAAAGGACTTAACTAAGTCAGCTATACCAAATTAAAATCTTTATGGAAGGATGTTCAAGAAAAAAGTGCAACATGATCAGATCGCATTTCAGACTTATTTATTATTGGACTACTGAGAACTGTGATTTGTGATTTTTTTTTTTCTTTTGTGATTATGAACTTAGTACATCCAGAGCAAATGATGGACTACAGATATTGAGATCCAGATCTATGGAAGAGAGATCACAGAGCTGTACTGGAGTCTATCTCCATGCTGCCTGCCAATGGGGTCCAATCTGCCTCCATTCTGCCTGGCTATGGGGTCTAGTCCCCCTCCCTGCTGCCTGCCTATGGGGTCTAGTCCCCCTCCCTGCTGCCTGCCTATGGGGTCTAGTCCCCCTCCCTGCTGCCTTCCAAAGGGGTCCAATGTGTCAGTAGACATCATTTTGTGCTTAAAGAGTCTTCAGAATACAAAGGCAAAACTATAAATCGTAAAGGAGATTGCATATAAACCATTATTACATGTGTGGTCTGGTTTTACTGGCTACAAGGGGGTGACTGTTACAATATGAGTTTATGTGAAATCTCCATTGGTAGATATCAATAGTTCTTGTACTGAGAAATATATATTAGCTAGAGTTTGATCAATGTGGTTGTGTAATACGTCTTATATTGTATGTCCGGGTTATGAAGATAGATGGGAATTGTTTGATTTAAATGTAAGCTGCCAAGGGGCGATATTCTATTTATTACAGGTGATACTGTATGACATAACAATAGACCGGGGTGCAGGAAGGTAGTCATATTGGATCATTATAAGGAGAATCTGATTCCATCTTATCATATTTGTTGTAATTCACCTCTTCTCATTATTGTTCTACCTGTCTGAACAGACTGAATACAATCAATACACTTGCTGTGTAGCTTCCCCCTCATGTCAGCTGTTGTTCATCAAGGAGGCCTACTGCATGGAGATGGTCACTAAAAGAAGCACCTAAAACCTGAAATGTAGTGAAAAATATAAAACAAATAATGTAACAATTTAGGTAAATGTAACAATACAACAGAGATTGTGATATTCACTAAAATACACTTTGGTTTTGCTTCATAGCAAAATGTAGTTGCTAAATATAGAGAGAACTTTTACCCCCAGGACTGAACTGACCATAATAATGGTGATGGACTTGTGAACTGATATGGTAAAGAGGAGGTAGAACACCTGGCTGAGGTGTGACTGATGATACTGTTCCCATCACAATCGACATGTTTATGGAAGGCACCCTCCATTGTTGGGACTAGGGGTGTCCAACTGTAGCCCTCAGGAATACCAATTTTGCATGATAATCTTAGTATTGGAAGGGACACAACTGCTTACATTAGCAACCATTGCAAGAGTTGCCATAAACATCAACAACGCAACTATTACACAGGTCTGCAAAAAATACATATCAGACCAGTTGGACAACTAAAATACCTTAAGATACATGCATCTGCACAAAGGCAATGGGAGGGAGCATCCGGGCATACCATGAGAGGCCAGTCAATGAGGGGACCCCACAAAGTTGGGGGGGGGGGCAAGCCGCCTGCCCTGTGTAAATACCTGATGTATAGAAAGTATGTAATATTTGAAAACAGTATAATTGGACCCTCTTAATGGTTAATACCACTATGATTATAAAAATCCGAGGAGAGGAGAGGAGAGAAGGGTAGAGATTGGGAAAGAGAGAGAGAACAGGGGAGGAGGATCAGAGAGAGAAGGAGTAGAAATGAGGAAGAAAGAATGGAAAAGAGAGGAAGCGAGAATGGTGGGTAGGGAAGGCAAAGAGAGAAAGGAAAGGGGACAGGATGGGTGAAAGAAAGGAGGGGAAGAGAGAAAAGAGAGGAGAAAGATTGGAAGGGATGGAAAGAGAGAGAGAGAGAGGGTGGAGGAAAGTGAGAGAGTGAAGGGGGGGGGTGTAAAGAAAAGGGAAGAGAAAGAGAAAATGGAAAGAGAGAGAGAGCAGGAAATTGGAGTGGAAGGAGGATGGAGAGGAGAATAGAAAGTTGAGAGGAAAATGGATAAAAAGAGAGAAGGAAAAACAAGGGAGTGAGAGAGAGAACCTCTAATGAGATCATTACAGAGTCACTGCTGACCTTTCATTCTAAAGATTCTATGTACCTGACTGTCCTACACAAGTCTGGTTGTTTTTCTGAGGATTAAAGATGAAGAGATGATGAACCCAATTCATGCAAGAAATATGGCTAAGTGGTTGACTTACTAATGTATGCATATAGGCATGTATTTCTAAACCTGGCGGCTGAACGATTTGCTTGAAATTTCAGTGCAACAGAAAAAGTGTTGTTAGCTCAAACAGGAATTTAGGAGCTCACTGGACTTCTGGCAGGATCAAACTGTATTTTTCTGTACAGAGACACATCAAGAGCACCACCCGGTCCAAGGAGGAGTAACTACTTATATATGTACAAGTTACATCTCCCATGTACCAGGCAGGGGTCTTGTTCATCCATTGGGGATAGTCCAGACTTGTCATCTAAAAAAATTTAAGAAATATTGTTAGAAGAAAATAAAGAAATGATCTGTGAAATGCAAACAAGAAAATTAAATTTATAATGACAAACTGCATGTGGTCAGTTCAACAGTGGTAATATGGTGGGACAAAGAGTAATGACTACACACTTAGATCAGAAATGCTAGTGTGGCTTGTCCCTAAAAGTTTGAATTGTGGAGCTGACTACTACAAAATACATATAGGATCTTTTGATGCTTTAATTTTCTCAAGAAAGCCACATACCTGAGAAAGTTGACCATATGTGATGTTCTTTCAGATGCGCCATCACTCACCAATTCTTCTTTACTCAATGTGTATTTCTGCTCCAATGTGTAAAGAGAATTCATCGTCAAAAATCACTAGTGCCTCTTCCATGTCATCTTTGGGTGGATCTGGAGTCATCTCCGACTGGGATTCAGAAGTGTCTATGATCAACTGGCCAGATGTGGAGCTGAAACTTGACACAATGGATTTGCTGCTCTGGTGGGAGGCCTCACACAAGGGTTCATCAGATTCCAAAGACGAATAGATTTCTATGGCATCTTCATCCTTTTGCCTTGTGGCTAAACCTGGGCTTTCTGCTTTCCAGCTTTCCTTTGTGTATTTCAGCACTTCCGTAGTCCGACTTCTTTTAGTATGGTCAATGGCCAGAAGATCACTAATCATCCTTTGTATCCCAGAGGCGACCTTGGTCAATGCTTCCGGAGGATTCTCACTCTTGACATTGTTTTGCCAGTCAACAAAACCTTGATATTTTTCATCGTCCGGAATGGCATCCTCCCATGGAAGCTCTCCTGTAAGTAGACAACAGATGACTACTCCAAACGCCCACACATCAAGGCTGCCACCTACAACCAGGCCAACTGAAGTGTCAATTTGGAACATTTCTGGAGCCATGAAGGACATGGTGCCACACTTGCCTCGAATCACTGTGCCTTTGACCTTAGCAAGGCCAAAGTCTGTGAGCTTGATGGAATAGCAGTCCCGGTCAAAGACTAAAACATTCTCTGGCTTCACATCCATGTGCACCAGTCCTTTTTCTGACATGAATTCAAGGGCACTTGAAATTTGCACAGAACACCTCTTTACTGCATCTTCTGGAATTCCCACCTAAAAAAATAAAGGGGAACTTCAGATTAATTATCCAGAGATTGGAAATATAGAGTATTTATCCAGAAACAATTAAATGATATGTATAGCTGCAACATTTTTAGTTTTAGACTAGGGATGGATTATTTTGTCATAAGTATATCTGTATGTGCTCAGAACAAGTACGAGTAGTCAGAACAAAAGGCAAGTGAAAATCTTTCAACATGGACACCTCTACTAATGTCAAATAAGAGAGTTTCCCTCACTTCCTGTTGCATCTCTAGGCGAGGAAGTGAAAGGAAATCTTTCCAAAAGGATACAGACAACATAAAATAACTTGACAGGAGTTGTAACTCTTCTTAACTCTATGCAAACCAAAGAAAAAATAATTCTCTATACTTCAATCTTAATGTACTTACATTTGGTATAATCATGGAGAGCAGATCACCAAAAGGTGCCAATTCTTGAATAAATCCAAAGTGGTCGGTGGTGGTGAAGGCGTTGCCATAGCATCTGATGATGTTAGGATGAATGGAAAGTAAGCACGAAATACTGAATTCCCAGAGGAAAGGCCGCTGAGTGGTTTGGTTTTTTTCTGTGACCTTCAATGCCATTCTTCCACCTGTGCAAAAAAAATAAATTTACCTTAGATCAATAACTGGACATTTTAAGCCGGTAATTTCTGGATATTTTACTTGAAAATCATTCTAAAAAGATCTCTTGCACCCAGATGTATTCCTTTCATAAAGATGTCATAAATTCTATCATTGGGCCATATAGGTTCACTCCATATTCCTGCTATTCTTCATTTAAAGTGTTACATGGGAATTCTACTTTACTTCTGCTTATATTTTAGAGTACATCTACAAATCAGTGAGCTTTTGAAAAAAAAGTCTATGTGTTGCAGATCGTATTTACATGCATATACATAAATATTTATAGAGGATATTGAAATGGTGGATAGAATTATTCACTGACCTGTTTTCCTGTCGTTTGCCAAGAATACTTTCCCAAATCCACCTTCTCCAAGTTTCTTCACAATGTGGACGTGCTTCTCTAAGTCTATCTTCTTTAATCCTCGGGAATAGAAGGAGACCTTTCTATCCAGAAGACGTTCCACATAATAAGCACTGGAGGCCATAGTGTCCTGGAGAGAAAAAAAAGAAAAGGATGAAAGTGACCTTACCTTAATGTGGTGAAGATTCCGCTGTGATGAAGTCAAATCAGTTTTCTTTGAGTATTGGGTTCCTCTGCAGATCAACAGCGGACAACGTCACCAAATCTCCAGCTGGTCTGTAGTAGATGAGTATACCAGAATCTCTGGAAGTAGAGTCACTGATTAGAGGAGGGAGAGGCCCGCTTTATACAAGGGAGATGGGCGGGAAAGGCAGAGAAGGGAGGTTTTTGATTGGTTGACTTCTAATAGAAATGTTGTGTAAATAAACCCTGACTGTTGTTGCTGATTTGCATATTAAAAGGTTTTCTGGAGAATAGGTGATACAATTAAACATGATGAAACCCAAGAATGTTGAAACTTTACTGAATTTTAAAATGAAACTTTCCACCATATTAACAATGAAATGGAAAATTAGTTTTATTTTATAAGATTTATATTTTTAGAAGAACTTAGAATTTTAAAATAACTAATGCAAGAGTGAGTACTAACCAGATAATGAAATATGAAAAAAATGAAACAAATCTCATTGTCACAATGGCTGTAGGTTCTTACTGTTCTTTTATACCATTAGGTCTTATTTCTGGCAGCATTGTACACCAATGGGGTTAGTTTAAAAATGACTTGATTGAAAATAAAAAATAAATGACTATAAACTGTAATCAATAGAAAACGAGTTTGCAGGATTAAAAGGACCTGTCAGGATAGAAATATTGGAGCTTCCATGTCTGAGCTTATTTCTGGAGATTCATCTCCAAACATCCTCATCATTTCTTCACTACTTGGTGGGTCAGTGACCTAGAACAAGCCATGTGTAGATCAAGTAATGGAAAATATCATACTGACATGATGTTCTGGGTGAATGACAAACCAAGTGTTGAGGCAAGGAACCCAGATCTGTAGATATTTAGATATCCCATAAATATGTTGGAAGAACCATTAAAAACAATTCAATTGAATGGGGAGGATATCAGAAGGCATTTTTGGGTTTAATTTGATATGTTTAAAAATGTGCTCAATTTACTTCAATTTCTTAGGTTTGTGTTTTTGTTGGTGACATAATTTTATGAGAAAGAAGCAATTTCTGCCACTGACACCAATGATCTTTTCAAGCTATCTGTAGGGGGCATTTTCTTCCATTGACCACAAATGTAAGGAACATTCTTCCCACTGACCATCACACTAATGTACACGGAGCTGAAGCTCTATCTATTATTAGCAGAGGTTCTCTGAGACTTGGAAGTTATGTCAAAGGTTCCTCCTTGTTGAAAAAGTTGAGAATGGATGGCATAGACACTCTTTCTACAAAATGTAAATCATTTAGATTTGTATATGACAATGTTCAGCTTAAAGTGGAATTACACATAATGGTCCCCATGAGTTACAATCTACGTTTATGTGACATCTCCATTGACAGATGTAAATAATCTGATAACAAGAAATGTATTTTATTTAGAGTTTGATGGATGTGGTTGTGTAATATGTTGTCTTATCTGTCCAAGTTCTGAAGAAAGATGGGAATTGTTTGATATTCTATTATTAATTACAGGTGATACTGTATGCCTGAAAGTGTGACAATAGGCAGAGACTATCCAGTGCCTGGGTAGTTATCTAGACAATGGGATCCAAATCTTTGTTTTCCAGATATCCATTTCAAAGGATCCTCTTGGTTAGATATGCAATAAGGGTGTCCAGCCTTCCAGGAATGCATAACTTGACCATTGGAGACCCTGTAATTCTTGCTCCAAAAAAATGTGCTGAAAGGTTGCTGAGACAATGAACTCTCTGAGATCTATTATCTCTAGTGGTATAATTTAGTAAAGTATATTGATTGGGTAACTTAATTTGTGACCACTTGTCAGAACACTCAACTGAGGGTTTCAGTGCAACATAGTGGGTATTAGAAGACCTCCAAAACAAACAGGGAGGATACACCACAGAATTGTTTTTCAATATTTAGATCTCCCATAAATATATTGGAAGAACCATTAAACACAGTTCAATTTAATGGGGAGGATATCAGTAGTGGGAATTTTTGGTTTAATTGCTTTGTTTAAAATGTGCTCAACTTACTTCAGTTTCTTGGGTTTGTGTTTTTGTTGGTGACATATTTTTATTAAGAAGGAACAGAAAGATTGTTTTTTTTTGTTAAAGTTTTTACTTATTTTTTTCTCAGTATGGTTTTTTTTTTTATAAGGCAAAAAAGCTTGACTTTTTTTAATAAAAGCATTAACAGTTTTTTCATTATTGAAATTTTGTGTCACCTAAATGCATTGGGGTTGATTTATTAAAACTGGAAAGTGAAAAATCTGGTGCAACTTTGCATGGCAGCCAATCAGCTTCTAACTTCAGCTCGTTCAGTTAAGCTTTGACAAAAAAACCTGGAAGCTGATTGGTTTCTATGCAGGGATGCACCAGATTTTGCACTCTCCAGTTTTACTAAATCAACCCCATTGCATTTTGCAGGAAAGTGAAACTAGAAGAAACTTATGGAGATGATTTTAATGTTTTAAGCATTCTCATTGCTGGGAAAGTGGAAATTAATTCATTACTTCCAATTATTTTAAATAGATGAGTTTTGGTCTTTCTGTGCAAGGCTAAAAAACGTTCTAGGGTATGGAGCTGTGTATGTGTGGTCAGTTTAGCAGATACGTATTTGTTGGATTGTGTTTTTAATATCTGTTACATCTAGAATACATTATTATAAGTTGAGGATGACTTTTGAGGTGTACTGCCCCCCTAACATTGGCTGTTGAATGGGTTGTGGTAGTTATTAGCATAACACTGCCAATGTTTACTGTTCCTATTGTCTTCCTGGGGGGGTCCACCTGTACTATTGTTCATTCCATGCTTACTGTACATACAGGATCCCATCACCATTGTTCATCATGTCCCCTCTGTCTATTGACTATCAGGTGTTGGCTATTCAAAGTAGACACCATTGTTATTCTAAATTTTGTGCCTCAATCCTTTCTATGGAATATTCCAGTCTTAGAACATTGTGGGATACGTTTTTTTTATTTGGTGGTGGTGTACTGTTGAATAGCTACTAAAAATTTTGAGCTTTATGGAGAAGTTGATGGACAAGATTGGTAAAGTTGAAGAAAGGACTGAAATGATAAAAGTAATGAAGGAAGCCCATGGCACCAGACACAGGAGGATGTGAAATTAAGGCTTATCGATAAAATTCAGTAAATGTGCTGGAAAGACAAGGCTAACATTTGCTGCTGTTGGATGGTTGAGCAATGTGAATATTTAAAGGTTCAAAAAGAAGAACTTTGACTGAGTATCTTTGGATACCCAGGCCTCCTATCCCTCTTGCATTGATCTGTATTGTTGCTGTATTGTCTCCCGTTATATTGTAAAGCGCTGAGCAAACTGCTGGCGCTATATAAATCCTGTATAATAATAATAATTTGTGCTCACACTAAAAAAGTATAATTTCAGGAAGTCAAGAAAGCTGATCCAAAGGACTTAACTAAGTCAGCTATACCAAATTAAAATCTTTATGGAAGGATGTTCAAGAAAAAAGTGCAACATGATCAGATCGCATTTCAGACTTATTTATTATTGGACTGCTGAGAACTGTGATCTGTGATTTTTTTTTTTCTTTTGTGATTATGAATTTAGTACATCCAGAGCAAATGATGGACTACAGATATTGAGATCCAGATCTATGGAAAAGAGATCACAGAGCTGTACTGGAGTCTACCTCCATGCTGGCTGCCAATGGGGTCCAATCTGCCTCCATTCTACCTGGCTATGGGGTCTAGTCCCCCTCCCTGCTGCCTTCCAAAGGGGTCCAATGGGTCAGTAGACTTCATTTTGTGCTTAAAGAGTCTTCAGAATACAAAGGCAAAACTATAAATCGTAAAGGAGATTGCATATAAACCATTATTACATGTGTGGTCTGGTTTTACTGGCTACAAGGGGGTGACTGTTACAATAGGAGTTTATGTGAAATCTCCATTGGTAGATATCAATAGTTCTTGTCCTGGACTAGGTCACTTACAGACCATTTACCGTGATCTACCAGTGAGCCAAATTAATATGAGAATACGTGCACGTGGAAGTAAGACACTGACACTTCGCAGTAATGCCAAGTTCCTAAAATTCTGTTTTATTGAGGAACTAACAGTATCATTTATAGGGCATATGATGCAGGCAAAGCATATACATTGATTGGGTGAAAAGTCCACTGGGTTTCTGCGTGTTCGTCCATCCGTGTTGATACCTTCCAATCATTGTCCCCAAAGAGACTCATTCCCTTTTATGGGGGTTGTTTACATTAAAAGATACTTTTCTCCTAATGAGTCACCAAGGGTGAGACTCCGGATGAAGGCGCCATCTTAATTATCATCATTGTTCTGTCAACCTATATCTGATTGTTTACTTAAGAGAGTAAGGAATTTAAAGAGCAAGATACAGACAGTAGCAAGACTATAAAATTGTCATTTTACTGATCATCTAATAAAACGTGGGCTGTCAATCACAATCCACTACAATCCCCCCTTAAAATGGCTATTTTATTCCTGACTGTCCCTATATCTTCTGATGTCCTAACTGCCTGGTGGCCCTCCCTCTGGAACTCTTTTAAGACGCATATAGAGCCCCTGAGTGGCTAATCCATCCCTAGAGTCTCGATACGTCCTGAGAAGGCCACAGTCAGGCACTGTCTTTCCCTGCTTATAGTTGCCTGTTAGGGGGGGGAAATTTGTAGCATTCCCTTTTTTTTTATAAGTCTGAAATATGATGATCAGGGGCCATAGTCTGTAAGGGAGTATAGGATTCCCTTTCTTCACGGGGATGTTCAACATTGTTATAGTTCAGGAATGTAGGGGAGATCTCGTTCACAGCTTTTCCTATTAGCCTCTTAATGCAAGGGATCACACAGCAGGCGACTATTGCCATTAGAATGATAATACCCAGGATAACCACCCCTGCTTGGGCGAGGGCTTTCTGCCAGCCACTCAGCCATCCAAACCACTGATCCCAGGGATGTGTAATACCAGAGTTTTCCTTAAGCTCATTTGACAGGTCCTCCAACCTCTTGATGGCCAGTGTCACCTTCCCATTTGGGCCTGTGTTATCTGGGATATACGTACAGCAGGTCATGGTCTTTGGTATCATTTTACAGACCCCCCCTTTTTCAGCTAATAACATATCGAGTGTCATACGATTTTGAAAGACCATGTTAGAAGTAGCCTCCAACTGCTCTGCTATCCCCTTTAGGGCATCTCGTGTGTAGTTTACAAACCGTTGTTGATTATAGTAGATGTAGTTTATCCAATCTACATTCTTGTTCTCAGTGATGAAGAGGAATAGGGATTCAAATCCCGCGGCCACCTGGTCTCTGGCCTTGAATTCATCGGGTACCCCCCTTGGGACTCCTATCGCATCTATATAGACATGGGGGTCAAAACTCCCTTGTGGGGCACTTCGTTTGTGCTTGGTTGCATGGGGGGGGTTAGGCGGCCCCTTAAGTAATGGATCTGAGAGGATGTGCAATGGCATTATGGCATTGGCAAGGGTACATTCCCCTCTCCATTTCCCTATCAGTCGGGTCCTAATCTTCTGATCACCACAGATCCAGAATATATCCCCCAATGACATGACCTGGTTCTGGGTGAGATCTGACCGGGCTGTACTATAAGCAGCACAGAATCCCTTTGTGAAGTTCCCCAGAAACCTTCCTCCTCCCTCATAGTTGGCATAGCAGGTATAATTACCGGGATATATAGTTAAACCATTTGGGGCCTTTTCGTCTCCTTGGATTAAGGGGTAACGCTTCTTCCAGTCCTCACATAAAGACTGGTTCGTAGAGACGTTAGTATACAGGCTTAAGACACACTCCTCTATGGAATCTGGTAGGGTTAGTGGCACCGTCCCCAGATGTGGTCTGGCATGCCCACACACATAGCAGTTGGACTTATTATGCGAGTTTGCATTGTATCTCATCCATTCTAACCACAGATTAGTGTCTGAGAGGCCGGTTTCTACTGCTATAGTATCTTCGTATGTAGGGTTTGCTATGGCCACCATCTCTGCCAACGTTTTGATCTTTGGCATAAGTGGGTTCTAGGTGGGAGCAGTATCTCTGGAAGATTTCCATCGGTTTGATCTATACATATCCCTTATCCGGAATTGTCCCATCACTCCCCCATGTCCCCAGTATCCCAACCAGTAAAGCCCCTCATCTCCTGGGCTGGGGTTCTCTATGGTGAGGGTGAGTGGCATAGTTCTCCCTGTTGGGTTTTCATATGAACATGTGCCTTTTTTAAATATAGTCAATCTATCAATTAGGCTCTTCCCATTTTTATCTTTGCGGTTTAAGGCACTTAGCGGTTTATACCCCCAGTCAGGCCCCGTATTCCATCCTACTGAGCCCCAGTATCTGCATTTGTCTCCCCAATAGTCATCCGTCACACATATATATATACTACTGGAGTGATCCTGATACGTAGTACACTGCCAAGGTTGTTTCGGACAAGGTGCTATGAAGCAGAAGTCAAAGGCAAAAGGGTGCTGGAAGAATTGTACCAAAATGTTATCAGGCCACTCTGTTCGGGTGTCCCACCTTCCCTTGTGATTGCCACTCTTTGTCCCCTACCCATTCCCGAAAGCACATACAAAAGGATATATGTGTATAGTCTCATGTTTCTAGTTGTCTTCTGGGGGTGCAACTTTCTTGCAGTGAGAGGCGTGGATCCAGGTACTCTTTCCTTCTAGCTTCACTGAGGTGGCCGTCACCAGAAGCACCTGGAAAGGACCGTCATATCTGGGTTCCAATGTGTGTTTCCGCAGAAACTTCTTGACCAAGACCCAGTCTCCAGGTTGCAAAGTGTGCGTTCCAGTGTCCGCCTCAGGATCTGGAATGGAGGAGAAAACTTGCGCATGGATATTAGTCAACACACGTGCCAAAGATATCACATACTTTGTCAACGAGTCAGACTGCAACTGTAATTGTTGAGGATAGTAGGTACCCAGTCTAGGGGCGGACCCAAACAAAATCTCATAGGGAGACAACCCATGACTTCCCCTTGGTGTGTATCTAACGCTGAAAAGAGCAATAGGCAAGCTGTCCGGCCATCCCATGCCTACCTCTTGGGCCATTTTTAACATTCTTGACTTCAGGACCCCATTTAGGCGCTCTACCTTCCCACTACTCTGGGGATGATAGGGTGTGTGAAACGCAAGTGTGACCCCCAGAGCCCCCCAGATCTCTTTCGTGACATTGGCAGTAAAAGCCGGTCCCTGATCGCTTCCAACCACCTCGGGCACTCCATATCTGCAGACTATCTCCGTGAGCAGCTTCTTGGCAGTGGTTCTTGCCGTCTGGTTGGTTACTGCGAATGCCTCTGGCCATCCTGAGAACATATCCACCACCACTAGGGCATATTCAAATCGTCCACTCTTTGGCATCTGGATATGATCTATCTGGATCCTCTGAAATGGATATAGTGCCCTAGCCAGATGCTTGCTTGGAGGTTTCTCAGGTCTTCCAGGATTGCACTTGGCACATACAACACAAGACTTACAGAATCTGTCTGTGTAAGCCGTAATTCCGGGTGCCACATAGTATTTACTGATCAAAGAGTTCATTAGCATCTTGGACAGGTGTGACGCTCCATGTGCCCACTGCACTGTTGCCGGATATAAGGATCGGGGGAGCAAAACCTTCTTCCCCACCACCCAAAATCCTTTGTCCTCAACTGCTCCTTTCTGCATCCATTCCTTCCTTTCTTCTTCTGAAGCATTATCCTGGCTTCCTGGAGTTGGTTGTCCTTGGGCTGATGAATTAACACAGACATCACCTCACTGCACATCTCTTCACCCTCTTCCTGCTCCCTGACCGCAGCTTGCTTAGCAGCCATGTCTGCCAGATGATTTCCTTTTGCTTCCATAGTGGTCAATTTACCGTGGGCCTTCACCTTCAGTATGGCTACTTGGGCTGGTAGTAAAAGTGCTTCCATAAGGTGGTTGATCGCCTTTCCATGCTTTACAGGAGTCCCAGCTGCCGTGAGAAAGCCCCTCATTTTCCAGATTAGGCCAAAATCCAGTGCAACCCCCGGTGCATATCTGGAGTCCGTGTAAATGTTAGCTGTCTGTCCTTTTGTTAATTCACAGGCTTTGGTGAGGGCCCTTAGTTCAGCCTCCTGCGCAGACATGAAAGGTGGAAGAGGTCTAGCTTGCAGTACCATTGTGTCGGTAGTCACAGCATATCCAGTGTGGTAGGTGCCAGCATTATCTGCAAAACGGGATCCATCCACAAAAAGTATTAGGTCAGGATTTGATAGGGGCGTATCATGGACTGTTGGTAGGTGTGTAGTTTCTGCCTGCATAAGTTCCAAACAGTCATGTACCACATCCTCTGGTGCCATGTCTTTGGTGTCTTCTTCTACTTCGTCTACCCCCCCCCCCCTGGAAGAGGGAGAAGAGTTGCAGGGTTTATCTGGGTGCATCTGACCAGGGTGACATGATCAGGTAAAAGAAGGGAGCCTTGCAGTCGCAGATGCCTGGCGGCAGATAGATGTTTTGGTTGGGTTTGGTTCAGTATTGCGGTAATGTCATGGGGGGCCAGAAGTGTGAGTGGATGTCCTAAGACCAAATCTGCCATTTTATCCAGAAGAAGATGAGCAGCAAAAACAGCCCTCAGACAGGAGGGACCACCTCGTGCAACCGGGTCTAGCCTGCAGGAGTAATAACCCAGAGGCCGGAGGCGACCCCCATGGCGTTGTGCCAGAACTCCTGTTGCATGACCCTGTCTCTCAGCCACAAAAAGCTTGAAGGGCTCATCATAATCTGGTAGACCTAATGCAGGTGCAGTGGAGATGGCTTTTTTCAGGCGATGGAAATCAAGTACAGCTTCTTCTGTCAGGGAAAAGGGTTCAGATTTCAGGGCATCATAAAGGGACTGCATCAAGACGGAAGCTTCTGGGATCCAGGAACGACAATAGGAAACCAACCCTAGAAAAGCATGCAGGGTTTTTGGTCCCTGAGGTATTGGGACATTCTGGATAGCCCGTACTCTATCCGGTGTGAGGTGACGAGTGGCTTGGGAAATGCAATGTCCCAAGAAAATGACAGAAGTTTGGCACCACTGTAACTTGTCCTTAGAAACCTTGCAGCCCTGTTCAGCCAGGTGGTGGAGGAGGCTCAGAGAGGCGATTTTTCCTTCAGAATGGTTGGTGGCACATAGGAGCAAGTCATCCACATATTGGAGCACTATGACTTCCGGGTGTGACTGTTGCCAGGTGCTGAGGATAGTTGTCATGGCCTTTGTAAATTGGCTTGGCGAATTTTGGGCCCCTTGGGGCATAACTCTCCAGGTATACTGTCGGCCAGCATGGGTAAAGGCGAAGAGATACATGCAAGAGGGGTCCAGCGGAACACTGAAGAAGGCATTTGCCAAGTCAATAACTGTGAACACTTGGGCTGTGGGAGGTACCCCTGCAAGCAGGGTGTGGGGGTTTGGTACAATGGGGGTTTCCAAAATAGTTGCCTCATTGACTGCCCTCAGATCTTGAACCATGCGATATTTGGTGGGCTCACCTTTTGGAGTTCTTTTCTTCACTGGGAAAAGGGGTGTATTGCATGGGGACACACAGGGAATTAATGCCCCATTTTCCAGAAGTATATTGACTTGTTTGGAGATGGCGTCCATCTGGGCTTGCTTCAGAGGGTATTGAGGCTTCCGTGGCAATGGTGCTCCAGGCTTAAGCTGGACTAACACTGGAGCAACTTTCAGATGGCCAATATCCTCAGGGCCGGTGGACCAAAGAGTGAGTGGCAGCTCCTGTAAGGCCTGTTCTACATGGTCTGGCAAGGGGTGGCCTGAAACTTCTTGTAGAGACATCATCAGTGGTAATGAACATAGAGCCGAGGTGTCTTCCTCTCCCAAGGGGGTGGAGAGCTGAATGGTGCCATCTGGTTGGTAGGATATAGTTGCTTGCAACCTGGACAAGACATCAGCTCCCAGCAGATTCAACGGGCAAGTATTTGACACCACAAAACGAGACATAAGATTGGGTAAGGTGCCGATATGTAGAGGTTTTGTAAGCCAACTGCGTTGTGGGCAGCCGTCTACTCCAACGCAGGAAACATCAATGTTTGAGAGGTATGTTTCATTGGGTAAATCTTCTCTCCGCAAAACGCTTCTGGCTGCACCTGTGTCCACTAAGAATTGTGTAGGATGTCCCTCGATGGGGACATTGACCTGTGCTAGGGGCCCACTAGCACAATATCCATGAGAAGAAACTGTCATAAGGGGAGTGGACACAGGTTTGCCCCTGTCCTATTGGAGAAGGTTTAGATGTTCTTGGGTAGGACCTGTGCGTGGGGGTCCTGGAAGCGGTGGAGGTGGTGGCATTGCAGACTCTTCCCACCCTGAGTTGTAGTCATTGGGTCGTCGTGAACGTCTGGGAGCTCTGCATTCCCTTCTGAAATGTCCCGGTTTTCCACAGTTGAAGCAGATAAGTGGGTTTCTTCTGGAGACCTGCTCTCCAGCCGACAGCATGAGTGGTGTCGGCTTCCGGGCCACCTGGGCGGTCTCTAGACCTTTTGCCACCAATAGCAGTATATCCAGGTGGAGGGTACGGTACTCTGGACGGGCAGTGATCAAACCCTTGCGAACAGACTCCTTTAGTCCTGATACAAATGCAGAGGCCAGCATTTGAGTATGTACCTTGTTATGGACACTGAATCCCAGGTCTGTAAACACCTGTGTTAGTCTGGTATGGAACTTTTCCACCGACTCAGTCTTGTCTTGGGTAATGTCCTGCAATGTGGTTGCCTGGTCCGCCAGTCTCTCTCTGGCCCACTGCTGCAACTGGTCACAGAAAGAAATTCCCGAGGCATAAGTGGTGTCCTCATTTGGCTTTACTCTGGTGAGATCCTTTTCCATTATAGGCCAATATGCATCCCCAGCCTTGATCTCACACAGACTGACCAAATCCCTCCAGGCTGTGGAATAGGTCTTGTGGATCTGGGCTATGCGCCGGTAAAAAGGCATCGGGTGTTTCTCCGGGTCCGGGAGAGTTGTGACTAGTGCGGAGGCTTGGGACGGAGTGAAGGCCACATACATGATAGGAGCATTAGGTAGGTTGGGCACCGGGCGGGGATGGTCTTCTTCAGATCCTTGGGGGCGATAGACAGGATTGTGGTAAGTGGAAGAAAAGGGATGAGGTGCTGAGTCTGCTCCCATTCCAGACTCATACATAGATAATTTTTGACGATGGGGTTGTGTGGTTGGGGGAAGTTGAACGAGTGGTTTGCTTTCTGGACCATGGCCTTCTGAGAACGGATCATTCTGTTGGGAACAAATGGAAACAGCATCATCCTCTCGGGTACCCTGGCGGACTGCCGCAGCCACTGTCTTTTCTTGAGCCCATCCTCTTCTGTCTGGCAGAGAGGTAGGGGTTACCACATCTGTAAAATTCCAGCCCTGCCATTCTGTGGGTGTCTTCAGTTCAACTTGGGCTGAAGCCTCTGTTTGTTTTGGTGGTGGTGGTACTACAGGCATTAGGGGTGTGTGGAGGGCCGAAGGTGGTTGGGAGCCAGAGACAGTAAGCACTGGGCACAAGGTGGTAGCTGGTATGAGGTGTGTATGGTGTATCGGTGTACTAAGCCCAGAGTCAACATGGCTTCCGGTGGCCTCACTGGGCGCCGCCATCTTTGAAGAGGGCGGAAGCGGAAGGGGCAGGGGGCCGGAGGCGGAAATGGAGGTGACTGAGTTGGAAGCATCGGATGTTGCATAGTCAGCTTCCGGTCACATCCCTTGCAAATCTCCTCCCACCCCGGATTCTTAACTGAACACCCCTTACATATCCGGAGGTTCTGACTACACGGTATGCAAAAATCTGGACTCTCGGGGTGGGGCCTTCCTGTATTTCCACATGCCTCGCACCTCTAGGACGGGCCGTCATCATAGGGGGGCGGCGCCTTGCCGGGCGCATCTCCTTTCCTGTAATATACATATACAACTCCCCTGTCCTGATTCAGTTTTTGCTCCACCCACCCCTCCTGGTGTAGGGTGCGGGCCACATTAAACCAAGTTTCTGCTGTCTTTAACATGTTATATTTCAGTAGAAGCCCTTTCTTCTCTTTACACAGCTTTCTCCAGTCCTCCGCCTGCAACCTCCCACCATTTTTACATGTTCCACCCAGCTTGTTTAACTGTTTTAACTTTTTTACATACTCTGGTCCCTCTCTCTCCTCCACCAGTTCACAAGCAAACGAACTGTTCTCTGGCTTTATAAGTTTCTGTCCCATTTTGTTTTACTTCCCTCCCGGGGACCCTAAGGTGGTCCCCAAAGCCGTCACTCTCTCTTGTTCTGAAAGTGCTGTGTCGTGAGACGTTTAAGCGCAGCACTTGCCCCCCCTGCTTCTCCTCCAGTAACTTCCCTATTTTTCAGCTACACTGAGAATAATGTACATTAACCCTGTAAACCAATATATCAGGAGCTACGATTGTCACTGTACTTCTTTGCACCAATCCTCACTCTTTCGCGGTGTACACCAAACATTAATCCACATACACAGTGTGATCATGACATAGTATTTCAGACACGCCTGTCGGGAGTAAAATGTTTTTTTTTTTTTTTTTTAGTTTTCTTTTTCCCCCACAAGCCAATCCCTGGCTGTGGTTATTTTTTCCCTCGAGTCACCATTACTGCGACTACGAGTTTCCCCTCGACAGTCACCATCACCGCGACTGCGAGTGCCCGGCACCCTCTCTCAAATCAGAGTGTATCCTGTCCACTCCTGACGAGGAATATTTTGCCGTAATTCTCCCCTCCCTCACAGGCGCATCAACAACAACCCAACCAATCACACTGGTACACACAGACAATACAAAAGACAAGACATATCACACTGGTAGATGACGTTACACTGACAGGTGGGTTCAAAGGAGCCCCGGGCAAGTATACCTGTCACTTTGCTGATCAACGGACAGCCAGACGGGTGAGTAGTCCCGCTGGGCAATTCCAGACTACGCAGGTAAGGAATTATTAGACATAAAAATTCACTTACCGCTTTCGGAGGTGATCAGTCTCCGCGTCTGGAATGCTCCACGGTCCCCCTCATCCACTCTGGGTCGGGCTGAGCCGGTGTTCAGAACCCGGGCCCCACGTTGGGCGCCAAATGTCCTGGACTAGGTCACTTACAGACCATTTACCGTGATCTACCAGTGAGCCAAATTAATATGAGAATACGTGCACGTGGAAGTAAGACACTGACACTTCGCAGTAATGCCAACTTCCTAAAATTCTGTTTTATTGAGGAACTAACAGTATCATTTATAGGGCATATGATGCAGGCAAAGCATATACATTGATTGGGTGAAAAGTCCACTGGGTTTCTGCGTGTTCGTCCATCCGTGTTGATACCTTCCAATCATTGTCCCCAAAGAGACTCATTCCCTTTTATGGGGGTTGTTTACATTAAAAGATACTTTTCTCCTAATGAGTCACCAAGGGTGAGACTCCGGATGAAGGCGCCATCTTAATTATCATCATTGTTCTGTCAACCTATATCTGATTGTTTACTTAAGAGAGTAAGGAATTTAAAGAGCAAGATACAGACAGTAGCAAGACTATAAAATTGTCATTTTACTGATCATCTAATAAAACGTGGACTGTCTATCACAATCCACTACATTCTTGTACTAAGAAATATATACTAGCTAGAGTTTGATCAATGTGGTTGTGTAATATGTCTTATATTGTATGTCCGGGTTCTGAAGATAGAAGGGAATTGTTTGATTTTAATGTAAGCTGCCAAGGGGCGATATTCTATTAATTACAGGTGATACTGTATGACATAACAATAGATCGGGTTGCAGGAAGGTAGTCATATTGGCTCATTATAAGGAGAATCTGATTCCATCTTATCATATTTGTTGTAATTCACCTCTTCTCATTATTGTTCTACCTGTCTGAACAGACTGAATACAATCAATACACTTGCTGTGTAGCTTCCCCCTCATGTCAGCTGTTGTTCATCAAGGAGGCCTACTGCATGGAGATGGTCACTAAAAGAAGCACCTAAAATCTGAAATGTAGTGAAAAATATAAAACAAATAATGTAACAATTTAGGTAAATGTAACAATACAATAGAGATTGTGATATTCACTAAAATACACTTTGGTTTTGCTTCATAGCAAAATGTAGTTGCTAAATATAGAGAGAACTTTTACCCCCAGGACTGAACTGACCATAATAATGGTGATGGACTTGTGAACTGATATGGTAAAGAGGAGGTAGAACACCTGGCTGAGGTGTGACTGATGATACTGTTCCCATCACAATGGACATATTTATGGAAGCCACCCTCCATTGTTGGGACTAGGGGTGTCCAACTGTGGCCCTCAGGACTGCCAATTTTGCATGATAATCTTAGTATTGGAAGGGACACAACTGCTTACATTAGCAACCATTGCAAGAGTTGCCATAAACATCAACAACGCAACTATTACACAGGTCTGCAAAAAATACATATCAGACCAGTTGGACAACTAAAATACCTTAAGATACATGCATCTGCACAAAGGCAATGGGAGGGAGCATCCGGGCATACCATGAGAGGCCAGTCAATGAGGGGACCCCACAAAATTGGGGGGGGGGCGGGGGCAAGCCGCCTGCCCTGTATAAATACCTGATGTATAGAAAGTATGTAATATTTGAAAACAGTATAATTGGACCCTCTTAATGGTTAATACCACTATGATTATAAAAATCCGAGGAGAGGAAAGGAGAGGAGAGGAGAGAAGGGTAGAGATTGGGAAAGAGAGAGAGAACAAGGGAGGAGGATGAGAGAGAGAAGGAGTAGAAATGAGGAAGAAAGAATGGAAAAGAGAGGAAGCGAGAATGGTGGGTAGGGAAGGCAAAAAGAGAAAGGAAAGGGGACAGGATGGGTGAAAGAAAGGAGGGGAAGAGAGAAAAGAGAGGAAAAAGATTGGAAGGGATGGAAAGAGAAAGAGAGAGGGTGGAGGAAAGTGAGAGAGTGAAGGGGGGGGGGTAAAGAGAGGGGAAGAGAAAGATAAAATGGAAAGAGAGAGCAGGAAATTGGAGTGGAAGGAGGATGGAGAGGACAATAGAAATTTGAGAGGAAAAGGGGTAAAAAGAGAGAAGGAAAAACAAGGGATTGAGAGAGAGAACCTCTAATGAAATCATTACAGAGTCACTGCTGACCTTTCATTCTAAAGATTCTATGTACCTGACTGTCCTAAACAAGTCTGGTTGGTTTTCTGAGGATTAAAGATGAAGAGATGATGAACCCAATTCATGCAAGAAATATGGCTAAGTGGTTGACTTACTAATGTATGCATATAGGCATGTATTTCTAAACCTGGCGGCTGAAAGATTTGCTTGAAATTTCAGTGCAACAGAAAAAGTGTTGTTAGCTCAAACAGGAATTTAGGAGCTCACTGGACTTCTGGCAGGATCAAACTGTATTTTTCTGTACAGAGACACATCAAGAGCACCACCCGGTGCAAAGGAGGAGTAACTACTTATATATGTACAAGTTACATCTCCCATGTACCAGGCAGGGGTCTTGTTCATCCATTGGGGATAGTCCAGACTTGTCATCTAAAAAAATTAAAGAAATATTGTTAGAAGAAAATAAAGAAATGATCTGTGAAATGCAAACAAGAAAATTAAATTTATAATGACAAACTGCATGCGGTCAGTTAAACAGTGGTAATATGGTGGGACAAAGAGTAATGACTACACACTTAGATCAGAAATGCTAGTGTGGCTTGTCCCTAAAAGTTTGAATTGTGGAGCTGACTACTACAAAATACATATAGGATCTTTTGATGCTTTAATTTTCTCAAGAAAGCCACATACCTGAGAAAGTTGACCATATGTGATGTTCTTTCAGATGTGCCATCACTCACCAATTCTTCTTTACTCAATGTGTATTTCTGCTCCAATGTGTAAAGAGAATTCATCGTCAAAAATCACTAGTGCCTCTTCCATGTCATCTTTGGGTGGATCTGGAGTCATCTCCGACTGGGATTCAGAAGTGTCTATGATCAACTGGCCAGATGTGGAGCTGAAACTTGACACAATGGATTTGCTGCTCTGGTGGGAGGCCTCACACAAGGGTTCATCAGATTCCAAAGACGAATAGATTTCTATGGCATCTTCATCCTTTTGCCTTGTGGCTAAACCTGGGCTTTCTGCTTTCCAGCTTTCCTTTGTGTATTTCAGCACTTCCGTAGTCCGACTTCTTTTAGTATGGTCAATGGCCAGAAGATCACTAATCATCCTTTGTATCCCAGAGGCGACCTTGGTCAATGCTTCCGGAGGATTCTCACTCTTGACATTGTTTTGCCAGTCAACAAAACCTTGATATTTTTCATCGTCCGGAATGGCATCCTCCCATGGAAGCTCTCCTGTAAGTAGACAACAGATGACTACTCCAAACGCCCACACATCAAGGCTGCCACCTACAACCAGGCCAACTGAAGTGTCAATTTGGAACATTTCTGGAGCCATGAAGGACATGGTGCCACACTTGCCTCAAATCACTGTGCCTTTGACCTTAGCAAGGCCAAAGTCTGTGAGCTTGATGGAATAGCAGTCCCGGTCAAAGACTAAAACATTCTCTGGCTTCACATCCATGTGCACCAGTCCTTTTTCTGACATGAATTCAAGGGCACTTGAAATTTGCACAGAACACCTCTTTACTGCATCTTCTGGAATTCCCACCTAAAAAAATAAAGGGGAACTTCAGATTACTTATCCAGAGATTGGAAATATAGAGTATTTATCCAGAAACAATTAAATGATATGTATAGCTGCAACATATTTAGTTTTAGACTAGGGATGGATTATTTTGTCATAAGTATATCTGTATGTGCTCAGAACAAGTACGAGTAGTCAGAACAAAAGGCAAGTGAAAATCTTTCAACATGGACACCTCTACTAATGTCAAATAAGAGAGTTTCCTCTCACTTCCTGTTGCATCTCTAGGCGAGGAAGTGAAAGGAAATCTTTCCAAAAGGATACAGACAACATAAAATAACTTGACAGGAGTTGTAACTCTTCTTAACTCTATGCAAACCAAAGAAAAAATAATTCTCTATACTTCAATCTTAATGTACTTACATTTGGTATAATCATGGAGAGCAGATCACCAAAAGGTGCCAATTCTTGGATAAATCCAAAGTGGTCGGTGGTGGTGAAGGCGTTGCCATAGCATCTGATGATGTTAGGATGAATGGAAAGTATACACGAAATACTGAATTCCCAGAGGAAAGACCGCTGAGTGGTTCGGTTTTTTTCTGTGACCTTCAATGCCATTCTTCCACCTGTGCAAAAAAAATAAATTTATCTTAGATCAATGACTGGACATTTTAAGCCGGTAATTTCTGGATATTTTACTTGAAAATCATTCTAAAAAGATCTCTTGCACCCAGATGTATTCCTTTCATAAAGATGTCATAAATTCTATCATTGGGCCATATAGGTTCACTCCATATTCCTGCTATTCTTCATTTAAAGTGTTACATGGGAATTCTACTTTACTTCTGCTTATATTTTAGAGTACATCTACAAATCAGTGAGCTTTTGAAAAAAAAGTCTATGTGTTGCAGATCGTATTTACATGCATATACATAAATATTTATAGAGGATATTGAAATGGTGGATAGAATTATTCACTGACCTGTTTTCCTGTCGTTTGCCAAGAATACTTTCCCAAATCCACCTTCTCCAAGTTTCTTCACAATGTGGACGTGCTTCTCTAAGTCTATCTTCTTTAATCCTCGGGAATAGAAGGAGACCTTTCTATCCAGAAGACGTTCCACATAATAAGCACTGGAGGCCATAGTGTCCTGGAGAGAAAAAAAAGAAAAGGATGAAAGTGACCTTACCTTAATGTGGTGAAGATTCCACTGTGATGAAGTCAAATCAGTTTTCTTTGAGTATTGGGTTCCTCTGCAGATCAGCTCCGGACAACGTCACCAAATCTCCAGCTGGGCTGTAGTAGATGAGTATACCGGAATCTCTGGAAGTAGAGTCACTGATTAGAGGAGGGAGAGGCCCGCTTTATACAAGGGAGATGGGCGGGAAAGGCAGAGAAGGGAGGTTTTTGATTGGCTGACTTCTAATAGAAATGTTGTGTAAATAAACCCGGAATGTTGTTGCTGATTTGCATATTAAAAGGTTTTCTAGAGAATAGGTGATACAATTAAACATGATGAAACCCAAGAATGTTGAAACTTTACTGAATTTTAAAATGAAACTTTCCACCATATTAACAGTGAAATGGAAAATTAGTTTTATTTTATAAGATTTATATTTTTAGAAGAACTTAGAATTTTAAAATAACTAATGCAAGAGTGAGTACTAACCAGATAATGAAATATGAAAAAAACAAAAAAAATCTCATTGTCACAATGGCTGTAGGTTCTTACTGTTCTTTTATACCATTAGGTCTTATTTCTGGCAGCATTGTACACCAATGGGGTTAGTTTAAAAATGACTTGATTGAAAATAAAAAATAAATGACTATAAACTGTAATCAATAGAAAACGAGTTTGCAGGATTAAAAGGACCTGTCAGGATAGAAATATTGGAGCTTCCATGTCTGAGCTTATTTCTGGAGATTCATCTCCAAACATCCTCATAATTTCTTCACTACTTGGTGGGTCAGTGACCTAGAACAAGCCATGTGTAGATCAAGTAATGGAAAATATCATACTGACATGATGTTCTGGGTGAATGACAAACCAAGTGTTGAGGCAAGGAACCCAGATCTGTAGATATTTAGATATCCCATAAATATGTTGGAAGAACCATTAAAAACAATTCAATTGGGGCGCATGCGCGACCAGGGACGATGGCGGATGTGTAATCTTTGAGCTCCGCTCATCCCCGGCCAGCACGGACTCACCCGTCACGCGCCACTGCCTTACTTCAGCTCCGGGTGAGTCATACACCCTCTGCACCTGGCACGGCACCAGAACGAGCCCTTTATGGGGAAGATAGGGCGCTGGAAGCCCCCCTCCCCGCAGCCACAGGATCCGCGGCCGTCACCGCTTCGGCGGTTCCTATCCAGGCTGCAATCCCCGGCCTCTGGCATGTCCAGGAACCCAGGGAACTATCCCGGACTCCCGGTGGTCACAGAGGGTACTGCACCCTCAAGCATTACAGCTCCTCTGACTGCCTCTGCCCTGCTCCAGCCCCAGATGGAGGATCCTGATCCCCAGAATATAACTGGGGGGGCAATAGTTCATCCTGCCTCAGGCAATCAACACCCCTCCACCCAGATTTCCCAGCAGGCTGTCACATCATCTTCTCTCACAATTTCAGCGCTAGATGATAAATTGCAAATATTCTTACGCAATATCACCGCATCCATTTCCACTGAAATTGGAAAACTGGCGTTGGATCTCAGAGGGGAAATAGCGCAGATTGGTGACCGCATGGATAAATTGGAAACTGAGTTTGATGATTTGGTGCAATACGTTCATGTTCTGGAAGAGGACAACCCGTATTTGAAACATTCCATGTCCCAAATGCAGCTCCAACAAGAGGATTTGGAAAACAGGGAACGGCGCCAAAATATCCGTATACGCGGTATGCCCGAATCTATTGATGATGCACAACTACACCGTCACCTATTATCCTTTTTCACCGCAACTGCTCCCTTGGTTCCAGAAGCTGATTGGCGTATGGACAGGGCTCATCGCTCCTTGGGCCCAAAACCTGTTGAAGGCACCAGACCTCGCGATGTCATTGTTCCTTTCCATTTTTTTCAAAGCAAGGAAGCCTTATTATCAGCAGTTCGCCACAAGCCATCTCTGGAATTTAAAGGTGACAGACTCCAACTCTTCTGCGATCTGTCCCCGATTACCCTGGCCAAGCGGCGAGCTCTGAAGCCGATCACCTCACACCTCCAGCAACACCGTGTCCTTTATCGGTGGGGGTTCCCCTTCAGGCTGATCGTAACTAGGGACAATACTCAAGTTGTGCTCCGTGATCTTCATGAGGCGGATTCTTTTTTTAAGCGCCTGGGACTTCCACCTTTGTCAGATGACATGACCCCTCTGCCACCCACTCCAGTCCGTCCTTCTGCCACCCCCAACAAGATCTGGACTCCAGTCCACAGAGGCCGGAAGAGGCTCTCACGTACCCCACAACGTCCACGACATCCTCGGACAACTGATCCACCTGTCTGTTGATTCCCTGGGGTGCTTCTCCGAAGTGACTTCGATGCCGATCCTTCCCTCCTGGTTTATACATGTTTTTTTCCACAGGTTTTTCATTTCTGGCCGGCCGAACCATTGTTGGGTGTTTTGTTTTTTTTTTGTTTTTTTTTCACTTTTGTTTTTTCTGGCCGGGTTTGGCGATCTCCCTGATGTCTTGGTTGTCGTGTTGCTCCCGATTTTGTCTAGCCATAGGCCTAGACGACTTGGGCCAAATTGTTGCTCCCAAGTTTATATCCTTGCGGATACTTATGTCAACTACTGTGTTTGTTCTTTCTTGTGTTAGTTTAATGTTTTTTGTTCTCCATTTTTTTACATTGATGGTATATTATGCATTTCTCATGCTAATACATGTGCTTAATTTATTATTATTTTATAATGGCTTTGAGGTTTTTGTCATATAATGTCAAGGGTCTCAATTCCATTCAAAAACGTTGGATGGCTTTGCGGGAATTTCGATCCTCAGGAGCAGACATTATTTTTGTCCAGGAGACCCATTTCAAATCAACTGGCTCCTTCCGTTTTGCCTCGAGATTTTTTTCTCAAGCCTATTCGGCCTTTGATCCTTCCGGAAAGGCTGGGGTGGCAATTTTGATTAGGTCTCACTGCTCCCTTCGGGTTGTTTCCTCCAGGGTTGACCAACAGGGTCGCTTTATTATTTTGGAATGTATGCTTGGTGACACTCCCCTTGTTTTGTTGAATCTATACGCCCCAAATTCGGGTCAATTGCAATTTCTTTCACAAACACTCGCCAACTTAGATTCCTTTCCCATTTCGCATGTGATTGTTGGGGGCGATTTCAACTTGGTTTTTTCCCCCCATAAAGACAGGAAAGTTCTTTTCAAGTCCACACCCCCGAAGCGGCAATGCTCCTCTTCAAAATCTTTCCGTAGACTGATAAGGGAGCATCGTCTCTTTGATGCCTGGCGGATTAAACACCCCCTCCATAAACAATTTACTTTCTACTCCACCCCTCACCGTAGTTTTTCCCGCCTAGATCATTTTTTTATCTCTGCCCCACTTCTTCCACTCCTGGTCGCCTCTGAAATCAACCCCATTACCTGGTCTGACCATGCCTCTCTGACTTTAAACCTTTTTTTCCCTCCTATTATACCCAAATCATGTCATTGGCGCCTTAATGAGACCTTTCTTTCTACAGAACATCTTAGGGATGAACTGTCACGGGGACTTGATACCTATTTCACCCTCAATGTTGGCTCCGTAGCTTCTTCCTCAACCCTATGGGAGGCTCATAAGGCGGTATTTCGAGGACTCTGTATTTCTATGGGTTCTCATTTAAAAAAATCTTCAGCGAGTGCTAGGGCTTCTCTCATCCATCAACTGTCTTTGGCAGAACGACAGTTGTTGGCCAAGCTGTCCATTTCTGGGCTCCGGAAGGTAACATCTCTACGTGACCGCATTAAAACTCTTGACTCTAGTAGGTCTGCGCAATCCCGCTTATGGGTTAAGCAAAAATTTTACGAATTTTCCAACAAACCTCATCGTATGTTAGTCAATCGACTCAAAGCTCAGTCTCCTTCCACGATGCCTGATCTTTTAATCCAACCAAATGGAAGCCCTACCTATGATCCTCAGGTCATGGCATCCCTTTTTGGCTCATACTATAAGAATCTTTATAACTGTTTGACCCCAGACCTTCACCCGCCCCTCACACAGTTATCTTTTGATAATTTTTTTGACCCCCTGTCACTTCCGAGTCTTTCACCCTCAGACATTGCCACCCTTAACGCTGATATTACGCCAGAGGAATTGTTTGACACAATTAAACATCTTCCCTCTCGTAAAGCCCCAGGACCGGACGGATTGCCCTACTCCTACTATAAATCTTTTATTGGTATCCTGGCTCCTCATCTCCTCTCCTTTTATCGAGATCTTTTCAAGGGGGTCACACCCCAGACTGAATTCTCCCGAGCATATATCTCGGTTATCCCCAAACCCGATAAAGATCACTCTATAGTAGACAACTACCGCCCCATTGCCCTACTTAACTCCGATTACAAGATTTTCACTAAAATCTTGGCCAACCGACTGTCTGGAATTATTTCCAAACTCATACACAGGGACCAAGTGGGCTTTGTACCTGCCAGACACGCTGCAGATAACACCAGGCGATCCATTGATCTGGTTGACTTGATTAACCGATCCTCCACCCCCGCTATATTATTAAGTTTAGATGCTCAAAAAGCTTTTGACCGTTTAAGTTGGCCTTACATGTTCATGGTCTTGGAAAGATATGGTTTCAGGGGTCCATTTGTAGCAGCCTTGAAGGCCCTTTATTCTTCCCCCTTTTCGCAGGTCAGATTAGCCTCTTTTTTTCACTCCCCTTTCAGATGTCAAATGGTACACGTCAGGGTTGCCCACTCTCTCCTTTACTGTTCATTCTTTGTCTGGAACCATTAGCCATCGCCATAAGGTCGAATCCGGATATTCGCGGGATACGATCCCATAACCATGAATACAAATTATCGCTGTTTGCTGATGACATCCTCCTCACGCTTGCGAGTCCTCATACCTCCCTACCGATTTTGCATAAGACCTTGAAACAATTTGGGGCCATATCTGGCTACAAAGTTAACACGTCTAAAACTGAGGCACTTCCGATACATGTCCCTTCTGGCGTTTTATCCTCGCTTCAGGAAGCCTTTCCCTACCGGTGGTGCACCCACTCTTTAAAATATTTAGGTACTAATCTGACTTCCTCTTACCAATCCATATACGAGGCCAATTTCCCCCCATTATTTATAGCAATTTCTCGTTCTCTGAAACACTGGGATGCCCTACCCATTTCTTTTCTCGGACGCATTAATGTACTAAAAATGACCGTGTTACCCAAACTGTTATACCTGTTTGCGACTCTCCCCGTTCCCGTTCCTATGTCCAAACTTCACACCCTCCAGAAATCTTTCCTGCATTTTATTTGGCACAACAAGCGGCACAGGATTGCATGTTCTGTTTTGCTTTCTCCGCGTATTAGGGGGGGCTTGGGGGTACCGGATATAATAACATACTACTATGCAACTCATCGTCGTTTTCTCATGTCATGGTCTACTCACTATCCTCCCAACACGTGGGCTGAGCTGGAATCTTTACAATTGTCTCCGGCTCATCCATGCTCCCTCCTTTGGTCGACCTCAACAGTGGATGTCTCTTCTTTTCGCCACCTATTCCTTGGTCCCATGCACTTTTCTCTGGCTGTTTGGCGGAAATGTAAGGCTAAATTTACACTGGCCTCTGATTGCTCCCCACTGACAAATATTCTCCATAACCCTAATCTTCCAGATAATATGGCCATGTCCCGGATGTCTCTTTGGGTAGCAGCTAACCTTTTTCAATTGCGTCACTTGGTACACCCGGTGACTCGTAAGTTACACTCATTCCCAGATCTCCAGAAAAAATCTCTTCTACCTTCTCAACACCTATATATTTACCTTCAAATACGCCACTTCTTTTCTACCTTATCACCCTCATTAACCCTGGGGAAGCCTACTTCCTTTGAACGTTTATGTATGCAGGGCCCCCACCAAAGGGGTATTATTTCTAACACATATAAACTACTTCTAGATGCCCCCTCCTTGTCCAATGCCACTCACCTTTACATGCGTAGGTGGTCTCAATTCGTACAATGTGATATTGATCTATTAACGTGGAAGAAAATTTGGGAAAATGCATCTAGATCTTCTGTTTGTGTGGTTTTTAAGGAAAATATTTACAAGCTCATGATGTTATGGTACAAAACACCTGAAGTTCTTCATGCTTATAATCCGAATGCTTCTCCTGCCTGCTGGCGCTGTGGTGGAGACCAGGGTTCTCTCTACCATATCTTTTGGACATGCAGCTCCATTACTCCTTTCTGGAAAGATGTTCTCTCCTTGTTACAATCACTAATGCGTACCTCTCTCCCACTTGATCCACTACATTTTTTGCTAGGTCTACCATTTCCGGGTTTACCTAAACCATCCGGAAAACTTGCTGTACATGTTCTGACCGCGGCTAGGAGAAGCATTCCTATGTGTTGGTTGTCTTCTACCCCTCCTTCAATGGCGATAATGTACAAACTTATTGCTGATGTTAGACAGATGGAATACTTGACTGCACTACATAATTGTTCGTTTGCTGTGTTTGAGATGATTTGGCTCCCATGGGATACCTTCATTTCCTCTATGCCGGCCCAAAATGTAAGGTCCTGATAACCTTCACACTGTTATTTTATGTTTTTGTTGGTCCTGTCCTTACGCAGTTTTGCCATCGATGTAACTTTCTATTTTGCTTGTTTTCTTTTCTTATCCTTTTTTTTTTTTTTTCTTAAACATACTGTTTGTATATTTTTGAAAATCAATAAAAATTGTTATTACAAAAAAAAAAACAATTCAATTGAATGGGGAGGATATCAGAAGGCATTTTTGGGTTTAATTTGATATGTTTAAAAATGTGCTCAACTTACTTCAATTTCTTAGGTTTGTGTTTTTGTTGGTGACATAATTTTATGAGAAAGAAGCAATTTCTGCCACTGACACCAATGATCTTTTCAAGCTATCTGTAGGTGGCATTTTCTTCCATTGACCACAAATGTAAGGAACATTCTTCCCACTGACCATCACACTAATGTAAACGGAGCTGAAGCTCTATCTATTATTAGCAGAGGTTCTCTGAGACTTGGAAGTTATGTCAAAGGTTCCTCCTTGTTGAAAAAGTTGAGAATGGATGGCATAGACACTCTTTCTACAAAATGTAAATCATTTAGATTTGTATATGACAATGTTCAGCTTAAAGTGGAATTATACATAATGGTCCCCATGAGTTACAATCTACGTTTATGTGACATCTCCATTGACAGATGTAAATAATCTGATAACAAGAAATATATTTTATTTAGAGTTTGATGGATGTGGTTGTGTAATATGTTGTCTTATCTGTCCAAGTTCTGAAGAAAGATGGGAATTGTTTGATATTCTATTATTAATTACAGGTGATACTGTATGCCTGAAAGTGTGACAATAGGTGGAGACTATCCAGTGCCTGGGTAGTTATCTAGACAATGGGATCCAAATCTTTGTTTTCCAGATATCCATTTCAAAGGATCCTCTTGGTTAGATATGCAATAAGGGTGTCCAGCCTTCCAGGAATGCATAACTTGACCATTGGAGACCCTGTAATTCTTGCTCCAAAAAAATGTGCTGAAAGGTTGCTGAGACAATGAACTCTCTGGGATCTATTATCTCTAGTGGTATAATTTAGTAAAGTATATTGATTGGGTAACTTAATTTGTGACCACTTGTCAGAACACTCAACTGAGGGTTTGAGTGCAACATAGTGGGTATTAGAAGACCTCCAAAACAAACAGGGAGGATACACCACAGAATTGTTTTTCAATATTTAGATCTCCCATAAATATATTGGAAGAACCATTAAACACAGTTCAATTTAATGGGGAGGATATCAGTAGTGGGAATTTTTGGTTTAATTGATTTGTTTAAAATGTGCTCAACTTACTTCAGTTTCTTGGGTTTGTGTTTTTGTTGGTGACATATTTTTATTAAGAAGGAATTGAAAGATTGTTTTTTTTCCTAAAGTTTTTACTTATTTTTTCTCACTATGATATTTTTTTTTTATAAGGTAAAAAAGCTTGACTTTTTTTAATAAAAGCCTTAACAGTTTTTTCATTATTTAAATTTTGTGTCACTGAAATGCATTGGGGTTGATTTATAAAAACTGGAGAGTGAAAAATCTGGTGCAACTTTGCATGGTAGCCAATCAGCTTCTAACTTCAGCTCATTCAATTAAGCTTTGACACAAACAAAACTGGAAGCTGATTGGTTTCTATGCAGGGATGCACCAGATTTTGCACTCTCCAGTTTTACTAAATCAACCCCATTTTATTTTGCAGGAAAGTGAAACTAGGAGAAACTTATGGAGATGATTTTAATGTTTTAAGCATTCTCATTGCTGGGAAAGTGGAAATGAATTCATTACTTCCAATTATTTTAAATAGATGAGTTTTGGTCTTTCTGTGCAAGGCTAAAACACGTTCTAGGGTATGGAGCTGTGTATGTGTGGTCAGTTTAGCAGATACGTATTTGTTGGATTGTGTTTTTAATATCTGTTACATCTAGAATACATTATTATAAGTTGAGGTTGACTTTTGAGGTGTACTGCCCCCCTAACATTGGCTGTTGAATTGCTTGTGGTAGTTATTAGCATAACACTGCCAATGTTTACTGTTCCTATTGTCTTCCTGGGGGGTCCACCTGTACTATTGTTCATTCTAAGCATACTGTACATACAGGATCCCATCACCATTGTTCATCATGTCCCCTCTGTCTATTGACTATCAGGTGTTGGCTATTCAAAGTAGACACCATTGTTATTCTAAATTTTGTGCCTCAATCCTTTCTATGGAATATTCCAGTCTTAGAACATTGTGGGATACATTTTTTTTTATTTGGTGGTGGTGTACTGTTGAATAGCTACTAAAAATTTTGAGCTTTATGGGGAAGTTGATGGACAAGATTGGTAAAGTTGAAGAAAGGACTGAAATGATAAAAGTAATGAAGGAAGCCCATGGCACCAGACACAGGAGGATGTGAAATTAAGACTGATAGATAAAATTCAGTAAATGTGATGGAAAGACAAGGCTAACATTTGCTGCTGTTGGATGGTTGAGCAATGTGAATATTTAAAGGTTCAAAAAGAAGAACTTTGAATGAGTATCTTTGGATACCCAGGCCTCCTATCCCTCTTGCATTGAACTGTATTGTTGCTGTATTGTCTCCCGTTATATTGTAAAGCGCTGAGCAAACTGCTGGCGCTATATAAATCCTGTATAATAATAATAATTTCTGCTCACACTAAAAAAGTATAATTTCAGGAAGTCAAGAAAGCTGATCCAAAGGACTTAACTAAGTCAGCTATACCAAATTAAAATCTTTATGGAAGGATGTTCAAGAAAAAAATGCAACATGATCAGATCGCATTTCAGACTTATTTATTATTGGACTGCTGAGAACTGTGATCTGTGATTTTTTTTTCTTTTGTGATTATGAACTTAGTACATCCAGAGCAAATGATTAGAGATGAGCGAAGAAATGAAAAATTCGATTCGACTGATTCGGCGAATTCGTGGACAATATTCGATTCGAGTCGAATAAATTCGCTGTGAATTTAACTTAAAAAAGGGTGTTTCTAGGCTTCAGAGAGACTTAATATTAGTGCAGAACACTGTACCTTTAATTTAAATGCCCTTGGAGTCTGCTGGGGAAGAGAAATAATACTGTCACTCAGTATGACACTCAGATGAGTGCCGTCGATCTTAGAATCACCGCACACTTCACTCATTTGGCCAGTCACGGGGCCAAAACCAGTGTTTGGAGCCACAGTGTGGCGGTGGAGGCAGCAGCAATGGGAGGCCATACAGCAACCTATGACAAAATGGAAACCAGCAGGAGTGTGAGGAGACCTGAAAGTGGCACATGGCAGAGTGGGAGCAATGGGAGGCGGTACAGGGACCCAGGTCACACTGTGGGCCCAGCAGCAGCGTGACCAGGCGGTACGGGGGCCCATGGCAGATTTGGGGCCTGGCAGCACCTATGGGAGGCCTGTAACCTGCCAGCAACCTATGACAAAATGGAAAACCGCAGGAGTGTGAGGAGACCTCAAAGTGGCACATGGCAGAGTGGGAGCAATGGGAGGCGGTACAGGGACCCAGGTCACACTGTGGGACCAGCATCAGCGTGAACAGGCGGTACGGGGGCCCATGGCCGATTTGACCTCGTTCATCCCATAGTCCTGCCGACTCACGAATAGCGTGGCCTCCTCAAAGGGCCTGAGCAAGCGCAGGTGTCACGCATGAGCTGACAATGGCTGACATCTAAGTTACACAGGGGAGTACCTTTATCCGCTTTTAACATCAGGAAATCTGTGATGGCCTTTCACTGTTCGTAAAGGCGGTCTAACATATGTAGTGTTGAATTCCACCTTGTTGCAACGTCACAGCATGAGGAGTCGGTACGGGGGCCCATGGCAGATTACGTGCCTGGCAGCAGCAATGGGAGGCCCGTAATCTGCCAGCACCCTATGTCAAAAAATTTAACACACCAGCAGTGTGAGGAGACCTCAAAGTGGCACATGGCAGAGTGGGAGCAATGGGAGGCGGTACAGGGACCCAGGTCACACTGTGGGCTCAGCAGCAGCGTGACCAGGCGGTACGGGGGCCCATGGCCGATTTGGGGCCTGGTGGCACCTATGGAAGGCCTGTAATCTGCCAGCAACCTATGACAAAATGGACAACCGCAGGAGTGTGAGGAGATTTCAAAGTGGCACATGGCAGAGTGGAAACAATGGGAGGCCGTACAGGGACCCAGGTCACACTGTGGGCTCAGCAGCAGCGTGAACAGGCGGTACGGGGGCCCATGGCCGATTTGGGGCCTGGTGGCACCTATGGGAGGCCTGTAATCTGCCAGCACCCTATGACAAAATGGAACCCTGGGCTGGGGCAGGCAGAACTGCCGTATCTTTATCACGGTTTTCCCAGGCCACCGAATGGCGACGCTGCATATGCTGACGCAACGCTGTAGTCCCAACATGGGCCCCCTGGCCACGCTTGACTTTCTGGCCACATAGTCGACATACGGCTACGTTTACTTCCTCGGGCGGCTTGACGAAAATTTGCCACACCGCAGAGTAGGAAACTTTGCCTCCGCTACTCCTCACTGGCTGACTGCTACTTCCTCCGTGCACACCGGCACCACTACTGGCCGTGGTGGTAGGCTGCAGTGGAGCTGGTGCTCTACTCCGTGGCCGTTTGCCTCCACTGACACTGCTGCGACCCTGCTGCCTCCTGGCAGCAGCAATGGGAGGCCGTACAGGGACCCATGAGAGACTCTGGACTTGGCAGCAGCATGAGGAGGCGGTATATAGGGGCCCATGGCAGATTAGGGGCCTGGCAGCAGCTATAGGAGGCCCGTAATCTGCCAGCACCCTATGTCAAAAAATTCTACACACCAGCAGTGTGAGGAGACCTGAAAGTGGCACACGGCAGAGTGTGGCGATGGAGACAGCAGCAATGGGAGGCCGTACAGGGACCCATGAGAGACTCTGGACCTGGCAGCAGCATGAGGAGGCGGTATATAGGGGCCCATGGCAGATTAGGGGCCTGGCAGCAGCTATAGGAGGCCCGTAATCTGCCAGCACCCTATGTCAAAAAATTCAACACACCAGCAGTGTGTGAGGAGACCTGAAAGTGGCACATGGCAGAGTGTGGCGATGGAGACAGCAGCAATGGGAGGCCGTATAGGGACCCATGAGAGACTCTGGACTTGGCAGCAGCATGAGGAGGCGGTATATAGGGGCCCATGGCAGATTAGGGGCCTGGCAGCAGCTATGGGAGGCCCGTAATCTGCCAGCACCCTATGTCAAAAAATTGAAAACACAATCAGTGTGAAGAGACCTGAATGTGGCACATGGCAGAGTGTGGCGATGGAGACAGCAGCAATGGGAGGCCGTATAGGGACCCATGAGAGACTCTGGACTTGGCAGCAGCATGAGGAGGCGGTATATAGGGGCCCATGGCAGATTAGGGGCCTGGCAGCAGCTATAGGAGGCCCGTAATCTGCCAGCACCCTATGTCAAAAAATTCAACACACCAGCAGTGTGTGAGGAGACCTGAAAGTGGCACATGGCAGAGTGTGGCGATGGAGACAGCAGCAATGGGAGGCCGTACAGGGACCCATGAGAGACTCTGGACTTGGCAGCAGCATGAGGAGGCGGTATATAGGGGCCCATGGCAGATTAGGGGCCTGGCAGCAGCTATGGGAGGCCCGTAATCTGCCAGCACCCTATGTCAAAAAATTCAACACACCAGCAGTGTGTGAGGAGACCTGAAAGTGGCACATGGCAGAGTGTGGCGATGGAGACAGCAGCAATGGGAGGCCGTACAGGGACCCATGAGAGACTCTGGACCTGGCAGCAGCATGAGGAGGCGGTATAGGGGCCCATGGCAGATTAGGGGCCTGGCAGCAGCTATGGGAGGCCCGTAATCTGCCAGCACCCTATGTCAAAAAATTCAACACACCAGCAGTGTGTGAGGAGACCTGAAAGTGGCACATGGCAGAGTGTGGCGATGGAGACAGCAGCAATGGGAGGCCGTACAGGGACCCATGAGAGACTCTGGACTTGGCAGCAGCATGAGGAGGCGGTATATAGGGGCCCATGTCAGATTAGGGGCCTGGCAGCAGCTATGGGAGGCCCGTAATCTGCCAGCACCCTATGTCAAAAAATTCAACACACCAGCAGTGTGAGGAGACCTGAAAGTGGCACATGGCATGAGAGACTGTGGACCTGGCAGCAGCATGAGGAGGCGGTATAGGGGCCCATGGCAGATTAGGGGCCTGGCAGCAGCTATGGGAGGCCCGTAATCTGCCAGCACCCTATGTCAAAAAATTCAACACACCAGCAGTGTGTGAGGAGACCTGAAAGTGGCACATGGCAGAGTGTGGCGATGGAGACAGCAGCAATGGGAGGCCGTACAGGGACCCATGAGAGACTCTGGACTTGGCAGCAGCATGAGGAGGCGGTATATAGGGGCCTATGGCAGATTAGGGGCCTGGCAGCAGCTATGGGAGGCCCGTAATCTGCCAGCACCCTATGACAAAAAATGGAACACACCAGCAGTGTGTGAGGAGACCTGAAAGTGGCACATGTTTGAGGCATGATTCATGGCGGATTTGGTCAGTTGTGTCAGGAACTGGTGGTTTGAAATCCAGACTAATCCACGCCTGATTCATTTTCACAAACGTGAGTCTCTCCACACTTTGGGTGGACAGTCGTGTCCTCCGCGGAGTTACAATACCTCCTGCCGCACTAAACACGCGCTCCGATGCCACTCTACTGGCCGGGCATGACAGACTTTCAAGGGCAAATTCAGCTAGTTGGGGCCAAAGGTCAAGTTTCGTTGCCCAGTAGTCAAGGGGATTGTCTACCTTGGTTGGCAGGGTGCTGTCCAAGTAGGCCCAAGCCTGTTGTTTGAGGTCCTGCTCCAGGTCCACCTGATGCTGCTGCTGCTGCTGCGGCTGGTTAGTAGTTTCCTCACTGCGCTGGTGAAGAAAGCTACTCATCATCGACTGCAGACTGAGGCAGCCGCTGCTGGTGGAGCTGCCACTGCTCCTACCACCCCACCCCTCCCCTGCTGCCATGGCAGCGGAACGCGAGCGCACAGGGCCCACAGTGTCTGAGGATGGACGTTGGCGCACAAAGGCAGAGACCAACTGACTACATAGGTGGTTTTTATAGTACGTTATTTTGGCCTCCCTCTCAGCAGGTGTGAAAAAGGCCACCATTTTGGAACGGTAGCGAGGGTCCAACAAGGTGGACAGCCAAAAGTCATCCCTCTGTCTGATGGTTATTATTCGGCTGTCGCTACGCAAGCAACCGAGCATGCTATGGGCCATTTGTGCCAAGGAATGCGAGGGACTCCCTGCCTCCATCTCCACAGCATACTGCCACGGTGCGTCTGGGTCCTCTGTCTCCTCCTCCTCTACCAGATGCTCCTGCTCCTCCACTCCTGTCCGCTGAGTGGAAAAACCACCCATTTCACTCAATAATTCCTGAGCACAAATGTCCTCCTCTACCTCCTCCTCTTCTTCCTGTCCTGCCCCCACAGGGGTCATGTGGCGTTGAGATCTGTGCGCCACGTCTACCGCACCCTGACCAGCCATTGTTAACAGCATTTGTTCAAGGACGTGCAACAGAGGAATGACGTCGTTCATCCCATAGTCCTGCCGACTCACGAATAGCGTGGCCTCCTCAAAGGGCCTGAGCAAGCGGCAGGTGTCACGCATGAGCTGCCAATGGCTGACATCGAAGTTACACAGGGGAGTACCTTTATCCGCTTGTAACATCAGGAAATCGGTGATGGCCTTTCGCTGCTCGTAAAGGCGGTCTAACATGTGTAGGGTTGAATTCCACCTTGTTGCAACGTCGCAGATCAGGCGATGATGTGGAATTCCGTTCTGCCGCTGCAGCTCAAGGAGGGTGTGCTTTGCGGTGTAGGAATGGCTGAAATGCATGCACAGTTTACGTGACATTTTAAGGATGTCTTGCAGTGGGATGGTGGATTTTAGGAACCGCTTGACAACCAGATTGAACACGTGAGCCATGCATGGCGCATGGCACAACCTTCCTTGACGCAGAGCAGACACCATGTTCTTTCCGTTGTCGGTCAACATGGTTCCGATTTTCAGTTTGCGCGGAGACAGCCATCTGTCGATTTCTCTGTTCATTACACTGAGAAGTTCCTCCCCTGTGTGACTACGTTCGCCAAGGCATACCAGGTGCAGAACAGCGTGACACCGTTGCGCCCTGCACATGTGATATGCCGGTCGGGTAATGGGACATGGCACGGGGGTGGCGGCTGAGGACACGGCGGAAGAAGAGGTGGTAGAGGCGGACATCTTTGCCGGACCAAGGACGTGCAAACGTGGAGGCAAAAGCGGCGTGACCTGTCCAAGTTGCTGGTGCGGCTGTGACGGCACCACGTTCACCCAGTGGGCCGTAAATGACAGGTACTGTCCCTGACCGTAGTTACAGCTCCACACGTCGGCGCTGCCGTGCACTTTGGCAGAGACCGACATGCTCAAAGACTGGCCCACCATGTCTTCTACATGTGAATGCAGGGCTGGCACTGCCTTTTTGGCGAAGAAATGACGGCTTGGCACTCTCCACCGCGGCGCGGCACAAGCCATCATTTCTCTGAAAGGTGCTGAGTCCACCACTTGGAAAGGGAGGGACTGCAGCACCAGCAACTTGGACAGGAGGACGTTCAGCTTTTGCACCGTCGGGTGCGTGCTCGCAAACTGTTGTCTCTTGGAAACGGATTCCAAGAAAGACTGCTGACGGAATCCGTGAAGAGGAGTAGCAGGAGAAGGAGCATCTGAACGAGCGGAAGATGCCAACGAGCGACAACTCCCCTCAGCAGAGGTGTTGGAGCCTTGACTGGCTGATGGAGGGCGATTGACGTCGGGTGACGGAGCAAGTAACGGAGCGGGTGATGGAGCGGGGGCTGGGGCGGGCAGAACCGCCGTATCTTTATCACGGTTTTCCCAGGCCACCAAATGGCGACGCTGCATATGCTGCCGCAACGCTGTAGTCCCAACATGGGCCCCCTGGCCACGCTTGACTTTCTGGCCACATAGTCGACATACGGCTACGTTTACTTCCTCGGGCGGCTTGACGAAAAATTGACACACCGCCGAGTAGGAAACTTTGCCCCCGATACTCCTCACTGGCTGACTGCTGCTTCCTCCGTGCACACCGGCACCACTACTGGCCGTGGTGGTAGGCTGCAGTGGAGCTGGTGCTCTACTCCGTGGCCGTTTGGCTCCACTGACACTGCTTCCACTGACACTGCTGCGACCCTGCTGCTGTCTCCTGGGCAACCCACCGACTGTTTCGCTCACTGCCAAGCTGCCACCCTCTTCTCCTGATGATGCGGAAGAAATTGCCTGATGACGACGAGGCTGCCAAGTGCTATCAACCACCTCCTCAAGAAACAATTCTGTGTCTGTCCGTGAGTAACAATTCTGTGGCCCTAAGTAACGGTTCTGTGGCCCTCAGTAACAATTCTGTGTCCCTGTGTAACAATTCTGTGTCTGTGCGAGTAACAATTCTGTGGCCCTAATTAACAGTTCTGTGGCCCTCAGTAACAATTCTGTGTCCCTGAGTAACAATTCTGTGGCCCTAAGTAACGGTTCTGTGGCCCTCAGTAACAATTCTGTGTCCCTGTGTAACAATTCTGTGTCTGTGCGAGTAACAATTCTGTGGCCCTAAGTAACGGTTCTGTGGCCCTCAGTAACAATTCTGTGTCCCTGTGTAACAATTCTGTGTCTGTGCGAGTAACAATTCTGTGGCCCTAAGTAACAGTTCTGTGGCCCTAGGTAACAATTCTGTGTCCCTGAGTAACAATTCTGTGGCCCTAAGTAACGGTTCTGTGGCCCTCAGTAACAATTCTGTGTCCCTGATTAACGTTTATGTGGCCCTAAGTAACGGTTCTGTGGCCCTCAGTAAAAATTCTGTGTCCCTCAAGAAACAATTCTGTGTCTGTCCATGAGTAACAATTCTGTGGCCCTAAGTAACGGTTCTGTGGCCCTCAGTAACAATTCTGTGTCCCTGTGTAACAATTCTGTGTCTGTGCGAGTAACAATTCTGTGGCCCTAAGTAACAGTTCTGTGGCCCTCAGTAACAGTTCTGTGTCCCTGAGTAACAATTCTGTGTCTGTGCGAGTAACAATTCTGTGGCCCTAAGTAACAGTTCTGTGGCCCTCAGTAACAGTTCTGTGTCCCTGAGTAACAATTCTGTGTCTGTGCGAGTAACAATTCTGTGGCCCTAAGTAACAGTTCTGTGGCCCTCAGTAACAGTTCTGTGTCCCTGAGTAACAATTCTGTGTCTGTGCGAGTAACAATTCTGTGGCCCTAAGTAACAGTTCTGTGGCCCTCAGTAACAATTCTGTGTCCCTGAGTAACAATTCTGTGGCCCTAAGTAACGGTTCTGTGGCCCTCAGTAACAATTCTGTGTCCCTGTGTAACAATTCTGTGTCTGTGCGAGTAACAATTCTGTGGCCCTAAGTAACGGTTCTGTGGCCCTCAGTAACAATTCTGTGTCCCTGAGTAACAATTCTGTGTCTGTGCGAGTAACAATTCTGTGGCCCTAAGTAACAGTTCTGTGGCCCCCAGTAACAGTTCTGTGTCCCTGAGTAACAATTCTGTGTCTGTGCGAGTAACAATTCTGTGGCCCTAAGTAACAGTTCTGTGGCCCTCAGTAACAATTCTGTGTCCCTGAGTAACAATTCTGTGGCCCTAAGTAACGGTTCTGTGGCCCTCAGTAACAATTCTGTGTCCCTGTGTAACAATTCTGTGTCTGTGCGAGTAACAATTCTGTGGCCCTAAGTAACAGTTCTGTGGCCCTCAGTAACAATTCTGTGTCCCTGAGTAACAATTCTGTGGCCCTAAGTGACGGTTCTGTGGCCCTCAGTAACAATTATGTGTCCCTGTGTAACAATTCTGTGTCTGTGCGAGTAACAATTCTGTGGCCCTAAGTAACGGTTCTGTGGCCCTCAGTAACAATTCTGTGTTCCTGAGTAACAATTCTGTGTCTGTGCGAGTAACAATTCTGTGGCCCTAAGTAACAGTTCTGTGGCCCTCAGTAACAATTCTGTGTCTCTCCCTGAGTAACAATTCTGTGGCCCTAACTAAAGTTTCTGTGGCCCTAAGTAACAATTCTCTGGTACTCAGTAACAATTCTGTCTCTCCCTGAGTAACAATTCTGTGGCCCTAACTAAAGTTTCTGTGGCCCTAAGTAACAATTCTCTGGCACTCAGTAACAATTCTGTCTGTCCCTGAGTAACAATTCTGTGGCCCTAATAACGTTTCTGTGGCCCTAAGTAACAGTTCTGTGGCCCTCAGTAACAATTCTGTGTCTGTCCCTGAGTAACAATTCTGTGGCCCTAACTAAAGTTTCTGTGGCCCTAAGTAACAATTCTCTGGCACTCAGTAACAATTCTGTCTGTCCCTGAGTAACAATTCTGTGTCCCTAACTAGCGTTTCTTTGTCCCTAAGTAACGATTCTGTGGCCCTCATTAACAATTCTGTGTCCCTGAGTAATGCTTCTCTGTCCCTAAGTAACGTTTCTCTGTCCCCAAGTATCGTTTCTGTGGCCCTAACTCTGTCCCTAGTACAGAGCGGTCTGCCTCTGTTCAATGACTGCAGGCAAATGAAGAATTCCAAAATGGACGCTATTTATAGCTCGACCATTACACAGTGCTGGCTGGCTGGCTGCTGATTGGCTGATGCGATCACATGTCATTGAGGAATGCATTATGGGTCAGCGCGCCTTGTCTGCGCGCCTTCCCAGACATCCCCGCTCCGTCGCCGCACATGTCCGCCGCCATTTTCGGAAAATTTTCCGATATTCGACTCGAATTCCACTTCGGCTACTTCGATTCGCTCATCTCTACAAATGATGGACTACAGATATTGAGATCCAGATCTATGGAAGAGAGATCACAGAGCTGTACTGGAGTCTATCTCCATGCTGCCTGCCAATGGGGTCCAATCTGCCTCCATTCTGCCTGGCTATGGGGTCTAGTCCCCCTCCCTGCTGCCTGCCTATGGGGTCTAGTCCCCCTCCCTGCTGCCTGCCTATGGGGTCTAGTCCCCCTCCCTGCTGCCTTCCAAAGGGGTCCAATGTGTCAGTAGACATCATTTTGTGCTTAAAGAGTCTTCAGAATACAAAGGCAAAACTATAAATCGTAAAGGAGATTGCATATAAACCATTATTACATGTGTGGTCTGGTTTTACTGGCTACAAGGGGGTGACTGTTACAATATGAGTTTATGTGAAATCTCCATTGGTAGATATCAATAGTTCTTGTACTGAGAAATATATATTAGCTAGAGTTTGATCAATGTGGTTGTGTAATAGGTCTTATATTGTATGTCCGGGTTCTGAAGATAGATGGGAATTGTTTGATTTAAATGTAAGCTGCCAAGGGGCGATATTCTATTAATTACAGGTGATACTGTATGACATAACAATAGACCGGGGTGCAGGAAGGTAGTCATATTGGCTCATTATAAGGAGAATCTGATTCCATCTTATCATATTTGTTGTAATTCACCTCTTCTCATTATTGTTCTACCTGTCTGAACCGACTGAATACAATCAATACACTTGCTGTGTAGCTTCCCCCTCATGTCAGCTGTTGTTCATCAAGGAGGCCTACTGCATGGAGATGGTCACTAAAAGAAGCACCTAAAATCTGAAATGTAGTGAAAAATATAAAACAAATAATTTAACAATTTAGGTAAATGTAACAATACAATAGAGATTGTGATATTCACTAAAATACACTTTGGTTTTGCTTCATAGCAAAATGTAGTTGTAAAATATAGAGAGAACTTTTACCCCCAGGACAGAACTGACCATAATAATGGTGATGGACTTGTGAACTGATATGGTAAAGAGGATGTAGAACACCTGGCTGAGGTGTGACTGATGATACTGTTCCCATCACAATGGACATGTTTATGGAAGCCACCCTCCATTGTTGGGACTAGGGGTGTCCAACTGTGGCCCTCAGGAATGCCAATTTTGCATGATAATCTTAGTATTGGAAGGGACACAACTGCTTACATTAGCAACCATTGCAAGAGTTGCCATAAACATCAACAACCCAACTATTACACAGGTCTGCAAAAAAATTTTTTTGAAGAGCAGTTTTGGTTATTCCCCGTAATCTTTATGTTTTTTTGGTGCGCTGAACCTGAACATGACCTCCATTTTGTCATAGGACATCACGTTTCCTGACAATTTAGGTAACTATGTTAAATAAGGCAATACCTCAAAATAAATGGAAATAGACTTATAAAATTAAAGTTTTTTTTACAATTTTTTCATGAAAATCCTTTTTTGAACTGAAATGAGCTCACCTACACACACTAAACTCGATTCTTCTTCCCTGTGACGCTCCTCTTGGTGCATTTAGGCTTGTGAGTAGCATCTGGAATGTCTCTCTGAAGCATTCAACAGTAGTCTGCCATTATTGTAATGCTCCATTTTCCCTGGTATCGCCTTTCCATCTCTTTAATGTCTTGGTGGAATCGTTCACCTTGTTCCTCACTCACAGCTCCCAAATTTTCAGGAAAGTAGTCAAGGTGGGACTGGAGGAAATGAACTTTCAAACTCATCAGGCAACCTAAAGCTTGAAATGCTTTCAGCATTTGTCCGACGATCTTTTTGTAGTTAGGATCTTTGTTATTGTCTAAAAATTTCTGTACGACTTCTTTAAATGCAATCCACCCTTCTTTGTGAGGATCCATCATGACATTGACAAACTCTTGATCAACTATAAGCCTTCTAATGTCTGGTCCGACGAACACACCTTCCTTCAATTTTGCCTCCAACAGGCCTGGAGTCTTGGTGACCAAGTATTTGAAGCATTCTCCATCTCTTGGAATTGATTTTACAAATTGCTTCATAAATCCCAATATTAATGTGGAGAGGTGGTAGAAGAACTTTATGGGAAGGTACCAAAGTTTCTCGGAGGACATTTTCTTCACCGACTGTTAGCACCCTCGGCTGCCAACTCTTCTTTGTCCAGTGATTTTGTCGGTCTCGAATGTCCCATAGACACAGAAAACAAGGGTATTTGGTATCCCACCCGCAGTCTTTGTTGGTTGGATTTCTGGAAGTGGATCCTTGCACAAATTCACCTTTATTTTTTGCACTGAGCACCGTTTTATTTCATTGATCACAAAGATATGTAATGGTTTACTTATAAGTATGATTTATAGGATTTGATGAGAATTTATTTGCCACTTTCATGAATTGATTATATCTTTCACTGCTGATGAGTGAATCTTGATGAAATATGATGGTTGAATCCTCTTTAAATTTAAATGCAATGGACAAATATTATTTTTGGTGAAATCTATTATGTTGTACAGTATGTAGATCAGGGGAGCTCAACCTTTTGAAGAAGAAGGGGCAACGTAAGTGATTTCATAACCAATCAAGGGCCACGATTAGATAAAATGGATCAGAATTTATTTTTTTTTATTTTTGCACAGCGTAATGAACATTTTCCTCCTGCAGTCTCTAAATGCAAGCAGATTTCAGCAGTTTCAGGAGGAAAATGGAGATGATTGGTTCCTGTAAAGCATTGAGATGTGGAAATCAATTCCCAGCACAGGGTGGTTACTGTGGGGACATAAACATCGCTCCAAAGTGCCATGTCCTATTAAAATAGTATTGGAAGAACAAGACCCTTAAGGACTTTATAGGCACTACAACATGGTCCATAAAAGAATATCTCTTTATTAAGCATACATAGACATACAATGATACATACAATTATAAAATGATTACAGAGTGTGAACCACCCCTGTAACATACAGCTATGTGTAATCAATGCAGATACATGTACTGCTAGTAGGTCCCACAGTAAGAAACACTGCAAATCGGCAAACGTTAAGGGAAGACACTCTGATAGTAGTAAGTGCGATAGCTCAACATGTGTTGTGATAATATCACTTCTTCAGGAGCTGTAAGGAGACTTCTATATGAAGAGATAAGGTGATGAGCACACATTATAATCATTACCAATTGTATACATATCAGACCAGTTGGAAGACTAAAATACCTTAAGATACATGCATCTGCACAAAGGCAATGGGAGGGAGCATCCGGGCATACCATGAGAGGCCAGTCAATGAGGGGATCCCCACAAAGTTGGGGGGGGCAAGCCGCCTGCCCTGTGTAAATACCTGATGTATAGAAAGTATGTAATATTTGAAAACAGTATAATTGGACCCTCTTAATGGTTAATACCACTATGATTATAAAAATCCGAGGAGAGGAGAGGAAAGGAGAGGAGAGAAGGGTAGAGATTGGGAAAGAGAGAGAGAACAGGGGAGGAGGATGAGAGAGAGAAGGAGTAGAAATGAGGAAGAAAGAATGGAAAAGAGAAGAAGCGAGAATGGTGGGTAGGGAAGGCAAAGAGAGAAAGGAAAGGGGACAGGATGGGTGAAAGAAAGGAGGAGAAAGATTGGAAGGGATGGAAAGAGAGAGAGAGAGAGAGAGAGAGAGAGAGAGGGTGGAGGAAAGTGAGAGAGTGAAGGGGGGTAAAGAGAGGGGAAGAGAAAGAGAAAATAGAAAGAGAGAGAGAGCAGGAAATTGGAGTGGAAGGAGGATGACGAGGACAATAGAAATTTGAGAGGAAAAAGGGTAAAAAGAGAGAAGGAAAAACAAGGGAGTGAGAGAGAGAACCTCTAATGAGATCATTACAGAGTCACTGCTGACCTTTCATTCTAAAGATTCTATGTACCTGACTGTCCTAAACAAGTCTGGCTGGTTTGCTGAGGATTAAAGATGAAGAGATGATGAACCCAATTCATGCAAGAAATATGGCTAAGTGGTTGACTTACTAATGTATGCATATAGGCATGTATTTCTAAACCTGGCGGCTGAAAGATTTGCTTGAAATTTCAGTGCAACAGAAAAAGTGTTGTTAGTTCAAACAGGAATTTAGGAGCTCACTGGACTTCTTTTTCTGTACAGAGACACATCAAGAACACCACCCGGTGCAAAGGAGGAGTAACTACTTATATATGTACAAGTTACATCTCCCATGTACCAGGCAGGGGTCTTGTTCATCCATTGGGGATAGTCCAGACTTGTCAGCTAAAAAAATGAAAGAAATATTGTTAGAAGAAAATATAGAAATTATCTGTGAAATGCAAACAAGAAAATGAAATTTATAATGACAAACTGCATGTAGTCAGTTCAACAGTGGTAATATGGTGGGACAAAGAGTAATGACTACACACTTAGATCAGAAATGCTAGTGTGGCTTGTCCCTAAAAGTTTGAATTGTGGAGCTGACTACTACAAAATACATATAGGATCTTTTGATGCTTTAATTTTCTCAAGAAAGCCACATACCTGAGAAAGTTGACCATATGTGATGTTCTTTCAGATGCGCCATCACTCACCAATTCTTCTTTACTCAATGTGTATTTCTGCTCCAATGTGTAAAGAGAATTCATCGTCAAAAATCACTAGTGCCTCTTCCATGTCATCTTTGGGTGGATCTGGAGTCATCTCCGACTGGGATTCAGAAGTGTCTATGATCAACTGGCCAGATGTGGAGCTGAAACTTGACACAATGGATTTGCTGCTCTGGTGGGAGGCCTCACACAAGGGTTCATCAGATTCCAAAGACGAATAGATTTCTATGGCATCTTCATCCTTTTGCCTTGTGGCTAAACCTGGGCTTTCTGCTTTCCAGCTTTCCTTTGTGTATTTCAGCACTACCGTAGTCCGACTTCTTTTAGTATGGTCAATGGCCAAAAGATCACTAATCATCCTTTGTATCCCAGAGGCGACCTTGGTCAATGCTTCCGGAGGATTCTCACTCTTGACATTGTTTTGCCAGTCAACAAAACCTTGATATTTTTCATCGTCCGGAATGGCATCCTCCCATGGAAGCTCTCCTGTAAGTAGACAACAGATGACTACTCCAAACGCCCACACATCAAGGCTGCCACCTACAACCAGGCCATCTGAAGTGTCAATTTGGAACATTTCTGGAGCCATGTAGGACGCGGTGCCACACTTGCCTCGAATCACTGTTCCTTTGACCTTAGCAAGGCCAAAGTCTGTGAGCTTGATGGAATAGCAGTCCCGGTCAAAGACTAAAACATTCTCTGGCTTCACATCCATGTGCACCAGTCCTTTTTCTGACATGAATTCAAGGGCACTTGAAATCTGCACAGAACACCTCTTTACTGCATCTTCTGGAATTCCCACCTAAAAAATAAAGGGGAACTTCAGATTACTTATCCAGAGATTGGAAATATAGAGTATTTATCCAGAAACAAATAAATGATATGTATAGCTACAACATATTTAGTTTTAGACTAGGGATGGATTCTTTTGTCATAAGTATGTCTGTATGTGCTCAGAACAAGTACGAGTAGTCAGAACAAAAGGCAAGTGAAAATCTTTCAACATGGACACCTCTACTAATGTCAACTAAGAGAGTTTCCTCTCACTTCCTGTTGCATCTCTAGGCGAGGAAGTGAAAGGAAATCTTTCCAAAAGGATACAGACAACATAAAATAACTTGACAGGAGTTGTAACTCTCCTTAACTCTATGCAAACCAAAGAAAAAATAATTCTCTATACTTCAATCTTAATGTACTTACATTTGGTATAATCATGGAGAGCAGATCACCAAAAGGTGCCAATTCTTGGATAAATCCAAAGTGGTCGGTGGTGGTGAAGGCGTTGCCATAGCATCTGATGATGTTGGGATGGATTGAAAGTATACACGAAATACTGAATTCCCAGAGGAAAGACCGCTGAGTGGTTCGGTTTTTTTCTGTGACCTTCAATGCCATTCTTCCACCTGTGCAAAAAAAAAAATTTAACTTAGATCAATAACTGGACATTTTAAGCCGGTAATTTCTGAATATTTTACTTGAAAATCATTCTAATAAGATCTCTTGCACCCTGAAGTATTCCTTTCATAAAGATGTCATAAATTCTATCATTGGGCCATATAGGTTCACTCCATATTCCTGATATTCTTCATTTAAAGTGTTACATGGGAATTCTACTTTACTTCTGCTTTTAGAGTACATCTACAAATCAGTGAGCTTTTGAAAAAAAAGTCTATGTGTTGCAGATCGTATTTACATGCATATACATAAATATTTATAGAGGATATTGAAATGGTGGATAGAATTATTCACTGACCTGTTTTCCTGTCGTTTGCCAAGAATACTTTCCCAAATCCACCTTCTCCAAGTTTCTTCACAATGTGGACGTGCTTCTCTAAGTCTATCTTCTTTAATCCTCGGGAATAGAAGGAGACCTTTCTATCCAGAAGACGTTCCACATAATAAGCACTGGAGGCCATAGTGTCCTGGAGAGAAAAAAAAGAAAAGGATGAAAGTGACCTTACCTTAATGTGGTGAAGATTCCGCTGTGATGAAGTCAAATCAGTTTTCTTTGAGTATTGGGTTCCTCTGCAGATCAGCTCCGGACAACGTCACCAAATCTCCAGCTGGGCTGTAGTAGATGAGTATACCGGAATCTCTGGAAGTAGAGTCACTGATTAGAGGAGGGAGAGGCCCGCTTTATACAAGGGAGATGGGCGGGAAAGGCAGAGAAGGGAGGTTTTTGATTGGTTGACTTCTAATAGAAATGTTGTGTAAATAAACCCGGACTGTTGTTGCTGATTTGCATATTAAAAGGTTTTCTAGAGAATAGGTGATACAATTAAACATGATGAAACCCAAGAATGTTGAAACTTTACTGAATTTTAAAATGAAACTTTCCACCATATTAACAATGAAATGGAAAATTAGTTTTATTTTATAAAATTTATATTTTTAGAAGAACTTAGAATTTTAAAATAACTAATGCAAGAGTGAGTACTAACCAGATAATGAAATATGAAAAAAACGAAAAAAATCTCATTGTCACAATGGCTGTAGGTTCTTACTGTTCTTTTATACCATTAGGTCTTATTTCTGGCAGCATTGTACACCAATGGGGTTAGTTTAAAAATGACTTGATTGAAAATAAAAAATAAATGACTATAAACTGTAATCAATAGAAAACGAGTTTGCAGGATTAAAAGGACCTGTCAGGATAGAAATATTGGAGCTTCCATATCTGAGTTTATTTCTGGAGATTCATCTCCAAACATCCTCATCATTTCTTCACTACTTGGTGGGTCAGTGACCTAGAACAAGCCATGTGTAGATCAAGTAATGGAAAATATCATACTGACATGATGTTCTGGGTGAATGACAAACCAAGTGTTGAGGCAAGGAACCCAGATCTGTAGATATTTAGATATCCCATAAATATGTTGGAAGAACCATTAAAAACAATTCAATTGAATGGGGAGGATATCAGAAGGCATTTTTGGGTTTAATTTGATATGTTTAAAAATGTGCTCAACTTACTTCAATTTCTTAGGTTTGTGTTTTTGTTGGTGACATCATTTTATGAGAAAGAAGCAATTTCTGCCACTGACACCAATGATCTTTTCAAGCTATCTGTAGGTGGCATTTTCTTCCATTGACCACAAATGTAAGGAACATTCTTCCCACTGACCATCACACTGATGTACACGGAGCTGAAGCTCTATCTATTATTAGCAGAGGTTCTCTGAGACTTGGAAGTTATGTCAAAGGTTCCTCCTTGTTGAAAAAGTTGAGAATGGATGGCATAGACACTCTTTCTACAAAATGTAAATCATTTAGATTTGTATATGACAATGTTCAGCTTAAAGTGGAATTACACATAATGGTCCCCATGAGTTACAATCTACGTTTATGTGACATCTCCATTGACAGATGTAAATAATCTGATAACAAGAAATATATTTTATTTAGAGTTTGATGGATGTGGTTGTGTAATATGTTGTCTTATCTGTCCAAGTTCTGAAGAAAGATGGGAATTGTTTGATATTCTATTATTAATTACAGGTGATACTGTATGCCTGAAAGTGTGACAATAGGTGGAGACTATCCAGTGCCTGGGTAGTTATCTAGACAATGGGATCCAAATCTTTGTTTTCCAGATATCCATTTCAAAGGATCCTCTTGGTTAGATATGCAATAAGGGTGTCCAGCCTTCCAGGAATGCATAACTTGACCATTGGAGACCCTGTAATTCTTGCTCCAAAAAAATGTGCTGAAAGGTTGCTGAGACAATGAACTCTCTGGGATCTATTATCTCTAGTGGTATAATTTAGTAAAGTATATCGATTGGGTAACTTAATTTGTGACCACTTGTCAGAACACTCAACTGAGGGTTTCAGTGCAACATAGTGGGTATTAGAAGACCTCCAAAACAAACAGGGAGGATACACCACAGAATTGTTTTTCAATATTTAGATCTCCCATAAATATATTGGAAGAACCATTAAACACAGTTCAATTTAATGGGGAGGATACCAGTAGAGGGAATTTTTGGGTTAATTGATTTGTTTAAAATGTGCTCAACTTACTTCAGTTTCTTGGGTTTGTGTTTTTGTTGGTGACATATTTTTATTAAGAAGGAATTGAAAGATTGTTTTTTTTCCTAAAGTTTTTACTTATTTTTTCCCACTATGATATTTTTTTTTTATAAGGTAAAAAAGCTTGACTTTTTTTAATAAAAGCCTTAACAGTTTTTTCATTATTTAAATTTTTCTGTTTTTGGTTCGCTTAAGAAAAAAAAAAAACCCAGGAGGTGATTAAATACCACCAAAAGAAAGCTCTCACAAAAAAGATAAAAATTTCATATGGTACAGTGTTACATGACCGCGCAATTGTCAAAGTGTGACAGCGCTGAAAGCTGGAAATTGGCCTGGGCAGGAAGGGGGTACAAGTGCCCAGTAGGCTAGTGGTTAAATGAAGATACTGTGAAGCGATGCATTCCTCAGATAGCGAGTACATTGGAATACATGCACAGCAAAGGGATGATCCGTGTCGAGCTGGACATTATTCTGCTAATGGACTTTGAATGTAATCTGATCAAAGGCAGATTTTGGACTGGCAAGGCTCCAAGGTACGGAAGCACCATCTATGTCCTGGTTTATACTGTACACAGCTCTAGAATAATGTAGCAACTGTTCTTGTTTCAGGCATCTACACCCAAGCACTGATGTATGGACCTTTGGTGTCATTTACACAGCTATGACTAGGTCATTCCCTTGGAAAGGAGCAGAGGGCTGTGACCCAATGTCTAGGGACTTTGCTTGGTGGCAAGTCAAAGGACTTCACATTAGCACCAGAAAAGTGGAGGAAGTTCTCTTGAAGCCAGGCAAATGTTCTGGGACCTTTTGGCCCTCTGCCTCTGAAAGGTGCAGAGCCATGGACATTCTAATATATCTTCATCTGCCATGGAAAGCAGAATTTCTTTCAGAAAACCTTACAAGTACTGATATACAGTACATATGGTGTCTAGTGACTAATCGTCCCGTTCTTTTATAGGATGGTTTAAATGAAGATCCAGTAAAGCAATGTGTTCCTCAAATATTCTATGTCTCATGATGGTATGATTGATTTATTTTACTACATTTTTCCATGTTCCTGTCCATATTTTGCCATGTTGGCATCTTGTGACTAATGGTGTCCTGTTTTTTTATATGTTGCTTTAAATGAAGTTGCTGTGAAGTGATGTGTTCCTCAGATAGCGAGTGCGTTGGAATACATGGACAGCAATGGGATGATCCGTGTCATCAAGCTGGACAATATTCTGCTAATGGACTAGTTGAATATGGGATGTCTGTCAGCCTCAGCGGCCATCCTAACATCAGGACCTCTGAAGTTGCCTTTCATAGAAGCAGAGAATATGCACTTGTCCAGGAGGTGGCAACAGTTGGAACTCTGTACTCCAATAAAGCCAAATGCAAGTTTGAAAAGAATTATTATTGTTAAGAAAAGACTTTAGTTTTTTTTTTTTTTTTTAAGTATTTTTAAAGGATCTTGCACCGAAAGCGGCTCTGTTTGTATATGAACAGGTTTCCTTTAAGCATCCTTTTGAGTGTATTGAGCTAATATTCTATGTCCCTGTATGATGGATTTTATTTGATTACATTTTTCCATGTCGGTGTCTAGTGACTAATTTTGTCCTGGTTTCTTTTTTATAGGTTGGTTTAAATGAAGATGTTGTAAAGTGATGTGTTCCTCAAATAGCGAGTGCGTTGGAATACATGCACAACAGAGGGATGGTCCACCGTGACATCAAGCCGGACAATATTCTAATAATGGACTTTGAATGTAATATGGTCAAAGTGGCAGACTTTGGACTGGCAAGGCTCCATCTATGGCCTGGTTCACACTTTACACAGCTCCGGAACTGTGCAGCCTGAGAAGAGAAAAATTGATTCTACACCCAAGCATTAAGAGAATAAAAATATATAGTAAGCGCTCATTTAAAATATGAAGCAGCTGAACATTAAGGAAAACACATAAAAAGTCCCGAAATACATAAATAAAAGAAAATGCAGCGCTTCTTAAAAATTAATGAATATAGTGATAAACACAGTCCGATGAGAACAGTGCTCCTTGATTCCCAGTGCAAATGGTAGAAATTCACACTAACCAGAACGCGCATGGAATTGCGCATGTGTATATATATAGGGATCACCAGGGCTGCAAGGATGGAAGAAGCTCCTCACGGGAGACATAGGGAAGCACTCAGTGTAGTAGGTAAAACTTTTATTCCAGAAAACACAGGTGCATAATGAGTATCACATAGCCAAGTATGAACAAACACACTGACCCTTTAAGAAGTCAAGATGGCCGCCGGGCCTCCTCGTGGCACCGACGGCTTAGTATCAACGGCGTATCAACGAGGGATAGAAATATCTTTGATAGAATTAAGGACATGCTTTGTGTCTCTTAAGTAAGATGGGGTGATTGTTTGATTACACTGGTTTTTACCCATGTAACAAATGTATCGCCTGTAAGTGCAATGGTGTGAGGAAAAGAAGGGTAGACACCTATACTTCTAATCAAACTAAGAGATCGTACAATATCGATAAATTCATTTGTTGCAGTAGCAGATATGTCGTTTATTTACTAGAATGCCCCTGCCTCAAGCAATACATTGGTAGGACAACGAGGCGACTTAGAGATTGCCTACGGGAACATGTTAACATAAAGAAGGGGTATAAGGAGCATTCCCTGTCTCTCCATTACAGGAAATACCACCATAGAGACCCCACCAGCCTGAAGTTTGTGGGTATTGATATTGTAACTAGAGATGAGCGAATCGAACCAGGCGAACCGGAATTCGATACGAATTTCAGGAAAATTTCGATTCGCGGCGAATCCAAAATTTTGCCTACTTCGGGTGCGCGAATCGAAATTTTCCCGATCAGCCGGAAAAAGTGTCCCTGCAGAGAGCTCCGCTATTTCTGACATTTCTCTGACAGTTCCTTCACATGTACAGCGGTTGAAACATTGTATCTATTAGTTTCCATTTAGGGTACAGCGGTTGAAACATCTGTATATGTGAAGGAGCTGTCAGAGAACTGTCAGAAATAGAGGAACTCTGCACATACACTTTTTGCCGGTTTGGAATTCTTATTTTCATCCTTCTTCATCGGAAGAGGAAGAGGAAGAGGATGAAAATAAGAATAATTCCAAGCCGGCAAAAAGTGTTGAAACCGCTGTATGGAGTGAATGTCCCAGAACTGTCAGAAATAGACAGAAACTGTCACAGAACTGTCCTTCTCATCCTTCTCATCCTTCTCATCCTCATCCTTCTCATCCTCATCCTTCTCATCCTCATCCTTCTCCTTCTTCTCATCCTTCTTCTGCTTCTCCTTCTCCTTCTTCTCATCCTTCTTCTCATCCTTCTCCTTCTCATCCTTCTTCTCATCCTTTTAATGAAATATGAAAAAAACGAAACAAATCTCATTGTCACAATGGCTGTAGGTTCTTACTGTTCTTTTATACCATTAGGTCTTATTTCTGGCAGCATTGTACACCAATGGGGTTAGTTTAAAAATGACTTGACTGAAAATAAAAAAGTATTTCTAGAGATTCATCTCCAAACATCCTCATCATTTCTTCACTACTTGGTGGGTCAATGACCTAGAACAAGCCATGTGTAGATCAAGTAATGGAAAATATCATACTGACATGATATTCTGGGTGAATGACAAACCAAGTGTTGAGGCAAGGAACCCAGATCTGTAGATATTTATATATCCCATAAAAATGTTGGAAGAACCATCAAAAACAATTCAATTGAATGGGGAGGATATCAGAAGGAATTTTTGGGTTTAATTTGATATGTTTAAAAATGTGCTCAACTTACTTCAGTTTCTTAGGTTTGTGTTTTTGTTGGTGACATAATTTTATGAGAAAGAAGCAATTTCTGCCACTGACACCAATGATCTTTTCAAGCTATCTGTAGGTGGCATTTTCTTCCATTGACCACAAATGTAAGGAACATTTTTCCCACTGACCATCACACTAATGTACACGGAGATGAAGCTCTATCTATTATTAGCAGAGGTTCTCTGAGACTTGGAAGTTATGTCAAAGGTTCCTCCTTGTTGAAAAAGTTGTGGAGCTGAAACTTGACACAATGGATTTGCTGCTCTGGTGGGAGGCCTCACACAAGGGTTCATCAGATTCCAAAGACGAATAGATTTCTATGGCATCTTCATCCTTTTGCTTTGTGGCTAAACCTGAGCTTTCTGCTTTCCAGCTTTCCTTTGTGTATTTCAGCACTTCCGTAGTCCGACTTCTTTTAGTATGGTCAATGGCCAAAAGATCACTAATCATCCTTTGTATCCCAGAGGCGACCTTGGTCAATGCTTCAGGAGGATTCTCACTCTTGACATTGTTTTGCCAGTCAACAATACCTTGATATTTTTCATCGTCCGGAATGGCATCCTCCCATGGAAGCTCTCCTGTAAGTAGACAACAGATGACTACTCCAAACGCCCACACATCAAGGCTGCCACCTACAACCAGGCCAACTGAAGTGTCAATTTGGAACATTTCTGGAGCCATGAAGGACATGGTGCCACACTTGCCTCGAATCACTGTGCCTTTGACCTTAGCAAGGCCAAAGTCTGTGAGCTTGATGGAATAGCAGTCCCGGTCAAAGACTAAAACATTCTCTGGCTTCACATCCATGTGCACCAGTCCTTTTTCTGACATGAATTCAAGGGCACTTGAAATTTGCACAGAACACCTCTTTACTGCATCTTCTGGAATTCCCACCTAAAAAAATAAAGGGGAACTTCAGATTAATTATCCAGAGATTGGAAATATAGAGTATTTATCCAGAAACAATTAAATGATATGTATAGCTACAACATTTTTAGTTTTAGACTAGGGATGGATTCTTTTGTCATAAGTATGTCTGTATGTGCTCAGAACAAGTACAAGTAGTCAGAACAAAAGGCAAGTGAAAATCTTTCAACATGGACACCTCTACTAATGTCAACTAAGAGAGCTCCTCTCACTTCCTGTTGCATTTCTAGGCGAGGAAGTGAAAGGAAATCTTTCCAAAAGGATACAGACAACATAAAATAACTTGACAGGAGTTTTAACTCTTCTTAACTCTATGCAAACCAAAGAAAAATAATTCTCTATACTTCAATCTTAATGTACTTACATTTGGTATAATCATGGAGAGCAGATCACCAAAAGGTGCCAATTCTTGGATAAATCCAAAGTGGTCAGTGGTGGTGAAGGCGTTGCCATAGCATCTGATGATGTTGGGATGGATTGAAAGTATACACGAAATACTGAATTCCCAGAGGAAAGACCGCTGAGTGGTTCGGTTTTTTTCTGTGACCTTCAATGCCATTCTTCCACCTGTGCAAAAAAAAAAATTTACCTTAGATCAATAACTAAAGGTTATGAATAGGTTCACTCCATATTCCTGATATTCTTCATTTAAAGTGTTACATGGGAATTCTACTTTACTTCTGCTTATATTTTAGAGTACATCTACAAATCAGTGAGCTTTTGAAAAAAAAGTCTATGTGTTGCAGATCGTATTTACATGCATATACATAAATATTTATAGAGGATATTGAAATGGTGGATAGAATTATTCACTGACCTGTTTTCCTGTCGTTTGCCAAGAATACTTTCCCAAATCCACCTTCTCCAAGTTTCTTCACAATGTGGACGTGCTTCTCTAAGTCTATCTTCTTTAATCCTCGGGAATAGAAGGAGACCTTTCTATCCAGAAGACGTTCCACATAATAAGCACCGGAGGCCATAGTGTCCTGGAGAACAAAAAAAAAGAAAACTCGTTACATTATTAGGCAAAAAAACAAATGTTTAAAGAGAAACTATAGAAATGTGTCAAATATGAATACTGTTCACCTCGGTTATATACCTATAAATATGAAATGCTAATAGACCTCCACATCTGTATCTATATGCCTCGGGAATAAGGTTTGAACATTAAAGTGAGAGTTCGAACACAACAACAGAAATTTATGGAGTAGAGTTAAAAGAACCTAAATATGGAAAGCCAGCAATCTATTTATATACAAGAAAATGATTAAGCAAGGTTATAGCTTGGTCAAGTACAAAAACTTATGGAAAAGCCAAGACATATAGCTATACATAAATAAGTGCCAGCATATATCTAATAGTTACCAGTTCAGTTGTGCGTGGGGGTCCTCTTAGTAACTGGGGGACAAAAGACTGATTTTTTGCTCAAACATCCTTGAGGATGGGAATGTAATAAACCTCCACTCATTGGCTATCCTGTCAGCTGTATCAAAACAGAGAATGTTCAGTTTGAATTCTGCTTGGTCTGGAAGTTTGTCTCTACCCTACCTACTAACGTATCATGAGTTGTAGATAATTATTTTTATCAGGGGTTCCCTGAGACCAGAAAATTATTTCAAAGGTTCCTCTGTGTTGAAAAGGTTGAGAGGCTGAAATTTTGCCAACACTGATTTTTTTACTCCTGAAACATTTTAATTTTAAATGTTTTTTTGCTTATCTAAAATATTTTCTTCAGAACTACGGATCAATCATGTGAGCACAAAAAAAAGAGGAGTGAAATGAGATGGTCTTATGATCATGTAGAAGACACAGCAGCACTTACGGTAGCTCCGAAATGGAAATCATTTGCTCTGTATGCTCTACGTAGAACAGTACTCCTTGTAAGGTTTTCTGAAAACATTTGTGCTTTCCATGGCAAAGGTTTTAGAATGTTTTAAGAAGATGTAGCACCCTCTAGGTAGCTAGGTTTGTGGTTTTGTTTAGACAGAGGCTGGTTCAGCCTGGGAGTGAGGTAGGGAGTTTACCTCAGGATAGGCTGGGAAGCTCTACAGGTCAGGGGTTTTGGAGCCCTTCCACCCTTCCATAAACGGTTCTGGAAGAGGGGAGGAGGAGGGGAGGATGCCCATATCTGCATGTTTGAGGGAAGGTGACCAAGCAACAACCCTTAAATATGACAAAGCCAGGGACTCGGGTGGAAGATGGACTGAGAATGCTGGAGTGTGGAGCCTGATAGGAGGCCCCAGGGAGAGGAGCCTACCTACAGGCAGGATGCTGGAAAGAAGGATCTTCACTGCCCAAGGTCTTAGGAAGGACATCCTGTGCAACAGAGAAGGAGCCAGCCCAGCAAAAGGCCTGAAAGCAGCTACAAGCCCTCCATACTGACAGGACAGTGAGTACTTCTACACCCCCTAGGCCAGATGGAGGGAGGGGGCAGTTAAGTGCAAGACCCAACTAGTTCTCATCCAGGACTACTTCATTGTTACATCTTGGAATTCCTTGCCCAGGGATAGCCTCAGTGCAGCTGGGTGAAGAGGAATGATTCATCTGGGGTCTGAGGAGGTACATCAAGGGGACTTTAGCACTCCAAAAGAGACAGTGCTACATGCTGCTTCTCTGGATTTCCCATTTTTGTACAGTGTACAGGCTGCTAAAAAGCTTGTCCTCAAGTTTACAGTTCATTGGGAATCCCATATACCCCTAGACCCCAGCCAAGTTGTTAACCCTTAAGAAAGACAATTAAAAACCCAGCTCAAGGACTGTTGAAAATGCATGTTGCCTGGCTGTGCAGAGCTTAGGGCAATCTAAACAAATCCAGCAGCCCTCAAGATGTTAGTGCTACAAAAGTGTACCTGAACCCCAGTGTTTGGCTAGAAGCACCTTTCCATATGAACCTGTCCCAAGTTCTTGGATGGGGTCACATTGTCCTGAGGAGAGGAGTTGAAGGACATACCTTGTGGTGTTTCTGGAGGTTAGAAGGCATTCTGGAATCATGACAAAGAACATAGATTAGTTTCTCGTGACATTTTTAATTATGTTAAACATGAACATTCCTCAGTATCTAGGGTCAGGCTTTTAGAAGCATACTTGTCCCAGTTGGGGAGATCATGTCCTGTGTTATCACCAGTGAAGTTTCCCCAGCAGGGGCACATATGACAATTGGTATCTGACAAAGGTCACAAACCAGAAATGGACTTGGCTGGAGCTGGTCTCTAAACTTCAGCACTTGTAGAGAGTTTATGGTCAAAATAATCAACATTCTAGCCAGAAATAGAGGTGATGTGTTCTGGTCATTGTAAAAATATGGGAAAAGAGAAATTAGAATAATGCTTCCATGTAAATTAAAAATAGATGGGAATGGTGGAATGTGAAAGCCAAGCTATTAAAAAAGAATTGGTTTAAACTGTTACATCCAAGTGTTGGATGATGGAGATTACCAGACAACATAAGATGGTGCAGTTTATATTTACTTCACAGATATATGAAGAATGGACATCCCTATGTATGCATGACGTTATTTACTAAAAAAAAGTGTTGCAGGACAATGTGGATATTCAATAAATAGATCTCTACTCTGGCTGTAAACACCAAGAAAAAAACCCCCCACAAGCTAAATATAAGTCCTAAGGGCAGATACAATCCTAGTATTTTAAAGGAAAGTTATGTTTTAACTACATAACCTCAGAAAATGGAGGTGTCCTGGTCCAGCCTGCAGAGTTCTGTTTGTGCATTTCTTACCTCCTTGCTGCAGTGATTCTGCTAGATTTGTAATTTCATTCACATGTGTTGCTGGTGTCTCTTTCCCTATGGGCGCCGCCTGCTCTACTGTGGATTTATATCCTTTTCCCTTCTATTACTTCCTGGGTCACTCCCAGTTTACTTCCCTATATATACACATGTGCTAAGTGCAGGTAGCTTTATTGGAGCAATGGGACAGTTCTTTGAGCTGCTGAGGCTGTAGTTGGTCATCTGTGTACAGATCCTGGCTTTGTCTGCTTGGGTTCTGATCTTGGCCTATCTACTGGATTTCCTGCTGTTGTACTTTACTCATGTGAGTGGTCTCTGCATCCTCAGCTGGGTGTACCTGGGGGCTGTGACCTGGTTCCAGCTTGCTGCAAGTCCATCCCCACCATCAGGGGCCCTGGTGAAGAAGCAGGCTGGGGCTTAGACTCCACACCCTGGGGAACCCTGAGTCTGATCTACAAGGGCTCACTACCACTGATGCATGACAGAAGGTACTGATGAATTCTTGCTCTGTCTTCACTAATGGAATCTTTGTTAACTTCCCAACTTTTCATTTCCTGAAATAATTGCAATATGACAGTTGATCCCCCAACTCCCTTTTGGTTCACGCAAGATCTCTGAAAGTAAGGATTGGAGGTCTGGTATATGAGGGGAGAAAATGGCTTTATTATTTGATGGGAGATCCTGATTGGCCAACACAGGAGATGGAGACTTTGGCATGAGCTCTAGAATGGTGGAGCAGGTAGGCCCATATGGATGGGGTCTGTGTATTCTGTTCTATTGTGCTGAGGGTGGAAACCTGACCCTGAAATCATGAGGTACAGGAAAGTGAATTGTTCAATGTTGGAGGAATCCCTCCCACAGAGCCATAGTGCATAGCTGCGGGCAATAGTCACATGTTCAAATCTGACATGCTGGTTGTACCCAACTGTGACCCTCTGATGTGGCATTTAGAGGGTTTATACAGGCAGTGAGGAGGCAACATATTGTCTCCTCACTATCAAATCCCTCTGAAAAGTGTGTGTGTGTGTGTGTGTGTGTGTGTGTGTGTGTGTGTGTGTGTGTGTGTGTGTGTGTGTGTGTGTGTGTGTGTGTGTGTGTGTGTGTGTGTGTGTGTGTGTGTGTGTGTGTGTGTGTGTGTGTGTGTGTGTGATAAATATTTTTGTGCCTGACTTGTAATGTTGTGTAAAAGTGGTTCAGTTTACTTGTTGTTCATTTTTACTGAAGTCACAGGATAGCTGCAATTTTGCTAATGCAGCTTGGGAAAAAAATAATCCTCCCCCAAAAAGTGTCCCCTTTTAAGAAAACAAGGGGAAAGATTTACTAAATCTGGTGCAGCTGTGCATAGTAACCAATCAGCTTCTTACTTCAACTTGTTCAATGAAGGTTTGACAATCAACCTGGAAGCTGATTGGTTACTATGCAGAGCTGCACCAGATTGTGCTCCTGCTTTAGTATATCCCCCAATGTTATAATCTGTGCCTAAAACCCCTCACGTCAGACTTTGCTTCAATCTACTGATTGCCCTAGATCAGCCAAAATGGATTGAAAACCTAAATATCCAAAGCTTGGCGATTGCCAAAGGTCTGACCTGGGGACAGTAGAGGAGATGAAAGGGGAAGACATGGATCTCTGCAGCATATCTGTCCTGTCACCATATCCTAGAATCCCATTATGATATCTCACTTTTCCATCACCAAACATTCTATACTCAATACTCGGGGTCTATAGGAGCCCAGAACCCCTGTAGGAGTGACCACCATGCTCCATTATACAAATATAAATAAGGGAAGATATGTTCAGTGCTTCTCCTATGCAGGGGAGGACTGACCATTTGGAAACTCGGGCATGGCCTGAGGGTCCAGGGTCAGAAGGGGGCCTCATGAGATGCCCTGGTACACTTTTTTTTTTTTTTTTTTTTTTTCCCCCAATAGGCTTTTTTGAGTTTGGCCCTGGGGGCCCCATGAGTTGTCAGTCCACCTCTGCTCCTATGTCATCGGGGACATCATTTAATCCTACCAACTTTTTCCCCAGACAACCAAACCTGTAATTGAAGAAAGCAAGGAAAGCTGATCCAAAGGACTTTACTGAATCAGCTGTACCAAATTAAAATTTGCCATGGAGGGTTGATCCAGAAGTTGGTGCAGCATGATCAGATCAGTGTTTCAGAACTTATTAGTGGACTGTAATTAGGATCCATGTTTGTTTTTATGTATGTATGTGGACTTCAGATACTGAGATCCAAAAATCTGGACTGTGCAGATCATTGGGTGCCTAAAGGGTCTCTTCAGAATACATTACCAAAAGCACCAAATATTAAAGGAGATGACATATAAACCATTGTGTGTCCTAGTCTCACCGAGACATGAGGTTGTGATATCTCCATTAACAGATGTAAATTATCCTGTAATTAGAAATATATATTTTATTTAGTTTGTGGGTGTGTAATGTCTCCTTATCTGTTCATGTTCTGAGAATATTTGGAAATGGTTTGATTTGTCTGTAAGCTGCCAAGCAGGGTAATCTATTCATTATGGGTGGTACTGTTTCTTGAATGGCATGACAATAGGCTGAGGGCAATCTGGTGCCAGGATAGTGCTTATCTGAACAATGGATTTGAAGCTGATATCTGGAATTGATTCCTATTCAGACAAGCACTAAGGGTGGCTGACCTTCATCACACCCGCACATGTGTGATTTTCTCCAAAGGGGCCCTCCTACTGGACATAGAGTAATGGAAATTTGACTGATTCAGCAGGGACCAGCTGAATTTTGATCTGTGTGACCCCCTCCTGCTTCATAGTTTTTTTAATAGACTTCTGTTGGGTGGTTTTCCAAAATTCCCATTCAAGTTCCATGCAACGTGGTACTATGAGACAGCAAGTGCAGAGCTGCTGAACCTGCCCAATCTACTCTGGCTCACAAGCCAGTATACCCTCTTCAATTGCTCATCCTTGCACATTTCATTATCATAAACATCTTCAGGGGTATGGAGGAAGGGGAACATAAGTGTATTTGTGTGTGTTGGCCCAGCTGTATGAGTAGTGTCTGCATAACTGACTCACTGCTCTATCATCCAAGTGTAGATAAAAGCATATCTAGAGGACTACGGAGGCAATATAAATAACTAGACTGTAAAAGTTAAGACAATGCATTAAGTGGTAGAACCTCCAACTCTAGAAAAACCCCATATATCCATTACTCTTGTAAATATATGAAATATGTGAAACATTTAAACTTAAATGTACTGAAGACCAGAAAAAATTATGAAATGTTCATGAAATTATTCGAAAAATGTGTATATACAGAGCATCCTGAAAGTATTCACAGCTCTTAACTTTTTCCACGTTTTGTTACAGCCTTATTCCAAAATTGATTCAATTCATTTTTCCTCGTTAATTTATAATGACCATGTGAAACATTTGTTTTGAAGTCTTTGAAGTTTATTAAATAAAAAAACCCCATGTACATAAGTATTTACAGCCTTTGCCATTACACTCATAATTCAGCTGTGGTGCATCCTGTGCCCACTGATCAGACTTGAGATGTTTCTACAACTTGATTGGGAGTCCACCTGTGGGAAATTCAGTTGATTGGACATGATTAGGAAAGACAAACATGTCTATAGAAGGTCCCACAGTTACCAGTGCATGTCAGCACAAACCAAGCCATGAAGTCCAAGGAATTCTGTAGATCTCCAAGACAAAATTGTATCAAGCCATAGATCTGGGGAAGGGTACAGAAACCTTTCTGCAGCATTGAAGGTCCCAATGAGCACAATGACCTCCATCATTAAATGGACGAAATTTGGAACCATCAGGAATCTTCCTAGAGCTGGCCAAAATGAGTGATTGAAGGGCCTAAGCCAGGGAGGTAACCAAGCACCCAATGGTCCCTCTGAAAGAGCTTCAGTGTTTCTCTGTTGAGAGAGAACATTCCAGAAGAACCCTCTCTGCAACACTCCACCAATCAGGCCTTTATGGTAGAGTGGCCAGACAGAAGGTAAATGGCAGTCCATCTGGTGTTTGCCAAAAGGCACCTGAGGGACTTGGGCCATGAGAAACAACTCTCTGGTCTGAAATGAAACAAAGATTGAACTCTTTGGCCTAAATGCCAAGCGTCATGTCTGGAGGAAACCAGACACCACTCACCACCTGGCCAATACCATCCCTACAGTGAAGCATGGTGGTGGAAGCATAATGCTGTGGGGATGTTTTTCAGTGGCAGGAACTGGGAGACTAGTCAGGATCGAAGGAAAGATGAATGCAATGTACAGAGACATCCCTGATAACCTGTTCCAGAGCGCTCTGGCCCTTAGACTGGGGCAACAGTTTATCTTTCAACAGAACAACCCTAAGCATGCAGCCCACATAGAGTGGATACATGCCAATTCTGTGAATATCCTGGAGTGACCCAGCCAGAGGCAAGACTTGAACCCGACTGAACCTCTCTGGAGAGATCTGAAAATGACTGCCCTGACATTCCCATCCAACCTGAAGAAGCTTTAGGTACTGCGAAGAAGAATGGGAGAAACTGGCCAAAAATGTGCTAAGCTTGTAGCATCTTATTTTTTTTTTTTAATAAATTGCAAAGATTTCAAAATTCACTTCTTTGCCGTTGTCATGGGGTATTTGTAGAATGTTGAGGGGGAAAAAAGAATAATCCATTTTGGAATAAAGCTGTAACATAACAAAATGTGGCAAAAGTTAAGGTGAATTGTGGTTTAGGAGTAAGAATAGGTGGAGTTTTGTGAATTTCCCCTAGTCAGCCTGTGAGGCCTAATTGGAAGACATACTGCAATATAGGAGATCGGACAAAACACCAAGTGTATGCTGGAATGGTTTCCATTTATTACAGATGTGACATGTATATAAAAACAGAAGATGCAAGGCATCCAGTCTTTGGTCAGTAGTCCGTGACAATGTTAAGATGCTGGTGACAATCAGGTGGTGGTGACTATCAGTGGTCATGTTTGACAGCTTTTGGGTCTTAGTGGAATTTTTAATTTCTATGTTCATGATGTAATGTCTTTAGACTTGGCACTGATGTTTGTGGTCCTCAGATGTGACTCTCAAATGCATATTAAAGAAACTAAGAGCTGAGATTAATTTAGGGACTAGCTTATAAAGTCCTCAGTACATAAAATCATTAGTAATTTTAATGGCATACAAAAATATATCAAGGTATGGGAGGAGTGAGGATGAAGATTATGGAAGAGGATAATATTTTGGGGGACCTTTTTGGAGGGGTCTTTTGTTTCTATAATCACAAATGCCATTTTCGTTTTATTTTAAAACCATTTTCTCAATGTGTATGAAAAATAGTCCTTGATCAAATAGTTTTGACCGTGTGAATTGTCCTTAGGACAGTGAAACACCCCCCCCCCATGCTGTTCTTTTATAACCCTTTACCTATTAACCCAGAAAATGGCTATTTTGATTCAATGGGGTTCAAGTTCACCATCTGGTTTTCTTTGTAGTTCCCCAAACCCTGCTTGGACATATTCCAGGGTAGTTTGGCTCATCCCGAATTCTGCTGTTGCTCCCTTTAAAATTATATATAATAAATGACCATAACAAGCTAAAAACTACAAGAAAGTGAAAATAAAAATGTAACTCCTACCCAAAGCATTAAAAAAACTACCTAGTATTGACTTAATACTAAAACACCCCAAACCAATCAGGTTAAGGGGACTTAAACTCAGCTCTTCCTAGCCATAGATGACCATTCACTGCAAAAGTATCAATAGAAAAATATATACAGCACACAATATAGTAATACATATAGCAATGAATGCAGTTTATAGCACAATACTGGAAGCACATGACACTAACCGGTCTTTCCCTTCAACAAATGTCACTCACACTAAATCCACCCACACTGACAAATGGGTGCTGTGAAAGCATCCTTAGTGTGGGGGTGCTAACTTTACAGTGACCAACATTGGCCAATGTCTTGCACCTAACTAGAAGCCAAGTAGGTCCATGGCCCAAGCAATGCATTGTGGGACATTTGGTCAGGGGATTCTAGCCAAACAATGTTCACATTTTCTATGAACAGCCAAACTGCAAATGTTCAGTTTGAACCTATGCTAGGACCAAATGTTATCCTCATCTCTACTTTTCATAAAGATTTGCCCACACTAATTCCTGAAGCCTATCCCTTCCAGGGCCATCATATTATGATACACTGATCCATAATTATAAAGACTATAAAGCATGTAAGCAAAACATCAACAGTGTTCTAAGATGTCAGTGTTCAGCTAGGACAGGAGGCTTGTACAGTTCCCCAGAGTGGATTCAACAAGTTGGTCTCTTGATTATTAGGTGGTTGAAAGGACATATGCAATTTCTACCTCAGCTCCTATAGTCAGGGAGGTTGTCTCATTGTCTGGTATAAGATATGTGGCAGCACTGGCAGTATCTCTGGAATGGACATCACTTGCTCTATATGCCATATGTTCTGTATAACAGTAATTGTAAGGTTTTCTGAAAGCAATTCTGCTTTCCAAGGCAGATGAAGATATATTAGAATGTCCCTGGATGAACACCTTTCAGAGACCCCAGGTCCCAGAACATTTTCTTGCCTTCAAGAGGCTTCTTCCACTTTTCTGGTGCAAATGTCAGATCCTCTGACTTGCCACCAAGCAAAGTCCCTATATATTGGGTCACAGTCCTCTGCTCTTTTCCAAGGGAATGACCTAGTCATAGCTGTGTAAATGACACCAAAGGCCCACACATAAATGCTTGGGTGTAGATGCAACTGTTTTCTCCTTGTTTCAGGCTACATTATTCTAGAGCTGTGTACGGTATGAACCAGGACATAGATGGTGCTGTCTTACCTTGGAGCCTTGCCAGTCCAAAATCTGCCTCTTTGATCATATTACATTCAAAGTCCATTAGCAGAATAATGTCCAGCTCGACACGGATCATCCCTTTGCTGTGCATGTATTCCAATGTACTCGCTATCTGAGGAATGCATCACTTCACAGTATCTTCATTTCAACAACCTATTACAAAGACAAAATTAGTCACAAGATGCCAACACAGCAAAGTATGGATAGGAACAGGGAAAATGTAATCCAATAAATCCATCGTACCATCCTGAGACATAGAATATTTGCTCAATACACTCAAAAGGATGATTAAAGGAAACCTGTTTGTATACAATTGTGAGAGCCGCCATTGATGGTGCAAGATTCTCAAATACTTTAAGGACACTAAGAACAAAAATGCTTAAAGATTATTTTCATACAATTTACATTTGGCTTTATTAGAGTGCAGAGTTCCAGCTGTTGCCACCTCCTGGACAAACATTCTCTGCTTATATGAAAGGCAACTTCATGAGTCCTGATTATGTTGGGTGGACGCTGAGGCTGATGGACATCCCATATTCAACCAGGAAGTTGTCCATTGAAACCCTTTCCTTGCAAAACAACTTCACAGCCACTAACTGACCTGTCAGAAGATAATTAGCAACATAAACCCGATGCAGAATCTTACTAAAAGCCCATTGAAGTGTGCTGAAAGCTTGATTAAATCAACAGCAGTGACCCATTAAGATACATAATCATCACACCAAAACTGGAAGTGGGGGGGGGGGGTGCTTTAAGAACTTACAAGAATGCTGCTTAAAGGAAGGTTAATTCTTTGTAAATGCTTCCTGTACACAATGCTGAGGCTAAAGACGGACATAGATGGTTTGAATCTTGGCCAGTTCAGCAGGGACCGGCCAAGACTCAAACCATGTATAGGCAGGCTGAATGTACCCAAGCTGATCATTCAACTTGTACAACCAACCTGTCAAATTTTACATTTGATTATTGCTGGCAGTTATAGCTTTTAGCAGTAATAACTGTTCTTCTGGGGACGGCACCTCTTGACCGCCGCTGGGAGCTCAGTGGCTCCATGGGAAGGAAATCAAATGATTGTTACAGGGAGAAAATTGCCAGCTTTATATTCAAACTAAGGGTAAACAATTTGTCTGTACATATGGCTTCAAAGTCATCCTGTTTGTCTACAGGTAAGCAATTCTATTGATACCTCCTGGCTGCAGAGGTTCTACTAGATCTGTAATTTAATTCACATGAGTTGCTGGTGTCTCTTTACCTATGGGTGACGCCTGCTCTACTGTGGATTTATATCCTTTTCCCTTCTATTACTTCCTGGGTCACTCCCAGTTTGCTTCCATATATATACACGTGCTCAGTGCAGTTGGCTTTGCTTGAGCAATGGCACATTTATTTGAGCTCCTGGGTGGTTGCTGGGTATCTGTGTACATATCCTGGCTTTGTCCACTGTCTGCTTGTTTTCTGACTTTGGCCCATCTACTGGATTTCCTGCTGTTGTACTCTACTCATGTGAGTGGTCTCTGCATCCTCAGCTGTGTGTACCTGGGGGCTGTGACCTGGTTCCAGCTTGCTGCAAGTCCATCCCCACCATCAGGGGCCCTGGGGAAGAAGCAGGCTGGGGCTTAGACTCCACACCCTGGGGAACCCTGAGTCTGATCTACAAGGGCTCATTACCACTGATGCTTGACAGAAGGTACAGATGGATTCTTGCTCTGTCTTCGCTAATGGAATCTTTGTTAATGTCCCAACTTGTCATTTCTTGAAATAATTGCAATATGACAGTTAATCCACCAACTCCCTTTTTTGCTTCACACAAGATCTCTGAAAGTAAGGATTGGAGGTCTGGTATGAAGGGAGAAAATGGCTTTGTTAACTGATGGGAGATTCTGATTGGCCAACACACAGGAGATGGAGACTTTGGAATGAGCTCTAGAATGGTGGAGCATGTAGACCCATATGGACGGGGGTCTGTGTATTCTGTTGTGCTGAGGGTGAAAACCTGAAACCATGGGGTGCAGGAAAGTGAATTGTTCGGTGTTGGAGGAATCCCTCCCACAGAGCCATAGTGTATAGCTGCGGGCAATAGTCACATGTTCAAACCTGACATGCTGGTTGTACCCAACTGTGACCCTCTGATGTGGCATTCTATACAGGAAGTAAGGAGGCAGCTCGCTTTTCAAATCCCTCTGAAAAGTGAGCTGTGTGAATTGATTCTCAGAGGAGCAGCACTTTTTAGTTGTCTAAACGAGCCCCTAAGGAAAGCCTCTATATTGTATTTATTGCAGTGAGGACTAAGTCCGTTCTAAAGTATTCATTTTATAATTTTTCTTCCCTTCTAGTTTTTAAATATATTTGTCTGACTTAAAGTTGTATAAAAATGGTTCAGCTTACATGTTGATCACTATTACTGAAGTCACAGGATAGCTGAAATTTGTTAATGCCGTTTGGAAAAGAAATAACCCTCCCAAAAAATTGTGTGTCTTTTTATAAGAAAACGAGGAGAAATATTTACTAAAACTGGTGCAGTCTCTAGTGCAGCTGTGTATAGTAACCAATCAGCTTCTTACTTCAGCTTGTTTAATAAAGCTTTGACAATAAAACCTGGAAGCTGATTGGTTACTCTGCAGAGCTGCACCAGATTGTGTGCTCCTGCTTTAGTATATCCCCCAATGTTATAATCTGCCTAAAACCCCTCACATCATACTTTACATATGTCAGACTTTGCTTCAATCTATTGAGCAAAAACGGATTAAAAACCTAAATATCCAAAGCTTGGCGATTGCCAAAGGTCTGACCTGGGGACAGTGGAGGAGATGAAAGGGGAAGACATGGATCTCTGCAGCATAGCTGTCCCGTCACAATATCCTAGAATGTATATAAAATGTACCATTGTTTACCATCCCATTATGATATCTTACTTTTCCATCACCAAACATTCTATACTCAATACTTGTTGGTCTATAGGAGCCCAGAACCCCTGTAGGAGTGACCACCATGCTCCATTATACAAATATAAATAAGAAGGGAAGATATGTTCAGTGCTTCTCCTATGTTATTGGGGACATCATTTAATCCTACCAACTCCTTTTCCCCAGACAATGACCAAACCTGTAATTGAAGAAAGCTGATCCAAAGGACTTTACTGAATCAGCTGTACCAAATTAAAATTTGCCATGGAAGGTTGATCCAGAAGTTGGTGTAACATGATCAGATCAGTGTTTCGGAACTTATTAGTGGACTGTAATTAGGATCCATGTTTGTTTTTATGTATGTGGACTTCAGATACTGAGATCCAAAAATCTGGACTGTGCAGATCATTAGTGCCTAAAGGGTCTCTTCAGAATACACTAACAAAAGCCCCAAATATTAAAGGAGATGACTAGAGATGAGCGAAGTATTCAAAAATTCGATTCGGCTGATTTGGCGAATTCGAGGAATAAATTCGAGGCGAATATATTCGCTGCGAATTTAACTTATAAAAAGGGTGTTTCTAGGCTTCAGAGAGCCTTTATATTAGTGCAGAACACTGTACCTTTAATTTAAATGCCCTTGGAGTCTGCTGGGGAAGAGAAATAATACTGTCAGTCAGTATGACATGCAGATGAGTGCCGTCGATCTTAGAATCACCGCACACTTCACTCATTTGGGCAGTCACGGGGCCAAAACCAGAGTGTGGAGCCACAGTGTGGCGGTGGAGGCAGCAGCAATGGGAGGCCATACAGCACCCTATGACAAAATGGAACCCACCAGCAGTGTGAGGAGACCTGAAAGTGGCACATGGCAGAGTGTGGCGATGGAGACAGCAGCAATGGGAGGCCGTACAGGGACCCATGACAGATTACGGGCCTGGCAGCAGCATGAGGAGTCGGTACGGGGGCCCATGGCAGATTACGGGCCTGGCAGATGACGACGAGGCTGCCAAGTGCGATCAGCCTCATCATCATCAATTAGGGTCTCCGCCTCACTACTAGCCCCCTTGGCTGCGTGTGGGTCAGGAGACAGACCTGTCTCTAGACCGGCTACCGAGCCACTCTCCTCGCCACTACTTCTTCGCCTGGCTGCTGAAGAGGCGGATGTCTCCCCCCGTTCCTGACCGCCCTCTGTTAGCTCTTCCTCACTGTACAGTGGGGCTGAGCCCACAGCATGCGATACTTCGCTTGGTGAGGGAACACCAAAGGACAGGGGCAGGTCGAGGACACGTGATTTCAGTGGGCTTGCTCCCGGGCCATGCCAACTAACGGTTGTGTCTGACGTACCCACCGACCGTTGGCTGTAGGTGTCAGAGGTGACCTGGGAAGAGGAAGACGACCGAGCCAACCAATCGATGACGGCAGGGTTGTCGGTGGAGACACGACCGCTGGATGACACCGGGAGCACTGGCCTCTGGCTGCGACTAGTGCTGCCTCGACCCCTTCCTCTGCTGCCACGTCTGCTCGCTCCTGAAACATTGCCTCCTCTGCCACTCCTCTGCGTGTTGTCTGACATACTCTTTAATTCAACGATTCTGTGTCCCTGAGTAACGATTCTGTGTCTGTCCCTGAGTAACGATTCTGTGTCTGTCCCTGAGTAACGATTCTGTGTCTGTCCCTGAGTAACGATTCTGTGTCTGTCCCTGAGTAACGATTCTGTGTCCCTAAAGTCTCTGTGGCCCTAACTCTGTCCCTAATACAGAGAGGTCTGTCTCTCTTGAATGACCAGAGGCTAATGGAGAATTCTAAGATGGCCGCGATTTATAGCTCCACCATTACACAGTGCTGGCTGGCTGGCTGCTGATTGGCTAATGCGATCACATGTCATGAATGAATGCATTATGGGTCAGCGCGCCTTGTCTGCCCGCCTTCCCAGAGATCCCCGCTCTGTCGCCACACATGTCGCCGCCATTTTTGGGAAAATTCGATTCGTGCATCCGAAGTTGGCTAATCTTCGGATTCGTCGCGAATCGAATATTTCCTAATCTTCGAAACGAATTCCACTTCGTCATGTTCGATTTGTTCATCTCTAGAGATGACATATAAACCATTGTGTGTCCTAGTCTCACCGAGACCATGAGGTTATGTGATATCTCCAATAACAGGTGTAAATTATCCTGTAATTAGAAATATATTTAGTTTGTGGGTGTGTAATGTCTGCTTATCCTTTCATGTTCTGAGAATAGTTGGAAATGGTTTGATTTGTCTGTAAGCTGCCAAGCAGGGTAATCTATTCATGACAGGTGGTACTCTTTCTTGAATGGCATGACAATAGGCTGAGGGCAATCTGGTGCTGGATAGTGCTGATCTGAACAATGGATTTGAAGCTGATATCTGGAATTGATTCCTATTCAGACAAGCACTAAGGGTGGCTGACCTTCATCACACCCGCACATGTGTGATTTTCTCCAAAGGGGCCCACTTGCTGGACATATTAATGGAAATTTGACTGATTCAGCAGGGACCAGCTGAATTTTGATCTGTGTGACCCCCTCCTGCTTCATAGTTTTTTTTTAATAGACTTCTGTTAGGTGGTTTTCCAAAATTCCCATTCAAGTTCCATGCAACGTGGTACTATGAGACAGCAAGTGCAGAGGTGCTGAACCTGCCCAATCTACTCTGGCTCACAATCCAGTAAACCCTCCAATTGCTCATCCTTCATTATCAACATCCTCAGGGGTATGGAGGAAGGGTAACATAAGTGTATTTGTGTGGGTTGGCCCAGCTGTATGAGCGGCATCTGCATAACTGACTCACTGCTCTATCATCCAAGTATAGATAGAAGCATATCTAGAGGATCAAGGAGGCAATATACAAAATAACTAGACTGTAAAAGTTAAGACAATGCATTAAGTGGTAGAACCTCCAACTCTAGAACAACTCCATATTTCCATTACTCTTGTAAATATATGAAATATGTAAAACATTTAGACCAGAAAAAATTATGAAATGTTCATGAAATTAGAAAAATGTGTATATACAGAGCATCCAGAAAGTATTCCCAGCGTTTAACTTTGTCCACGTTTTTGTTACAGCCTTATTCTAAATTTGATTCGATTCATTTTGCCTCGATAATTTTTAATGACAATGTGAAAGGTTTGTTTTGAAGTCTTTGAAGTTTATTAAATAAAAAACCCCATGTACATAAGTATTTACAGCCTTTGCCATGACACTCGTAATTGAGCTGTGGTGCATCCTGTTCCCACTGATCATCCTTGAGATGTTTCCACAACTTGATTGGGAGTCCACCTGTGGGAAATTCAGTTGATTGGACATGATTAGGAAAGACAAACATGTCTATAGAAGGTCCCACAGTTACCAGTGCATGTCAGAGCACAAACCAAGCCATGAAGTCCAAGGAATTCTGTAGATCTCCAAGACAGGATTGTATCAAGCCACAGATCTGGGGAAGGGTACAGAAACTTTTCTGCAGCATTGAAGGTCACAATGAGCACAGTGGCCTCAATCATTAAATGGAAGAAATTTGGAACCATCAGGAATCTTCCTAGAGCTGGCCGCCTGGCCAAAATGAGTGATCGAAGAAGGGCCTAAGCCAGGGAGGTAACCAAGCACCCGATGGTCCCTCTAAAAAGAGCTTCAGTGTCTCTGTGGAGAGAGAACATTCCAGAAGAACCCTCTCTGCAACACTCTACCAATCAGGCCTTTATGGTAGAGTGGCCAGACAGAAGGTAAATGGCAGTCCATCTGGTGTTTGCCAAAAGGCACCTGAGGGACTTGGGTCATGAGAAACAACTCTCTGGTCTGAAATGAAACAAAGATTGAACTCTTTGGCCTAAATGCCAAGCGTCATGTCTGGAGGAAACCAGACACCACTCACCACCTGGCCAATACCATCCCTACAGTGAAGCATGGTGGTGGCAGCAACATGCTGTGGGGACGTTTTTCAGTGGCAGGAACTGGGAGGCTAGTCAGGATCGAAGGAAAGGTGAATGCAATGTACAGAGACATCCCTCATAACCTGTTCCAGAGCGCTTTGGACCTTAGACTGGGGCAACAGTTTATCTTTCAACAGGACAACCCTAAGCACACAGCCCACAGAGTGGATACATGCCAATTCTGTGAATATCCAGGAGAGACCCAGCCAGAGGCAAGACTTGAACCCGACTGAACATCTCTGGAGAGATCTGAAAATGGCTCCCCTGACATTCCCATCCAACCTGAAGAAGCTTGAGGTACTGCAAAGAAGAATGGGAGAAACTGGCCAAAAATGTTGTGCTAAGCTTGTAGCATCTTACTCCAAATGACTTGAGGCTGTAATTGGTGCTAAAGGGGCTTCAACAAAGTATTGCGCACAGGCTGGGAATAGCTATGTATTGTTAACTAATACATTGCAAAGATTTTAAAATTAACTTCTTTGACATTGTCATTATGGGGTATTTGTAGACTGTTGAGGGGGGGGGGGGGAATAATAAATTTTGGAATAAAGCTGTAACATAGCAAAATGTGGCAAAAGTTAAGGTGAATTGTGGTTTAGGAGTAAGAATAGAAGTGGAGTTTTGTGAATTTCCTCTAGTCAGCCTGTGAGGCCTAATTGGAAGACATACTACAGGAGATTGGACAAAACACCAAGTGTATGCTGGGATGGTCTCCATTTATTACAGATGTGACATGTATATAAAAACAGAAGATGCAAGGCATCCAGTCTTTGGTCAGTAGTCTGTGACAATGTTAAGATGCTGGTGACAATCAGGTGGTGGTGACTATCAATGGTCATGTTTGACAGCTTTTGGGTTTTAGTGGAATTTTTAATTTCTACGTTCATGATGTAATGTCTTGAGACTTGGCACTGATGTTTGTGGTCCTCAGTTGTGACTCTCAAATGCATATTTAAAAAAACGAGCTGAGATTAACTTGGACTAGCTTATAAAGTCTTCAGTACATAAAATCATTAGTAATTTTAATGGCATACAAAAATATATCAAGGTATGGGAGGAGTGAGGATGAAGATGATGGAAGAGAATATTTTGGGGCACCTTTTTGGAGGTGTCTTTTGTTTCTATAAAAAAGTGGAAATGCCATTTTTGGGTAATTTTAAAACCATTTTCTCTAAATGTATAGAATAGTCCTTGATCAAATAGTTTTGACCGTGTGAATTGTCCTTAGGACAGTGAGGCCCCCCACCCCCCATGCTGTTCTTTTATAACCCTTTGCCTATTAACCCAGAAAATTGCTATTTTGATTCAGCTACCATTAATTTCAATGGGGTTCAAGTTCACCATCCAGTCATCTTTGTAGTTTCCCAAACCCTGCTAGAACATATTCCAGGGTAGTTTGACTCATCCCTAATTCTGCTGTTGATCCCTTCAAATTATATATAATAAATGACCATACCTTCAAGCTTAAAAACTACAAGAAAATAAAAATGTAACTCCTACCCAAAACATTAAACCAAACTAAAACCTTTTTGGCTTGGTGTAAAGGATTAAAAATACTACCTAGTATTGACGTAATGCTAAAACACCCCAATCAGTTTCAGGGGGCTTAAACTCCGCTCTTCCTAGCCATAGATGACCATTCACTGCAAAAGTATCAATAGAAAAATATATACAGCACACAATATAGTAATACATATAGCAATGAATACAGTTTTATAGCACAATACTGGAAGCACATGACACTAACCGGTCTTTCCCTTCAACAAATGTCACTCACACTAAATCCACCCACACTGACAAATGGGTGCTGTGAAAGCAGCCTTAGTGTGGGGGTGCTAACTTTACAGTGACCAACATTAGCCAATGTCTTGCACCTAACTAGAGGCCAAGTATGTCCTTGGCCAATGATGGCCCAAGCAATGCATTGTGGGACATTTGGTCAGGGCATTCTAGCCAAACAAAGTTCACATTTTCTATGAACAGCCAAACTGCAAATGTTCAGTTTGAACCTATGCTAGGACCAAATGTTATCCTCCTACTTTTCATAAAGATTTGCCAACACTATTAATTCCTGAAGCCTATCCCTTCCAGAGCCATCTTCATATTATGATACACTGATCTATAATTCTAAAGACTGTAAACCATGTAAGCAAAAAAATCAACAGTGTTCTAAGATTTAAGTGTTCAGCTAGGACAGGAGGCTTGGACAGTCCCCCAGAGTGGATTCAACAAGTTGGTCTCTTGATTAGGTGGTTGAAAGGACATGTGCAATTTCTACCTCAGCTCCAATAGTCAGGGAGGTTGTCTCATTGTCCAGTATAACATGTGGCAGCACTGGTGGTAGCTTTAGAATGGACATCACTTGCTCTTTATGCCATATATACTGTATAACAATACTTGTAAGGTTTTCTGAAAGCAATTCTGCTTTCCAAGGCAGATGAAGATATATTAGAATGTCCCTGGATGAACACCTTTCAGAGACCCCAGGTCCCAGAACATTTGCTTGATTCAATAGACTTCTTCCACTTTTCTGGTGCAAATGTCAGATCCTTTGACTTGCCACCAAAGTCCCTATATATTGGGTCACAGCCCTCTGCACCTTTCCAAGGGAATGACCCAGTCATTGCTGTGTAAATGACACCAAAGGCCCACACATCAATGCTTGGGTGTAGATGCAACTGTTCTCCTTGTTTCAGGCTACATTATTCTAGAGCTGTGTACAGTATGAACCAGGACATAGATGGTGCTGTCTTACCTTGGAGCCTTGCTAGTCCAAAATCTGGCTCTTTGTTATGCTAATGGACTTTGAATGTAATCTGATCAATGTCCAGCTCGACACGGATCATCCCTTTGCTGTGCATGTATTCCAATGTACTCGCTATCTGAGGAATGCATCGCTTCACAGTATCTTCATTTCAACAACCTATTACAAAGACAAAATTAGTCAAGATGCCAACACAGCAAAGTATGGATAGCAACAGGGAAAATGTAATCCAATAAATCCATCATACCATCCTGAGACATAGAATATTTGCTCAATACACTCAAAAGGATGATTAAAGGAAACCTGTTTGTATACAATTGTGAGAGCCGCCATTGATGGTGCAAGATTCTCAAATACTTTAAGGACACTAAGAACAAAAATGCTTAAAGATTAATAAAGCCAAATGTAAGTTGTATGAAAATAGAGTGCAGAGTTCCAGCTGTTGCCACCTCCTGGACAAACATTCTCTGCTTATATTAAAGGCAACTTAATGAGTCCTGATTATGTTGGGTGGCCACTGAGGCTGATGGACATCCCATATTCAACCAGGAAGTTGTCCATTGAAACCTTTTCCTTGCAAAGCAACTTCACAGCCACTAACTGACCTGTCAGAAGATAATTAGCAACATAAACCCGATGCAGAATCTTACTAAAAGCCCATTGAAGTGTGCTGAAAGCTTGATTAAATCGACATCAGTGACCCACTAAGATCCATAATCATCACACCAAAACTGGAAGTGTGGGGGGGGGGGGGTGCTTTAAGAACTTACAAGAATGCTGCTTAAAGGAAGGTTAATGCTTTGTAAATGCTTCCTGTACACAATGCTGAGGCTAAAGCTGGTCATAGATGGTTTGAATCTTGGCCAGTTCAGCAGGGACTAGCCAAGACTCAAACCATGTTTGGGCAGACTGAATGTACCCAAGTTGATCATTCAACATGGGTACAACCAACCTGTGAAATTTTGCATTTGATTATTGCTGGCAGTTATAGCTTTTAGCAGTAATAACTGTTCTCCTGGGGACGGCACCCCCTGACCCACGCTGGGAGCTCAATGGCTCCATGGGAAGGAAATCAAATGATTGTTACAGGGAGAAAATTGCCAGCTTTATATTCACAAACTAAGTGTAAACAATTTGTGTACACATGGCTTCAAAGTCCTCCTGTTTGTCTACAGGTAAGCAATTCTATTGATACCTCCTTGCTGCAGAGGTTCTACTAGATCTGTAATTTCATTCACATGAGTTGCTGGTGTCTTTCCCTATGGGTGACGCCTGCTCTACTGTGGATTTTATATCCTTTTCCCTTCTATTACTTCCTGGGTCACTCCCAGTTTGCTTCCCTATATATACATGTGCTCAGTGTAGTTAGCTTTGCTTGAGCAATGGCACATTTCTTTGAGCTCCTGGGTGGTTGCTGGGTACCTGTGTACATATCCTGGCTTTGTCCACTGTCTGCTTGTTTTCTGACTTTGGCCCATCTACTGTATTTCCTGCTGTTCTACTCTACTCATGTGAGTGGTCTCTGCATCCTCAGCTGGGTGTACCAGGGGGCTGTGACCTGGTTCCAGCTTGCTGCAAGTCCATCCCCACCATCAGGGGCCCTGGTGAAGAAGCAGGCTGGGGCTTAGACTCCACACCCTGGGGAACCCTGAGTCTGATCTACAAGGGCTCACTACCACTGATGTATGACAGACGGTACAGATGGTTTCTTGCTCTGTCTTCACTAATGGAATCTTTGTTAACTTCCCAACTTGTCATTTCTTGAAATAATTGCAATATGCTAATTAATCCCCCAACCCCCACCAACTCCCTTTTTGCTGCACACAAGATCTCTGAAAGTAAGGATTGGAGGTCTGATATGAAGGGAGGAAATTGCTTTGCTAATTGATGGGAGATTCTGATTGGCAAACACACAGGAGATGGAGACTTTGGAATGAGCTCTAGAATGGTGGAGAAGGTAGGCCCATATGAACGGGGGTCTGTGTATTCTGTTCTATTGTGCTGAGGGTGAAAACCTGACCCTGAAATCATGAGGGGCAGGAAAGTGAATTTTTCAGTGTTGGAGGAATCCTTCCCACAGAGCCATAGTGTATAGCTGCTGGCAATAGTCACATGTACAAATCTGACATGCTGGTTGTACCCAACTGTGACCCTCTGAGGCATTTAGAGGGTCTATACAGGCAGTGAGAAGGCAGCTCACTTTTCAAATCCCTCTGAAAAGTGAGCTGAGTGAATTTATTTTCAGAGGAGCAGCACCTGATAGTTGTCTAAACAAGCCCCGAAGGAAAAGCCTCTATATTGTATTTATTGCAGTGAGGACTAAGTCCATTCTAAAGTGTTCATTTTTCTTTTTATTCCCTCCTACTTTTATACAACTTTAAGTCAGGCACAAAAATATTTAAAAGTGGTTCAGCTTACATGTTGATCACGATTACTGAAGTCACAGGTTAGCTGTAATTTGCTAATGCAGTTTGGAAAAGAAATAACCCTCCCAAAATAGTATCAATTTTATAAGAAAACAAGGACAGATTTACTAAAACTAGTGCAGCTGTGCATAGGAACCAATCGGCTGCTTACTCCAACTTGTTCAATAAAGCTTTGACAATAAAACCTGGAAGCTGACTGGTTACTATGCAGAGCTGCACCAGATTGTGTTCCTGCTTTTGTATATCCCCCAATGTTATAATCCGTACCTAAAATGCCTCACATTATACTTTATACATATGTCAGACTTTGCTTCAATCTATTGATTGCCCTAGATCAGCCAAAATAAATTAAACCTAAATATCCAAAGCTTGGCAATTGCCAAAGGTCTGACCTGGGGACAGTGGAGATGAAAGGGGAAGACATGGATCTCTGCAGCATAGCTGTCCTGTCACCATATCCTAGAATGTGTATATAAAATGTACCATTGTTTACCATCCTATATCTTTTCCATCACCAAACATTCTATACTCAATACTTATTGGGTCTATAGGAGCCCAGAACCCCTGTAGGAGCAACCACCATGCTCCATTATACAAATAGAAGCACTGAACATAACTTCCCTTATTAATGTCAATGTACATCATTTAATATTACCTACTCCCCTTTTCCACATACAGTGACCAAACCTATAATTCAAGAAAGCTGATCCAAAGGATCCGTGTTTGTGTATATGGATGTATAGATATTACATCTAGAGTAAGTGATGGTCTTCAGATACTGAGATACAAAAATCTGGACTGTGCAGATCATTAGGTGCCTAAAGGGTCTCTTCAGAATACACTACCCAAAGCCCCCAATATTAAAGGAGATGACATATAAACCATTGTGTGTCCTAGTCTCACCGAGACCATGAGGTTATGTGATCTCCATTAACAGGTGTAGATTATCGTGTAATTAGAAATATATTTAGTTTGTGGGTGTGTAATGTCTCCTTATCTGTTCATGTTCTGAGAATAGTTGGAAATGGTTTGATTTGGCTGTAAGCTGCCAAGCAGGGTATTCTATTCATTATGGGTGGTACTGTTTCTTGAATGGCATGACAATAGGCTGAGGGCAATCTGGTGCCAGGATAGTGATTATCTGAACAATGGATTTGAAGCTGATATCTGGAATTGATTCCTATTCAGACAAGCACTAAGGGTGGCTGACCTTCATCACACCCGCACATGTATGATTTTCTCCAAAGGGGCCCACCTGCTGGACATAGTAATGGAAATTTGACTGATTCAGCAGGGACCAGCTGAATTTTGATCTGTGACCCCCCCCCCCCCCCCCCCCCTCCTGCTTCATAGTTGATTTACAGATTGACTTCTGTTGCATGGGAATGTTGGAAAACCAAGTTGCATGCAATGTTGTATTATGTGACAGCAAGTGCAGAGGTGCTGACCCTGCCCAATCTACTCTGGCTCACAATCCAGTATACCCTCTTCAACTGCTCATCCTTGCGCATTTCATTATCACCAACATCCTCAGGGGTATGGAGGAAGGGGAACATAAGTGTATTTGTGTGGGTTGGCCCAGCTGTGTGAGCAGCATCTGAATAACTGACTCACTGCTCTATCATCCAAGTCTAGATAGAAGCATATCTAGAGGACCACGGAGGCAATATAAATAACTAGACTGTAAAAGTTGTTTAGATAATGCATTGAGTGGTAGAACCTCAACTGGAGAACAACCCCATATATCCATTACTCTTGTAAATATATGAAATATGTAAAACCTTTAAATTTCAATGCACTGAAGACCAGAAATTATGAAATGTTAATAAAATTAGAAAAATGTGTATATACAGAGCATCTAGAAAGTATTCACAGCTCTTAACTTTTTTGCCATGTTTTGTTACAGCCTTATTCCAAAATGGATCAAATTCATTTTTCCTTAACAATTTTAATGACAACATGAAAGTTCGTTTTGAAATCTTTGCACTTTATTAAAAATAAAAAAAAAAACCATGTACATAAGTATTTACAGCCTTTGCCATGACACTATATTCAGCTGTGGTGCATTCTGTTCCCACTGATCTTCCTTTGAGATGTTTTCACAACTTGATTGGGAGTCCACCTGTGGGGAATTCAGTTGATTGGACATGATTAGGAAAGGCATAAACCTGTCTATAGAAGGTCCCACAGTGCATGTCAGAGCACAAACCAAGCCACGAAGTCTAAGGAATTGTCTGTAGACCTCCAAGACAGGATTGTATCAATCCACAGATCTGTGGAAGGGTACAGAAACATTTCTGCAGCATTGAAGGTCCCAATGAGCACAGTGACCTCCATCTGTAAATGGAAGAAGTTTGGAACCTCCAGGAATCTTCCTAGAGCTGGCCAAAATGAGCGATCGAAGGACCTTAGCCAGGGAGGTAACAAAGCACCCAGTAGTCCCTCTGAAAGAGCTTCAGTGTTTCTTGAGAAAGGAGAACCCTCTGCAGCACTCCACCAATCAGGCCTTTATGGCAGAGTGGCCAGACGGAAGGTAAATGGCAACCTGCTTGTTTGCCAAAAGGCACCTGAGGGACTCGGGCCATGAGAAACAACTCTCTGGTGTGAAATTAAACAAAGATTGAACTCTGGCCTGAATGCCAAGCGTCATGTCTGGCAGAAACCAGACACCACTCGCCACCTGGCCAATACCATCCCTACAGTGAAGCATGGTGGTGGCAGCATAATGCTGTGGGGGATGTTTTTCAGTGGTAGGAACTCGGAGGCTAGTCAGGATCAACTGAAAGATGAATTCAGTAATGCACAGAGACATCCTTGATAACCTGTTCCAGAGCACTCTGGACCTTTAAACTGGTGTCGGTTCATCTTTCAACAGGACAACAACCCTAAGCGCACAGCCCACATAACAAAGGAGTGGCTACATGCCAATTTTGTGAATGTCCTCAAGTGGCCCAGCCAGAGCCAAGACTTTAAACCCGATTGAACATCTCTGGAGAAATCTGAAAATGATTGCCTTGACATTCCCATGCAACCTGATGAAGCTTGAGGTACTGCATGGAAGAATGGGAGACATTGCCCAAAAAATGTGCTAAGCTTGCAGCATCATACTCAAAATGACTTGAGGCTGTAATTGGTGCTAAAGGTGCTTCAACAAAGTATTGTGCAAAGGCTGTGAATACTTGTGTACTTTTTTTTTTTTTTTTTTTTTTTAAATTTGCAAAGATTTCAAATAAACTTCTTTCACGTTTTTGTCATTATGGGGTATTTGTAGAATTCTGAGGGGGTGAAGAATAATCCATTTTGGAATAAAACTGTAACATCAAAATGTGGCAAGTTAAGGTGTGTCTGGGGTAGTAGCAAAAGGAGAGGAATGACTTGGTGCTCTCACCATTAGTAGTGGCTTATTTTGGAACCCAAGATTTTTGGAGGTACAGAGTTCCTTTTAGTGGAAAAGGACCTCCACTCCTGACTGGTGATATTGGAGGACTAAGAATGGAAGAGGACTGAGACATGAGAATTGATGCTTAGGAGTGAGAATAGAATTGGAGTTTTGTGGATTTCCCCTAGTCAGTGAGGCCTAATTGGAAAACACATACTACAGTATAGGAGATCAGACAAAACCTTAAGTATGCTGGAATGGTCTCCATTTATTACAGATGTGACATCCGTATATAAAAACAGAAGATGCAAGGCAATCCTGTCTCTGGTCATCTGTCACCAGCATACTATCAATGGTCAGACTACTATCAGGTGGTGACTATCAGTGGACATGTTTGACAGCTTTTGGGTCTTAGTGGAATTTTTCATTTCTACGTTTATGATGTAATGTCTTGAGACTTGGCGCTGTTTGTGGTCCCGGGTTGTGACACTTAAATGCATATTCAAAATAAGAAAGTAAGAGCTGAGGTTAGCTTAAGGAACTGGCTTATGAAGTCATCAGTAAATAAAATCATTAGTAATTATATTAAAGGCATGCAAAAATATATTCAGATATAGAAGGAAGGAAAATGGAGTGCTGAGAATGGAAATGGAGAAAGAGGTTACTGTTTTGGGGGACATTTGGAGGTGTGTCCTATGAGGACAATGCCCCCTCTCCCCCCATGCTGTTTTTATAACCATTTACCTATTAACTCAGAAAATGGCCATTTTGAGTTGGCTACCATTGATTTCAATGGGGTTTAAGTTCACCATCTGGTCTTTGTAGTTCCCAAAACCCGGGTTGTGACTCTCAGATACATGTTAAAAATAAGAGCAGAGGTTGGCTTCAGCAACTAGCTTATAAAGTCATTACATAAAACCATTTGTAATTTTAATGGCATGCAAAAATATATCCAGGTATAGGAGGGGAGTGAGGATGAAGATTATGAAAGGATAATATTTTGGGGGACCTCTTGCTTCTATTAAAAAAGGAAATGCCATTTTCCCTAAATTGTGTATGGTAAGTCCTTGATCAAATAGTTTTGACTGATGTTCCTTATGACAATGAACCCCCCCCCCCCATGCTGTTCTTTTATAACCTTTTACCTATTAACCCAGAAAATGTCCATTTTGATTCAGCACCCAGTTTTCTTTGTAGCTCCCCAAACACTGCTTGAACATATTCCAGGGTAGTTTGTCTCATCCCTAACACTGCTGTTACCTTAAAATTATCTATAACAAATGACCATAACCATCAAGCTAAAAGCTACAAGAAAGTGAAAATATAAATGTAACTCCTACCCAAAACTTTAAACCAAACTAAAACCTTTTTGGCTAAAGGATAAAAACTACCTACTATTGACATAATGCTAAAACACCCCAAACCAATCAGGTTAAGGGGGCTTAAACTCAGCTCTTCCTAGCCATAGATGACCATTCACTGCAAAAGTATCAATAGAAAAATATATACAGCACACAATATAGTAATACATATAGCAATGAATGCAGTTTATAGCACAATACTGGAAGCACATGACACTAACCGGTCTTTCCCTTCAACAAATGTCACTCACACTAAATCCACCCACTGACAAATGGGTGCTGTGAAAGCAGCCTTAGTGTGGGGGTGCAAACTTTACAGTGACCAACATTGGCCAATGTCTTGCTCCTAACTAGAGGTCCAGTATGACCTTGGCCAACGATGGCCCAAGCAATGCATTGTGGGACATTTGGTCAGGGGTTTCTAGCCAAACAATGTTCACATTTTCTATGAACAGTCAAACTGTAAATGTTCAGTTTGAACCTATGCTAGGACCAAATGTTATCCTCATCTCTACTCTTCATAAAGATTTGTCCACTAATTCCTGAAGCCTATCCCTTCCAGGGCCATCTTAAAATTGATACACTGATCCATAATTATAAAGACTGTAAACCATGTAAGCAAAAAAATCAACAGTGTTCTAAGTTGTAAGTGTTCAGCTAGGACAGGAGGCTTGTACAGTTCCCCAGAGTGGATTCAACAAGTTGGTCTCTTGATTAGGTGGTTAAAAGGACTTGTGCAATTTCTACCTCAGCTCCAATAGTCAGGGAGGTTGTCTCATTGTCTGGTATAAGATATGTGGCAGCACTGGCAGTATCTCTGGAATGGACATCACTTGCTCTATATGCCATATGTACTGTATAACAGTACTTGTAAGGTCTTCTGAAAGCAATTCTGCTTTTCAAGGCAGATGAAGATATATTAGAATGTCCCTGTATGAACACCTTTCAGAGACCCCAGGTCCCAGAACATTTATATGGCTTCAAGAAAGCCTTCTTCCACTCTTCTGGTGCTAATGTGAGATCCTTTGACTTGCCACCAAGCAAAGTCCCTTTACATTGGGTCACAGCCCTCTGCTCCTTTCCAAGGGAATGACCTAGTCATTGTTGTGTAATTGACAACAAAGGCCCACATAGCAATGCTTGGGTGTAGATGCAACTGTTCTCCTTGTTTCAGGCTACATTATTCTAGAGCTGTGTACGGTATGAACCAGGACATAGATGGTGCTTCTGTACCTTGGAGCCTTGCCAGTCCAAAATCTGCCTTTGATCATATTACATTCAAAGTCCATTAGCAGAATAATGTCCAGCTCGACTTGGATCATCCCTTTGCTGTGCATGTATTCCAATGTACTCGCTATCTGAGGAATGCATCGCTTCACAGTATCTTCATTTCAACAACCTATAAGACAATTTAGTCAAGATGCCAACACAGCAAAGTATGGATAGCAACACGGAAAATGTAATCCAATAAATCCATCGTACCATCCTAAGACATAGAATATTTGCTCAATACACTCAAAAGGATGATTAAACCTGTTTATATACAATTGTGAGAGCCGCCATTGATGATACAAGATTCGCAAATACTTTAAGGACACTAAAAACAAGTGAATTCTTAAAGACTTTTCTTTTATTACAATTTGCATTTGGCTTTATTAGAGTGCAGAGTTCCAGCTGTTGCCACCTCCTGGACAAACCTATTCTCTGCTTATATGAAAGGCAACTTCATGAGTCCTGATTGTTTGGGTGGCTGAGGCTGATGGACATCCCATATTCAACCAGGAAGTTGTGCATTGGAACCCTTTCCTTGCTAAACAACTTCAGTCACTAACTGACCTGTCAGAAGATAATTAGCAACATAAACCTGATGCAGAATCTTACTAAAAGCCCATTGAAGTGTGCTGAAAGCTTGATTAAATCAACAGCAGTGACCCCATTAAGATCCATAATCATCACACCAAAACTGGAAGCGGGGGGGTGCTTTAAGAACTTACAAGAATGCTGCTTAAAGGAAGGTTAATGCTTTGTAAATGCTTCCTGTACACAATGCTGAGGCTAAAGCTGGTCATAGATGGTTTGATTCTTGACCAGTTCAGCAGGGACCGGCCAAGATTCAAACTATGTATAGGCAGGCTGAATGTACCCAAGTTGCTTGGTTGTACCCAAGTTGAATGATCAATCTAATTTTTACATTTTGATTATTGCTAGTGGTTATAGCTTCTAGAAATGACTGCTCCTGGGGATGGCACCCCCTGACCCCCGCTGGGAGAGCTCAATGGCTCCACAGGAAGGAAATCACATTATTGTTACAGGGAGAAAATTGCCAGCTTTATATTCACAAACTAAGGGTAAACAATTTGTGTACACATGGCTTCAAAGTCATCCTGTTTGTCTACAGGTAAGAAATTCTATTGGTTCTTGGATGTCACTCTGCATAATATATATATATATTTTTTAAATCTTTGTTCTGCTCATTCCATGGATTGGTTGTGATGGCTCTGATATGATTTAGAAGCATAACTAATACTAAGTGTTGTCTTTACACCAATTAATCTGCAAAGTTTACCTGAACCCCGGTGTTTGGCCAGGAGAACCTTTCCATATTAAATCCATTCCAAGTTCTTGGATCTTCTGAAACCTCCAAGTTGTCAGAGGTTTGAGAGATGAGTTGAAGGACATGCTTTGCGGTGGTTTTAGTCACCACCTGGATGTGAGAAGCTGTTCTGGAATCGCAACAAAAGGGAAATACAGTTCCTCTTGACATTGTTACAAACCGCATTAAACATCCTCTGGATATTGCCCAGCATCTAGGGTCAGGTTTATGTAGGCATATTTGTCCCAGTTGGGGAGCTAACATGTTCTAGGTGTTATATCTCCTTAACTGGGAGACATATATAACAATTTAAGAGCGGACATAGATGACAAACCAATAAATGAGTTTTGGCTGGAGCTGAGCTTTAACTGTTTCCTAACCACCCTATAGCAGATATACAGCTACAGGGCGGCACGGGTACACAAGATTGTCAGTTGTCCTACCTGTGCTGCCATTTGTAGCCTCAGCTGTCAATCACCAGGTCCTGGCCAGTAATTACTCTCCGGCACCCAGTGATCACCGAGTAATATCGACTGGGAGGGGAGAACTGTGTCTGCTCTGTGCGTGCTTCACCTTCATAATGTGCAGCACACAGTAAACCCTCGATCGCCTTAGATGTTAACCCCTTCCTGCCCAGTGCCATTAGTACAGTCAGTACTGTACAGCTCTTTTTAGCACTGATCACTGTATTGGTGCCAATGGGGATGTCAATAATAGTCAGTTCTCCCAAGTGTAAGAATGCCCACCACAGTCCTGCTATCAGTTGCTGATCCTTTGCAAATTCTTGTTATATGTAAATCCTCAGCTTGTAAAAGATTATACACAAGGTATAGGAGAGGCTAAATTCAACTTTAGTTATATTGAACTGCTCACTCAGCACTGCACTCATACATATATATGTTCATTGGAGAGATGGAAAGGAACTTTCCTTGAAATGGAGAAATGTCTATCTTGTCATATTTTTTATTTTTTTTTTGTTTCCACAATCTAATTTACTTTAAATGTTCACTTTGATGTCACAACTTTGTGCCAGTAATGACCCAGATCACATTGGGGGGCCAAATTACTGATTAACTGAAGATTAATAAACCCCCTGATGGCAAAATCCCCCCCCCCTCTAATGGAAAGTCTTTTTGGGGTGACATAGTAAAGGTAAGGTGGCCTCCCCAGTGTGTCCCATACTTCATGTACCTTGTTGAGCAAGGCATAGGGAATCATAGACCAAATGAGGAAATGCAGGAAATGACCAGCTACTCTGCATTAGGTTGGACAGCAGAACATGTTTGATAATTCCTTTGTATATCGCTAGATTACCATATTCAGAAAAGCCTATTGGAAGAACCAATCAAAGCTGGTCAATTTAATATGAATGTTGAAATGTGTTTTTGCTTAATTTTTTATTTTTTTGTGGTTTATTTTCTTATAAGCTAAAAAAAATTGCAAGTTGCCAGATTTTAATTTTAGTTTTTTTAGTTTATTCTTTTCATTGAAATGCGTTTGTATTTATATAATAGAAAACCTCCCCACTACTTACAGCTTTTAATACATTTTTAACATCCTTTTAAAAGTGGAATTTTATAAAAGATGTCTAAAGTGAACAGAAAGTACTAGTTACACTTGGCAGTAACTGTTTCTGGGAAATCTTGCATGATGGCACACATGAGATGACGAGCTCCTCCTGACAGGATCATATTACATTCAAAGTCCATTAGCAGAATATTGTCCAGCTTGGTGTCACGGTGGACCATCCCATTGCTGTGCATATATTCCAACACACTCACTATCTGAGGAACGCATCGCTTTATAGTGCACTCTTTCAAACAAACTAAAAAATCACAACAATTAGTCACTAGACACCAACATGGGAACATGGAATCAAATACGCCTGTCTTATCCATCATATAGAGTAGACATATTAGTCACCATTGATGGTGCAAGATCTAGGACTATTGTCCATAACATTGCTTCACAGCTGAGTCACATACCTAAAATCAATCTCACCAGTTTATAGTATTTGAGCGTTACGGGACTCCCCACTCATACAGTAAGGAAATTAAGAACCTATTAGATCTTTTCTAACATAACTTCACATAGGTGCTGGTTCCAGGTGTGAGGCTTGTCAGTTTACAGCAGACGTGAGACAAGAACGCACTGGTGAGCAGAGCTGATACAGATAACAACCAGGTAGGCACTCTAACCAGATGCCAGAACAGAGCAAGGAACAGAAGAATGGTCACAGGGATAGCCAAGGTCAGCTGCAAGTTGGCAGCGAGGTACAGAATCATAAGGCAGAGATGTGGTCAGGAATGGATCCAGGGTCAAACTGGTGACAAGGCAGAATCCAAGTTCAGGACAGAGGCAAGCCGGATCATCAAGGGAACAAGCAGGGAATAGCTGGAAGACCAGTCAGCACTTAAGCATGAGCAGAAGCATGCACTGATTGTGCCCCTGTGGGTAGTCCTGTTCGCTCCAGGTCACCATTCTGTAGCGAATTCTGCACCCATGCACATTTCTGTGAGCCAAACATCTGATATGCATTCCCTGATACCATCCTAAAACCCTAAACTACCTACTATTAAGAAAAGGAACCCCCCAATTAGAGTCCTAAAAAGAATTGTTGGGTCTCATTAAATCAGTGAATACAAGGGGGCTTACACTCCATTCTCCCTAGCCACTTATGCTGCAAAAACATCAATACAAATATATAAACAGCACACAATATAGTAATACATATAGCACTGAATACAACTTATAGCACCGCACTGACAGCACACTACCCTAAACGCTCTTTCCCTTTTACAAATGTCAGCTGTCCTTCCCTCACACTAAATTCACCAACACACTGACAAAGGGTGCTGTGAAGTTGGTCTTTTATGGTGTGTGGGCTGATACTTTACTGTGACCCAACATTGGCCAATATCTTGCACCTGACTAGAGGTCAAGTGTGACCTTGGCTAATGACAGTTCAAGCAATGCATTAGAGGACAATTGGTGGGGACATTCCAGCCAAATATCCTTTAAAGTTCAGAGTTTCTGTAAACCACCAAAACAGAATGTTTAGTTAGAAATTCTTCTTGGTCTGGAAGTTAGGGCCTTCCCTACCTAACATATCATCATGAGTTGTAGATGGTCATTTTTAGCAGAGGTTCCCTGAGATCAGAGGTATTTCAAGGGTTCCTCTGCATTGAAAAGGCTGAGAGGCTGACCTTTTTGCCTACACTGATTTATCTTTTTGTTCCTGAAACATAATTGTCTTAAATGTTCATGATGGTATCAGTAGTTTAAGAAAATAATGTACATAAGAAATCATGTGAGCAAAAATCTGTTCTAAGATTTACATGAGGTCAGGTAGAAGACATGCAGCAGCACTTGCTGTAGCTTTGGAATTTGTATGCCATATGTAGAACAATACTTGTAAGGTTTTTGAAAGCATATGTGCTTTCCATGGCAGGTGTATGTATGTGGCGCTCTCAGCTTGGGAGAGAGGTAGTGAGTTTACCTCAGAGGCTGGGAGGCTTTACAGTTCAGGGCTTCTGGGGCCCTCCCACCCCTCCAGAAACCCAGAAATTTCTGAAGGAGGGGAGGATGACCAAATCTGCATGTTTGAGGGAACTTGGTCACCATGCTGAGCCCATCTGGAGATTGGCCAAGGACAGCCTTTAAATGTGACGCTGCAGCAGGGAAGTCAGGTGGAAGATTGACAGAGAAGGCTGGAGTGTGGAGCCTTGGAGGCCCCAGGAAGGGGATCCTACCTACAGGCAGTATGCTGGAAATGAGTATCTCCACTGCCCAAGGTCTCTTGGGAAGGACATCCTGTGCAGCAGCACATGAGCCAGTCTAGTGAAAGGCCTGAAAGCGGCTACTAACCCACCATACTGACAAGACAGGACAGTGAGCACTTCTGCACCCCCTGCAACAGATGGAGGGAGAGGGTGGTCAGGTGCAATACCCAGCTAGTTCTCATCCAGGACTACTTCATTGGTCCTTAAATTCCTTGCCTAGGTATACCCTCAGTGCAGCTGGGTGAAAAGGAAGGATTCATCTGGGATCTGAGGTACACCAAGGGGGCTTTAGTGCTCCTAAGACAGTGCTATGCCATTTCTCTGGACCCACATTTTTGTACAGTGTACAGATTGCAAAGTGTCCAAGTTTTCAGCTCCTTGGGCATCCCATATACCCCTAGACCCCATCAAAGTTTTCTCTTAAGAAAAGCTAAACCCCAGCTCTAGTACTGTTTTACAGACTTGGTGTGGATATGTGGAAAATGCATGTTGCCTGGCCATGGAGAGCTTAGGGCAATCCAAACAAATCCAGCAGCCCTCAAGAGGGTAGTGCTACAAATGTGATGTGTACTTGGATTAAGCTATGTTTACCTGAACCCCGTTGTTTGGATAGGAGAACCTTTCCATATGAACCTGTCCCAAGTTCTTGGATGGGGTCAAAGTATAACGATCTTCAGTTTTTGAGGTCTGGGAGAGGGGTTTACATGCCTTGTGCTGTATTTGGTCGCTTTCTGGATGTTAGAAACCATTCTGGAATCATGGCAAAAAATATTTATTTCTCTTGACATTGTAATTATGGAACACATTAAACATCCCTTTGAATATCTCTCAGCATCTAGGGGCAGGTTTTTGAAGTATACTTATCCAAGTTATTAACATCTGACAAAGGTCACAAACCAGAAATGGGCTTAGTTGGAGCTGGTCTGTATACTACAGCACTTGTAGAGTTTCTGGTCAAAATAATCAACATTCTAGCCAGAAATATAGGTGCTAATGTGTTATGGTCATTGTGAAAAAATGTATGGCAAAAGATTAATGCTTCCATGTAAATTGAAAATAGAAGGGAATGGTGGAATTTGGAACCCAAGCTACTGTTAAATAATTGGATTGTACTGTCACATCCAAGTGTTGGATCATGGAGATGGCACAGTTTGATTTTACTTTTATAGATATGTGAAGACAGAACATCTCCATGTATAAAGTTTTCTAAAAATGGAAGTGTAGGAAGATAATGTGGATGGTAAACAAATGGCAAGAAATCAAACACCCTAAATATAAGGAACATTAAATATAGTAGTCTACTCTTTTTGGAACAGATAAGCCAGTTAAATGGACAAACTATTTAAAGGAAAACTGTTCTTTAAATGTGTTTAAGTAACCTCAGAAAATGAAGGTGTCCTGGTCTATCCTGCAGAGTTTGGTTTGTATTTCTTACCTCCTTGCTGCAGTGGTTCTGCTAAATCTGATTTAATTCACATGTGCTGCTGGCTTCTGTTTACCTATGGGCGTCACCTGTTCTACTGTGTATTTATACCCTTTTCCCTTCTATTTAATTCCTGGATCACTCCCATTCATGTTCAGTGCAGTCTGTTGCTTGAGCAATGTCCGTTCTGATTGCCTGGGTGGCTGACTGACTTCCCCTTGTACTGATCCAGGCTTTGTCCATGGTCTGTGCTTTTCTGCCTGTCCTGACCTCAGCTTGTCTATTGGATTTCCTGTTTCCTGCTGTTTTACTCTGCTCACGTGAGTGGTCTCTGCATCCTCAGCTGGGTGTACCTGGGGGCCGTGACCTGGTTCCAGCTTGCTGCAAGTCCATCCCCACCATCAGGGGCCCTGGTGAAGAAGCAGACTGGGGCTTAGGCTCCGCATCCTGGGGAACCTTGAGTTGGCCATTGACAAGATCTCACTACCACAGATGTTTGACAGAAGGTACAGATGGCTTCTCAGTCAGTCTTCACTAATATAATCTTTATAAACTTCCCAACTGGTCAGTTCTTCTTGAAATAATTGCAATATGACATTTAATCCACCCACATGCTTGTATGCATGCCTGACTATATCTGGGTATGCTTCTGAGATGGTGTCTTGGGGTTGTTCCTCCCAGATCTGGACCAGGGCATCACTGAGCTCTTGGCCAGTCTGAGGTGCAACCTGGCAGCTTCAGTTGGACCAAAACCTATCCCAGAAATGTTCTATTGGGTTTAGGTCAGGTGAGTGTGGGGGCCATTCAATGGTATCAATTCCTTCATCCTCCAGGAACTGCCTGCATACTCTCCCCACATGAGGCCGGGCATTGTCATGCACCAGGAGGAACCCAGGACCCACTGCACCAGTGTAGGGTCTGGCAATGGGTCCAAGGATATCATCCCGATACCGAATGGCAGTCGGTGCCAGTCTCACCTGTAGAGGTCTGTGCATCCCATGGATATGACTCCCCAGACCATCACTGACCCACCACCAAAACAGTCATAATGGATGTTACAGGCAGCATAACATTCTCCATGGCTTCTCCAGACCCTTTCATGTCTCAATTTCTCCCCGGGTATGTAAACTTTTGAGCACAACTTTCGAGTACCTGACCAGATCAATATCTCATGAGTTTGACGTGATGCTAGACTCCTACTTTTTTACATATGTCAAATCTGTATATCCAAAGCTTGGTGATTGCCAAAGGTCTGACATGGAGGAGATGAAAGGGGAAGACCTGGATCTCTGCAGCATAGCTCTCCTGTTACAATATTCTAGAATGTGTGTGATGGAAAAGTGTGATATAATGGGATGGTAATTGTATATACAAAAACATTCTATATTCAATACTTGTTTATAGGAGCCCAGAAACATTGTTGGAGTGACCACCATGCTCCATTATAGAAAACAAAAATCAGAAGGAAGATATGTTCTTCAGTGTTTCTCGTCATTGGGGACATCCATTTAATCCTCCCAACTCCCCTTTTTCCCATACAGTGACCAAACCTATAATTCAGGAAAGCTGATCCAAAGGTCATTACTGAATTGGCTGTACCAAATTAAAACTTGAAATGGAAGGTTGATCCAGAAGCTGGTGCAGCATGATCAGATCAGCATTTTGGAATTCATTATTGGACTGTTAATGAGGATCCTTTTTTATAATAACTTGTTACATCTGAAGTCCATTACTGGCTCTAGATACTGAGATCCAAAAATCTGGACTGTACAGATCATTAGATGCTTAAAGGGTCTTTTCAGAATACACTACCAAAAGCTCCAAATGTTAAAGGAGATGAGACAAACCATTATATATGTCCTAGTCTTACTGGGACTAGAAAGGTTATCTGAAATTTCCATTAACAGATGTAATTCTTGTAATTAAATATTTTTTGTTTGAATGTGGCTGTGTAATGTTCTTATCTAATCATGTTCTGGGGATAGTTGGAAATTTATTTATTTATCGAGCTTATATAGCGCCAAAGGGTTTGCTCAGCGCTGTACAATAGAGGGGGGGACAATACATGAAACAGAACAGTAACCTCAAACAGCACACAAAGGGTAAGAGGGCCCTACTCTTTCGAGCTTACAATCTAGGAGGGAGGGGGTAGAGGCACAGGAGGAAACAGCTGTGGGGGATGGAGTGGTAGGAGGAGGGAAGGGCAGCGGCTGTTAGGTGAGGGTGGGGTAGGCTTCCCTGAAGAGGTGGGTTTTCAGGGAGCGCCTGAAGGTGAGGAGGGAAGGTGACAGTCTGATGGATTGGGGTAGTGAGTTCCAGAGGATGGGGGAGGACCTGGAGAAGTCTTGCAGTCGTGTGTGGGAGGAGGAGACCAGGGAGCAAGATAGAAGGAGGTCCTGTGAAGAGCGAAGGGTAGGGTGGTACCTGGGAATCAGGTCGGTGAGGTAGTTAGGGGCAGTGTTGTGAATGGCCTTATAGGTCAGGGTGAGCAATTTGAATTTAATGCGTTGGGCAATGGGGAGCCAGTGGAGGGAGAGGCAGAGGGGGGTGGCAGAGGTGGAGCGGCTGGTGAGGTGGATGAGTCTGGCAGCTGAGTTCAGGATGGTCTGAAGCGGGGAGAGTTTGCTCTGGGGTAGGCCAGTGAGGAGGGAGTTGCAGTAGTCAAGGCGTGAGATAATCAGGGAGTGTACGAGTAGTTTAGTAGTGTCTGGGGTAAGGAAGGAGCGTATCTTGGCGATTGTTCCGGAGGTGGAGCCTGCATGTGTTTGTAAGTGATTTGATATGAGGTTGAAAGGAAAGGTTTGAGTCCAGAATGATGCCAAGGACCTTGGCTTGCTGGGCGGGATTGATGGTGGTGTTGGTAGTGATGGAAAGGATGGGGGGGGGGGGGCTGGGGGGAAGACGAGAAGCTCGGTTTTGGAGAGGTTGAGCTTGAGGAAATGGAGCGACATCCAGTCAGAGATGTCGTTTAGGATGTGAGTGATGCGGGTGGAGAATGTGGGGGTGAGGTGAGAGGTGGATAGGTAGATTTGAGTATCAGCGTAGAGGTGGTAATTGAAGCCGTGGGAGTGTATGAGTTTGCCAAGGGAGGAGGTGTAGATGGAGAAGAGGAGGGGTCCAAGGACAGAGCCCTGGGGGACCCCAACAGAGAGGGGGAGGGAAGAGGAGGTGGCATCTTTGTAGGAAACGCTGAAGGAGCGTTGGGATAGATAGGACGAGAACCAAGAGAGAGCGGTGTCTCTGATGCCAAGGGAGAGTAGTTTATTAAGGAGGAGGGGGTGGTCGACTGTGTCAAAGGCCGCGGAGAGGTCTAGGAGGAGGACAGAGTAGTCGCCTTTGGCTTTGGCGGTTAGTAGATCGTTGGTGATTTTGAGGAGGGCAGTTTCGGTGGAGTGTAGGGGACGGAAGCCGGACTGTAGTGGGTCAAGGAGGTTGCTGTCGGTTAGGTGGGCGCTTAGGCGATCGAAGACCAAGCGCTCAAGGAGCTTGGAAGTGAGTGGCAGCAGGGAAATTGGTCTGAGGTTGTTGAGGTCAGTGGGGTCCAGGGAGGGCTTTTGGAGTATGGGGGTGATGTGCGCATGTTTTAGGGGGGAGGGGAAGACGCCAGTAGAGAGGGAGAGATTGAAGATGTGGGTAAGGGAGCGGATGAGGGAAGAGGGGGGGTGACCGGAGGAGTTGAGAGGGGATAGGGTCCAGGGGCAGGTAGTGAGGCGGGCTTCTGAGAAGACTCTGGTGACTTCCTCAGTGGTAGTAGGGCTGAAGGAGTGCAGTGATGGGGGGGGGGGTTACGGCAGGCAGGGCCTTGGGTGTGGTGGGGAGCAGTGCCGTTGTGAGGTCAGAGGAGGGGAGAGATGAGGGGGTGATGGAAGGGGGGAGGCTAGATGGGGAGGTAGATTGCAAGTTGACTATGTCCTTGCGGATTGCGTCAATCTTGTTGTGGAGATGAGTGGCAATCTCGTGGGCGGTAAGTGAGGTACTGAGTGGAGGAGGGGGGGAGAGAGCAGGGAGTTGAAGGTGGAGAAGAGTCGGTGAGGGCAGGTGGAGAGGGTGTTGATCAGGTTAACGAAGTAGGCCTGCTTGGCGGCGTGGAGGGAGGAGGTGTAGGTGAGGAAGGCAGATTTGTAGAGGGAGAATGCATGAGGGGACCTGGTTTTGCGCCATAGTCTCTCCAGCGCACGACTGCGACGTTTGAGGCATTTAGTATGGTCGTTCTGCCATGGTTGGAACGGTCTGGGTTTGATGTTGCATGTGGTTAGGGGTGCCAGAGAGTCTAGGGTAGCTGATAGTGAGTCGTTGTACGCAGTGGTGGCTAGGTCAGGACATGACAGTGGAAGGATGCTGTCGTGTAAGCGGTCGGCAGCCGAGTGGAGGGGGGCCGGGTGCAGGTTGCGGCTGGTGATGGTTTAGCGCACTGGGGGGGGGGAGTTAGGGGAAGGGGAGATGGAGAACGTGAGGAAGTGGTGGTCGGAGAGAGGGAAGGGGGTGTTAGTGAAGTGGTTAAGGGTACAGAGGTGGGAGAAGACTAGGTCCAGGGTGTTCCCATTGATGTGGGTGGAGGATTGAGTGTATTGTGTGAGCGCGAAGGAGGTTAGGTGGAGGAGTTGGGAGGTAGCTGGGGTGTTGTCGTTGATGGGGATGTTGAAGTCCCCGAGGATGATGGTCGGTAGCTCAGAGGAGAGGAAGAAGGGAAGCCAGGCGGCGAAGTCATCCAGGAAGCGGACTATGGATCCAGGGGGCCTGTAGATCACTGCGAGCCTTAGGGGGATGGGTGAGAAGAGCCGGATGCAGTGAGCCTCAAAGGAGAAGGTTAGGGAGGGGGGGTTAGGGAGGACCTGGAAGGTGCTCAGTGGTGATAGGAGCAGGCCGACACCACCGCCTTTGTGACCGCTCAGTCTTGGTGAATGGGACCAGACGAGACCTCCATGGGAGAGTGCCGCAGGGGAGGTAGTGTCAGTGGCCTGTACCCAGGTTTCGGTGATGGCTAGGAGGTTGAGGGAGCGGGAGATAAAGAGGTCATGGATGGCAGTTAGTTTGTTGCAAACCAAACGGGTGTTCAGAAGTGCAACCGAGAGAGGGGGGATGGATGCGGGGAGGAGGTGCACAGGTATGAGGTTGAGGGGGTTTCGGGGGCACGGGGATCCCTGGAGGGGGGTTCCTGGAGGGGGGGAGAGGTGGTGAGGGGCCAGGGTTCGGGGAGATGTCCCCAGCGGATAGGAGAAGGGTGAGGAGGGTGGCATGGGAATGGGAAGTGTAGGAGCGTGTGGGTCTGGTAGTGGTGGCACGTGGGTCGACCGGGGAGTGGAGTACCAGGAGGAGGTGGTGAGAGCCGTAGTGGGGAGAGGGCAGAAGTGAAGGGGCAATGTAGAGCTGTTTTGGGGGGGTGGGCGGGTAGAGGGAGGCAATTTTTGGGATGGAGGAGAGGAAAACGAGGAGGAGAAGTGCAGGTGGCATGCTGGGGTGAGTGCAGTGCTGTTCGGGTCAGGGGAGGTGAAGGGATACGGGTCAGGGCGAGGTGATGTGGAGAGTCTGCAGCTACAGAAGGACTCTAGTGGACTCCTCCACGGTGATACAATCTGTGGGTGCAGTATGCTGGCGTTCGAGGGGTCTTCAGTGGGTCCGGTGGATCGGCGAGTGGAGGGGTCGTAGGTTGTGATGTCTGGGGGTGTTGGTAGGCACGGCGTCTGGTGATGCTGGCAGCTCAGTGACTGGAGATTCGCTGGGTGGTCCGGGAGATTCGCTGGGCGACGTCTTGATTCGCTGGGTGGTCCGGGTGTTGGGTGTCCAGAGGTGGTAGCTGGGTGCCCGGTAGCTGGGTGCTGGGTGTCCAGGGGTGGTAGCTGGGTGCCCGGTAGCTGGGTGTCCAGGGGTGGTAGCTGGAAATGGTTTGATTTGGCTCTAATCTGCCAAGCAGGGTAATCTATTCATTGCGGGTGATACTGTTGAATGGCATGACAATAGGCTGAGGGCAATCTGGTGCCAGGATAGTTTATCCAAACAATAGGAACCAACTCCAGATATCGGCTTAAAAGGAATCCATTGTTCAGATAAGCACTAAAGCTGGCCATAGACAGGCCGTTTATTGGACGAATTGTCGGCCGATAAACAAAATTGGTCGTTGCTGCCACCAATGCTTATGAAAAACGGATGTTTTTCGTGGATTTTCCAGCATGACCAATTAAAAAGAAACAAGATTTGCGAAAAATGGCCGGCATTGCCCCACTAACAGCGTGCATATCGGCTTTTTTTTTTTGTGTGTGCGAACAAAAATTTGGCTGATAAATGACCCATCTATGGCCTGCATAAGTGTGGCCAACCTTCATCACTCTCGCATGTTTTTAAATCATGACACTTGCATTATTTAACTGTCCTTCTTAGGCATTTTAGGTAAAGTGTTCTAGTGTCAGGATGATTTAAATCGGTGTGACTTTTATTTATTTCACACTTGGCAACAATATAATACAAAAGATAAAATACAGATCAGTGTAGTAAAATAGCACAAAAGCCGTAGCTTATAGAAATGAGCTTTAAAAAAATCAAGCTTCTTGCCCGTTCTATTAAGTAGCAAAGTGTTTCAGCTTTTTTTTTTTTTTTTTTTTTTTTTTTTTAATATACTTTATTTTTTACAAAGTATATAAAAAAATACTTTAGTCGGTACTTCTCACCCTGTACTGCTACACAGCTCTTAATGCACAACATGACAATACAGTTCCAATTGTACAACAAATATTCAGTGAGCGGTATGATGCCTAAAGTGATGTGCACGGCAGACAAATTTCCCAGACAATACATCATGCATGACACCGCTTACCCTGAGACTGACTGTTGGCCCCCTAAGGGTCCACCAGAGTATCCTGGTTGTGTGATGTCAGATGTGCCTGGGTCAGACCCCGGTCCCACACATCCTACATGGCACCACCACATAATCATAACATGCAGAATAAACCAATTCAAACAAGCATCGGGTGTGTTGGTGGGGAGGGAGGAAAAGAGGGACAGAGTTAACAGGCCCAAAGCTTTGTTGAAAGGACAAACGCACGCAAGGAAGAGGATGTCTGAGGGTCTCCCCTTCCCCCTAAAGTCCAAGTTAGTCTGAGTAAACTAAGGATCCGTCTGCAACATTCCTCAATGGACATCCTCTCCCGCTGGTGGATGAGGCACTTCCTGGCACACAAAGCGTCCCTAAAACACGGCACGTGTCAGGTGCTGTCAATGTCCTCCAGGGTAAAAGTCCCACAAGTCCGTTCAACAGACCAAAGTGTGTGATGGCTGCCTGTGGCACAAAGTCCTTGCTCTGGTTCCAAGGGAAGAAAACCGCTTGTAGACCTTAAGTAATTTGTGTGCCAAAAGTCGACCCACTAAACAGCCATTTCCTAATTCAGTGTGAGCTAAATATGTAATAGCCGTATTTGTAAGTGTTCTAAACATGTGTGTGGTTCTTGGCTGTCCTTTGCAAAATATTTTGGTTGACAGAAATAAACAATACTGTTAGACTGTTATGTGATCTTCCCATCACAGAACTTCATTCTTTTTAAAACCTGTTCAACCTTCAATTTAAGGACAGAACACATAAATGCATAAACATAATCCACTATAATTGAGAATATATATCACACTATTCCTAACTAATTCATTAACTATATGAAATTTCTAAGCTATACTATAGTTGGTTATTTTTCTTTATAAAAGACATTGCTTAGCTCTTTACTGCATTCCAAGTGATATATTTTAGGATGTGAAGCCAATGACCTTCTGATCTTAGCCATGAAATACTATGGTACACTTGAACACCGGCTTACAGAGCCATTCACACGCACGGTTCATTTTAAGCTAGCTAATGCTGAGTTTCAATGTGGCTTTGGGGAGTCGGAAATATTAAAGAATACAGATGTCTGCTATTAGCTAAATTAATTATATTCTATAATATTCCCCCTAAATATAATTGTCTAATATATGCATTCATGGCCCAACTACACATGCTCTGAATCAGTTGTTCCAGATGCACCACTTTCCATAACCAGGTCCATTAAGCCAGAGAATTCTCTGCCTAAAAATACCTGACCTGATTTCATCACTTTTTTTTTTTTTTTTTTTTTTAAATAAAATCATAATAAATATGAATGGATGTAGTAAAATATTTCCAGCAGCTGCTGTTACTGAGGTTTCCCCCACATTAATACAGTAATTTTTAAACTTTGACCACCATGAATGAACTGGAAATTCAGACTAATGTCCTATTTCTAGTAGATTTCCCTGTTCATGCTTGAATTGAATTTCTGCTTTCCGAAGTTCTTCAGAGAAAGCAATTTAATAATCCCTTATCCTTTTGTATGATGTCTGCCTGTTCCTTCCATGGAAACTCCTCTACTTGAGATATATTATATTGTATCGGTGGAACACTTACATTTTTCATAAACATATTAGTTACATTTACTCTAATCCCATTTCTCCTGATTCCTGTAAGATCTCCTTCTATACAATATAAGGCCTCACTCAGGATATCTGTGTGCAGGATAGGAAGAAAGCTTTCAGTGTCTCATGACTTGAAAACAGACCTTCCTTTTACCTACAAGAGTGACTAAGTCAAATGAAGTCACTTTTTTCTTTTCTTGCTGTACATAATGAATGATGGAACCAAGAATGAAAAATACCTTTTTTTTATTTTTTTTTTTGTCCTGTTTAGGCAAACAGATTACTTTGGATAGGAAATGTAAACAGATCTAGTTCTGCATCAGATCTATTGGTATCCAAAGCAAAGTCCGCAAAACTGTAGCTGATAATATAACTGAGCATTACTAACTGGCAGTCCTAAGACTGTAATTGGAACTAATATTTGTTCTTTCCCAGCTATGGGAATCATTGAGGTACCATAACATTCATGTTGATTACATTCTACACACTTATTTACCCATAAATCTGTATGATATTTTTTTTTGCAAATACATATTCATTAGGTAAACTTTGCAAAAGACTTGGCGTTATTCCACTTTGAAATGCTTGTGCAATTTATTTTTAAAATTGGTAGAATATTCTGCATCTCTAGACATGTCCTGGCTATGTGGGAATGTTCTGTCCATTAATTTTAAAATAACATCTTGTAAATGGACTGCAGATGGTGCTACAACCGTAGTTTTCTTAACATTTTCTAATACTTGATTTAAATTTCTTTGAGCTTTAATATTTTTACTTCCCACTAAGCCTGCTGTTTCCTGATCAGACTTTAATGTATTAAAATCCATACTATTGGTAATACTTCTAATAGTACCAACTCCTCCTAGAATTCCTTCTAAGATACCTCCCGTTCCTGTTTTTAATATTAGTTCCAAACCATTTATCCATACCCAATTCCATATTAAATATTGACATTTTTGTAAATGTTTTTGATTCTATACTAGCTTGTATTCCAATAGTTACTATGAAAAAAATAGTTGCTTACAACAAGTAGCTCCATAACCTATACATGCAAGTCCATACAAGTCTACGGCTGTGTCAGTGTCACTATCTTGGAAAATGTTTTTTTTGTTTTTTTTTTTCTCTGGATAAAAGCAAGTTTCTTTCTTGTAGGTTCTTAGGCTTTTTGTTCTCTGCTGTGCTGGAAAGTCATACATTCTTATAACTAAAAATGTCAATGAAAAAAGGAGTCCTGTGATGACTATGCTGGAGCCTTCTGCAAATCCTTTTTCAATACTTCTAAAGCATTTTTCTCATTTAGGACTGGATTGGTCAACTATCTTTACTCCTCAAAAGATGATATATAATGGTTTAACATTCTCAGTAAAAGCATGTATGAACTCTCTGCAATGCTCTGAGTTGTTGGAACTGGAATGGAAGTGATGGAGCTCACTGTTCCTTACAATAGTCTCTTTTCTTGACTAATCTGCATGTGAAGGTATTTCACCGGACTTCTCATCAGTTGAACTCTTTCCAAGTTTAACTTTAGGTCTGTAACAACAAACTCTGACAATAGAGCAATATGTTCATCAATGTTCTGGGTACTCAGCATAATTGTATATAAAAGCTGAAAAATACATTCTGGCCTTGAAAATTGTTAGTATTGTCACTATAGACAATTGCTTTGTTTGTAATATATTTATTCAGTGTCCTGAAGTCAACAAACAATATGAATTGTCAGCTTTTTTTTTTTTTTTTTTTTGATAGGCCAAATGGTTATTTACCACAGATTGTGCTTTCTTTAAAATGCCAAGTTGTACTAACTCTTGAATGGCACAGTGGTCCAATTGATTCTAGTGGTAACTCATACTGATGAAGAGGTATTGGTGCTTTTCCCTCCAATATTCAATTCTGTATTTTTCAAAGTTCCTATGTCATTTTTGTAAACTTTGACCACAAACTTGGAAAACGTTGTACCACTTCCTTTTAAAGCACAATTGCCATCAGTATCAGGTCATTTTTGTGCTGTAGACCTATTAGTAATGGAACCAACATTCCTGTATATGGAGGAATCCAGTAACACTGATTTGGGCCTAGATGGATATTTTGAAATGGTTTCCCAAGTCAATCCACATCTGTTTAATTGATTACATCAATGCCAAGAATATTCTCTGCACCATGACAAAACCAGATGTCAGTGTTAGTTGTCACTAGCCCAGGTACTTCAAATGTTTCATTAGACACCCGTCTAGCAGTGGAATGACCTGTAGTAAAACCCTTTATATTACACGTGGGTGATTTTTAGGTTTCACAGGTATGTTTTCTCTGGTCTGACTAATGTCAGATCCACTATCAACCAAAAATATCATCTTTTTACCATTTAGTAAACCTTGTACATATGGTCTTCCAATACAATTGGAGCAACATATTCCAATGGTATTGGGGATGAATCTCTGATTCTTATATTGGCAATGGTAGTAAACCATCTGTCAGTGACAGCCCTTTTCACCATGTTGTCTAACTAGTTGTTGCCAGTTATATTACTAATCTGACTGAGGCATACAGCAATTCAGTCACACATTTATCATGACACAAGGCAGGTTGTACAAGCTTTTTCATTTTCTATTTCCATAGTTTTTTGAGCCTTTTTAAAATTACCAGCACTGTCTTCTCATATGGCCTGGTACATGACCATAAAAACATGTGGTACTCTCCTTGGTCCGCCTGTGTTTTTTTTTTTTTTTTTTTTGGGACCTGTAGTTCCTGACAACTGCTGCCTGACTATCACATTGAATCATGGATACCTCATAATGAGATTGCTGTTTCAACTGTCTCCTAACTTTATCAATGAAACTTGCTATCTCATTCAGATTTCTTTCCTGTGCTATGGCTAATGTTGGGTCAAGGTACTTAAATTTGCTTTACAAAAGCTTTACTCATAGCTGAGTCTTCCTCATTTTCTACTCCAATTATCACTTTATATGCTTTGGAAATTTTTAATTTTAAATTAAGGGTCTAATTCTGTGGTAGTGTATATAATAGATCTAGCATTTCTATGGAAGGTACGTCCTCACCAGTTGTTCATAACAGCAATTGCTGCAGTTTATCTGATGCGTCACTGTTTCTCATTTCCTTCATCAGGTAATTTTCAGAAGTCTGACAATGTGCAGGTAACCAAAGATAATAGATACGGTCATGCTGTTCATCCATAAGGTAATTGTGATCTGTGTAGGTCTCGAACACGTTGACATTATAAAATGAGTCTGTCTTTGAGTCCTATGCTGGGATGTCTTTTAAAATTTTCATTAATTGATCATGTATTTGTAATTTTAATTTAGTTGCATGATCTAATCGTGTGATTTTTCTTAACTTCGGTTTCATAATCTGCGTCATCTCCCCCCATTTCAGGAGTGCAGGAACTGTGAGGCTTTGACTTCAGTCTTTGTCACCTTTTATTACAGCAACTTGTTAACTGTCTTTCTGAAGTCTTAACAAAAGATTTGTTCTGGAGTCAATTTGTCCCTCAAGGTTCTCTATGTAATTACACAAAATTCACCGTTTGGACAATTGAGAGAATCTTGGGACAAACTTTCATACATTGCTGTATTCTGTAAGTGTTACATTCTGTCTGCTTTGGTGTACAAACCTTTTTTAGCAGGTAAGTCAACATTAAAAATCATTTTGAATATTCTTACCAAATTTTAAGATTGGATATCTTTTGCTGTTTACAGTAAATTCAGATTTATCTATCTGAACATTGGCCTGTAAACATTTTATTGTACATGTGTTGCCATAAACATCCATCAGGATATAAAACATCCTTAAACTCTAACTTGCTTTCTATAGATAGTTTATCAATAAATTCCATGACTTTTACTCATCGTAATCGGATGATTTTCTTGTTTGCAGCCGGCTCAGTCATTGGACTCCACGTCTGACTAAAACTCCTTGTCTATAGGTTCCTGACTGTGGTTTTCCCCCAGACTTGATCAGTCACAACTGTGCTGTATGTCCCCTTGTTGAAGAATGGGAAACTGGTGGAGGCTGGCTTGGCTAAATATTGTGACACTTATGTTATTTGTGTCCTTATGAGTTTTAAATCAGCCTGGCACTAGAACACTTGACTAAATCAATGACTTATTTAATTCACACTTCACAACATAAAATGAAGGAAAATACAGATCAGTGTAGTAAAATATAACAAAAGCTGTAACGCCTAGAAATGATTTAAGCATGGAAAAATCTCAAGCCTCTTCCCGTTCTATTGTGAAGTCGCAAATTAAGTGTTTCAGTCTTGTCCGGGAAAAAAAAAAACAGGTGTTGGAGTAGCAAGGCTTGTAGGCCTTAAGTACACAAATGTCTGTCACCTTCAGTGTGTATGAATGTGTCTGTATGTGACAGTCGTTTCTAAAATATTTTTGAGTCAGCCCCCTATACAGCCAATTCCTAATTCGTTTGCAAAATATTTCGGTCGACAGAAATACACAATACTGTTACATTAGACTAATATGTGATCTTCCATCACAACTCATTTTTTTAAAACCGGTTCAACCTTCAATTTAAGGACAGAGAACACAAATGCACAAACATAATTTACCATAACTGAGAATATACGATCACACACTATTCCTAACTAGTTAATTAAAATATGACATGACTATCTAACTAAATTATAGATTAGAAAGTATTTTCTTTATAAAAGACATTACTTAGCTCTTTCCTGCATCCCAAGTGATATATTTTAGGATGTGAAGCCAATGACCTACTGACTAGAGATGAGCGAAGTATTCAAAAATTCGATTCGGCGAATTCGTGGACAATATTCGATTCGAGTCGAATATATTCGCTGTGAATTTAACTTAAAAAAGGGTGTTTCTAAGCTTCAGAGAGACTTAATATTAGTGCAGAACACTGTACCTTTAATTTAAATGCCCTTGGAGTCTGCTGGGGAAGAGAAATAATACTGTCAGTCAGTATGACATGCAGATGAGTGCCGTCGATCTTAGAATCACCGCACACTTCACTCATTTGGCCAGTCACGGGGCCAAAACCAGTGTTTGGAGCCACAGTGTGGAGGTGGAGGCAGCAGCAATGGGAGGCCATACAGCAACCTATGACAAAATGGAAACCAGCAGGAGTGTGAGGAGACCTCAAAGTGGCACATGGCAGAGTGGGAGCAATGGGAGGCGGTACAGGGACCCATGTCACACTGTGGACCCAGCAGCAGTGTGACCAGGCGGTACGGGGGCCCATTGCAGATTACAGGCCTGGCAGCAGCAATGGGAGGCCCGTAATCTGTCAGCACCCTATGACAAAAAATGGAACACACCAGCAGTGTGAGGAGACCTGAAAGTGGCACATGGCAGAGTGTGGCGATGGAGACAGCAGCAATGGGAGGCCGTACAGGGACCCATGACAGACTCTGGACTTGGCAGCAGCATGAGGAGGCGGTATAGGGGCCCATGGCAGATTAGGGGCCTGGCAGCAGCTATGGGAGGCCCGTAATCTGCCAGCACCCTATGTCAAAAAATTCAACACACCAGCAGTGTGTGAGGAGACCTGAAAGTGGCACATGGCAGAGTGTGGCGATGGAGACAACCCACCGACTGTTTTGCTCGCTGCCAATCTGCCACCCTCTTCTCCTGATAATGCGGAAGCAATAGCCTGATGACGACGAGGCTGCCAAGTGCAATCAGCCTCATCATCATCAATTAGGGTCTCCGCCTCACTACTAGCCCCCTCGGCTGCGTGTGGGTCAGGAGACAGACCTGTCTCTAGACCGGCTACCGAGCCACTCTCCTCGCCACTACTTCTTCGCCTGGCTGCTGAAGAGGCGGATGTCTCCCCCCGTTCCTGACCACCCTGTTAGCTCTTCCTCACTGTACTGGATGAGGAGCCTCTGGCTGCGAATAGTGCTGCCTCGACCCCCTTCCTCTGCTGCCACGTCTGCTCGCTCCTAAAACATTGCCTCCTCTGCCACTCCTCTGCATGTTTTCTGACATACTCTTTAATTAAACGTTTCTGTGGCCCTGAGTAACGTTTCTGTGGCCCTGAGTAACGTTTCTGTGGCCCTCAGTAACAGTTCTGTGGCCCTCAGTAACAGTTCTGTGGCCCTCAGTAACAGTTCTGTGGCCCTCAGTAACAATTCTGTGTCCCTCAGTAAGAATTCTGTGTCTGTCCCTGAGTAAGAATTCTGTGTCTGTCCCTGAGTAAGAATTCTGTGTCTGTCCCTGAGTAAGAATTCTGTGTCTGTCCCTGAGTAAGAATTCTGTGTCTGTCCCTGAGTAACGTTTCTGTGTCTGTCCCTGAGTAACGTTTCTGTGTCTGTCCCTGAGTAACGTTTCTGTGTCTGTCCCTGAGTAACGTTTCTGTGTCTGTCCCTGAGTAACGTTTCTGTGTCTGTCCCTGAGTAACGTTTCTGTGTCTGTCCCTGAGTAACAATTCTGTGTCCCTCAGTAACGATTCTGTGTCCCTCAGTAACGATTCTGTGTCTGTCCCTGAGTAACATTTATGTGGCCCTAACTAACGTTTCTGTGTCCCTCAGTAACGTTTCTGTGTCCCTCAGTAACGTTTCTGTGTCCCTCAGTAACGTTTCTGTGTCCCTCAGTAACGTTTCTGTGTCCCTCAGTAACGTTTCTGTGTCCCTCAGTAACGTTTCTGTGTCCCTCAGTAACGTTTCTGTGTCCCTCAGTAACGTTTCTGTGTCCCTCAGTAACGTTTCTGTGTCCCTCAGTAACAATTCTGTGTCTGTCCCTGAGTAACAATTCTGTGGCCCTGAGTAGCGTTTCTGTGGCCCTGAGTAGCGTTTCTGTGGCCCTAAGTAACAATTCTGTGTCTGTCCCTGAGTAACAATTCTCTGGCACTCAGTAACAATTCTGTCTGTCCCTGAGTAACAATTCTGTGGCCCTGAGTAATGCTTCTCTGTCCCCAAGTAACGTTTCTGTGGCCCTAACTCTGTCCCTAATACAGAGCGGTCTGCCTCTCTTGAATGACTGGAGGCAAATGAAGAATTCTAAAATGGCCGCTATTTATAGCTCGACCATTACACAGTGCTGGCTGGCTGGCTGCTGATTGGCTAATGCGATCACATGTCATTAAGGAATGCATTATGGGTCAGCGCGCCTTGTCTGCGCGCCTTCCCAGACATCCCCGCTCCGTCGCCGCACATGTCCGCCGCCATTTTAGGAAAAATTTCGATTCGCGCGTCCGAAGTAGGCTATTTTTCGGATTCGGCGCGAATCGAAAATTTTCCAATATTCGACTCGATTTCCACTTCGCCTACTTCGATTCGCTCATCTCTACTACTGGCCTCTTAGCCATCACATACTATGGTACACTTGAACACCGTCTTACAGAGCCATTTACACGCACGGTTCATTTTAAGCTAGATAATGCTGAGTTTCTATGTGGCTTTGGAGGGTCAGAAATATTAGATTAGACTTCTGTTATAAGCTAAATCCATTCTATTCTACACACATGCATGATTTTCTCTCCAAAGGGGCCCTCTTGCTGGGCATAGAGTAATGGAACTTTTACTATTCATAAGGGTCCAGCTGAATTTTGATCTGTGACCACTCCTGCTTCATAGAAGTGTATTTAATGATTATAAAACATCAAAGTGCAGCGCTTAGAAAAGTAAATAAGTGATAAACAATAGCAAAGAGTCAAAGCATCCACAATGTTTTACTGGAGAAATGCGAACTTCCACGGCACTTTACTCCTTCAAATAACAGAAATGCGCACTCACTAGAAAACGCATGTATAATCAAACATCCCAGGTGATAGGAACATCGAAGGTTAGGCAGCAGGCATTTTCCTCATGATGGGTCATCAGACTCTTTAGTCAGGTCCAGAGGTTCCCCTAAGGTCAGCCAGGTGCTCCACACAAAAACTCCTCTTAAGATGGCAGTGTGCTCTCTCTGTGGGAATGATAGCTCTACATAGGAGCCCCAGAAAACAGATGCCAGAGATAGTGTAGTACTTCCCAAAAACTTTTTATTTATAAAAAACGCATAACAGGGCAGTGTGCATAATCAGTTTCATATGTGAATAGAAAAAGTAGCAGTACTGACCCCAGTAAAGATGCCCGCCGGGCCTCCTCGTGGCTCCGGCGGTAATATGACGTCACGCTCTGCACAGCTCCTCCTTAGGCCTTTCGTGCTACAGGCACATCAGAGGGGAGGCTGTACAGAAGCGTGACCGACGTCAGTGAAGATATAGGAAAACCGGCACATGCGCAGTTAGTCGCAGCCATCTTCCCGGAGACAACAGGAACTGCGCATGCGTGAGCGCGGCAGCGCCATTTTGCCGTGGATCCGCAGTCCGATACATAGCAGGGAAGAGACAGAGATGTCTCATTACACAACCCTTTGGTAACGATTACCTACTATGCCGCAGACCCCAGGGATTTATTATAAGCACTATACTCCCAAATAAATGACAGTGCAAAATACAGTAACAATAACTGTGCGCATATTAATATATGGGGTATAAGAATCCCCTTAGTGAATGGCTTATGGTTGCAGTAACGGACCACGGCAAGATGAAAAAATATAAAATTCAATGTATGTCACAAACGTCATGATGACTCGCAAAATAATTAAATGCAAACAGAACAATAAAGAGGTGAACCTATGCAACGGATGACATATCTGATCTTAAATTGTCAGACCACATCCAGATAAGTGTAATAGATGTGTATATACCCCAAAAGGCGTAATAAATAAAAGCAGACAAAGGAATAAAAAGAGGTAAAAAAAAACAAAATAGGGTTGAATGAACAATGTGAAATAACCCATTAAAATCTAGTACAGTCACAATAGTTCCTCTATTAATCCCCACATCAATGATGCAAACGGGGTAAGGAAAAACATCAGATTGTACATGGACTAATATTTAATAGTCAATGATGAAGGGAAAATGATCCATGATCATTAGTAAAGGTGAAATCTAAAAAAGCATAAAAATGTATTAAAACATCATACTGATGAAAAAATACCCCACATACTAATAGTAAGAGAACACACTAAGAATTCGACTAATTATGGAATGTAAAAACTTGAATATAACACAATAGGTAAAAATTGGGCAAAATATCATAGAGGGTAAAAGAGAAAAAGGGGGGGGGGAAGGGGCAGATACAGAGATAAATCCCCTCAGCTGTTAGCAATAAAGCAGTTAACGTCTACCTCAATGTTGTGGCCCAAGGGGTGTAAGGTATGAAGCTCAAAACACCCATTTTGTTTCGGCTTGGGAAACTGCTCTTGTCTTATTAATACCCCTCCAGTGGTTGCCGATCACATCAATACCAATGAATTTTAACGAAGATGGATCATTATTGTGATGAAGACGGTATTGGTTTGATAAAGAATGCTCCCTGAACCCTTTCTTAATATTTGAAACATGCTCACGTAACCGGTCGCGTAACATTCTTGTTGTCCTGCCAACGTATTGTTTACGTCAGGGGCACTGTAGTAAATATACTACGAACTTACTATAGCAGGAAATAAATTGCTTAATATTGTAAGTTCTGCCAGTAATAGATGATTCGAATGTATTGACTTTCTTTTTTCTGGTATTGTTACACTTGCAGATGATACACCTATTACAAGGGTGAAACCCTTTCAGATCATTAAACGGGGATATGTTTTTAGGGGGGTCAACAACATTTGGTGCAATTGTGAGCCTGACAGCGGTAGCCTTGCAGAATACAATTTCCGGTTTGTCAGGTAAAATTGCTGATAAGATTGGGTCCAATTTTCAAAATACCCCAATTGTCATTCTATTAATCGTCTTATATTGGGTTGAAAGACGTGACAAAGGGGCATATTTTCTTTTGGTTATTCTTAGGCTTATTCATCAGCATGGTGTTTCTATCGATCTGCGCCACTGTTCGAATTGTGTGATCAAGGGTTGCCTCATTGTATCCCTTCTCTAAAAATCTGTTTTAAAATATTAGCCTGAGTTTGAAAAGTCTCATCATCCGTACAACTACGCCTAATCCTCATCTGTCCCTTTGGGATATTCGATAGCCATTTAGGATGATGGCAACTCCCAAGAGGGATGAAACTGTTACGGTCAGTTGATTTAAAAAACGATTTTGTGGTGATTCTACCCATATGGTTAACAAGGGTCAAATCTAGAAAATTAATTTCATCCCGGCTATAAGTATAAGAGTTTAATATTGAGGCTGTTGTTTAATGAATTAAAAAAATTTATAAGACTCCTCCTCCCCATTCCATAAAAGCAAGATATCGTCAATATACCTTTTATAAAACAACTCAGGCCAGTCCCTAGCAAAGATAAGGTCCTCCTCCCAACGGGCCATAAACAGGTTTGCCAGGCTAGGGGCAAACTTTGCCCCCATCGCTACGCCTCTAATCTGCAAATAAAATTCCTTATTGAACCAAAAATAGTTCCTAAACATCGCGAATTCCAATAGGCCTAAAATGAAATCCTTCTGGGTGGCGTGTAGGGAGCTGTAATGCGTCAGAAGTCAGCCGCTTCCATCCCATCATTATGATTGATGTTGGAATACAAGGAAGCAACATCAGCCGTTGCCAAAAAATTTTCAGGAGAAGTAACTATAGTGCTGACCTCATTAAGAACCTGTTTGGTGTCTTTTAGATAGGCTGCGGTTTGTAAAACAAGCGGTTGGAGAAAAACGTCCACATATTCACCTATCCTAGAGCATAATGAACCAATACCACTTATTATTGGCCTACTTGGTGGTTTAATGGGATCTTTATGGACCTTCGGCAATATATATATAGGACTGGTAATCTCGGTGTTGTTGGGCCCCTGTCATAAACAATACGTTGGCAGGACAACAAGACGGTTACGCGACCGGTTACGTGAGCATGCTTCAAATATTAAGAAAGGGTTCAGGGAGCATTCTTTATCAAACCAATACCGTCTTCATCACAATGATCCATTTTCGTTAGAATTCATTGGTATTGATGTGATCGGCAACCACTGGAGGGGTATTAATAAGACAAGAGCAGTTTCCCAAGCCGAAACAAAATGGGTGTTTTGAGCTTCATACCTTACACCCCTTGGGCCACAACATTGAGTTAGACGTTAACTGCTTTATTGCTAACAGCTGAGGGGATTTATCTCTGTATCCCCCCCCCCCCCATTTTTTCTTTTACCCCTCTGATATTTTGCCCAATTTTTACCTATTGTGTTTTATTCAAGTTTTTACATTCCATAATTAGTCGAATTCTTAGTGTGTTCTCTTACTATTAGTATGTGGGGTATTTTTTCATCAGTATGATGTTTTATTAATACATTTTTATGCTTTTTTAGATTTCACCTTTACTAATGATCATGGATCATTTTCCCTTCATCATTGACTATTAAATATTAGTCCATGTACAATCTGATGTTTTTCCTTACCCAGTTTGCATCATTGATGTGGGGATTAATAGAGGAACTATTGTGACTGTACTAGATTTTAATGGGTTATTTCACATTGTTCATTCAACCCTATTTTGTTTTTTTTTACCTCTTTTTATTCCTTTGTCTGCTTTTATTTATTACGCCTTTTGGGGTATATACACATCTATTACACTTATCTGGATGTGGTCTGACAATTTAAGATCAGATATGTCATCCGTTGCATAGGTTCACCTCTTTATTGTTCTGTTTGCATTTAATTATTTTGTGAGTCATCATGACGTTTGTGACATACATTGAATTTTATATTTTTTCATCTTGCCGTGGTCCGTTACTGCAACCATAAGCCATTCACTAAGGGGATTCTTATACCCCATATATTAATATGCGCACAGTTATTGTTACTGTATTTTGCACTGTCATTTATTTGGGAGTATAGTGCTTATAATAAATCTCTGGGGTCTGCGGCATAGTAGGTAATCGTTACCGAAGGGTTGTGTAATGAGACATTACTCTGTCTCTTCCCTGCTATGTATCGGACTGCGGATCCACGGCAAAATGGCGCTGCCGCGCTCACGCATGCGCAGTTCCTGTTGTCTCCGGGAAGATGGCCGCGACTAACTGCGCATGTGCCGGTTTTCCTATATCTTCACTGACGTCGGTCACGCTTCTGTACAGCCTCCCCTCTGATGTGCCTGTAGCACGAAAGGCCTAAGGAGGAGCTGTGCAGAGCGTGACGTCATATTACCGCCGGAGCCACGAGGAGGCCCGGTGGGCATCTTTACTGGGGTCAGTACTGCTGCTTTTTCTATTCACATATGAAACTGATTATGCACACTGCCCTGTTATGCGTTTTTTTATAAATAAAGTTTTTTTGGGAAGTACTACACTATCTCTGGCATCTGTTTTCTGGGGCTCCTATGTGGAGCTATCATTCCCACAGAGAGAGCACACTGCCATCTTAAGAGGAGTTTTTGTGTGGAGCACCTGGCTGACCTTAGGGGAACCTCTGGACCTGACTAAAGAGTCTGATGACCCATCATGAGGAAAATGCCTGCTGCCTAACCTTCGATGTTCCTATCACCTGGGATGTTTGCTTATACATGCGCATATCCATGCGTTTTCTGGTGAGTGCGCATTTCTGTTATTTGAAGGAGTAAAAGGCCGTGGAAGTTCGCATTTCTCCAGTGAAACATTGTGGATGCTTTATTGACTCTTTGCTATTGTTTATCACTTATTTACTTTTCTAAGCGCTGCACTTTGATGTTTTTATGGTTATATTGATATTTTGAAGGCAGTGTGGTTGCCTTTAGTGTTCTAGCTGCTTTATTTATAAGAGCGCTCACTATCTTCTAAGCGGAATTCTTGTATTTAATGATTGACTTCTGTTGAATGGGAATGTTGGAAAAACATCCAAGTTGTGTGCCGCTGTGACAGCAAGTGCAGAGGTGCTGAACCTTCCCAATCTACTCTGGCTCACAAAGTATACCTTCAACTGCTCATCCTTGTGCATTTCATTGTTGCCAACATCTTCAGGGGCATGGAGCAAGAGGAACATAAGTGTGTGGACCCAGCTGTGTGAGCGGCATCTGCATAACGAACACTGCTGTATCAACCAAATGCAGATAGAAGCATATCTAGAGGACCACAGAGGCAATATAAAGAACTAGACTGTAAAGTCTTATAGATAATAGTAGTACCTCATCCACTGGAGAACAGCCCCATATAGCCATTACTCTTGTAAATATAAGAAATGTAAAACATTTCAACTTCAATGCACTGAAGACCAGAAAATATATTATTTTGGAGGGGTCTGCATACACTTTATTTATTTATTTTTTTTAAATCCCTTTTACCTATTAACCCAGAAAATTGCCATTTTTGATTTGGCTACCATTAATTTAAATGAGGTTAAAATTCACCATCTGGTTATCTTTGTAGTTGCCCCAAACCCTGCTTTAATATAACTCAGGGTAGTTTGACTCTTCCCTAATGCTGCTGTTGCTCTCTTAAAATATTATATAACCAAAATAAAATAAAGCCAAAAACTCCTACCCAAAAACATTAAACCAAACTAAAACCTTTTTTTTTTTTTGTTTACAAACGATTTTATTGTACATGAGTAGACAGTAGAACAACAGCACACTTTAAAAGTGATATTGTCAGCAAAAACAAGGCACTTTTGAAAAGTACAATACATAAAGGTATATTAACATAACAAAGAAGATAAGGAAAAAAAGAGGAAGTTACAAGTGCATGAAGTACGTAAACGACAAAATAGGTTAGGTGATACACCTGTCAATAGTACATGCCAGCCAACTTTTACTGGGGATGTTATTAAGCATGTAATAAGTGTCTGCAATCTCTCCATGACTCCCATTTTTTATCGTATAAGTGCAGCTTATCCAGTAGGGTATAATGAATGCGTTCCATAAGCATTACAGTGTCAATTCTGTGTAAAACTGAGTCCAAGGGTACAACATTGGACCTCCAATGTAGGGCAATAGACCATAAAGTGGCAATACATAATGTGTGTATCAATCTCAGATTGGCATCAGAGACCCCTGGGATATGGGCCCCCAATAAACAGGTCTGCATGGACAATCGTATCGGGGCACCCGACAATAAGGCAGCGACCTCAGAAATCCTACGCCAGATCAAAGATATGGTCGGGCAATCCCAAAATATATGAACCAAAGTACCCGTGCAGTCACAGCCCCGAAAACATAGAGGGGACGTTTGTGGAAACAGTACATGTAGTCTTGACGGGGTATAATACCATCTGGTTAGAACTTTAAGGGCCGTCTCACGAACCGGAAGAGATCTAGAGCTCTTGCATATATTATCCACCATGGAATCCCAATCCTCATCCGAAAAAGTGACGCCACAATCCTCCTCCCATTTTCGTCTGTACAAAGGGGGAGCATGAAAAAGACAGATCAAAAATTGGTGATAAAGATTTGAGATAAGACCCCTACCTCTGGGAGAATCACAGCTGATACGTTCAAAAAAGGAAATCGGAGAGGATGGGGTAAGGCCAAAGTGCGCCTTAAAAAAGTGCCTAATCTGTCTATAACGAAGGTACTCACGAAGAGGAACATCAAACACGCGCAGCATATCAAAGGTAATATAAGATCCTCCTCTTTGGAAATCAGATAATCTGATAAAAGATCGATCATACCACCAACGAAACATATGAGGGGAAGAAAAGGCTACAACAAAAGTAGGATCCCCAAAAAATGACACACCTGGGGGAATAGAAGAGACTAAACCCAATTTAGATTTGTGTTTGGACCAAAGCGTCAGTGAGTGAGTCACTATGGAGTTATGAAAAACAGTCGATCGGGGGGAGATGTTAGACCATAAAATTCCCGGTAAATAAAAAGGACGTATCGACTGAGACTCAAACTTGATCCACGGGATTTGAGAGTTAATAGTAGCCCATTGTGACAATTGCGCAAAACGAGCCGAGAGATAATATAGCCAAAAGTTAGGAAGACCGAGACCTCCCGACCATTGTGAGCGATACAAAATGGATGAGGCAAAACGTGGATGCTTATTTCCCCAAATAAAATTATTAATAGTCCGCTGAAAATGATCCAAAAAGGTTTTTGAGACCGGAACTGGAAGTGCTCTAACAAGATAAAGCAATTTGGGCAAAATATTCATTTTAACCGCCGTGACTCTACCCAGAAAGGAGATATGATAACCGTGCCAGATCTTCAGTAGAGTAGAGAGACGCGATACACACAGTGGATAATTAGCTGCAAATATATCCGAGTATCTGGGAGTAAGATTAATCCCCAGATAGGATACCCTGTCCTTGACCCAGCGAAATGGGAAAGAGCTACGGAGAGATACACTTAGGGAGTCAGGAACATTAACAGGCATGATCACAGATTTGGTAAAATTAACGGTGAGACCTGACACTTTGGCAAAATCGTTCAATACAGCACACAAGTTAGGCAAAGAAGTCAACGGGTTAGTAATAAAAAGCATAACATCATCAGCATACATGCTCAGCTTAAAATGTGAAACTAATAATGAATAGCCAGAAATATCCGAATGTGATTTAATCGCCAATGCCAAGGGTTCCAACACCAGCGCAAATAAAAGGGGTGAAAGAGGACAGCCCTGGCGAGTACCTCTACCCAATGTAAAGAAGTCAGAGTTACAGCCAGGAAGCCTAATTCTTTTTTTAGGAGAGTCATACAGGGCATGTATGCCTGCCAAAAACCCATCACTGAAGCCCATTTTCTGTATCAAGGAAAACAAGTAGGGCCAAAGAACACTATCAAAGGCCTTGTTTATATCCAAACTCATAAACAGAACCTCTTTGGAATGTAAATTGGCGTCTTGAATAACATTTAGAGTGAGACGAATGTTATCAGTAATAAATCTGTCGGGAATAAAACCCGACTGGTCTGGAGAGACCAAAGAGGAGATGATAGGGGCCAACCGGTCCGCCAAAATACGGCTAAATATCTTTAGATCATTATTCATGACTGAGATTGGTCTATAGTTTTGTGGAAAACAGTGGTCCTTCTGTGGCTTGGGTATTAGAGACATGTTAGCCAATAACATCTCCTCAGGGAACTTACCCCCCTGCAAAACATCATTAAATAAAGTTATCAAGTATGGAGCCAATGTAGAGGCAAAATGTTTATAATAGCTAGCGGTAAATCCGTCAGGACCCGGCGCAGTAGAGCGCTTGAGCGCGCCTATCGCACATGTTATTTCCTCTAAAGTACAGGGGGCATTAAGAGTGACAATCTGAGAGGGTGTAAGGGCAGGGAGGGGTATAGAGTCCAGCCAAGAGTCAGACAGAGGGACAGAATCCGACTGCGGAGGAGCTAGTAGTTTAGAATAAAAATGTTCGAAAATACCCAAGACTTCCTGAGGTAGAGATGAGATAGCACCCGAATTTGTGCGTAATTTATACACGTGTGGGGGGCGCAGAGAGTGGTTCAACTTCCTTGCGAACATGGTAGATGCCGAGTTACTATGTAATAGGAATGAGGCCTTCGACCAGCGAAGGGCCTTTTCAGTTTTTTGGGAAAGCAGGGCATTCAGTTCCAAGCGCTTTTGGGACAGTAGCTGTTTATTAAGTAGAGATGGATTAGCGACATGGCTTCTATAGTGTGCTTCTAATTCTCGGGTTAGAAGTAATATTTGCTGCCAACGTTTTCTATTTCTGGATGAGGCCATGGAGATAAGTCGGCCTCGTAGGACCGCCTTGTGGGCTACCCAGAGTGTGGCTGGGGAAATATCAGGGGTTAAATTAGATTGAAAATATTCCTGAATAGATGTAACCACTTCCTGGCGAGAGTCAATATCGGTTAGCATAGAGTCATTAAGTCTCCAAGAGAAGGGAGTAGGTGCCAATCCCACAAATGTGATAGATAAGGCCACAATACTGTGATCCGACCAGGGGCTCAAATGAATGCAAGCTACCTTTAGAATTGGCTAGTAAAATTGGGGTACAATATATATAGTCTAATCTAGCATAAGAGTCATGTGGGTGGGAATAAAATGTATAATCCCTGGCTCCGGTGTTGTGCGCTCTCCAGGCATCCACCAACTGGAGGGTATCTAATTTCTTAGTAAGGGATTTTGGGAAAGCCTGGGAAGAATGCGAGGGGGAACTACGGTCCAAAAGAGGATTTGCCACCAGATTAAAATCCCCACCCACCAAGAGATGAGGAGACAAAAACCTATCCAGAGTACCAAAAAATTTTGAAAAAAAGGTAGCTTGTGCTGAATTCGGTGCATATACATTAGCAATAGTAAGTTCTCGACCTGAAAGGGTGCCTTTAAGAATGATAAACCTACTGTCCGGATCACGATACACATGTTGAACCTCAAAGGGGAATGAGTTATGTAGAAAGATGGCTACGCCCCTACTCTTGGAGGAATGCAGGGTATAATACCCCTGCCTATAATATCTATGAAAATATGTTGGGTGTTTTGCAGCTGCAAAATGTGTTTCCTGTAATAAGATAATCTTGGCTCCCAGTCGTTTATATTGAAGAAAGGACGTTTTGCGCTTGTTTGGCGAATTGAAACCCTGGACATTATGCAAAATACATTGAATTACCATAGTAAACAGAGCTTATTACTATCATCATAAAAGTACACATTACAAGGATATCCCCTAAAATTAATTGGCTAGACATAGAAATCCGCAGGTCTATAGCAGACAGACGTACAGGTGGCAGAACCAGCCCAGGGGACCTCCTGGCCCCAAGATGGGGGCCATGATGTCCACAGACCGACACAACACCATCCTCATGCACTAAAGTGTTGAAAAAAAAGAAGACAAAAAACAATAGAGAGGAGATTTGAAGAGCTCCTACAAATAAGGTAACTAAAGAACATGGATCAGGCTGAAAATTTGTCATACCTGATAAAACAAAAAGTTCAAATATTAAGGGGCCAAATGGGCCCAAACCCTGTCTCCCTAAAACATGGAAAACGGAACTGCCACCCCTCAATCGGGCGGCGACACTTCCGGCCATGTCAGGAGGCAGGGTGGGGTAACGTGTCAAAGAGTTGTGGAACCATAAACCAATGGGCGCAATTAAGAGGGACCAAAGACCCTTGTTATACCTTAACTCGTCCAGCTATCAATGCAAGACACACACATTACTCAGGATTATAAAATTAACATAGCAGTAACCATAGAAATACACATCCTGACAGCGTAAGATGTAAGAAACAAAATCCCTGTGTCTCAATTCTCGGTAAAGTCATAAAAGACAATAGGCAAGACCAAGGACTGTCAAACAATAGGTAATAGGCAAGTGAGAATGGACCTATCAACCCGGATCCTGTCTGACTCTCCTTCTATCTCTCCGTGGAGATGGGGTATGCCAAATGGGAGAGACACGAGGGGTGGAGGGTGGACGTTGAGGTGATGGGGCATCCGCTAGGCCCAGTTTGGCCAAGATTGCTCTACCTTCAGAAGGAGATGTAGCTATATATGTGCTCCCATTATGTGGAACAATCAACTTAAAGGGAAAGCCCCATTTGTAGCGAATACGAGCTGAGAACAGGACCGTTGTGACTTCTTTCATTTTTCTACGCTTCTCCAACGTGGCCGGGGAAACATCCGGAAAGATTTGTAAGACCGAGCCTTCAAAGGAGATCGTAGGGGCATTGCGAGCAGCTCTGAGTATTTCCTCTTTGGTCAAAAAGTCCCTCATGCACAGGACAATATCCCTAGGTGGCTTGTCAGTAGGAGGTTTAGGGCGCAGGGCTCTATGGATGCGGTCACAGGCAAAAGACCCAGGGTCACGATCCGGGAGGAGTGATTGAAATAATTTGGTCACGATTAAGGAGAGGTCAGACATAGACTCCGGGATTCCCCTGATTCGCAGATTATTCCTGCGATTGCGATTATCAAGGTCCTCCACCTGCGCCTGTAGTTGAAAAAAGGCCGTTTGTAAATGATCATGCTCTCTGGAAAGTTCACCATAGGCCAGGCTAAGTTCATCGTGTTTGGTTTCTAAGCGGTCTGTCCTGGAGCCCAGCGTGGCTATTTCCTGAGAGAGAACATTAGTGCTTTTATGCAATTCTGATTGAAATTTGGCGGCTAGTTTGGCGTACATAGATTCCAAGCAGGACTCCAAGTCTCCTTTTGTAAGTTGCTGTGTATTTTCACTGACCAAGGCCGATAAGGGAGTGGTGGTATCCTGTGTGGGATCGGACAGGGATGCTCGCTCTGTATTGACTGGAGACATGTTACAAAGCTCGTGTGCCTTAAATAGGTATGTCGTGAGGGACTTCTGGGCTTGTCCCTTTTTTTTTTTCTTTGTGGACGGCATACAGGGAGTCTCCTGGGGGTGATCAACTGAAAATAGGATAATGAATGGAGATTATAACCCCAGGGGACCTATAACGCCCAAAATAGGTTTAGGGTTGTAGTTACATGAATGCGGTTAGATTCATCTGCGAGAACATTATATTGTAAAGATAATTAGCAAGTCATGGAAGGGTAGAGAGGACATAGATCACAGTAACACGCAGATATAGCACACCGGAGCAGGATGATGGCACCAGATCGCAACCTAGGACACAAGAGGGACAAGTGGGAAGCAGAGGACCTCCAACACCAAGCACAGGGCCCTCCAGGGAGACACTCCACGGGGCAATATTAAGGCCCCAGTAGGCCTCTGAGCCCAACAGGGGCTGTGGTTACAGGAGATGGCAGGCTCCGGAGTCAGCAACGTGAGGCCCACTCCCAGGTCACTGTGGGGGGAGCTAATAATAAGAGGGCACCCGCATCCCCCACTCACTGTGACCAGATGGAGGCTCCAGACCGGTGATGTAGGCCGCAGAGGCCGCCGCCACCGCGGGAAGCAGCAAGGCTCAGCGGCGTCTCTCCCCCAGTCCCCGCAATGCAGAGGGCGCCGCGGATGTCCCCAGGCGATCTCCCACAGCCCGGATGGCAGCAGGTGCGGATGGGAGAGCTGATGGGTGGCGCCGGAGCCCCGGCCCACGCGGCCGCACCAGGCCGCGGACGTCAGCCGCCACGAGGGGCGGAAATATCACCCGGGTTCCGACTCCCCGGGATCGGGGATACTACCCGGGTCCTCCGCCGTCACTCCGTGATCCGCTGCCGCACGGATGGCAGCGGATTTAAAAGCTCGGCACCGGAGCTCCGGATTATGCGGCCGCTCCGGTCGCCATCTTGGACACGCCCCCCCTAAAACCTTTTTTTACTTGGTGAAAAGGATAAAAACTACCTACTATTGACACAATGCTAAACACCCAAAACTGTTGGGTCTGTTGCAGTACTAAAAGGGGGCTTATACTCAGCTCTTCCTAGCCATAGATATGACAATTCCCTGCAAAAGTATCAATAGAAAAATATATACAACACACAATATAGTGATACTTATAGCCATGAATACTGTTTATAGCACAATACTGGAAGCACATGACACTAACCAGACTTTCCCTTTTAACAAATTTCATCCGTCCTTCACTCACACTGAATCCACCTGACAAATGGGTAAGCAAAGTGTTCTAAGATTTAAATGTTACCTTCAACTAGGACAGGAGGCTTGTACAGTTCCCCAGAGTGCATTTAACAAGTTGCTCTCTTGATTATTAGGTGGTCAAAATGTATGTATGCAATTTTTAACTTGGCACGAATAGTCAGTGAGGATGTTTCATGTTCATGATCAGGTAGAAGACATGCGGCAGCACTGGCGGTAGCTCCAGAATGGACATCACTTGCTCTGTTTGCCATATGTATAACCGTACTCCTTGTAAGGTTTTCTGAAAGCATTTCTGCTTTCCATGGCAGATGAAGATATTTTATAATGTCTATGGCTGAGCACCTTTGGAGGCATTGGCAGCCAAAAAGTCCCAGAACATTTGCCTGGCTTCCAGAAAACTTCCACTTTTCTAGCACGAAGGTCCGATGCTTTGACTTTCCACCGAGCAAAGTCCCTATACATTGGGTCATGGCCCTCTGCTCCTTTCCAAGGGAATGATCCAGTCATAGTTGTGTAAATCATGACACCAAAGGCCCATACATCAATGCACTGATGTAAAAGCAACTGTTCTCCTTGTGTCAGCTTACAGTTATTGAGCCGTGTATGGTATGAACCAGGACAGATGTTTCAGTATCCTGGAGCCTTGCCGGTCCAAAATCTGCTACTTTGATCATCTTACATTCAAAGTCCATTAGCAGAATATTGTCCAGCTTGGTGTCACGGTGGACCATCCTGTTGCTGGGTATGTTTTCCAACGCACTCGCTATCTGAGGAACACATCTCTTCACAGTATCTTCATTTAAGCAAACAACTGAGTTACATACCTAAACAAATCAAGCCAATAAATCAATATTACCAACTTACTGCATGTGGGGAGTCCCGTAAAGCTAAAATACTAAAGGGAAACTAAAAACAGATTAGATCTTTACTTAAAGGTTTTTTTCATACAAACTTACTTTTGGCTTTATTAGGGAGTAAAGCGTTTCAGTTGGTGCCACCTCCTGGACAAACTCGTGGTTTGAAGATCCAACTGAAGTTAAAGGGGGAACTCCACATTGGCTGCTGGTTCCAGGTGTGAGGCTTGTCAGTTTATAGCAGACTTGAGACAAGAACTCGCTGTGGTGAGCAGAGCCGCTACAGATAACAGCCAGGTAGGCACTTGAACCAGATGACAGAGCAAGGAACAGAAGCGTGGTCACAGGGGAAGCCAAGGTCAGCTGCAAGTTGGCAGTGAGGTACAGAATTATAAGGCAGTCGGTCAGGAACTGGTGACAAGGCAGAATCCAAGTTCAGGTCAGCGGCAAGCAGAGTCATCAACAGAACAAGCAGAGTAGTAGCAGGGAATTGCTGAAAGCATGCACTGATTGTGCCCCTGTGCGCTCCAGGTTACCATTCTGTAGCTATTTCTGTACCCATGCAGTTCTGTGAGCCAAACATCTGATATGCATTCCCTGATGCCATCCTAAAACACTAAATCAAACTGCCTACTATTAAGAAAAGGAAAACCCCCACAAAGTCCTAAAACTGTTGGGTCTCATTAAATCAGTGAATACAAGGGGATTTACATTCCACTCTCCCTAGCCACAGATACTGCAAAAGCATCAATACAAAATATACAGCACACAATATAGTAATACTTATAGCACGGTACTGACAGCACACTACCCTATACGTTCTCTTTCCCTTTTACAAATATCAACTGTCCTTCACTTACACTAAATTCACCAACACACTGGCAAAAGGGTGCCTTGAAGTTGGCCTTTTATGGTGTGTGGGCTGACACTTTACTGAGACCCAACATTGGCCAATGTCTTGCACCTGACTAGAGGTCATGTCTATTACCTTAACCAACAATGGTTCAAATACATTGAACTTTAAGGACATTTGGCTGGAATGTCCCCACTAAAGGTCCAGAGTTTCTGTAAACCCCCAAAACAGAATGTTTAGTTAGAAGTTCTTCTTGGTCTGGAAGTTGGGGTTGTGGTGGTTTATGTAATTTATTCTAAATACGTAGGGCGGTGTCCTCTCCCTTAAACAAAATATTGCAGTGCCTCCAGCCGTTAAAATACAGCAATATTTAATGAACCAATAATTTGGACACCTTTTTTTTTTAATAATTTGATCACCACTTAATAATATACCTTGAGTCTTTTTTAGCCAGTATGATTTCGTACCATATACACAAATTGCCTTTTTAATAAATTAAATTTATTTATGTACAAAATTTATATATATATATATATATATATATATATATATATATATATACAAACGCAAAATACTGGTGATAAATGTATACTTGTACATATAATTAAATATAACAGGCTAATTTCTATGATCAAACAATAGATATAGATGGAAAAAAATCAAATTTAGTTAAGTTGTAACCTTATAGTGCTTCAGAGATTATTTCTCATATTCCGTGGCCATAGAAATGTAAGTATTCTCTGATAAATTGCACTATAACAAAACTACAAATCGGTTATTATGCAATATCTAATTTCAATATCAAATCAAACAGTTTTCAACGATAATTATATAAAGATCTTAATATTTCTAAACACACAATACAAACGCTATAAGTCTATGGAAAATTAGAAATATCAAGTAAGCTACAGTATCCTAATACACTCACCACTCCTAGAACCTTGATTTTGAGGCCTCCCCAGTGGGATGCAGTTGGGCCTTCAAATGGTCCTCAAGGCAAAATGGCAGCTGGACTCCAACAAAATGGCCGCAGGTAGCAAGTGAGAGTGCAGTCTGGATTGTAGTGTTTAGAGTAGAGTGTAGTTATTATGAGCAAAATAGATCAGAAGTGTAGAAGTTCAGAGGAAGCTTTAAAAGGTTTAGAAGTAGTTTTAGAAGATCTTTAAGTTTTTTTTCAGATTTCAGCTTCTTCAGATTCTTCAAGATTTTTCTTTTTTTTTTTTTTTCCAGGTTTTTCTCCTTTTCAGCTTGCTTTTTCTTTTTAGATGTGAGGTGCACGGCTTTTTATACCATCCAAACCTTTGTTTTAAAAGACCCTCCCAACAGGCTTGTTTGGCTGGTCGAGGTGTGTGTACATAAGATCTCTCACCTGTCCACTGGGGGCAGCTAGGGATCAGAAAACCATTTGTTGCAATGATGACTCATCCTTTGATTGAAATAACATGTCTTTAGGTATCACATATATATGTATCCTATTCAAGTATAGTTGATATTACTCTTGAATGAGAACCATAAAGATGTACGTACATTTGGTTCCTCATTTCCCTGATATTTAACTGTTTTGAAACCTTTGATTTATTTTGGAAATGTATAATTGACACCAATTCACGAATCATCTTATTCTTCGTCATTTCACACTTAATTGAGTGGTATGCAATACCTAACCTTCTCAAATCTTTTCCCTTGATAAAAATTGTTAGTAATATGCCTTTGATAATGTCTCTGTGGGTAGATATCAAGTTCTTAGCTTTAGATGACCTAAGCTTCACCTTTTTGCTTAAGGAATGATGTTCCCATGAATAGGAAAGACCCTCTGTTTACCTGTTGATTGTGTGGGAGCTAGTGTGAACAGCCAGTTATATTTTTACCTCAGTGGATAATAGTGTATTGTCACATTTCAAGAAGTCTCCTCTGGGAATCCACACTTCCAAGGTTTTGTGTGGGCTTTCAGACAGTTAGGTTTCCATCTCATCATTGTTCTTTTGGTTAGGTGTGGTGACTCACCTGTGGAAGTCCAAATAGTGGTGTTTTGACTTTATAATTAAGTTTCCTGCAGAATCTCCTAAGTTTCCCTAGACAATGGTATTTAGCAAACATCTATCTGCAAGATCTTAGACTCCAAACTCAGATCCCACCATTCTTTTCTGGGACCTTGTTCAAGACACAATATACTATTTACATTTCTACAGGTGATCAAACAAGTCTCTTCCACTCATTGTGTGTGTGATAACCTCTTGACATATCCCTTGAAATTCACTCTAGACTGTTAACCCCTAACAGTCATCTGGGATTTCCCAATTTTGGAATAAAATCATTTTTTTTTTTTTTTTTAATAGTCCCCCAAAAGTCACTACAGGGTCTACCCTACCTACTAACGTATCATGAGTTGTAGATGGTCATTATTAGCAGAGGTTCCCTGAGATCAGAAATTTCAAGGGTTCCTCTGTATTGAAAAGGTTGAGAGGCTGACATTTTTGCCCACACTTTTTGTTTGTTTGTAAAAACATTGAGAAATACAGCAGAATGGTAACAAATACAGGTTAGTCGGATCATGTATACAACTCAGTAAATGCCCGTATCTCTGACTGGTATAAATCTGGAACATAACCAATGTTAACTGATGACATTATATGAGTCAAGACACAAACAAATAAAAAAAAAAAAAAAAAAAAAAACCAGAAGAGAATATGTTCTAAGCCTGAATTGACATAAAATAAAGTGAACAGAGCAGTTGGGTATAGACATCAGCCAAACCTCATATGCGCCCCTTTTAAATGACATGTGATGTAATACAAAGTGAGAGGATGGTGAGGACAGTGGATAATAGGGTGTTTACCCCTAAGCGGCAGAGGCTGAGGGGTTTCAATTGTACCTGTGGGTCTGCTGGTATTCAAAGTTCACCTAAACTCAGAAATGGGAAGGTAATATTGAGAATGGTGGAATTTGGAACTGAAGTTACTGTTAAAGAATTGGAAAATGTATATTTTATATGGGGCACACCTGTTGGAGCCCAACCTCAGTAGCTGTAGGATAAAGGTGCCAGGTGCATATCAGGGATGGATGGATGGGAGCAGTAACACTGTGGCAGCTCTTAGAGTGGAAGCAAGGCTCTAATGCAGTAACAAGGAGAGGAAGGCGCCTCAGTGCAGTATTGACCATTTATTTAGTAAACCATGGATAAATTGCACTTACAAGATAAATAGCCCAAGACTCACCGTGTGGTAATTGGCTCCAGGTGGGACATCCAGCTGTCCAGCAGCAAACTGTCTATAGGATCAGGAAGTAGAGTCCAGGATGTGCCTGTGCATCAAAATGAAGCTAGGAGAGCAGAGTTGGATGTAGGCGCTGAAGGGGGTGGTAATGCATTTTGGAGCATGCTCAGTAGGCTCCTTCTGCCTGTCCTGACCTCAGCTTGTCTGCTGGATTTCCTGTTTCCTGCTTTGAGTGGTCTCTGCTTCCTCAGCTGGGTGTACCTGGAGGCTGTGACCTGCACGTCCATCCCCACCATCAGGGACCCTGGTGAAGAAGCAGGCTGGGACTTAGACTCTGGGGAACCCTGAGTTGGCCATTGACAAGGGCTCACTACCACAGATGCTGGACAGAAGGTACAGATGGTTTCTCAGTCAGATTCACTAATAGAATCTTTGTAAATTTCCAGACTTGTTAGTTCTTCTTGATGTAATTGCAATATGACAGTTAATCCCCAACCCCCACCAACTCACTTTTGCATCACATAAGATCTCTGAAAGTGAGGACTGGAGGTCTGGTATATGTGACTTTTGCTAATTTAATGGGAACTTCTGATTGGCCAACACAGGTACATCTCATTACCATATAACTGGAGACTTTGGAATGAGCTCTAGAAGGGTTGAGCAGATAGGCCCATATGAATGGGGTCTGTGTATATTTTGTTGTGCTGAGGGTGGAAACCTGACCCTGAAACCAGATTGTAGGAAAGAATCGCTCAGCAGTGTTGGAATATCCCTCCCACGGAGTTATTGTGTATCCTCCCGGGGGAGGGGCATATGAAGTCATCCCTGCCAGAACCGTGATTAATGCTAGCGGCTATAACTGCTGGAAATAGTCGCATGTAGAAATCTGACATGCTGGTTGCACCCAAGTGTGATCATCTGATGTGGCATTTTAAAGGGTCTAAACAGGCAGTGAGGAGGCAACTTATTACCTCCTCACTATAAAATCCCTCTGAAAAGTGATCTGATCATGGATTGCTTTTCAGAAGAGTAGCACTTGTCTGTGTGAATGAGCCCTAAGGTAAAGCCTCTATATTGTTTCAGGTGGGATTAAGGCCGTTCTAAAGTATTTATTTCATTAACCAACTTTTTTTTTTTTTTCTTCCCTCCTAATTTTTTACAATACGGTGGGGGAGGAGTCCTCCTTTTTTGATGGGACTTTTAACGGCCCAATTATATAGTAAACTTAATGCTAAAGACTTTAAGATTGTAAAAATAACAAAATTTCATATTGTTTTGAATAAACATCGCTACAATACATATTGTGGTTGTGTCATCAAAGATGGTATTGCAAATCTAGTCATGGATCATGGATGGTTCGTACTTGACGCATTTCAAGATCAACAATCTCTTCCTCCAGAAGTGCTCAAGAAGGCATGACACCTATAACAAACCTATATCTCAATATACATGATGCAATCTAATTAACAATTTGATCATTTACAATATGGTTCTACACTTAAATGTCTTGGTGGTTTTTACCTCGCATGGAATCATAGAAGAACTAATTGTTATATGAACACAGCCACGGATTTCTCATATCTCAGCAATAATGATGAAAAAAAAATTAATAAAACTGAGACCAGTGGATAATGCTGCCCAAATGCCTCCTGAAGGGGCCCCGCCCAAATTCAGTCAAGATTACCTGCTTGTTGGTACTGATGGGTCAATGTTGCAATATGAATAATGAAAAACAATATTAACCTCTTGCCGCCCAGCCACTGCATTAAAACGGTGGCAGGGCGGCACGGCTGCGCAAAAGCACGTTTTAAAACTTGCTCCGCGCTCCCGAGGTTTTCGTGGGCAGGGGGCGCGCGCGCTCCCGCCGACCCGCGGGTGTCATGATTTGATCCCTGGGGGATCAATCATCTGGTTTCAGCCTGTGATGTCCGGCTGAAATCAGATTATCGGTCCCTGTCCTATCCTGTCCTGTGTTGACATTTACACAGGACAGGATATGATGTCATTCTTCTCTGCCTGGGCACATTCGTCCCAGAGAGAGAAGACAAACTGAGTACAAAAGCACTAAACAGACAGTTAAAACACTCTAGGACACATTTAACCCCCTGATCGCCCCCCACCCCCCGTTAACCCCTTCACTGCCCTGTCACCAGTGTCATTGATCAGTGAACAGATTTTTACTGATCAGTGTCGCTGGCGACTTCCAATAGTGTTAGCGCCCCTCCCAGATAGTGCCAGATTGCCCACTAGTACACCAGTAATCCCATTTAACCCCTTGATCGCCCCCCCTAACTTTGATTTACGATAAATTTTTTTTATAGCTGAAAGTAGAAAATATTGGGGTTTTTTTCAAAATTTTGTTTTTTTTTGTTTATAGCGCAAAAAATCAAAAGCGCACAGCTGATAAAATACCACCAAAAGAAAGCTCTATTTGTGTGAAAAAGCGGACGTAAATTTTGTTTGGGTACAGCATTGCATGACCGCGCAATTATTAGAATTTGAATTAGTGCAGCGCCAAACGGCAAAAAAAGGCCTGGTCATTAAGGGGGTAAATCCTCGGGAGCTCAAGTGGTTAATATCAATTAGATATCATCAACCCTAGAGGAATTTTAGTTAAAAGCTAAGCACACTATGATTGCAGAGAGATGACCACAAGGGATAATGCAACATGTAAAGTTGTGTAGTACTAATGGCCATTTGACATTGACCTTTAAAAGGTATCAGATGGGTATGTTTAGCTCAGTCTACCAGATGTGATTCAGATGGGCTATTCCATGTTAATGTAGTACATGACTTCTCATCTGGTTGTAATGAGGTACGACCAGATTGTTAATCGCCTTGAGATCATGTACTAATCTCATCTCATCATTGGGCTTTTTTTTGCCAGATTAATTAGGGTCTCCTCCTTCTCCTTCTTCTCCTTCTCCTCCTCTTCCTCTTCTTTTTTCTCTTTTCTCTTTTCTCTTTTTTCTCTTTTCTCTTTTCTCTTTTCTCTTTTCTCTTTTCTCTTTTAAATCCTTTAAAGATAAAATAGATGGACTTACAACTAGGAACCCTGTTTATCATAAATAACCACTGTCCAATAGGTTTAAGTGTGGCTTTATACGGTGTGCAGTCAGACCTGCATCTGTTGTCCCTTAGTCCATAGGTTTTCAGGAAGCTTACTTAAATCATGATCCATGGCTGCAGAGATTAGGAAAGGTGTCCAATTGCATACCTTCCTCCGTGATGGACATCATAACTTTAAGCTCAGCTAACAAATCTCAGCCCAATAGGGACACAAGGCAATGCGGGAGCACACAAAATTTATGGTACCAGACCTTTCCATCTTTTGCTTGAAATGGGAGGGGAGGTGTAATTCAAGTGGAGGTTTCCTTTCCCTCAATCCCTATTGATCGAGTTACTCAAGTAAATATCCATGGGGGGTCCTATACTTACAATACCATTTTTTTTTAAAAAAAATGTCTTATTTAATGTTGATGGCCCTTGTGTCCACTAAAAGTGCAGGGACTTCCCCCACTGTGTGCAATCATGGGAGTTTCTGAAAATGAATCTAACAACTAAAAGATGGAAACAGAGGCACTTTTGAGGAAGCATGCTCAAGCAGACCCTGGCCTCCCTATTTTTTAGTCCAGTACACATTGTACCTGGGGCGTTGTCACTCAGGATACTGTTGCTGACATCGCCTGTTGGTGGCTGCCTGTTCCCTTCTCTCCTACTCAAACTCTCTCCTCATCCGTGGGATCCCTTCTCAAACTGTACTCCCGGAGCAGTACACTCCCGACAAATGCCCCTCCTCCCCACAATTGTAACATCATAGGACCAATTTAAAGGGCCTGCGCTAGTACTAACACTGCTCCCTGGGTCTTTCCTCCCAGTCATCACTATGTTCCAGTGCCTGTACTTGGGGCTTCTTTGTTCCCGTCTCAAATTCCTGGTGCATCTTTACCAAGAATCCATTTTTCAAAATTTAGTGCAGATTTATCCTCCCAACCATCACACAATTGTCTAATTGCTAAACTAACATAGTGCCCCATTCATCCAAGATTGGATAAAAAGTGATCCACACTCAATACCAGCCAGATCCATTCACCCTTCCTCCAACCAAACTTTCTAAACATCACTGTTTGTATGAAGGGGGTGGTGCAGAATCATTTTGCTGCCATTAGTCTTATAGCCTGGTGCATACTTCAACCAATTCTTAACCCCTTCATACATATAATTGTCCCAATCTGGATCTCCAATCCCCCAGATACCTACCTGGGGCTGTTCATGCAAACACATTCCCCTAATATCCTTACGTGTAATTTCCCCCTTAATGAGGAAAACTAGCTCCACCCAGTCCTTCTGACCATCCTGCTAAATTATCCACCCAGGGATTAACATAATCCTAAGAAGATATCCTTGCTACATATTCTTTACAAGTTTCATTTGAGGAAGATGTGTTCTTCCCCCTCAGTGTTCTAGTTTTTTTCTTTAATAGCTTAATCAACTTTTGTGGCGGCACATGACAGGGTCCTTCCTCCTTACCTGAGGAATTACCCATAGCAGCAAATTGGTAAACCAACAGACAAGACAAAATAAACAATTTTTACAAATTATGCAAAGTGCTGTGCCAGGTGTGTCCGGTATTAATCCCAGAGCTGAGAATCCCTTAGTCTCACTCCTAAAACTCCACCCACCAAATTTCCCTTTAAGTTTGGAATTATGACCTCGGTAAGGAAAGCATTTAAATAAGACTCTTACCTTGGCAATTATCCCACTTCTGACACCACTGCATTTAGTTAGGTGGTCTTTCTCCAGTTCCTTGGGGGGGGCCCCTCAGGTACCAATTGCCACACCTGGACACAGCTATGAGATCTCAGAAAGGTGAGTGCACTCAAGTCACCTCAGTTGCGATTGCAAACACTTCAGCTTTATTGGAATATCAGGGTTTTTATACTGTAGCCTCTGGGCAGACTCCAGATAACACTTTCAGACCATCCAATCAAATACATGCACATTATCTTTACCTTAAAGCAACAATTATTTGCATGACGTCTGCATTACACCCAAGTTTCTGCCTTATCTTTTACACCATATCTGGCCTAACGCCCAGTCCTTGACTATAATCTGCAGGAACTCTTCCTCTTTGCCTCTTCCACCCCCTTCACTCTTCTCACCACTCTGTTCTCCTTCTTCCCCCACCAATATACAGGGTATGACCTCTCAATTTTGAATTTGAGGTTTCTGACCATATCTCTTATCCCCTTAGCCCCTGGGTCCTATTATCATTCCCCAGCAGGGCCGGCCAGATGTTGCTTCATAACTTCACACACCTTCTAAATATCACTATTGTAATTCTTTCAATGTCTCCTTCCCAGTATCCCCTATGTGGGAATTACTTGTTATGTACATCTTTCTGGTTTTACCTACAAAAATACTGATCCAGAAACTGTCACATCACCAGCATGGTTCCACAATGTGCCTTATTACCTGTATCTTAATATTGAGGTTGTATTTCCATTTCTGCTTTTCAATAAAAATTATTGTACCAGAAAAGGCTAAACACTCCGACATGGGCAATATGCTGAATTTTCTACTATCCTTGGGAGGGGGGGGGGGATAAAGTATTTGAGGTGTGAAAGGTAAGGTGGTGGCCTCACCTGTGTCGCCTATGCAGCCAGATCTTTTTGAGCAAGGCATAGGGAATTGTAGACCGAATGAGGAAATGCAAGAAATAACCAGCTACTCTGCATTAGGTTGGCTGGAATAACATGTTTAATTCGTAATATAGGAGGTAATATACATGTTAGATCACCGGACTGCCATATTCGGGGAAAGGGTATTGGAAGAACCATTTAAAAGATGGTCAATAGGAAGGAAAATATTGAAGATTCAATTTTTTTGCTTGTTTTTGATTCCTTTTTGAATTTTTACACTTTTTTTAAAAAAAATTTAGATTTTTATTTTTAATTTTTTTAAAGTTGTTTTTTTTTTTTACTGAAATGCATTGTATTGTATGAAAAGTAGCAGGAGGATGTTTGGTAATGTACATATTTTATCATCCTCATTTTTGGAAAAGTAGAACTTTGTAGAAGAATAAAGTGAATACAGTTGCAAATACTGTAAATTAGAGCATTATTTGTATCTCATTGTAAAACTTTCTAGTGTGTAAACCTGTGTGGTCAGTAGACCAGAGTACAAAGTACTAGCTTAAGCATATATTTGCAAATGTGTGCAAACAAAACCCTCTGTTTTTAACACCAACTGTTAGGGTTAATTCTGTTTTGCAGTAGACATGTGCGGTTCATCTAAATTAGGACAAATTTTCCTTTTTTATTTGGAGAATTAGTTGTATCCGAATACAATAGTAACGAATTTTAAACAAATCCAAAATAACGAAACAAAATGTTTATTCAATTTCAGATCAATTCGAGTTTTTTTTTTTTTTTCCAAAAAAAATGTTTATTGTGAAATACAGATTGACATAATAAGCTAAGATAAACATGAAATGTGAGAGACAATTAGCAACACACACATCCAGTCAAGAGTGCATGAAAACAAGTACAATTACAAAAACAAAGCAGTGTGGGGTAACTAAACCACGACACGGTAGTGCCTGAAATACATTAGGACGCTTGTAATGAAACGCATTAGGCCAGGAGGCCCCAGACCTCCTCTGATAACGTCACAAAGTGTGGATCTGCAGCGGGGAGAAGAGAGCAAACGACGTCTAAGCCAGAGTCAGTGCTATAAGTTGAAAGTGGTGGAGGCGTCTGAGCGCGGATGTGAGAATGTGTGATCAGGTATACTGCTAGTATGAAAGGGGGAAGTGATTCTGTCATCATAGCTAATTGTCCTTTGGGTAGTTGACCAATGCATGCATAGGTTAGTCTGAAATGAAGAAAAGAAGCCATAGAGTGGAGAAAAACAAAAAAGGGGGGGGGGGGAGAGTAAGAGAGAAGAACAAAACAAAACAAAACAAAATAAAAACAAAACGGGGGGGGGGGGGAAGGAGCAGCACAGGGGGTGGGCAAATGAGAAAGAGAATAACAGAGTGATTGTTATCCATACGGTGATACAGTCGCCAAACCTACAAAATTCCAGCCTGTCATCAGAATCGGTCGGTTGGGGGAGGAGGACAAACGGGGGTAATCTGCCCCCACAGAGTCAAACAAGAGAGAGTAGCGCAATTCGAGTTTTATTTTAAAATGGAATAAAATAGATTAGAAAATGAATAGAGTAGAAAATAAAAAGAATAGACAATCAAAACCTAAGATTAGAATTGAAGATAATAGAATTTTAATTTGTTCTACTTGAAATTGGAATTTCAGTTATATTCTATTAGAACACATTAGAAAAGCATATAAAATACTGGAATGTAATAGAAAATAAAAATACAAAAATTAAATAGAATGGGTAAAATTAAAGGAATAAAATCGAAATAGAAAAGAATCAAAGAACAAAACTAGAACAGTCTTTCGAAATGTGAATTTTGAATTAGAATATATTAGAATAGAATACTTTACAAATCAATTGTGAGCTGCGCTATGGTGATGCGAGTAGTGATCAACAAAGGCACAGTAAAAAATTTGGTGAAATGGATTGTGGATTACAGATTGTAATGTTTGAATTCAAACAATTCTAATGTATTGGATAATTCTACCGAATTTTTGTTTTCAGAATTTGTTTCATTTAATCCATTTAAAATTTCAAACATATTTAATGAATCAAACAAAATAAATTGGTCAAATACAGAATCAAAACTAAAAAAACAATTTTTCATTTTGCACATGTCTATTTAGCAGGCTGGTCAGTAAGTGTGCAGGAAATCTTGTATATGCTGTGCATTGCTCTTCCATGTGCACCTTGCTGCATAGACCAGTCATAGATTGGGGTGGTTGCCTCTTGTTGGGTGCAGGGACGCACGGGATGACTTTGCTGCCATTGTGCACTTGCTAGGCATTACATGCGTCGCTGTGCCTTTTTTGAGAAGTGGGCTACCTCTAGGCACACCGGCCCCAAACTATCCAGTCCTAAATGTGCTCCTACTATGGAGGCTCTGGAAATTTTAGAGTTAGGACCACAGTATATACAGAGGTCCCTTGACGTGGGCACTGTGGCTTACACATAGATTTGCAAATGTGTGCAAACAACCTCTTTTTTTTTTTTTTTTTTTTTTTAAGCAACCTATTGGGGCTAATTCAGTAGTTTTGCAGACTGGTCGGTAAGTGTGCAGGGAAATCTATTATTTTTTTTTTTTTTTTTTTTATACCTACAGGTATTAGCCTTTTATTTTTTGAGTTTGCCATACACCATTATCAGTAGTCAGTGTCTACAATACAAAACATGGTCTGTGGAAATGGAAGCCATCATTGTCTAATGTTTCTACTGTCTGTCTAGGTTTTCAGGTCTACTACTGTCTAAGTGTTGGATTGGAAGCCATTGTCATTGTCAAATGTATATGTAGATCAGGGGTCTCCAAACTATGGCTGTCCAGGTGTTAAGGAACTGTAAGTCCCATGAGTCCTTGCAAGGTTGACAACCACAGGATAGACTTGCAGAGGCATGATAGGACTTGTAGTGCTTCAACAGCTGGAGGGCCATAGTGTGGAGACCCCTGATTTTGATGATCACCTTTTTACAATTTACTGAATCCCATCACCATTGCTCTCCGTTCCTCCCGTCTATTGTCTGTTGCGTGTAGGCTGAAACCATTCAGGGTAGATCTTGTTATGGAACATTTCTGTGCTCAAACACGTCGGGTGTACTGAATATTCTTGTCTCAGACTAATGGCTTAAAAATGTTTTTGGTTTTCTGTCTTTTTATTTTCCCATCACTTCTCCTCTTGCATGATCTTAACGTTTTGGTGGAACTCTGAAAAGTTAATGTAATTTCTTGGCAGCCGTTTCAAGCTGATGGTACCCACAGTTTCCATGTCTAGTATGGAAAGCTTTGTAACTAAAGCCTGCCATAGAAGGTTAAAATCTTAAACGGTTCAGCAGGGACCAGCCAAGATTTGAATTCTGTATTGGCACGCTGAACGTACCAAAGTTGATCGATCAAATTGGTTACAATCAGCCTGTTGGGTTTTACATGTGATTGCCAATGGTTGACAGCAGCTATTAATATGCCCCAGTGATTACTGCTAGTGCCTATAACTAAAGCTGGTTCACTCAGAATCTTGTGCATTTCTGCATGGAAACCAATCCGCTTCCAGGTTTTATTGCTAAAGCTTAGTTGAACAAGCTGAGGTTAAAAGCTGATTGGCTGCCATGCATAGCTGCACCAGATTGAGTGAACCAGCTTTAGTAAATCTCCCCCACTATGTTCTGGCTGGGACGTCTCCCCCCCCGCCCCCTGTCCATGGGATTCCCCCATTGACACTAAGGGGATCAAGCATATTGTATGTGTAGTTCCCTGAAACCCATGGTGCTGGAAATAAAATCACATGGTCTATGGTTGGTTTTACACAAAGCATAAGAGCAATAAATTTCCATGTGATAAAATTTAAAGATACTCTTTAGGTATATGTCCAGGATTTATATAAGGACCGGGTGTAAACATGCAAAACATCAAAGGCTTAAAAATCTAGCCATAGAATCTATGGACACTGCCTCCACATGTATGGGTGCAGAACTGGAAAATTGGTGACCAAATATTCAGGCATCACAGAATGGGGAAATAAAATGAAAGCAAAGGTTTATCTGGTATTAAACTAAGGCTTCCCAGGAAGAAAGTATTAATTACAAATCTGAAGGTGACACAAAAACAAGGAATTGATGGTAAAAGCAAAGACTGAGCAGAATCACATCATAGGTTCATACAAAGTGGTCCCAGTCCCACCCGAGAGAAAAGGGAAACATTACAGATCATGCAAAATGCAAACCATTTCAATTTTCAAAGGTCAGACTGCTATAGTAGACAGGTTGGGACACATTCTCACAATCACTTCCATCTGCACCTATGATGTAGGGAGGGATGAGGGCTATGAGGAGTATTGGGAAGAGAAGGATGCAGATCTAAATTTTTTATCTTTCCAGTGATTATGGAAGAAATTGCTGATCTAAAGGAAAGCGGCAAGTGCACTACTGTGACCCAGACCACAATGGGACCAAATTCTTTTAACTGAAGGTATTAATAAATCTCCCAAACTCTAATATCTGATGCCTGGACAGTCAGCTGGCTCCATGAGCTGCTGGGAGACTGAACAAGCTGCTCCCACCCCCTCCACAGTCCAATGTTCCAGTGAGTGCTGGAGGGACAGTGAGGAGAGCAGGTGGCTGACGGTCATTGCTCTCTGCTCCAGTAAAAACCAAGAACTGAGCGTTCAGTGGTCATGTGATCACTCAGTTCTGATCTGATTTTAGATGGGGGTTGAGCTTATGTCTTTGTATGTAATTGTGTTCAGCGGAGTTTGTGGTCCACACATGTCTCTTTAAACCTCTTACTGGTATTGGCTTGCCCATGATTGAATTCTCTGTTTCATCTGTTTTTGTAATGATCCTATATGTTGTAGTCTATGGGGAGGTGATCAGGGCCCTTGCTGGTCTGGTTCTCTGGGCAAATGGTTGGAAATGCTGCTGCAGTATGGCTCAGCAGTGCATGTGGTCCCCATTAGGGGGGCATGTGTCTGGGGGCTGGGTTTTTCAGCAGTGTAATGAAGTGGGATTCCTTCATCTTCTGTTCCATTTGGTGCCGCACCCACCTCCCTATTCGATTGGCGCACAAGCTCTGGTTGCCACCATGTTTAGAGGCAAAAGCCAGACAGGCACATGGGCATTATGTTCTGGCCAGGCCGGGTGATGTCAAATACTGGAAATCCTGCAAGTGTGCACCCTGGCAGGGGCTATGTAGGACTGGCTGTAGAGTGGCACCATATTACTATTCCAGGCATCTGCCTGGCAAGGAGGCAGATAACTTATGCTGAGAACATCCAGGGACTGGTATTTCACCTTGTGACATGTGTTGTGATTGGTCAAAGCAATGCACCTGATCTGTGGTCCAGTGTGTTGCTTTGACCAGCAATCACAGAGATTGCTGGGGGGGACGCGGGAGGGTGCATCCTGGTAGGACGTCATATGACGCCCTCCCAGAACTGGACAACTGCCCTGTAACTGTCATTCAGCTATAGCAAAGTTAGAAAGTGTTTTAAATGTGAAATTCAAGAAATCAAAGGTAGCTGTTCCACAAACCAATACGGAGTCAGCGGCTAGACATGTGCAGAACAAACTGTTTTGTTTTGGATTGATTTAGTTAAGTTGCACATTTCATTTCATTGCATTTGTAACAATTTGTATAGTTTTGCTTCATCCTTTTTGGTTTCAGCCATATTCAAAATTTTCCAATGGATTCAAAAGTATAGCTGATTCTATTTACAATTCAGAAGACTATATATATATATATATATATATATATATATATATATATATATATATATATATATATATATATATATATATATATATATATATATATATATATATATATAAATTTTTTTTTTTTTTCTTCTTAGTCTACCTTTTTTATTTTTTAGTCTCTCCTATTTTCCGTTCTATTCTTCTTTTTTTTTTTTTTTTTTTTTTTTTTCTATTCAATTGTTTTTTTTTTCTTTTTTTTTTCAACTTGCATTTTGGAAAACTACTGTAACACTAAAACATAGTCTTCAAAGGAAATTGGTAATGTTATGTAAAATTGTATTCAGGATTTATAGCACCAAACATTTTGCTCAGCACTTTATAATATAACTGGAGACAATACAGCAATACAAGAGGGTTCAGAAGGCCCTGATCCTGGGAGATTACAATCTAAGAGGGAGGGGCTAGTGGTACAAAAGGTAATAACTGAATCTTCTATTCCTCATCAGTTCATACCACACAGTTATTAGCTGAAGACAGGATTGGCTTCCCTGAAGAGGTGGGCAGAGTAGGCGATAGTCAGATTGGAGTAGAGTTCCATAGAATGGAGGAGGCTCTGGAGAGGAGCATGGGAGGACAACGCAAGGGAGCTAGAAAGCAGGAGGTCATGGGAGGAGGAGTTTTGATATTTCAGGTCTAATTAAAAACTAAATCAAAATTTAAAAACTAAAATTCTGTTTGAAATTTCAATTTGAAATTGGTAACTATTGTAATTTGGATACATCCAAATCTCCGCATAATGAAGTGTGTGAAATTTGGACAAAAAAAAAAAGTTTGGAACAAAATGAACTGCACATGTGTCAGTGGCACCAAGTTAACTAGTTGCCGACCGCAGATAGCCGAATGACGGCTTCACTGCGGCCGGCCAGTTCTGGGTGGACGTCATGACGTCCCCCCAGAACGCGCTCTCCTGCGCGCCCCAGGGGGCGCGCACCCGGCGATCTCCGTGATCGCTGTGTCCTACGGACACAGCTGATCACGTGATGTGGTAAAAGGCCGATCCCAGCGACCTTTTACCACGTGATCAGCGGTGGCCAATGACACGCTGATCACAGGGAAATGCAAGTGCCGGTTCTCGGCTGCACTTTCCTCACGCTGTCAGATCGTGAGGAAAGTACTGCCGAGAACCGGCAGTTGTCACAGCGGGGATTGGCACCGATCATCAGGACACTGATGATCGGTGCCCTGATGATCGGTGCCCAGCAGTGCCACCCGCAAGTTCCGCCCACCTGTGCCCAGCAGTGCGCCCACTAGCTCCACCCACCTGTGCCCAGCAGATCACCCACCTGTGCCCAGCAGATCACCCACCTGTGCCACCTCATTAGTGCTGCCTATCTGTGCCTTTAAGTGCTGGAGAAAATACCTGTTTGAAAAATTTTATAATAGAAACAAAGAAAAAAATTTTTTTTTCAAATTTTTTGCACTTTTTTTATTTATAGCGCAAAAAGTAAAGCGCCCAGTGGCAATTAAATACCACCAAAAAGCTCTATTTGTGAGAAAAAAATGATCAAAATTTCATATGGGTACAATGTTGCATGACCGCGCAATTGTCAATCAAAGTTCGGCAGCGCTGAAAGCTGAAAATTGGCCTGGTAAGGAAGGGGGTATAAGTGCCCGGTAGGCAAGTGGTTAAAATCCCCTTTTTGGAGAATGTTCAAGAACCAGGACCACACAAACAGATCTACATTATTAATGGACTGCTGTGAATTAAGAGCCATAACTTTTTATTATGAACTCATTACATTCAGAGCAAATGATGGATTATGAAATATGATTGCCATTTGAATATGGAAAGTTTTTTTTTTTAAAAAAACAATTAAAATTTTTACAAAATAGTTTTGGCAATGTCTTTCTGGATATTGCACATGAACTATTGTTGTCAGCTGGTAATAACGGACTCTTAAATTGAGGTTCATGTGAAATTGGCAGATGTAAGTAGTCATGTACAGAAATATTTTGAAGGTTTTATGGTTTAGTTATGTTAGCCATCTGTCTTATTTTTTTTTTATGTAAAAATGTAATTAAAATATGAAACAAAAGTCGGTGTATTCTGTGAGCTCCAGATAATATGCTCAATAGAAGACAATAGGCTGGGAGAACTCCTACAGACAGGTCGGTGCTAGATGTATTTATTTAAACAATGTGAAGTTCTTTGTCTCCATATTCTGGTTTCAACACCCTTCCTTGTCTGCAATGGTGGTGACCAGATTGTCCATACATTGGCTAGAAGTCCTATCACATCTATGCATTTCCCTCTAAAATTCTGGGCAAATCTCATAACCCTTTCCATGAAAAGGGGTGAGGTTATGGTAACAAAGAATTCAATCCTCAGAGGATTAGTCTGATTTATTAGGTGAGTGATGGCTGCCCAACAATTAGTGCTGCCTAATTAATGGAAGCTAACCCTATAATAATGGAATTAATTTGGTGGTGGAAAGACTCATTCATTTTTTTTTCTTTTTTTTCTAGTCTTAATATCGTGTCGGATTGGTTCAATACCAGAATAAGCCAGCAGATTCATTGAATCTGTACTAACAGAGGAAAGGTGAATGAACCTCTTCCACAAAGTCCTCTCTTACCTCCCCAAGTAAAGATTTGCATAAGGTGTACAACATGTGCCCATGGCAACATCTTGGACTTGTAGATATAATTGGTCCATGAAAACAAAGACATTTCTAGTCAGAATAAAGCGTAGATTCAGAATAAAGCTGTTAAGGAGCAAGATGATCCCCCAGGGGGGAAGGCACCTCTCTTGGTGGTTTAGAAACTCATGCCTCCTTGTTTGTCCTGTCATGGCTGGCTTATCCAGTCAGTCTTTGGCAAGTGCACGGGTCATTTGATCTGGTGCAGTGTGCATGGCGGACTGGGGGTATATAGAGAGGATCCACTCAGCCTCCCCCTGTGAATATGTGGCAGGAGGACATGATACACTACATCTTTCCAAGGTAGGTGTCCGCTTCTGCTGTCCTATATGTATTGGCATCTGGCCCTAGTGAAGCCATGTGAGGCCTTTTGTTATCTTGATATATTGACACTGGTAAATACGCTGTGTTCGAAGACACATACTTGTGATCTACATAGAGTATTACCATCAAAGGGATTTTTCTGGTATCTACCTATAGCTGCTTGCCTGATATGATGGTTCACCTCAGGTAAAAAAAAAAAAACAGATGTGTGGAAGTATATGCCTAACTCTACATTGGACCCAGTCATGGTGGATAATTTGCACCATATTAACTGTAATTTCTCTGCTTTTGGTCTATAGAAGGCCAACAATCCTTCACCCTTAAGCCTTGGATACTTATATCTACCAGGTTCATGTTCCTCCTGGTTTTTCCGTTACATGCATTGAAGGTGAGTACATAGGCTAATTTTTTCCTAGTATATGGTGATTATTTTGGCTTCTATTTTCAGTCATATAGGCTGTGTGCCAACCCCTTTGCCCCCTGTGCCCACCCTGGGGAAGGGATATTGGCTCCTCTATGTGGCCCCTCACAAGCAAGTGTCCAGTGGTAAGCAACTCGTCCACTAATCTTAGTGTCTCATACTGTATTTCCTGCGCTCATTATGTGCTTGTATTTTGATCATTGTGGTTTTGTTGCAGATATAACGGATTCTTCTTCCTGAAGAAGCAACTAAAATCTGCAAGACATGTAGAGGAGCAAGCGTGAAAATACAATATCTGACTTGTGTACCTTTATTGTACCATGCTTCCACTTTATGTGGTTTTATTATATGGATTTGTGTATGCGTGAAAGATTTTACTTTTTTTTTTTTTGCACCAATAAATATATTTTCATATTGTGTCATTTATGGGTACAGAGTCCATTTACTCTAGTCTGGGGTCATCCCCTCTCAATATCTAGTCTTACTGAGATGACCCCACAGACTGAGCTAGAAACTGCTGGACAGACAGTATCCTGGGACTTGTTTATGTGCATTGTCTGTCACGGGGTTTTTTATACAATGTTATAGCATTCCTGATATTTTCCTTGTGTATATACTTTGCTGGTTTGCCACAGTTAGGTCTTTCTACAATGATACCTTTTTTCTGTTGGTATGTTTGAGCTCTTCACTTAAAGTATAATTAAAGGTAAGACTTAATTTTTTTAGCTTTGGATATAGTGGAGAGGGATTGAATGCTTTTCAGTTTGTATTGTTATCTGTGCCCATTATGGAGATTCCTCCTCTCAACCTGTCCTGTATACCATTGTCATTGAAAGTAAAAATAAAATCCCAAATTTTGGGTTGTCCAAAAAGTAATAGAGGGGAATTCTTCCAATGGGGATACTTGTTCTGGTCAACTTGGCATCCCTAAGGAATTCTCTTAATTTGTAGGGATTTCATCACTTCCTGTTTGGCCATGGGACAGGAAGTGAAGAGAAATCTCCACAATGAAACACAGTGACAAATCTATGAAGGGTTATAACTCTTCCTTGCTCTATCCAAAAGGACACTTAAAGTAGAACTATAAACAAAACTTTATTTTCAAACCTCTTTAGCATGTTATAGAAGTATTAGGTGGAGGATTTATAATGCAGTCATATCTCTAAGTATCTCTATTTTTGTTTGGGTAACTTGAAATGATGACTCTGTCTGGTATCTATGATACCAGATCAGTCTGTAGTTGGATCCCCAGCCATCATACATCACTTAGGGATAAGATCAAACAGAGGAAACTAGTTCCATAGACCCAGGAATTGTCTTTGTTCCTTTGGTGTCCTTAAGGATGGTACTCGTTTACCTTTCAGCTACCTCAGTCACGTGTTTGATTTCTTGTACTTTCCTAGAAAATTATCCACCTCTAGCAGATTCTGTCAGGGGTATATAAAGCGTATTAGCACACCCTCATTCATTACTATGGCTGGGGCCACCATATGTAAAAGGAAAATAAAGGCATGGTTGCTATTTGCTGTAGAGGCCATGCCCCAGCCAAAACTTTGTTCTTATAAACTGTGGCACTGAATGGGGCTGCATATTAAAAAAAAAAAACACATTTCTGGATGGGTCTTAAAGTGTTACTAAACCCACACCAGTACCACCAGCCTGTATATCATCCTTGTTCTACTCCTAAGGGGTTATTCCTCTGCATTGTGTAAAAAAGGCTGTTTTATTGGTCGTCTTTGATTTTTTTTTTTCCCTTTTCCCTTTTACTGTCCACAATCTATCTGTTGCTACAATTCACAAAAACATTGGGGAACTGGAGAAATTACAGAGAAGGGCAACTAAACTGATATGAGGCATGGAAGAGATTGGAGGAACTGAATTTATTCTGTACGGAGATCAAGGGGGGGGGGATATGATCTCCATGTATAATACATGGGGGGGAGAATATGATCTCCATGTATAATACATAAGGGGGGATATGATCAAATGGGGTGGGATTACAATTCACTATTAAAACCGTTTTTGGAGGGAACAAATTTTTTTCCCCCTCTGAGTAAAGAATATTGCAGCTAAATAGATAAAAATACATGACTAAAAGATATAAAAAAAAAAAGGGTAATTATGTTCAATTTTAAATCTTAAAGTTTATTTTTGAGGTTAGATGAGTGGCGGTATTCTCAATTGAGACATTTTGTGGCAGCCACTAAGGGTGGTGGAGAACATGTATCCATTGGAACAGCTTTTCAGTCAAATGATACATAAACTTATATATAACTTCTTGTATTTATAAGCTTCTCACTAATAGATCTGGATTTGTTTCTCCACTGTTCTTGGAAAAGTAGGAAAAAGAACTTGGAACAAAATGGGAGGAGCAAGAAAAAAAGAAAATATTCAAATTGACACATTGTGCCAGAAATATGAATGTAGTACCTGGAATTGAGGGTTCTGGGTCGTGCTCATTACTACAGGACTTGGGGCTGTCAGTGAGACCCCAGTCTCTGTGCTGGGAGAATACCATGCAGCACACCCCCAACACAAAGACAGATACACAAAAATGTCCCACAGAAACAAAGTCCAGTCCAGCCTTGATGCTCTGCACCAAGGGGTTAAATAGATCTTGTTAACCCAAGATCGCCACATGGGTGCTGTGTAGCACACCAAAATGCTGCTCTTTTGACTTGGAAACTAAACAAAAAATGACCAATTGGCCCATTGAGTCTGCCCCCTTTTTTTGTAAACATATTTTTGTTTTCCTGTCTTTTGCTAACTTGATCATTGTTTGTTTGTCCCAAGCATGTCTAAAGCCACTTACTGTTGACTGGCTCACTACCTCTCCTGGAAGTCTTTTCCAACCATTGACTACTTTCAGTAAAATAATACCTTCTAAAATTAGTTTTGAACATGTCCCCGTGTTCTTGATATTGGCTTCATATTAAAGATCCTGCCCTCTGGAACCTTAGTTACCCCCTTGATGTATTTAAAGGTTTCAATCCTGTCCCCCTCCCCTTTCCCTTTTTTCTTCCATATAGAACATATTAAGTTCCTGCAGTCTCGAATATGTTTTATCCCTCAGACTTTTCTCCATTTTTGTTGTCCATCTGTGAGCTCATTATATCTTATCAATATCTTTTTGCAAGTGAGGTCTCCAGAACTGGACATAGTATTCTAAATGAGGTCAAACTAAAGATTGATGTAGAGGAACAAGAACTTCCTTCCTCCTGCCAGTGACCCCTCTAGTGATATAAAGATCTCCTGTATATAGAAAAATCAGAACCTCCTTCCTTCTTCTGGTTGTCCTTCTAGTGATATAAAGATCTATTTAGAGAAATAAGGCTATCCTTTCTCCTGTTAGGGATCCCTCTAGTGATAGATCTATATCGGGGAATCAGGACCTCCTTCCCCCTGCCAATGATCCTGCCGATGAACCAAAGATATATATCTATGAGAGATAAGAAGAAAAAAAATAATAATCAGCAGGACTTCCTCCTGTCAGTGACTCCTCTAGTGATATAAAGATCTATATAGAAATCAGGGTCTCCTTCCTCCCTCTGGTGACCCCTCTAGTAATATAACGATCTATATAGAGGAATCAGGACCTCCTTCTGCCAGTGACCCCTCCAGTGATATAAAGAGAAATATAGAAGATTGCCTCCTAAAATTCTAATCACTTTTCTCAGAGCCTGGCCACACTGTTTGCTCATTTTGCAGTCTGAAATCAGTACCCCATTTTTTTTTCCTCTGTGGTGCTGGTCAGCACTGTACCCCTAATGTACTCTGCTAAGGGATTCTTGTTCCTTATGTGCATTATTATACACGTAGAAACAATTCCACTGCTTTGACCAATCTTCCAGCAATGCCAAATCATGTTTCATATACCTCCAATAAATATCAACCCTATTATACACCTCCATATTATCGTTGAAAGACATACCTACCAAACCTTTATTTGTATAAAATATATATATATATATATATATATATATATATATAGCTTAAAAAGAGCAAGACCTAGCACAGAGCATTTTGGTACACTACTAGTGACTGTTCTCCATTCCAAATAGACCCATTCCAAACCCCCATTTAAAGTCACTCTGGTATCTATCATTTGGCCAACTGCATGTCCACTGCACCACCCAAGTATTAACCAGCTCCTAAGCTCAACTGACCCCTCTATTTGTGTGCAAATGAGACCACATACAAATTAGATATATTAAAACAGGGGATTTAATAACAAAGTTTTTTTGGGGGGTGAAGAACACAAATATATAATATAAATGTGTATACAAAAATCTGAAATAAAATCTAGCATGGATGTGGAAGATGCAGCTGTGAGGAGGGTTAGATTTGGTGGGCCAAGGTTGGAGGAATTAATCAGAAAGCGGAGGACTGGGATGGGGAAAGGTTGATGGGGATGAGGAAGATCAGGAGAAATAGAGGAAGGAGGGTGTGAGGAGGTGGAGGAGCTGAATTTGGTTGAGAAGGATAGGAGTATGTTTGGAGGATGAAAAGTGGGCAGAGGTTTGTGTGGGACAATAGGAATGCATTGTAGAAGATTTAGTGTTAAAGGGTTGAGTGGCAGAAAAGAAATACTGATGGGGGAATAGTGAAGTTGTGCTGCAAAGTTAATAGGTTCAGAATCATGGGGATATATGGGGGTAGGGGAAGGTAAAGTGTGTTCGGCCGAGTTAAGGAGAGGTAAGGGGTCGGGATATGAATGTGTTAGAGGGAGGAAGGGTTTAGTGATGTGAGGAGATGGAAGCATGGCCGGAAGTGGACATTCCAAAGTTATTTCTTGTTGTGGTGTTCATGTTTCTCGAGATATTTGAATCTGCACATCTAAGACTTGGGAAACACCCCAGTAAACTAAGTTTTGTTTCAATGTTTCATTATAGACGTTACAGACATTGTAGATTTGATGCAGGCATGCTGGTATTCTTTCTGAAAATGTTGCTCTTATCTGTAACTTGGATGTTGCCATTTGCTTCTGGTCACTGAGATGCTGCATGCCGCTCTGCTTATTCTTCACCTAAGAGGTCAGACATGCCTAAAAGAAGGTGCTAATACATCTCACAGTCCTGCCTCAACCCCTGGAGAAATTGCTGTTGGAGCATCAGTATTCATGCCAAATCTGTAGAATTATTGGACGGGCCTTCTTTTGCTCCCATAATCTAGCCATGAAGGCAGCCAGACTTTCACCAACATCTAAAAGTTGGCCGCACACCTTTTGGTAAGTCAATCCAGCTGCATCCAATGTTTTCTAAAAAAAAATGAACATCAATGAAAAGTGTTTAGGTCACAGCATAAGTATATAATAGAAGAGGTGAGGGTCTTCATAAAAAATTAGACCATTATCATGTTGCAAGGGTTTATACACTTATGAAAATCAAAGTGTCAGCAGTCACAAACATTCTATTGTAAGATTTCCCTTCTATTTGTATTGTGGCGTCAACTTCTACTTAGTCATTTGTTTGAACTTCCCCTCTTGGAGAGTGCAGTCACCCAGGACATATAGACCAACGGGGGCACAGGCAGCAATAACAACCTGATAGGAATGTTAATATTTGTACAGTTTATTCAGATAATATATATATATATAGCCTTTAGTTCTACTTTCATGGAAATGTCAAGCTGTTATCTTTGGTTTGAAGGGGAGAGTGAAAAAGGTTGTAACTCCTGTGTGCTTCTGGTTGCTCTTGTGGCCAATGTTAGCTAGATTACCAATCACTTCCAGTCCTGCAAAAACTCTTATACATGCGTCATGTAGGTCCAAAGAGCAGATCAACCTGGCTGGGGGGTTTGCCTTCTCAACTTTAAGCATCTAATCATTTACAGGTCCTTGTTACTGGTGGAAAGTGTCTGCCATTTGTTGGAGTAACATTTTGGAATAGTTAGTAAGTGATGTGAAAAGTGTCTCTTAAGGAAACAAGGCAGCTAATGACTTGAAAAAGGGAAGCTTAAGAAATGGAACTACGTGGCCCATTGTAAGGAAATGGGGAGTGTGATTAAACAAATAATACCAAAATTAATAATAATATAATTGTTATTGACCCCCACCCACTTCTCACTGTTCTTTCAGGGGTAGGCCAGCAAGGAAACAAACACTGTAGGTGAAAAAGATTCTATTGTACAAAGAATAAACATGAACAGCTTTGCTGCAGACAAGAAAATATGACTTTAATTACATAGAAATATAACCAAGTGGCATATAAATCATAGGCAAGGATTAGCAGCAATATGACCCAATACCTTCAAGCAATAGACCCTCTGCATCATGGAAAACAAAACCAAAAAAACAAAGACAAAAGTCCAGTAAATATATTTAGCTAGCCAACAAGATATCTAGCTAGCAAGTACATCACACATTACCACTCTCCATAGTCAGCCTCCACTCAAGGTCTCCAGGCAGCTCCCCCCATCAAATCTCCAGTAGAGCTTCTCAGTCAAGCTTCCCCCCCCCCCCCCATTAATATCCAGTCTGGCTATTCTTATACTAGTTCCCTCCATTCACCATCAAGGAATTTCTAAGTGGTTCAATCATATCTTTCTGAAGAAAGCAATTGGATGTAACTTATGTCCTACTATAATGTGATGGCTGTCCAATGTTAACATCTCTGCCTACTAGTTGGTGACGAGATGTCTTCAAGATGTATGCATTCATTAAATCTGCCATCACCCTAGACTTTTAGATAAACAGACTCCATATTAACATGATAAAGCCCTTTAACAAAATGGAGACACAGGGGTTTATTTACTAAAGCTGGAGAGTCCAAAATCAGACTCCCTTCTGCATAGAAACCAATCAGCTTCAAGGTTTCATTGCCAAAGCTTCATTGAACAAGCTGAGGTTAGAAGCTGATTGGTTTCTATGCAGAAGGGAGTCTGATTTTGGACTCTCCAGCTTTAGTAAATAAACCCCACAGTGTCTCACCACCACCTTTCAGCAGGCCTTAAAGACAAAAATGGCCATCTTAATTACAATGTCTAGCATTTGGCTTTGACATACTAATAAAGACATGGGCGGTTAGTTCTTTTGAGAATCAGGAAGACATTTTGTTCCATATGGTTTACAAACTTACTTCAAACCAACTACTTTCATAGTCATATCACTATGTAGTCACAAATATCCTATTATTCCCATATAACATAACATAACATATTACCTATTGGTGATGGGCATTTCTTACATCATTTTACCTAAGAAATCCACAATGACCCAGATAGCAGTGTGCCCATTTGATGGACATATCATCATCCATCGGAATTACTGGATATAAGGTATTATCCTGCCTTTTGACTTGGTAACCGCCTGAACTGAGATCCAGAAATCTGAAGATATGGAGGTGAGAACCAACACTTCTGTCAAGGTGGTTGATTAAACAAGTTGTGTAATGGCTGAAAGAGTCCTTAGATCTGGTGAGTGAACTGGAAGTGTCTGAAGGAGTCATTAGATCCTGTAGATTAGCTGGAAGGGATGCCACTTAGGTTCAATCTGTTGAATAGGTTGAATCTGTTTTCCAGCTCTCCTCCATATAACACAAGACTTCAGTCGGTTTGCTCCTCTGACTGTAGTCCACAGCTAAGAGACATCTGAACATTCTCTGCAGACATGTGGGCAGTTTGTTCCATGATGCTGGGGGGTCATCACAATGATTTTTTTGCCAGGCAACAAATCTGCTGAATCTTTTGTCTTTATCTGTGGCCACCTTCCAGGGAAATTTTCCTGTGATCAGGCAGTAGAGGAGCACTCCAAAACTCCATACATCCAGGGTGGAGTCTATAGCCAGTTCTTCTTGTCCAGTGAGATCACACATCTCAGGGGCCCTGTAGGAGGTGCTGCCAGACTTAGATCTAATCACTGTTCCTTTCGTACGAGTAAGGCCAAAGTCAGTGATTTTTACACAATGACACTCCTGGTCAAATACCAAAATGTTTTTACATTTTATGTCCATGTGCACCAGTCCTTTCTCGGCAATAAATTCCAGAGCACTGGAAATCTGCATGGCACATCTCTTAACACTGACTTCTGGAAGTCCAACCTGGAATATAGAAAAAAAAGTTATTACCCTGAAATAGAATGATCCAGAAAATTGCTAAAATTCGGAATCAGCTGGAATCAGACTTACATTGCGTACAATTATAGAGGACAGGTCACCAATTGGTGCCGCCTCTAGGCCAAATACAAAGTGGTCTTGGGTCTTGAAGGCCATGTCAAAACTCCTGATGATGTTGGGATGAGGAGAAAGGTAGGAGGACAAACTGAACTCTATCAGAAATTGCCTTTTACTTGTTCTTTTCTTTTCCATGATCTTCAAAGCCATCTTCTGATCTGTAAATAGGACATGATTAGATTGATATTAAGCACAGCATTTGTGTACATTTATATTTAAATCATGTTATGGGTATGGAGAGATGTATAAAATTAAAACATCCTGTATAACTGGCACTTACTTGTTTCTTTGTCCTCCACCAGCAGCACTGAACCATGTCCTCCACTTCCAAGTTCCTTTATGAGGTGGAATCTCTCCTGTAAGTCTATCTCCTGTAGACCTTGTGATGATGAGGAGACAAGTCCTTTCAGAAGGATCTTCACATCGTGATCAGCAGAAGTCATTTTGATCTGGAGAAGACAGAACAGTTTTTAGCCCTTATTCAAATAACATCTAAAACCCCCCAAATAACATGTAAAATATCCTTCTCATAATACAACCAAACGCACAACATAATAAAACATATACTAAAATATTGACTTAAAGTCTTCATTTGTACCAACTATATGTACAGGCTGGTAGGGAATAACATGGAAAATGTGGTTGATAGTAAAAGCTCCAATTAAATTCTGATTTTCATAAACACATACAACTGAGGGCCGATATAAAACTACAACATTACTATATACAGCTCAGTTATATTTGTGTATTGATTGACAAGTGTCATTCTGTAATAGTAAGGAAGTAACAAAACATTCCTTATAATAGTAAAAATATAATGACTTACCTTAGGAAATGTTGAGATCACTCTTCAATGTATCCTGCAAAGTGTTCCTCTGTTATCAGGCTCCACTGATTTCCAGGTGAGATCTTCAGCTATTCTACAATGTCACCCTAGATCTGGTGTTGGAGAGGAGTGAAAGAGGGAAGAGAAGGTCACCTTTAAATGGGAGTTTAAATGGGGGGGGTGAAGTTGAAGCATTCTGATTGGCTGCCTGGGAATTTACATACGTTGTACAAGTAAGCCAACATTCAGTTTGCCAATTTGCATTTGAACTGATCACTTGTAGACTGTAATCAGAATGTGAGAATGAATACAAAGAAACAAGGAAGACTTGAGGTTCGGGAGTATCAGCGTTTGCTGGGCTATAGATGATCACTTTATATACAGTATATTACACAGTACAGTAAATTGAACACATTTAGGATGATTGTTTAGTCAATGACTTTGCATGTATATCATCAATTTCTTTTAGTTTACAATTATACTCATCAATCAATAGACATCATATTTTTAGAGTGTATTGTGAGGTGTGTTTTTTTTATTTTTTTCTCATTCCTCCAAAGTTGAACTGACCTTTTTCCAAGGTGGAAGGATTTGAACTTGGGATTGATATCCTCTTTGATGTAATTTTCAAAAGATTGTACGTGCCAAAAAAACCCTTTTCTCTACAAAATTTTACATAATTTAAAAGGCTGAGTTCAGAATCCTTAAATTCCTTCTGCCCAACCACAAGTCTGTGTTTATATACTGTGAATTGCATTATTCTACATATATGCACATAATTAACTTTTTTTTTTTTCTTTTTTGCACCCGTTTTTAATCATTATGACCTACTACAAAGGTAAAAAATGTGAAATCCTTGTGTCCAATCAATATGAGGAGGATTCCAGCGAACATAATAGGATACTCCATAGTATTTGCATTTCCACCCTATGGGCCATTGGAAGTCCCCAGTAGTCCCTCTGGTCTCTGTATTGTGGGTAGTTGATATGGTCATGCTCATGGGACGTATTCAGTACACATTACTGGACAGGATGCATTTATTCAACAGAAAATGGGATGGTTGGATGGTGCATTGGCACTTAATGATTAAATCTCTGCTGTACCATTATTTGTCTTTGACTCTTGTCAGTTATGTGGTTAATCTGCCTACAATGATGACTTCCTCTTTCATGTATTTGATCTTTATTTTTTTGTGATTAGCTTTATTTCATTGTAAATTATTATGTGCATTTTTTTTCCTGCTGTTCATTCTACCTCATGTATGATGTGCAGTTTTTGTAGTCTATCTTTCAATAAAAACTTTGTAAACAAAAAAAATAAACTGAACTAAGATTTGATACAGTTTTTTTTTTTTTTTTTTTTTTCTCTTCACTTAAACTTCTCTCTAACATGTTTAGAAATACTGCATTATAACAAAACCAAATCTGGCTATTTATAAAGTATTTACGGCAAAGGTTTGATGGACATTTATTCATCTGTATTTTATGCCACTAACTGGAGATTCATTCTCTTGGAAAAATGCAGCAGATGGATGAATCTTATTTGAGAAAGGTAAACAATATTTAACCGTCATCTACATACAGCATAATGTCAACTAAACTAAGATTTGTCCATCGCATTTAAATTCAAAGAGGATTCACCCATCATTTTCCATCAAGAATCACACTTCCGCAGTGAAGCATATAATCCATGAAAGTGACACATTAATTCTCATGAATTCCTATAAATCATACTTCTAGTTAAACCATTACATATCCTTGTGATCAATAAAATATAACTGAGCTGCGTGCAAAAGAAGTGACTTAGTGCAAATGATCCACTTCCGGGAATTCAGCCAAAAACGCAGCTGGTATTCGTGTTTCTCCACCCCCACAAGGATATGCAATGAATTATTTATATGGTTTAATACAAATTTGTAATTTTCATGATTTGATTATATGCATCCCTGGATTCATTGAGATGATACAGGGCCAGCACAACACATTTGATCTGATAATAGTTGGGTTGTTTATGGCAACTCTTGTAGCAGTTACTAATGTAAGCAGTTGTGTCCCTTCCTATGCTGAGATAATCCTGCAAATTTGTCATTACCAGAGGTCCACAGTTGGACATTATTAGTCCCAACAATGGAGGGTGGCTTCCATAAACAAGGCCATTGTGAAAGAAACAGTATCATCAGTTACATCTCAGCCAGGTGTTCTACCTCCTCTTTAACATCTATTCACAAGCCCTTCACCATTGATATGATCAGTTCTGTCCTGGGGGTAACATTTCTCTTTATTCTGCAACTACATAGTCATTGTCATAGAATGAAGAAAAACCAAAAGCATATTTCAGTGAATATCACAATCTCTGTTGTATTGTTACATTTACCTAACTTGTAAAATTTGTTTTATAGTTTTCACTATATTTCAGCTGTTTCTTTTAGTGACCATCTCCATGCAGTAGACCTCCTTGATGAACAACAGCTGACATGAGGGGGAAGCTACACAGCAAGTGTATTGATTGTATTCAGTCTGTTCAGACAGGTAGAACAATAATGAGAAGAGGTGAATTACAACAAATATGATAAGATGGAATCAGATTCTCCTTATAATGAGCCAATATGACTACCTTCCTGCAACCCGGTCTATTGTTATGTCATACAGTATCACCTGTAATTAATAGAATATCGCCCCTTGGCAGCTTACATTTAAATAAAACAATTCCCTTCTATCTTCAGAACCCGGACATACAGTATAAGATATTACACAACCACATTGATCAAACTCTAGCTAATATATATTTCTCAGTACAAGAACTATTGATATCTACCAATGGAGATTTCACATAAACTCATATTGTAACAGTCACCCCCTTGTAGCCAGTAAAACTAGACCACATATGTAATAATGGTTTATATGCAATCTCCTTTAAGATTTAAAGTTTTTTGCCTTTGTATTCTGAAGACGCTTTAAGCACAAAATGATATCTACTGACACATTGGACCCCTTTGGCAGGGAGGGGGACTAGATCCCATAGCCAGGCAGAATGGAGGCAGATTGGACCCCATTGGCAGGCAGCATGGAGGTAGACTCCAGTACAGCTCTGTGATCTCTCTTCCATAGATCTGGATCTCAATATCTTTAGTCCATCATTTGCTCTGGGTGTACTCAGTTCATAATCACAAAAGAAAATTAATTTATTAATATTATTATACAGGATTTATGGCGTCAACAGTTTGCTCAGTGCTTTACAATATAACGGGAGACAATACAGCAACAATACAGTTCAATACAAGAAGGATAGGAGGCCCGGGTATCCAAAGATACTCATTCAAAGTTCTTTTTGAACCTTTAAATGTTCACATTGCTCAACCATCCAACAGCAGCAAATGTTAGCCTTGTCTTTCCATCACATTTACTGAATTTTATCGATAAGCCTTCATTTCACATCCTCCTGTGTCTGGTGCCATGGGCTTCCTTCATTACTTTTATCATTTCAGCCCTTTCTTCAACTTTGCCAATCTTGTCCATCAACTTCTCCATAAAGCTCAAAAGTTTTGGTAGCTATTCAACAGTACACCACCACCACATAAAAAAAAACGTATCCCACAATGTTCTAAGACTGGAATATTCCATACACAGGATTGAGACACAAAATTTAGAATAACAATGGTGTCTACTTTGAATAACCAACACCTAATAGTCAATAGACAGAGGGGACATAAATAACAATAGTGATGGGATCCTGTATGTATAGTAAGCTTGGAATGAACAATAGTACAGGTGGACCCCCCCAGGAAGACAAAAATTCAATAAAAATATTAGAATATAAAAAGGGTAGCTTAAGAAATAGAATTGCGTGGGCCATTGTAAGGAAATGGGGAGTGTGATTAAACAAATAATACAGAAATTAATAATAATATATTGTTATTGACCCACACCCACTTCTCACTGTTCTTTCAGGGGTAGGACAGCAAGGAAACACACACTGTAGGTGAAAAAGATTATATTGTACAAAAAATAAACATGAACAGCTTTGCTGCAGACAAGAAAATATAACTTTAATTACATAGAAATATAACCAATAGGCATATAAATCATAGGCAAGGATTAGCAGCAATATGACCCAATACCTTCAAGCAATAGAACCTCTGCATCATGGGAAACAAATCCAAAAAAAAACAAAAGTCCAGTAAATATATTTAGCTAGCCAACAAGATATCTAGCTAGCAAGTACATCACATATTACCACTCCATAGTCAGCCTCCACTCAAGGTCTCCAGGCAACTGTCCAGTCAAGCTCCCCCCATCAAGTCTCCAGTAGAGCTTGTCAATAAAGCCCCCCCCTTTAATATCTAGTCTAGCTATTCTTATACTAGTTCCCTCCATTACCCATCATCAAGGAATTTCTAAGTGGTACAATCATATCTTTCCGGAGAAAGCGATTGGATGGAGCACAAGTCCTACTTTAATGTGATGGCTGTCCAATGTTAACACCTCTGCCTACTAGTTGGTGACAAGATGTCTACAGGATGTATGCATTCATTAAATCTGCCATCACCCTAGACTTTTAGATAAACAGACCCCATATTATCATGCTAAAGCCCTTTAACAAAATGGAGACACAGTGTCTGACCACCACCTTTCAGCAGGCCCTAAAGACAAAAATGGCCATCTTATTTACAATGTCTAGCATTTGTCTTTGACATACTAATAAAGGCATGGACGGTTAGTTCTTTTGAGAATCAGGAAGACATTTTGTCCCATATGGTTTACAAACTTACTTTAAACCAGCTACTTGCATAGTCATATCACTATGTGGTCACAAATATCCTATTATTCCCATATAACATATCATATATAAACATATTACATATTGGTGATGGGCATTTCTTACATCATTTTACCTAAGAAATCCACAATGACCCAGATAGCAGTGTGCCCATTTGATGGACATTTCATCATCCATCGATATTACTGGATATAAGGTATTATCCTGCCTTTGACTTGGTAACCGCCTGAACGGAGATCCAGAAATGGGAAGATATGGAGGTGAGAACCAACACTTCTGTCAAGGTGGTTGATTAAACAAGTTGTGTAATGGCTGAAAGAGTCCTTAGATCTGGTGAGTGAACTGGAAGTGTCCGAAGGAGTCATTAGATCTTGTAGATTAGCTGGAAGGGATGCCACTTAGGTTCAATCTGTTGAATAGGTTGAATCTGATTTCCAGCTCTCCTCCATATAACACAAGACTTCAGTCGGTTTGCTCCTCTGACTGTAGTCCACAGCTAAGAGACATCCAAACATTCTCTGCAGACATGTGGGCAGTTTGTTCCATGATGCTGGGGGGTCATCACAATGATTGTTTTGCCAGGCAACAAATCTGCTGAATCTTTTGTCTTTATCTGTGGCCACCTTCCAGGGAAATTTTCCTGTGATCAGGCAGTAGAGGAGCACTCCAAAACTCCATACATCCAGAGTGGGATCTACAGCCAGTTCTTCCTGTCCAGTGAGTTCACACATCTCAGGGGCCCTGTAGGAGGTGCTGCCAGACTTCGATCTAATCACTGTTCCTTTCATACAAGTAAGGCCAAAGTCAGTGATTTTCACACAACGGCACTCCTGGTCAAATACCAAAATGTTTTTACATTTTATGTCCATGTGCACCAGTCCTTTCTCGGCAATAAATTCCAGAGCACTGGAAATCTGCATGGCACATCTCTTAACACTGACTTCTGGAAGTCCAACCTGGAATATAGAAAAAAAAAGTTATTACCCTGAAATAGAATGATCCAGAAAATTGCTAAAATTCGGAATCAGCTGGAATCAGACTTACATTGCGTACAATTATAGAGGACAGGTCACCAACTGGTGCCGCCTCTAGGCCAAATACGAAGTGGTCTTGGGTCTTGAAGGCCATGCCAAAACTCCTGATGATGTTGGGATGAGGAGAAAGGTAGGAGGACACACTGAACTCTATCAGAAATTGCCTTTTACTTGTTCTTTTCTTTTCCATGATCTTCAAAGCCATCTTCTGATCTGTAAATAGGACATGATTAGATTGATATTAAGCACGGCATTTGTGTACATATATATTTAAATCATGTTATGGGTATGGAGAGATGTATAAAATTAAAACATCCTGTATAACTGGCACTTACTTGTTTCTTTGTCCTCCACCAGCAGCACTGAACCGTGTCCTCCACTTCCAAGTTCCTTTATGAGGTGGAATCTCTCCTGTAAGTCTATCTCCTGTAGACCTTGTGATGATGAGGAGACAAGTCCTTTCAGAAGGATCTTCACATCGTGGGCAGCAGAAGCCATTTTGATCTGGAGAAGACAGAACAGTTTTTAGCCCTTATTCAAATAACATCTCAACCCCCCCAAATAATATGTAAAATATCCTTCTCGTAATACAACCAAACACACAACATAATAAAACATATACTATAATATTGACTTAAAGTCTTCATTTGTACCAACTATATGTACAGGCTGGTAGGGAATGAGATGGAAAATGTGGTTGATAGTAAAAGCTCCAATTAAATTCTGATTTTCATAAACACAACTGAGGGCCGATATAAAACTACAACATTACTATATACAGCTCAGTTATATTTGTGTATTGATTGACAAGTGTCATTCTCTAATAGTAAGGAAGTAACAAAACATTCCTTATAATAGTATGAATATAATGACTTACCTTAGGAAATGTTGAGATCACTCTTCAATGTATCCTGCAAAGTGTTCCTCTGTTATCAGGCTCCACTGATTTCAAGGTGAGATCTTCAGCTATTCTCCAATGTCACCCTAGATCTGGTGTTGGAGAGGAACGAAAGAGGGAAGAGAAGGTCACCTTTAAATGGGAGTTTAAATGGGGGGGGTGGTTGTAAAGTTGAAGCATTCTGATTGGCTGCCTGGGAATTTACATACGTTGTACAAGTAAGCAAACATTGTGTTTGCCAATTTGCATTTGAACTGATCACTTGTAGACTGTAATTAGAATGTGAGAATGAATACAAAGAAACAAGGAAGACTTGAGGTTCAGGAGTATCAGCGTTTGCTGGGCTATAGATGATCACTTTATATACAGTATTCCATTCTACTGGAATATGAAATGACATTTTTCATTTTGCTGTGGAGCTCCTGGTGAGAAGGTTCGGTGTGTGAAGGTGAACTCAGGTTCTGTGACTTTCCGGCCACAGCAAAATCCTAGAAGGTGGAAAAGACATAAGCAGGAATCTTCTGGTATCGGATTTTTAGATATATTGTTAGTTTAGGATAACTACAAAGTGAATGGTAACATTTATCAAAGCAAAGGATCTTAGTAAGTTTAACCGATTTCCCAGCCGCCCTATAGTAGAAATAGCGCTACAGGGCGGCACGTGCGTAAAATCAAATACCACCGAAAGAAAGCTCAATTCATGGGAAAAAAAGGACGCTGAGAGTGTTTTACTATGGGGCTGTGTGTGTGCGTCACTGTAATCACACGCGATGACAGGGAGGAGAACTGTTAGTAAACAAAACAGTTCTCCTCCCCGGCGGAGATCCTCGGTAATCATGGGGTGCCGGCGAGTAATCACCGGCCAGGACCTAGTGATTGACAGCCATGGCCCCTACCTGGAAATGCAAAATCATGTGTTTGTGTGTATGTGTATATATATATATATATATATATATATATATATATATATATATATGTATGTATGTGATTATGTGCACCCGTGCCGCCCTGTAGCAGTAATTCTTCTATAAGGCGGACAGGAAGCGGTTAAACTGGGTGTTTAATTTCTTCCCTCTGTAAAATACGTAACATGAGACCCATCCAATGATTTTTATTATGTGGCCCTGCTCAGAATTTGCAATAAACAGCTCTTGCTAGAGCCTGTATTTACGGCAAATTGCAGTCCATGCCCTTATTTCCTTTACTCATTTCGGCTTCATCCATAGGAATGATTCGGGTCGTGCTCATAAGTTTACATACCCCTGACAGAATTTGTTAGATACAGACCATTTATTAGGAATGCATTCATGATCAGGCCAAAAACACCACCAATGTAGTTCCCAGAAACCACTTCCCATCCTTGAAGACACCACAGGAACAAAACACAATCCCTGTGTCTATGGAACACGTTCCTTCTGTTTGGTCCCCAACCACCATACACTAACTCGGGGACAAGGTCAGCCAACCACAGACATACTGATCCATAGATACCTGGTCACTACAAGCTGACCAAACCAAATGAGGACACCTAGAGTCATGACTGCTGTATACGCCTCCACATCTACACTAATATTCCTTTAGATCAGCAATTTCTCCCATAACCACTGGAAAAGGATCATTTAGATCTGTATCTTTCTCTTCCCAATACTCTTCACATCCCTCACCCCTCCCTACATCATAGGCACAGATAGAAGCACCTTACGAACCTCTCTGTTTCCACCACCCCCCTCTGCCAATCCCTCCACTGGCTTCCGATTGCCCAACGGATCAAATTCAAAATCCTAACACTGACGTACAAAGCTGTCCACCATACTGCCCCAAACTACATCTCCGACCTAATATCCAAATACCACCCAACACGCACTCTCCGCTCCTCACAAGACCTGCTTCTCTCTAGTTCCCTGGTCTTCTCCTCTCATGCCCACCTCCAGGACTTCTCCAGGGCGTCACCCATCCTCTGGAACTCCCTACCCCAATCCATCAGATTATCACCTACTCTCCTCTCCTTTAGGTGCACCCTGAAAACTCTTCTCTTCAGGGAAGCCTACCCCACCCCCTGCTAATTGCCAACCTCCTCCACTCTTCTTACCACTCCTTCACCCATAGCCATTTCCTCCTGTACCACCATTCCCTCCCTCCTAGATTGTTAGCTTGAAAGAGCAGGGCCCTCGAATCCTTCATGTATCACATTGTATTGTTATTGTTCTTTTGCATGTACTGTCTCCCATTGTAATGTACAGCGCTGAGCGAACTGTTGGGGCTTTATAAATACTGTATAATAATAATGTGATAATATGTCCCAACCTCTCGGCTATGGCAGCCTGACCATTGAAAATTGAAATAGTTTGCATTGTGCATAATCTGTAATGTTTCCGTTTTCGCCCGAGGTTGGACTGGGACCACTTTGTATGAACCTATGATGTTTGCTCAGTCTTCACTTTTGCTATCAATTCCTTGTTTTGTGTCACCTTCAGATTTGTAATTCTTAATTTTTAAGACTTTCCTCCTGGGAGGCCTTAACAATAATAATACTTTAACAATACCAGGTAAAAACCCTTTACATTTACTCTTTTTCATTCTCCGATGCCCTAATATTTGGTTAATAGATTTTCCTGCAACCACGGGTTTCAGGAAAGAAAATTGCTTGATTCCCATATCCACACAATCAGTGTTGATGGGAGAATCCCTTCCATGAAGCTATTGTGTTCTCTCAGTGGGGATAGGGGGTGGGGAAGTCATCCCCACTGGGAGAACACAGTGATTTCTGCTAGTGGCTATATTAGCCTCTAGCAATGATCACATGGAAAACCCAACAGGTTGGTTGTACTAAATTTGACCAATCAATCAACTTAGATACATTCAGCCTGCCTATACATAGGTTAAATCTTGGCCTTGAACCATCCGAGATTTGAACCTTCTATGGACGGCTTTAGTTACAAAGCTTTCCATGCTAGATATGGCAGCTGTTTCCAGCAGATGGTGCCCACAGTTTCCAAGTAATTACCTTAAAACTTTTCAAAGCTCCACTAACAAGTTGAGAAAATGGAAGAAAATAAGTGATAGAAAAATAAATGACACAAAAAAAATATATATATATTTTTTCAAGCCTTTAGTCTGAGACTACAATATTCAGTACACCCAAGGTGTTGGAGCACAGAAATTTACCATAACAATAAGATCTACCCTGAATGGTTTCAGCCGACACCCAACAGACAATACACAGAGGAGGAACTGAAGGCAATGGGGATGGGATTTGGTAATTACAGTAAACAAACAATAATAGAGGTGAACACCCAGACACTCAGCAGAAACAATTGACAATGACAATGGCTACCATTTTCCCCAACAATGTTTTGTAGTGTATACTAAAATAACCTAAAAATACTCCATACTCTGGTCCAGAAAAGTTCCACTTTTCCAAAAATGAGGATGCTAAAATGTGAACATTACCAAACATCCTCCCTGCTACATTTAGCTTTAATTTCATACAAATACAATCCATTTCAATAAAACAAATCACAACTAAATCAAACTAAAACAAGTTTTTAAAAAATAAAAATGTCAATTCATGATTTTTTTGCATTAATAATAAAATAAACAAAAAAAAAATAAAATCAAACAAGCAAAATAATATTTCCTCTTCCGTATACTATTATCCCTATTAAATTGACCGGCTTCAGTTGGTTCTTCCAATATCCTTTTCCTGAATATGGCACTCCAGCAATCTAGTAATATAGAAGGTAATTATCAAGCATGTTCTACTATCCAACCTAATGCAGAGTAGCTGGTTATTTCCTGCATTTCCTCCACATTTGGTCTATGATTCCCTATGCCTTGCTCAATAAAGTACTGGAAGTATGGGACACACTGGTGAGGCCACCTCCTTACCTTTACTATGGCACCCCAAAAACACTTCATTACCCTTAGGAGAGAAGAAAATCTGGATTTTACCAACATCAGGGGGTTTATTAACCTTTTCAGTTAAAATAATTTGGCCCCCAATGTGATCTGGACTTGTCACAATGGAGTACTCTCTATTTTCGGTTTTGTGACCTCAAAGTGAACATTTAAAGTAAAGTAGATTGTGGAGACAAAATACAACAAATACAAACCAAACATGACAATAAAGACATACATTTCACCATCTCAGGGAAAGTTCCTTCATCTCCCCAATGAACATATATGTGTATGAGCGCAGTGCTGAGTCTGAGCAGTTCCACATTACTAAAAATGACTAGTGATGAAGCCCCATAGCAGAAAAATGTATTTTGGCCCTCAAACTTTATATGTAAATCCTCTGCTTGTAAAAGATTAGTATATATCGTAAGAATCTGCAGAAGATTTTTGAAGCTTTTAGTGATGGAACATCTTTGTTAAAACCTTTAAAGAATAACTTTACTTTCAGGATCCAATCACAGCTCAGCATTCCAGCCTTTGTCAGTTCATATATATTGTCCACTTTATAGTCTCAGGTGGGTGGAGTTCTATGTTGGTTTTAGATTGTATATTTATGATTTATATATGGATGCATGTTTATATTTCATTTATTTAGACAGATATTTTATACATACATTTTCCATGGCTAAATTGGGTGAATGTGATATTTTGCATTTTTGTAAATTTATGTTGAGCGATTTAATAAAAATATATTAAAAGAAAATTAAGACATTTTATACATTATCTCTATAAATCTTAGCATCTAGAAACTTTTTTCTTGGTAATTAAATCAATCAAAATTAGCAATTTTCCCGCCCTCATCACACTGGCACAGCATAAACAATCCCCATTCATATGGACCTACCTGCTCCACCCTTCAGGAGCCCATTCCAAAGTCCACAATCATATGTTAATGAGCAGCTCCTCTGTGTTGGCCAATCAGAATCTCATTTAACAAATTCCCTTTTCTCCTCACATATATACCAGACCTCCAGTTCTTACTTTCAGTGACTCTCATTTTGCTTGTAGCAAAAGTGATTCATCTTCTCCATTGACTGCTTCCCACCAGAATTACTTTTCAGAAGACCACATAGATTTCTTCCGTGAAGACCGACTTGGAGACCATCTATACCTTCATTTTCCAAAGTAAGTCATAGAGAACTTCATAGTTTTATAATCCTCAGTTTTATCCTTTTCTAGGGTTTTTTCTACTATTAGAAGATGTACTTAGCAGAAAGTTAGATAGTAAAACTGTTTAATGTTCTCTATTTTTCACACTTACCTGTTATTTATTGTCACAAAAATAGGCCTTTTATTTTACAGATTTATATATTGATTAAATATCCACATTATCTTGCAGTCATTTATTTTTAAAATATATTCAGCCTTAAGCTTTACATTCAGATGTTCATTCTTCTTGTACCCTTGAAATAAAATGAAACAATTCCATCCTCGGTTGTGTGATAGATGGTAGATTAGCAGTTGCATGTTAAATACAATTCAAAATCAAAAGTTTCACATTTTGCATTCCTGTAATTTTGCCATTCCAGTCTGTCTTTTTCATATATGGAAATGTTTTCCTAATTCTCTCTTTCATCATATTTTACAATGACAACCTAACAATACAGATTTTTTAGCAGAAAGTTAAATAGAAAAAAAACTGTTTTTAATTCTCCCAAAATTTAAATTATTTTTTCTTTCTCACTTGCCTGTTATTGCCTTACAAAAGGGATTAAATCATTGTCTTTTGTTTAGAGATCCATAGATTGATGGAATATCCACATTAACTTGCAATATGTTGTTTTTACAATCTACCCAACCTCATGCATTACATTCAGATGTTCTTTCTTCATGTTCCCTTGAAATAAAATGAAACAATTCCATCCGAGGTTGTCTGGTAGGTTGTAGATTAGCAGTTGCATGCTAAACAATTCAGTACCAAAACATGATTTCATTTATTGCTAGCTGGAAATATTTTTTTCATTCATTAAGCTCTGACATTGCTCTGTATTACTAGCAGTGCATGCAGAGAATGAGGAAAGTGAGGCTTCCCACCTGTTAGCTAGGTGTCTCATCACACAGTGGAAGCAAAAATGTGTTACATCACCTCTGCATTCACCACCAAACATGGAGTCACTTTCACACCTGCAAATGGTGGAGTATTTCCATCTTTTGTCTAACCCCTGTATATTCCCTATAAATGAGACAAACTCAACTGATGATAAAAGAATAAAAAATACAAGCCAATTACTCTCTGATTCTCTGACCACATATACACAGCTATATACCCTAGAACATTCTAGCCAAAAAATCTCATCAACCTGTCACATCACATGCCAGGAAAATTAAGAAAACAAATAAGTTGTGCTTGCATATAATTGGATGATGGAAGTCAGCAGAGCTCCTCCCTTATTTACTCTAACAGATTCTATGATATCTAACAGAAAGCACTCCTACGCTGAATATTATCTAATGTATTTCATAGATTTTGAATGTGTTGTAGTATTTATTATACCCTTTTTCTTTTCTTTCTGTCTTTTCTATCTTTAATTTGTATATATGTGATATTTAGCATTTTTGTAAATTTATGCTGAACAATTTAATAAAAAGATATTATAAAGAAAAAAGAATATTAAGACATTTTATACATTATCTCTATAAATCTTAGCATCTAGAAACTGTTTCCTTGGTTAATTAAATCATTTAAAATTAGTTTCAGGGTAATTTTCCCGCCCTCATCACACTGGCACAGCATAAACAATCCCCATTCATATGGACCTACCTGCTCCACCCTTCAGGAGCCCATTCCAAAGTCACCAATCATATGTTAATGAGCTGCTCCTGTGTGTTGGCCAATCAGAATCTCCCATCAATTAAATTCCATTTTCTCCTCACATATATACCAGACCTCCACTCCTTACTTTCAGTGACTCTCATTTTGCTTGTAGCAAAAAGTGATTTATATTCTACATTGCTTCCCGCCAGAATTGCTTTTCAGAAGACCACATAGATTTCCTCCGTGAAGACCGACTTGGAGACCATCTACACCTTCATTTTCCAAAGTAAGTCATAGAACTTCATAGTTTTATAATCCTCAGTTTTATCCTTAGCTAGCATTTTTCTCTACTATTAAGAGATGTACTTAGCAGAAATTTAAATAGTAAAAATGTAGAATGTTCTCTATTTTTTCACTTACCTGTTATTTATTGTCAGACAAATAGGCCTTTTATTTTAGAGATTTATATATTGATTAAATATCCACATGATATTGTGATCATTTACTTTTTAAAATATATTCATCATTAAGCTTTACAATCAGATATTCATTCTTCATGTACACTTGAAATAGTTAAAAAAAACAATTACTCCTCAGGTTGTCTGTTAGATGGTAGATTAGCAGTTGCTTGTTAAACACAATTCAAAATCAAGTTTTTTTACTGAGTTCAAAATTTTGCCATTCCTGATATTTTGCTATTCTTGTCTGACTTTTTCATACATGGAAGTGTTTTCCTAATTTTCTTTTTCATCATATTTTATAATGACAACCTAACAATACAGATTTCTTAGCAGAAGGTTAAATTGCCCTACAAAAGGGATTCAATGATTCTCTTTGGTTAGAGATCCATAGATCGATGGAATATCCACATTATCCTGCAATATGTAATTTTTACAATCTACCCAACCTCATGCATTACATTCAGATGTTCTTTCTTCATGTATCCTTGAAATAAAATGAAACAATTCCATCCGAGGTTGTCTGGTAGGTTGTAGATTAGCAATTGCATGCTAAACAATTCAGTACCAAAAGATTTTTTATTTCCCTAAGTTTCATATGTTGCCATTCCTGTCTGTCTTTTTGTACACGCCATTGTTTTCCTATATTTCTCATTCATCATATTTTACAATGACAACCCAGCAATACAAATGTTGTAGCAAAAAGATTAAATAAAAAGAATGTTTTAATGTTCCCTGAATTTAGATGATTTTATCTTTATTTCCCTTGCCTGTTATTGCCCTACAAGAAGGATTAAATGATTGCCTTTTGTTGAGCGATCCATAGATTGATGGAATATCCACATTGTTTTGCAATATGTTATTTTTACAATCTACCCAACCTCATGCATTACATTCACATGTTCTTTCTTCATCTTCCCTTGAAATAAAATGAAACCGTTCCATCCGAGGTTGTCTGAGAGATTGTAGATTAGTAGTTGAGTGTTAGACAGGAATGGTGAAAAAACTTTTGATGGTGAATTGTTGTTTGTCTTTTTGTACATGAAACTTTGTTTCCCCCCTAATTTTCTTTGCTTTTCCAAATTTTCCAATAAGAACCTGTTTTAGCAGTAAGTTAAATAGACAAACGTTTTTATGTTCCCTCAATTAGATTTTTTACCTTTTATCTAAATTGCCTGTTATTGCCCTACAAGTATGAATACATTATTTTCTTTTGTTTAGAGGTCTGTGTATTGATTGAATATTTTTTTTAGAATATAACCAACCTCATACATACATTGAGATTTTCTTTCTTCATGTATCCTAGAAGTAAAATTATACAGGTCTTCTTAGGTCATCCTAGATTGTCTGTTAGGCAATTTTCAGTTTGGTTTGAAAGCACAATCCAGCAAAAAAATGTTTTTTTATAGTAATCGGGTTCCAAATTCCACTGTTCCCATTTGTCATATTTAGTACATGTGGGGTTCTGTTTTCTCTTCCACTATATTGTTACAATGACAAGCTTACATAACATTGACTAGAATGTTGGCAACTCTGACCAGCAACTCAATACAATGGCTGTAGCTAGAGGCCAACTCCAGCCAATCCCATTTATTTGCTTGATTTATGAATGAGTTATAACTTCTGTCAGGTTTTTATTACCACCTGGGTCCTTATTGGGAAGATCCACTAGTGACCCAATACTGGGACACACATGGCAATAAACACCTGACAAAGATATGAGTCTGAGTGCTCCAACTATCTTGTCCTATGACATGCTCAGATCATTTGTTGTACTTTGCGCTTCACATTCAAATATACTGTGTGTGTATATATATATTTTTTTATTTTTTTTTTCTGTTTATATTCATGCCTTGCTAGTCTGGCTAGAGTATTCTATGGCAATCTTTTTCAACCAGGGTGTCCAGGTACCCTGGGGTGCCTTCTGGGTTATTCAGCGATGCCTTTGGTAGAATTGCCCCAAAAACTGTAAACAAGACAGTAAATGGATCAGTCCTGCCTTTTTGTTACACAAACCACAAATTTGTATTGTGCAGCATTACAACCTTGGGTTCTGTGGGGTCCAGCCGCTGACATTCCTAACAACGGATGATGTAATTGGTTGAAAAGGAGGACATCGGTCACCTGAATCCTTGTTTGCCCCTCTCCATCAGCACTGGGGTCACTTTAGCTGAGTGAGGGAGAATGTTGGGACATGTTGGTAGCAATGTGCAAAGGTGCAATAGTTATGAAAGAACAAACCACTTCTAATGTTGGGGGTCCTACTTGTGTGGATGTTGCTGCTTTACGTAAAACTATTTGTTTAGTTCTTACATTTTAGCATGGGGTGCCTCAAGATTGTGTGGAATTGTAAAGGGCACATTGACTAAGAAAAGGTTGAGAAACACTGTTCTATGGTGTATGCATAGCAAGACCAGTATAGGTCCATGATGAGGGACCCCTTGTATTTCCCTGTTACTATATAATGCTAGAATGCAGTTTTTCATTGTCCAGTTATACCTGACTCTGGTATATTTCCTATTGTGAATTGATGTTGGTCACCTTTGGAAATAGCCACCAAATCTTCTTTCTGTTTATGTACCTGTTATTAATCTTTAATAAAAATATCATGGAGCAAAAAAAAATTACAAAACCTAATAAAGGTTTTCATTCTTCCCCCACTTGTGCCCTCTTAAAGAGGTTTTGCTGACCACACACATGAAGTGAGGGAAGATCGGACGTCAGAAACGACAATAAAAAGTTAAAAGATGTTCTAACCTTGTCCTATTTTTGTCCAAATTCTTTGGTTGGATTTGTACTTGAAGTCTCAGGAAGTCACATATCTTTAGTAAATCATTTACTGTATTACAGCAAAGTAAAACCAGGGACTTCCTAGGATGGCATCTAAGGACAGAAAGTCAACACCCAGCTATAAAAGATATTTTCATAAATGTTAGTCATATCATGCAAAAGTTTAAAGATTCACACATGATGTTCAATACAAAAACTTTTGTATGATGTGACTAATACATTTGGAATTTGTATCCCTATGTTTTGAATTGATATCCCTGGCTGCCATCCTAGGAAGTCCCCGGTTGTTACCTTGTTGTAGTCATTTGTTGGTTTGGAATGATGGCACTCTCGGTCCTTTGCCCAGTGCCATTCTACATCACTCCTTTCTCTCTTTGGAATCTATAAAATAATTGGACTTCTTACATATAACTTGTATGTATCAGAGTAAGGGTTCGTGTCAATAGAATCAGTTTGATGTCCATTTGAGACCCTTCTAAAATAATTTATAATACTGTATATTGACAGGTGAATTTGATCGGCTTCAAGTGGGTTTTGCATTACCATAGACTTATATAGGAAAGCAATATCCACTTGCTGTGAATAAAAGCTCATCAACATAAGCCCAACATGTATTTAATAAGAATTGGAAGCATATATCAGCTTTAAAATGTAAAATAACTGTCTTTAGTTACAATACTACCCCTCCCCCCACCTCTAATGAAGGTGACAATTAATAACAGTAACTGGGTGATATCCAGAGAGATGATTAATGCCGCTTACTAATGATTAGTGCCAAATGAAACTCATTTGTATTTTTTGATGTTGTGATTCCAGAATGGCTTCTAGCATTGTAGAAGTAACCAAGAACACTGCAAGGAAACTTCTTGAGCTCATTGCCGAAACCTCAGAAAACCTGACGATGATGGAAGTCGCAGACCACTTCCACCTCATCAAAGAGCTCGGGACAGGATCGTACGGAAAGGTTCTCTTGGCCAAACATCGGGGTTCAGGTAAATTTGTAGCCTAATTCATGTAAAGAGAATGATTTACAGAATCAGTTGTGCTTCTGAGTGCTTTTGAGCAGCATTTTTAAGTTTCTAAGTTTTCCAAGCCCCCCTTGCTTCCAGTTTTTGAGTGATGGTTATGGATCTTAATAAGTCAGAGCTTTTAGATTTACATAAACTTTTAACTAACTTTAGCAGGTTTTTAGCAAGCTTCATCATTTCTCTAATGTTGGGTTTATGATACTCATTGTCTTTTTATGTCTTTCTTTTTAACAGATGAGTTGGTGGCTATGAAACTGATGAATAAAGAGAAAACTCCAATGGACAACTTCCTAGTGGAATATGGAATGTCTCTTAGTCTCAGCGGCCATCCAAATATCATCGAAACCCATGAAATCGCTTTCCAAACCAGCAACGATTATGTCTTTGTCCAGAAGGTGGCACCAGCTGGAAACCTTCATTCAATAGTAAAGCTAAATGTAAGTTTGTATCAAAAATGTATTGATCTTTATAGTCACAATTTCTAGTTTTAGTTGCTTTTGAAGCATTTCTGAGTTTTAAAGGTTCCTTTCCCAGGGCAGTGAGTTGGTAGGATGTATAGTTGGCATACGCTTGTTGTTTAAGGTATGTGTATCACTCAGGTTATGAAGCAAGGTTTAAAATGGAGTAAGATGGGTTAAGATGGATCTTGCACCATTAATGGCACCATTTTGTATGCTGACAGGTTTCCTTTAATCATACTCCTTGTGTATTCAGCTAATGTATGTTTGTTTCCCTGTACACGAGGTAAGGTGGGTTCAATATGTTGGGTAACATTGTGTTATATTTGTGTCTAGTGACTAATTTTCTCTTTTTTTTCTACAGGTTGGTTTAAATGAAGATCTTGTAAAGGGCTTTATTCCACAGGTAGCGAGTGCCTTAGACTTTATGCACAGCAGAGGAATGGTCCATCGGGACATTAAACTGGACAACATTTTGCTCATGGACATTGAATGTAAGGAAGTCAAATTAGCAGATTTTGGACTGACGAGGCTCCGGGGCACTCAAGCACCATGTATGGCCTGGTCCATCCCATATACTGCTCCGGAATTGTGCAGCTTAAAAGAAGGGGATCAATTGCTGCTGCACCCGAGCATTGACGTGTGGGCGTTTGGAGTCTTGTTGTACACAGTTATGACTGGCACATTTCCTTGGGAAGAAGCAGGGGGTCATGACCCCATGTATCGGGAGTTTGCTTGGTGGCAAACGAAGAAAGACCTAACCTTGGCACCAGGAAAGTGGCAACAATTCTCCATGGAAGCCAGGCAGATGTTCTGGGACTTGTTGGCCCTCAATGCCTCTGAGAGGTGTTCTGCTATGGACATTTTAAAATATGTCCACCTGCCATGGACAGCAAAAATGCCTCCAGAGAATCTAACCAGGAAAACAGTCATACATGTGATATAACAGAGTGCATGATGTCCATTGTGGAGCCTCATCAAGTGTTGCCTCATACAAGACTCATGTCCTAGGGGAAGGTAAGTCTAAATCTTAGGACTGCTGGCTTTTTCTGTATCTGGTCACATGTTTGCTTATCTACTGTAATTGCTGATTTCAGGAATACTAACTCATAGCGTAGGAAAACCGTATATAATGAGCCACAGAAGCACAGATCTAATTGGAGCACATGTCCACTTCTTTCCACCACAGTTCTCAAAAGCAATTTCACTATTCAAACATATACCATTCTAAAGCTATAACACCGATGTATGCTTACATGGTACCTACACTAATTACACATTCATTCTGTTTGGCTTTAGTCTCCCAATGCTTCCCCTGCCTAAGAAAATATTATATGGTCAAATTATGGGACCCTCTGCTCCAGGGCCACAGAGCAGCTAATGGCTTGGTTATACTACATAGAGATTACATTGCACTTCTTCTCACCATTGATTTTATTGTTCTCCTTAAATGGCCTTAAAACTCATTTCCAGTTTTATTCCTTCATGTGGTAGGAGGGGGGCCTGTTTACAAAAACAAGCAATGTTCACCCTCCTCAAGCTCTAGTGCTGCCCCATATTGTCTTTGCTCCAGATTCAGTCTTTTCCAGGATTTGACACCCAATGTTATGCAACATCTTCTGTGAGCTGACAGGGAAATGATTCAGGGAGCCAAGCTCACCGCATCACATGAGCCCAGTTCTCTGCAGCAGCATTCAGGACCTGTTCCCTGCTGGAGGATAGATGAGGATGGGAAACACATGTCAATCATATGTCCAGCCCGGCCAGCAAGACAAAAGACAGATTTAAATAAAGCTCCTAAACATGTGTACTATATTAGAACAAATTGATGGTTTTTACATTTTGTTGGTTTTCTTTTCCCTTTTTTTGTTCATTGTCAAGTGTATTGGAATGTGTTCTGCAATCCTTCTGTACAAGGCATATATGGTAAGTATAATATTGTCATAATAAATGAAGACTTTAATGACTCTATTGCAGTATGGACTGAGGAATCCTTGGATACATTGATGGAATGATGTTACATTACCGAGCCTGAGATCAGCAAGCCCCCCCCCCCAGCCGCATAGTGTAGTAACTTTTGCTAATCTGTGGTTACTCCTCCTGTGCACTGGGTGGTGCTCTTGTGCTTCTTCACCTCTGGTTTATTCAATATTGTATTATTATGTTTATACAGCAATATGACTATTACTAATACTACTATCACTTTATACTACTTTACTACTTCTGCTGCTATTACTCCCACATGTATGGAAAACCTCTATTTCTTTGATGTTCCAGTGTTCAGATTTTGATTTTTCTGTTCTTTTTTTTTCTATTAACATTATTTTGAAAACTTTACACTCTATTACCTAGCAGGAGAAATGAGGGGCTCCACTGATTGATACTTTCCAACCGTTCCCGATTTGGCAGGGCATGCCCATTTTTTAGTTTATTGTCCCATGACGGTTGTGTCTGGGCTGTGTCCTGGGATCACAGCATGAGGATCTGATGGTTTCAGCTGTAACAGCATCAGTGTTGGCTTCTAGTCCTGATCCTTGTTTGCCCACATTCCCAGCAGCAGCTGTGCCCACTGATCTCGCCCTTTACCAAGTCACAAATCCCAGTGTATTGCATGCTATGCCAGATGGCCCTTCTGGCCAAATTAGGAAAATGATCTGATCTGGTGGAGGCTCTTACTGACTTCATGGTTGTGTCCGTTTTAGAAGACACAGCCTTGGTTGCCAGCTAAGGGTTATCAACAATCTCCTGCAAGGAAATTTTTTTCCCCCAATGTGCTGACCCAAGTTGTCAATCCAAATATTCAGGTTGTGAGCCACACATGCAGCTGCCAAGGCTGGTGCCACAGAGGCAGAACTTGCTTCCTAGATTATCCTAAGGAGGTCCTCTATCTTCCCATCCATTAGGGTTAAGATGAAGGTTTAGTCTGGATTTTCCTTTAACTAACACCCAAACCTTTCCCCAAGCATCATATGTAGGAGCTGTATTTCTAACAGTCCTACATATGACAGGTTCCCACTGTCACAGGATTTTAGAAACCACTGCTGTCACTGGGAATACTCAGCCATGTGTGTGTGGGGGGGGGGGGTGCATATGAGGACCACATATTTTATAGGGGGTTTCCAGGTTTCAATAAGTATCTGCAGAACCAAACAACCACTAATCAGGGTTGTGGGGAAGAGACCCTTGTCCTCATGTATTATAGGGATAAAGTGCTTTGCTAAGGGTTCCCCCTGGCAAGGCACCCCTGAATGTTGAGGGCATGTGGCCTGAGGCTGAGATTTCTTTTTTCTGATTCCTTCCTCTGATTAAGGTCCTTCAAGGATTGATTTATGGAAAAGGTCCTCCCCTTTTTGGTCTAGCAATCATGCAGGTCTTTGCAAAAGCCCAATGAAAAATATTGTTTTCTGTGTGCCCTGTTCACACCACACCATCTGCACATGACATTAGCATCGTGGTGTGAACAGGACACATAGAACGCAATGGTTTTCTTTATACCCATGCAGAGACCTGAGAGGTGCATAAAAATATGTCAATGCACATGGTGTGAGCGAGCCTATAAGGTACACCCAAAGCAACACCGTATCCATGAAGTCTTCAATAAAGAGGTAATGAGGTAAGCATTAGGAATGCCATTCCCACAACCATATGGAGGGACAAGAACCTACCAATGAAGGGTAGCCTGGGGAAAGAGACAAGAGGGAAGTGCACATATCTGTGATCCCAATGACCACTGGCCCAACAGCCATCCGGTAAAAAAAAACAAAATCTACATCACACTTTATTCCTGTTGGCAGTATACACAAGCAGAACTGGAGGGGTGGGTGGGCTATTGTATGCTGTCTTGTATTTCCTGTTGAAAGTAGAACCATTCATCTCTGGTTGGACCTTGAAGATGAGGATATACCCTGAAAACTTGTCCTGAAAATTGAATGTTAGTGCAAATAAAAAAAGTATCCAGGACAGTACTCAATTGTTCTTGTTAGCAGAAAACTAAAAAAAGAAATGTGTGGGTGGGCAAGACTTTAAGGCCTTAGATCACTTTTCACAGAAAAGCACAGGGGCAGCTGACAGGCATCGTGAGGCCATACTGCTTCTTCCTGAATGTTTTGGGCTGTCTTGGACAGTTGAGGAAGTATTTGCAATGGTATTTTCAAGTGCAAGCCTAATGTTGGACAGGCAGTTGCAGCACAGCTCTATTCACTTGAATAAGTCACGTTCAGCGACAGTACTGCCTACTGAATGTGATTTAGGGAGATAATTTTGGATGTTGAGCCCCACTGAATCAATGGGTTTGGGCATTTTCAAAATGGAGGTCATTGGTGGTCAACTTCTTCTTCCTGGTTCCCTGTGCCGGCCCATTTATGTCCTGTTTTATAAAACATTCTTAAGTTAATTAATGTAATTATTTCTAAGAACACAATTACTAGTTCTTATAATATAGATGGACAGCATAAGAATAGCAATGTTAGGTTATTTGGCCCCATATTATTGTGGGAGGGTGTGACCTACTGTTGGGTCCATCCTTCTCAGCATAGTCTATTTGGTAGGGCGTCTCCCACTCCAGTACTGTATATGCATTTTGGTATGTAGTTAGTGGGGTTGCTGCATTGCTACGTGTCCTCTTTCACAATTCTAGTCATTTTGATTGTAGAAGGTTTGGCAAAACCTCAGGGGAACATCACCTTCTCTTATTACTGCTTGGAGCCACCTTTGTGGGCCGAGGCCTGGTTATGTCCCCCTCCCCCCTCTTTTTGTACTTCTAATTTGCATTGTTTATTGTAAACCCAGCTATCTGATTTTTTTTCCTTTTTTAATGTCTTGTTGATTTGTTTTTTGTCTGCAGTTATTTTTGTATTCTTTGTATTGTATTTTGTAATCTCTTAAATTCTGATCAATAAAATATTATGCAAAAAAAAGTCACATGCCTGAAGAAGGGGCCTTGCATGGCTCAGAGACCAGGATGTTGTTATGGTGTGATGTGATCATTTAATAAAATGTTTGGATGCTTTTTGGAGATCCTTCATGTGCTTCCGGCATATCTCTTGTTCTATTATATCTAAAGGTGAATTCCCAAAACATGACCTACTTGGGGTACTTGACAGCTAAGGTTGGGAACCATTGCTATACACAAATTTTGCTAACCCCAAAAAATTAATTTCACTCTGGTGACCGTGGGTTACATTTGGCTTCCATATCCACTTCCGTCAAAAGAACCGTACCTGTACATCCTCTGGTTGAATTTGGTATACTGGGGTCATGGCTGGAGCTCCAGTCATGACCCCAATATCTTTTTCTTTTTTTTTTTTTCAGCCAGCCATGTGAAATAAAGTGATCCAAGTGGCTAATGAATCACTGGATCACTTTCACATGCAACTGAAGGGGGCCCCCCCGCTGCCTTCTTGGGCTCTCCCATCCCACCAGGGAGCTCCACACTGAACTCGCAGGTTTTGCCTGCCAACTATAGAGATAATCAAAGACCAGAACATCCCCAATCATTTCTATGATCTAACAAACTGGAAGCAACAAGTATTTTGTCATTTCTGGTTTTGGTTTAATGTAAACAAGCCATTACCAGCCTGTGAAAGCATCTGATCACACCGATCTCAGTCTGATCAGATCTTTTTAAGAGCAGAGAAGAGGTCTGGGGTCTAATGGACCCCGTATGTCTCAGTAGAGAGGACCTGTCACTGCCCATGCTATCACAAGGGATTTTGTTCATCCTTTGTGATAGCAATAAAAGTGATTTAAACAAATGAAAACAAATAAGTATTAAAAAATAAATAAATACAAAAATAAAAAAAACACTTCAATACCAGAATCCCCCCTTTCCTGCCCAGGCCAATTTTCAGCTCTCAGCCCTGTCGCACTATGAATGACAATTGCACTGCAACACTGTAGTCATTAGAAACTTTTTTTAGACAGATACAGCTTTCTTTTGGTAGTATTTAATCACCAATGTTTTTATTTTTTTCTAAAAAAATGAAAAAAGACAACATTTTGAAAAAAAATTTTCTTAGTTTCTGTTATAACATTTTTGAAATAATTGATTTTTTTCCTACACTGATGTTTGCTGATGAGGCTGCACTGATGGCTATTGATAGGCGACACTGATAAGGGGGTACTGATGGGTACTGATAGGCGGTACTGATGATTATTATTATTATACAGTATTTATAAAGCGCCAATAGTTCGCTCAGCGCTGTACATTACAAAGGGGGACAGAACATGTGACAGAACAATACCAATACAATGCAAAACATGAGGGGATCGAGGGCCCTGCTCTTTCGAGCTTACAATCTAGGAGGGAGGGGATGGTGGCACAGGAGGAGAAAGCTGTGGGGGATGGAGTGGTAGGAAGAGTGGAGGAGGTCGGCAAGTTAGCAGGGGGTGGGGTAGGCTTCCCTGAAGAGGTGGGTTTTCAGGGTGCGCCTAAAGGAGAGGAGAGTAGGTGATAATCTGATGGGTTGGGGCAGGGAGTTCCAGAGGATGGGTGTTAGGAATGGACTGGCCAGCAATGGTGGGACTCACCTGCCTTTTGATCTGCAGTACCAGGGCTGGCCAGCGGGTGCTCCCAGCAATCAGAGACTCAACCTTTCAGCCAGCTAACACCTGGAACTGATGATGCTGGGGTATTTAAGGGATGGCCAGACCCACAGACTCTGCCTTGGTGTTGTGTTTGTCCTGGGCCCTGTATCTGTCCTGCATCCTGTTTCTGTCCCTCTGCCTGACCCTCTGTACTACGCTGCTTGTTACCTGTTTTGATCTCTGGCTTGTGACCCTGACCATCCCTCTGCCTGACCCTCTGTACTACGCTGCTTGCTACCTGCTGAACCTGGCCTGTGACCCCGACCATTCTCTGCTTGCTCCCCCTGTACCTACCTGCCCAATTGATATTGACCCGGCCTGCCTGACGACGCTTGCTTGTATGTACTGTTATCTGTGGGTGGTTGGTTGGGTTTGTTTGCACTGTATTATGTTTAGTATTGCACTGCGTTTATGTTTGTATGGTTAGTGTTAATAAATTGTATTGTTTATCACATATCTGAAGTCTGCGTTTCCCTGCATCAGTCACACACCTCTGGTCATACCTGGGAGCCCTGACATTACACCAAGGCCAATCCTGACCAGAAGTGGCTGCACAGGGAAGCCATCTTGGCTTGTTGATGGGAAGGATGGATCTTGATGAGGTTGTGTATTTATATCTGCTAGTGTTTGATGACAGGGAGTATGCTTATCAAACTCTGAAGGAGTATCCCCGGGATGAACTGCTAGAATGTATACGGCTCGCTCATGTTCTAGTAGATCAGGGCACAGAGTTCTCTGAGGTGCAGCCATTGATTGAGGTTTGTGCTGAGTTGGTTTCATCTGGTTCCCCCGAATGCAGGGATGAATTTTTGCCACCATTTAGTGCAGACCAGGTAGAGTCCCTGGTGTGGTTATTAGAGGATGATGTGGGTTACTTTCTGGAGCGTTATTCCACATGTTCACCACAGACACTAAGAGATTGTATAAACGCAGTGCAGTCATTGACCAGACAGGCTTTGTGTAAGCTCAGCTTTGTTCAACCCATACTGCAGACATGGACAGATTTGTTGCACCCAGCCTCAGTCAGCTTACAAAGACCCAGTCCTGCTTCTAATCTATTTCCTCAAAACTCTATTCCTGCATTCCCAACAGCTCCTCCTGCCCTGCTATCTACCGCATGTCAGTACCCTGTTCCCACTCGCTGCACCTATCCTGCCTTTAACCCTGTAAAAAAGCCCCCTGTAGCAACCGCTCCCTCTCCTGTTCCATCCTCCAGTTCTTCTCTGTCTCCAGCTGCTCCATTCGTTTGCAGACCTGCGTTTACTTGCAGTGCTCCAGTAGTTAAAACCAGAAAAAAGCGAAAATTCTTTCCAACCAATACCATCCTGCCAGTATCCAAACCGGTGAGCCTGCCTTCCGTGGTTCAGCCTGAAGCCTCTACTCGGCCTGATGCCTGTACTCGGCCTGAAGCCTCTACTCGGCCTGAAGCCTGTACTCAGCCTGATGCCTCTACTCGGCCTGAAGCCTCTACTCGGCCTGAAGCCTCTACTCGGCCTGAAGCCTCTACTCGGCCTGATGCCTCTACTCGGCCTGAAGCCTCTACTCGGCCTGAAGCCTCTACTCGGCCTGATGCCTCTACTCGGCCTGAAGCCTCTACTCGGCCTGAAGCCTCTACTCAGCCGGACGCCGGCATTCAGCCTGATGCCTCTACCCAGCATGATGAACTGATCCAGCCTGACGATCCTATTAGGCCAGTTGACTCGATGCCCGCTGTTGATCCAGATGATCCGGTACCTGATCCGGTGCCCGCTGTCGAGCCAAATGACCTGATGCCTGGTGACCCAGTGCCCGCTGTCATACCTGGTGACCCGATGCCCACTGTCGAGCCAGACAATCCGGTACCTGATGACCCGGTGCTCACTGTCGTGCCTGTTGACTCGGAGCCCACTGCCTTGCCAGATGACGCGGTGCCCGCTGTCGAGCCAAATGACCTGATGCCTGGTGACCCGATGTCCGCTGTCCAGCCAGACGATCCAATGTCTGACCCAGTGCCAGCGGTCATCCCAGTTGACTCGGAGCCCACGGTTGTGCCTGGTGACTCGGTGCCCGCCGCCCTGCCTGGGGGCCTGAGACCTGTCGTTCCGCCTGGGGGTCCGGCGCCCGCCACTCCGCCTGAGGGTCCGAGACCTGTCGCTCCGCCTGGGGGTCCGGCGCCCGCCGCTCCGCTTGAGGGCCCGAGACCTGTCGCTCCTCCTGGGGGTCCGGCGCCCGCCGCTCCGCCTGAGGGCCCGAGACCTGTCGCTCCGCCTGGGGGTCCGGCGCCCGCCGCTCCACCTGAGGGCCCGAGACCTGTCGCTCCACCTGGGGTCCGGCGCCCGCCGCTCCGCCTGAGGGCCCGAGACCTGTCGCTCCATCTGGGGGTCCGGCGCCCGCCGCTCCGCCTGAGGGCCCGAGACCTGTCGCTCCTCCTGGGGGTCCGGCGCCCGCCGCTCCGCCTGAGGGCCCGAGACCTGTCGCTCCGCCTGGGGGTCCGGCGCCCGCCGCTCCGCCTGAGGGCCCGAGACCTGTCGCTCCATCTGGGGGTCCGGCGCCCGCCGCTCCGCCTGAGGGCCCGAGACCTGTCGCTCCGCCTGGGGGTCCGGCGCCCGCCGCTCCGCCTGAGGGCCCGAGACCTGTCGCTCCACCTGGGGGTCCGGCGCCCGCCGCCCGCCGCTCCGCCTGAGGGCCCGAGACCTGTCACTCCATCTGGGGGTCCGGCGCCCGCCGCTCCGCCTGAGGGCCCGAGACCTGTCGCTCCATCTGGGGGTCCGGCGCCCGCCGCTCCGCCTGAGGGCCCGAGACCTGTCGCTCCTCCTGGGGGTCCGGCGCCCGCCGCTCCGCCTGAGGGCCCGAGACCTGTCGCTCCGCCTGGGGGTCCGGCGCCCGCCGCTCCGCCTGAGGGCTCGAGACCTGTCGCTCCATCTGGGGGTCCGGCGCCCGCCGCTCCGCCTGAGGGCCCGAGACCTGTCTCTCCACCTGGGGGTCCGGCGCCCGCCGCCCCGCCTGGGGGCACGATGCCTGTCGCCCCGCCTGGGGGCACGATGCCTGTCGCCCCACCTTGGGGCACGATGCCTGTCGCCCCGCCTGGGGGCCCGATGCCTGTCGCCCCTCCTGGGGGCCCGGTGCCTGCTGCCCCGCCCGGGGGCCCGGTGCCTGCTGCCCCGCCCGGGGGCCCGGTGCCTGCTGCCCCGCCCGGGGGCCCGGTGCCTGCTGCCCCGCCCGGGGGCCCGGTGCCTGCTGCCCCGCCCGGGGGCCCGGTGCCTGTCGCCCCGCCCGGGGGCCCGGTGCCTGTCGCCCCGCCCGGGGGCCCGGTGCCTGCTGCTCTGCCCGGGGGCCCGGTGCCTGCTGCTCTGCCCGGGGGCCCGGTGCCTGCTGCTCCGCCCGGGGGCCCGGTGCCTGCTGCTTCGCCTGGTGGCCCGCTGCCTGCTGCTTCGCCTGGTAATCCGATGTGCCTCTGCCCGGAGTCCTGCCCGATGTGCCTCTGCCCGGAGTCCTGCCCGATGTGCCTCTGCCCGGAGTCCTGCCCGATGTGCCTCTGCCCGGAGTCCTGCCCGATGTGCCTCTGCCCGGAGTCCTGCCCGATGTGCCTCTGCCCGATGTGCCTCTGCCCGATGTGCCTCTGCCCGGAGTCCTGCCCGATGTGCCTCTGCCCGGTGTGCCTCTGCCCAGTGTGCCTCTGCCCAGTGTGCCTCTGCTCGATGTGCCTCTGCCCGGAGTCCAGCCCGGTGTGCCAGTCTTTGATATCCCGCCAGTTACCAGACCCGGCGGTGGAACATTTTGCCCAGCTAGGACTGTTTGGAGCGTCCTGAGGCCGCTCCTTGGGGGGGGGGGGGGTACTGTTAGGAATGGACTGGCCAGCAATGGTGGGACTCACCTGCCTTTTGATCTGCAGTACCAGGGCTGGCCAGCGGGTGCTCCCAGCAATCAGAGACTCAACCTTTCAGCCAGCTAACACCTGGAACTGATGATGCTGGGGTATTTAAGGGATGGCCAGACCCACAGACTCTGCCTTGGTGTTGTGTTTGTCCTGGGCCCTGTATCTGTCCTGCATCCTGTTTCTGTCCCTCTGCCTGACCCTCTGTACTACGCTGCTTGTTACCTGTTCTGATCCCTGGCTTGTGACCCTGACCATCCCTCTGCCTGACCCTCTGTACTACGCTGCTTGCTACCTGCTGAACCTGGCCTGTGACCCCGACCATTCTCTGCTTGCTCCCCCTGTACCTACCTGCCCAATTGATATTGACCCGGCCTGCCTGACGACGCTTGCTTGTATGTACTGTTATCTGTGGGTGGTTTGGTTTGGTTTGTTTGCACTGTGTTATGTTTAGTATTGCACTGCGTTTATGTTTGTATGGTTAGTGTTAATAAATTGTATTGTTTATCACATATCTGAAGTCTGCATTTCCCTGCATCAGTCACACACCTCTGGTCATACCTGGGAGCCCTGACAATGGGTGACACCCTGGAGAAGTCCTGGAGGCAGGCATGGGAGGAGGAGACCAGGGAACTAGAGAGAAGGAGGTCTTGTGAGGAGTGGAGTGTGCGTGCTGGGCGGTACTTGGATATTAGGTCGGTGATGTTGTTCGGGGTAGTATGGTAGACAGCTTTGTACGTCAGTGTTAGGATTTTGAATTTGATCTGTTGCGCAATCGGAAGTCAGTGGAGGGATTGGCAGAGGAGGGTGGCGTAAACAGGGCAGTTGGAAAGGTGAATGAGTCTGGCAGGATGGACTGAAGCGGGGATAGCCAGCGACGAGGCAGGCCAGTAAGGAGGGAGTTGCAGTAATCGAGTCGTGATACGATGAGGGAGTGGATGAGCTGTTTAGTGGTTTCTGGGGTTAGGAACGTGCGTATTTTGGCGATGTTGCGGAGGTGGAGTCTGCACGAGTTTGTTAAAGATTGGACTTGGGGCTGGAAGGATAGGTTGGAGTCCAGAATGACACCAAGTACTCTGGCTGCGGGGCGGGTTTGATGGTGGCGTTGTTTGACGTGATGGAGAAGTCAATGGGGGGTGGGGTCCGGGCTGGGGGGAAGACAAGAAACTCGGTTTTAGAGAGGTTCAGTTTAAGGAAGTGGAGCGACATCCAGTCTGACATGTCGTTCAGTAGGTGTGTAATTCGGGCAGAGACTGAGGGGGTGAGGTGGGGGGTTGAGAGATTTGTGTGTCGTCCGCATATAGGTGGTAGTTGAAGCCGTGGGAGTGAGAGTGTATGAGTTGGCCAAGGAAGGAGGTGTAGATGGAGAAGAGAAGGGGCCCAAGGACAGAGCCTTGAGGGACCCCAACAGAGAGGGGGAGTGAGGGGGAGGTGATAGCATTATAGGTAAGGCTGAAGGAGCGTTGTGACAGGTAGGATGAGAGCCAGGAGAGAGCAGAATCTCTGAGGCCGAAGGAGTGTAGTTTTTTAAGGAGGAGGGGGTGGTCGACTGTGTCGAAGGCCACGGAGAAGTCAAGGAGTAGGAGCACTGAATAGTGGCCATTAGCTTTGGCGGTTAGCAGGTCATTGGAGAGCTTGAGTTAGGCAGTTTTGGTAAAGTGTAGGGGATGGAAGCCGGACTGTAGGGGATCAAGGAGGTTGTTGTCATTGAGGTGAGAGCTTAGGTGGGTGTAGACTAGGCGCTCGAGGAGTTTGGATGTGAATGGGAGCAGGGAGATGGGTCTGAGGTTGTTCGGGTCATTGGGGTCCAGAGAGGGCTTTTTAAATATGGGGGTGATGTGTGCATGCTTCAGAGGGGAGGGGAAAGGGCTGGAGGAGAGGGAGAGATTAAAGATGTGGGTGAGGAAGCATAGGATGGAGGGGGAAGAAGGTTGTAGGAGTTGTGAGGAGATAGGGTCGAGGGGGCAGGTGGTGAGGCAGGTACCAGGGGGCAGGTACTGATAGGCGGTACTGATGGGTACTGATAGGCGGCACTGATGAGGAGGTACTGATGGGTACTGATAGGCAGCACAGATGAGGAGGTACTAAAAGGCAGCACTGATTGGGCTGCACTAATAATCAGGCCAGTTGATCATAGACACTTCTGAATCCCAGTCGGAGATGACTCCAGATCCACCCAAAGATGACATGGAAGAGGCACTAGTGATTTTTGACGATGAATTCTCTTTACACATTGGAGCAGAAATACACATTGAGTAAAGAAGAATTGGTGAGTGATGGCGCATCTGAAAGAACATCACATATGGTCAACTTTCTCAGGTATGTGGCTTTCTTGAGAAAATTAAAGCATCAAAAGATCCTATATGTATTTTGTAGTAGTCAGCTCCACAATTCAAACTTTTAGGGGCAAGCCACACTAGCATTTCTGATCTAAGTGTGTAGTCATTACTCTTTGTCCCACCATATTACCACTGTTGAACTGACCACATGCAGTTTGTCATTATAAATTTAATTTTCTTGTTTGCATTTCACAGATAATTTCTATATTTTCTTCTAACAATATTTCTTTAATTTTTTTAGCTGACAAGTCTGGACTATCCCCAATGGATGAACAAGACCCCTGCCTGGTACATGGGAGATGTAACTTGTACATATATAAGTAGTTACTCCTCCTTTGCACCGGGTGGTGCTCTTGATGTGTCTCTGTACAGAAAAAGAAGTCCAGTGAGCTCCTAAATTCCTCTTTGAGCTAACAACACTTTTTCTGTTGCATACATTAGTAAGTCAACCACTTAGCCATGTTTCTTGCATGAATTGGGTTCATCATCTCTTCATCTTTAATCCTCAGCAAACCAACCAGACTTGTTTAGGACAGTCAGGTACATAGAATCTTTAGAATGAAAGGTCAGCAGTGACTCTGTAATGATCTCATTAGAGGTTCTCTTTCTCACTCCTTTGTTTTTCCTTCTCTCTTTTTACCCTTTTTCCTCTCAAATTTCTATTGTCCTCACCACCCTCCTTCCACTCCAATTTCCTGCTCTCTCTCTCTTTCCATTTTCTCTTTCTCTTCCCCTCTCTTTACCCCCCTTCACTCTCTCACTTTCCTCCACCCTCTCTCTCTCTCTTTCCATCCCTTCCAATCTTTCTCCTCCTTTCTTTCACCCATCCTGTCCCCTTTCCTTTCATTCTTTGCCTTCCCTACCCACCATTCTCGCTTCCTCTCTTTTCCATTCTTTCTTCCTCATTTCTACTCCTTCTCTCTCTCATCCTCCTCCCCTGTTCTCTCTCTCTCTTTCCCAATCTCTACCCTTCTCTCCTCTCCTTTCCTCTCCTCTGATTTTTATAATCATAGTGGTATTAACCATTAAGAGGGTCCAATTATACTGTTTTCAAATATTACATACTTTCTATACATCAGGTATTTACACAGGGCAGGCGGCTTTCCCCCCCCCCCAACTTTGTGGGGATCCCCTCATTGACTGGCCTCTCATGGTATGCCCGGATGGTCCCTCCCATTGCCTTTGTGCAGATGCTTGTATCTTATGGTATTTTAGTCTTCCAACTGGTCTGATATGTATACAATTGGTAATGATTATAATGTGTGCTCATCACCTTATATCTCTTCATATAGAAGTCTCCTTACAGCTCCTGAAGAAGTGATATTATCACAACACATGTTGATCTATCGCACTTACTACTATCAGAGTGTCTTCCCTTAACGTTTGCCGAGTTACAGTGTTTCTTACTGTGGGACCTACTAGCAGTACATGTATCTGCATTGATTACACATAGCTGTATGTTACAGGGGTGGTTCACACTCTGTAATCATTTTATAATTGTATGTATCATTGTATGTCTATGTATGCTTAATAAAGAGATATTCTTTTATGGACCATGTTGTAGTGCCTATAAAGTCCTTAAGGGTCTTGTTCTTCCAATACTATTTTAATAGGACATGGCACTTTGGAGCGATGTTTATGTCCCCACAGTAACCACCCTATGCTGGGAATTGATTTCCACATCTCAATGCTTTACAGGAACCAATCATCTCCATTTTCCTCCTGAAACTGCTGAAATCTGCTCGCATTTAGAGACTGCAGGAGGATAATGTTCATTACGCTGTGCAAAAATAAAAAAAAAATACATTCTGATCCATTTTATCTAATCGTAGCCCTTGATTGGTTATGAAATCGCTTACGTTGCCCTTGCTCTTCAAAAGGTTGAGCTCTCCTGATCTACATACTGTACAACATAATAGATTTCACCAAAAATAAGATTTGTCCATTGCATTTAAATTTAAAGAGGATTCAACCATCATATTTCATCAAGATTCACTCATCAGCAGTGAAATATATAATCAATTCATGAAAGTGGGAAATACATTCTCATCAAATCCTATAAATCATACTTATAAGTAAACCATTACATATCCTTGTGATCAATGAAATAAAACGGTGCTCAGTGCAAAAAAAAAAGGTGAATTTGTGCAAGGATCCACTTCCAGAAATCCAACCAACAAAGACTGCGGGTGGGATACCAAATACCCTTGTTTTCTGTGTCTATGGGACATTCGAGACCGACAAAATCACTGGACCAAGAAGAGTTGGCAGCCGAGGGTGCTAACAGTCGGTGAAGAAAATGTCCTCCGAGAGACTTTGGTACCTTCCCATAAAGTTCTTCTACCACCTCTCCACATAAAATTGGGATTGATGAAGCAATTCGTAAGATCACTTCCAAGAGATGGAGAATGCTTCAAATACTTGGTCACCAAGTTTCAAGGCCTGTTGGAGGCAAAATTGAAGGAAGGTGTGTTCGTCGGACCAGACATTAGAAGGCTTATAGTTGATCAAGAGTTTGTCAATTCCATGACGGATCCTCAAAAAGTAGGGTGGATTGCATTTAAAGAAGTCGTACAGACATTTTTAGACAATAACAAAGATCCTAACTACAAAAAGATCCTCAGAAGAATGCTGAAAGCATTTCAAGCTTTAGGCTGCCTGATGAGTTTGAAAGAGCATTTCCTCCAGTCCCACCTTGACTACTTTCCTGAAAATTTGGGAGCTGTGAGTGAGGAACAAGGTGAACGATTCCACCAAGACATTAAAGAGATGGAAAGGCGATACCAGGGAAAATGGAGGATTACAATGATGGCAGACTACTTTTGAATGCTTCAGACAGACATTCCAGATGCTACTCACAAGCCTAAATGCACCAAGAGGAGCCTCACAGGGAAGAAGAATCGAGTTTAGTGTGTGTAGGTGAGCTCATTTCAGTTCAAAAAAGGATTTTCATGAAAAAATTGTAATAAAACTTTAATTTTATAAGTCTATTTCCATTTATTTTGAGGTATTGCCTTATTTAACATAGTTACCTAAATTGTCAGGAAACGTGATGTCCTATGACAAAATGGAGGTCATGTTCAGGTTCAGCGCACCAAAAAAACATAAAGATTACAGGGAATAACCAAAACAGCTCTTCAAAAAATTTTTTTTGCAGACCTGTGTAATAGTTGGGTTGTTGATGTTTATGGCAACTCTTGCACTGGTTGCTAATGTAAGCAGTTGTGTCCCTTCCAATACTAAGATTATCATGTAAAATTGGCATTCCTGAGGGCCACAGTTGGACACCCCTAGTCCCAACAATGGAGGGTGGCTTCCATAAACATGTCCATTGTGATGGGAACAGTATCATCAGTCACGCCTCAGCCAGGTGTTCTACCTCCTCTTTACCATATCAGTTCACAAGTCCATCACCATTATTATGGTCAGTTCTGTCCTGGGGGTAAAAGTTCTCTCTATATTTTGCAACTACATTTTGCTATGAAGCAAAACCAAAGTGTATTTTAGTGAATATCACAATCTCTGTTGTATTGTTACATTTACCTAAATTGTTAAATTATTTGTTTTATATTTTTTACTACATTTCAGATTTTAGGTGTTTCTTTTAATGACTATCTCCATGCAGTAGGCCTCCTTGATGAACAACAGCTGACATGAGGGGGAAGCTACACAGCAAGTGTATTGATTGTATTCAGTCTGTTCAGACAGGTAGAACAATAATGAGAAGAGGTGAATTACAACAAATATGATAAGATGGAATCAGATTCTCCTTATAATGAGCCAATATGACTACCTTCCTGCAACCCGGTCTATTGTTATGTCATACAGTATCACCTGTAATTAATAGAATATCGCCCCTTGGCAGCTTACATTTAAATCAAACAATTCCCTTCTATCTTCAGAACCCGGACATACAGTATAAGACATATTACACAACCACATTGATCAAACTCTAGCTTTGGGGGGACTAGACCCCATAGGCAGGCAGCAGGGAGGGGGACTAGACCCCATAGTCAGGCAGAATGGAGGCAGATTGGACCCCATTGGCAGGCAGCATGGAGGTAGACTCCAGTACAGCTCTGTGATCTCTCTTCCATAGATCTGGATCTCAATATCTGTAGTCCATCATTTGCTCTGGATGTACTAAGTTCATAATCACAAAAGAAAAAAAAAATCACAGATCACAGTTCTCGGTAGTCCAATAATAAATATGTCTGAAATGCCGATCTGATCATGTTGCACTTTTTACTGGAACATCCTTCCATAATGATTTTAATTTGGTAAAGCTGACTTAGTAAAGTCCTTTGGATCAGCTTTCCTGACTTCCTGAAATTATACTTTATTAGTGTGAGCACAAATTATTATTATTATACAGGATTTATATAGCGCCAGCAGTTTGCTCAGCGCTTTACAATATAACGGGAGACAATACAGCAACAATACAGTTCAATACAAGATGGATAGGAGGCCTGGGTATCCAAAGATACTCATTCAAAGTTCTTCTTTTTGAACCTTTAAATGTTCACACTGCTCAGCCAACCAACAGCAGCAAATGTTAGCCTTGTCTTTCCATCACATTTACTGAATTTTATCGATAAGCCTTAATTTCACATCCTCCTGTGTCTGGTGCCATGGGCTTCCTTCATTACTTTTATCATTTCAGTCCTTTCTTCAACTTTACCAATCTTGTCCATCAACTTCTCCATAAAGTGCAAAATTTTTAGTAGCTATTCATGGGTACACCACCACCAAATAAAAAAAAACGTATCCCACAATGTTCTAAGACTGGAATATTCCATACACAGGATTGAGACACAAAATTTAGAATAACAATGGTGTCTACTTTGAATAGCCAACACCTGATAGTCAATAGACAGAGGGGACATGATGAACAATGGTGATGAGATCCTGTATGTACAGTAAGCATGGAATGAACAATAGTACAGGTGGACCCCCCCAGGAGGACAATAGGAACAGTAAACATTGGCAGTGTTATGCTAATAACTACCACAAGCAATTCACCAGCCAATGTTAGGGGGGCAGTACACCTCAAAAGTCAACCTCAACTTATAGTAATGTATTCTAGATGTAACAGATATTAAAAACACAATCCAACAAATACGTATCTGATAAACTGACCCCAATGCATTTAGGTGACACAAAATTTAAATGAAAAACTGTTAAGGCTTTTATTTAAAAAAAAAAAAGTCCAGCTTTTTTGCCTTATAAAATAAAAATATCATAGTGAGAAAAAATAAGTAAAAGCTTTAACAAAAAAAACAATCTTTCTGTTCCTTCTTAATAAAAATATGTCACCAACAAAAACACAAACCCAAGAAACTGAAGTAAGTTGAGCACATTTTAAACAAATCAAATTAAACCCAAAAATTTCCTCTACTGGTATCCTGCCCATTAAATTGAACTGTGTTTAATGGTTCTTCCAATATATTTATGGGAGATCTAAATATTGAAAAACAATTCTGTGGTGTATCCTCCCTGTTTGTTTTGGAGGTCTTCTAATACCCACTATGTTGCACTGAAACCCTCAGTTGAGTGTTCTGACAAGTGGTCACAAATTAAGTTACCTAATCAATATACTTTACTAAATTATACCACTAGAGATAATAGATCTCAGAGAGTTCATTTTCTTATAGTCACGAGATGCAGGAAACAAAAATTGCTTGATTCACCCACCAACAGCAGTCAGTGTTGATGGGGGAATCCTTCCCATGAAGCTATTGTGTTCCCCTGGTGGAGATAGGTGGCGGGGGAGTCTATATTAGCTGCTAGCAATAATCACATAGAAAACCCAACAGGTTGGTTGTACTCAATTTAATCGATCAATCAACTTAGGTACATTCACCCTGCCTATACATAGGTTAAATCTTGGCAGGTCCCTGCTGAACCGTCCAAGATTTGAACCTTCTTTAGTTACAAAGCTTTCCATACTAGATATGGCAGCCATTTCTAGCAGATGGTGCCAACAGTTTCCAAGTAATTACCTTAATACTTTTCAGAGTTCTGCTAACAAGTTGAGAAAATAAGTGATAGAAAAATAAATGACACAAAGAAAACTAATTTTTTTTTATTTTTTTAAGCCATTAGTCTGAGACTACAATATTCAGTACACCCAAGGTGTTGGAGCACAGAAATTTACCATAACAATAAGATCTACCCTGAATGGTTTCAGCCTACACCCAACAGACAATACACAGAGGAGGAACTGAAGGCAATGGGGATGGGATTTGGTAATTACAGTAAACAAACAATAATAGAGGTGAACACCCAGACACTCAGCAGAAACAATTGACAATGACAATGGCTACCATTTCCACCAACAACAATGTTTTGTATTGTATATCAAAAGAACCTAAAAATACTCCATACTCTGGTCCACTGACCACACACAGCTTTATACACTAGAAAGTTTTTACAATGCACAGAAAAAAAAATAAAACTAATTTATCTGCAACATCTGTATTCACTTTATTCATTTTCTTCAAAGTTCCACTTTTCCAAAAATGAGGATGCTAAAATGTGAACATTACCAAACATCCTCCCTGCAACATTTAGCTTTAATTTCATACAAATACAATGCATTTCAATAAAACAAATCACAATAAACTAAAACAAGTTTTAAAAAAATAAAAATCTTTCAATTCATGATTTTTTTATCTTAATAAAATAAACCAAAAAAAAAAAAATCAAACAAAATAAATTTCCTCTTCAGTTTACTATTATCCCTATTAAATTGACCGGCTTCAGTTGGTTCTTCCAATATCTTTTTCCTGAATATGGCAATCCGGCAATCTAGTAATATAGAAGGTAATTATCAAGCATGTTCTACTATCCAACCTAATGCAGAGTAGCTGGTTATTTCCTGCATTTCCTCCACATTTGGTCTATGATTCCCTATGCCTTGCTCAATAAAGTACTGGAAGTATGGGACACACTGGTGAGGCCACCTCCTTACCTTTACTATGGCACCCCAAAAACACTTCATTACCCTTAGAGAAGAAAATCTGGATTTTACCAACATCAGGGGGTTTATTAACCTTTTCAGTTAAAATAATTTGGCCCCCAATGTGATCTGGACTTGTCACAATGGAGTACTCTCTATTTTCGGTTTTGTGACCTCAAAGTGAACATTTAAAGTAAAGTAGATTGTGGAGACAAAATACAACAAATACAAACCAAACATGACAATAAAGACATACATTTCACCATCTCAGGGAAAGTTCCTTCATCTCCCCAATGAACATATATGTGTATGAGCGCAGTGCTGAGTCTGAGCAGTTCCACATTACTAAAAATGACTAGTGATGAAGCCCCATAGCAGAAAAATGTATTTTGGCCCTCAGACTTTATATGTAAATCCTCTGCTTGTAAAAGATTAGTATATATTGTAAGAATCTGCAGAAGATTTTTGAAGCTTTTAGTGATGGAACATCTTTGTTAAAACCTTTAAAGAATACCTTTACTTTCAGGGTCCAATCACAGCTCAGCATTCCAGCCTTTGTCAGTTCATATATATTGCCCACTTTATAGTCTCAGGTGGGTGGAGTTCTATGTTGGTTTTAGATTGTATATTTATGATTTATATATGGATGCATGTTTATATTTCATTTATTTAGACAGATATTTTATACATAAACTTTCCATGGTTAAATTGGGTCAATGTGATATTTTGCATTCTTGTAAATTTATGTTGATCGATTTAATAAAAATATATTATTAAAAGAAAATTAAGACATTTTATACATTAGCTCTTTAAATCTTAGGATCTAGAAACGGTTTCCTTGGTAATTAAATCAATCAAAATTAGTAATTTTCCCGCCCTCATCACACTGGCACAGCATAAACAATCCCCATTCATATGGACCTACCTGCTCCACCCTTCAGGAGCCCATTCCAAAGTCACCAATCATATGTTAATGAGCAGCTCCTCTCTGTTGGCCAATCAGAATCTCCCATCAATTAACAAATTCCATTTTCTCCTCACATATATACCAGACCTCCACTCCTTACTTTCAGTGACTCTCATTTTGCTTGTAGCAAAAAGTGATTTATATTCTACATTGCTTCCCACCAGAATTGCTTTTCAGAAGACCACATAGATTTCCTCCGTGAAGACCGACTTGGAGACCATCTATACCTTCATTTTCCAAAGTAAGTCATATAGAACTTCATAGTTTTATAATCCTCAGTTTTAGCCTTAGATAGCATTTTTCTCTACTATTAAGAGATGTACTTAGCAGAAATTGAAATAGTAAAAATGTAGAATGTTCTCTATTTTTTCACTTACCTGTTATTTATTGTCACACAAATAGGCCTTTTATTTTAGAGATTGATATATTGATTAAATATCCACATGATATTGTGATCATTTATTTTTAAAATATATTCATCATTAAGCTTTACAATCAGATATTCATTCTTCATGTACACTTGAAATAGTAAAAAAAACAATGACGCCTCAGGTTGTCTGTTAGATGGTAGATTAGCAGTTGCTTGTTAAACACAATTCAAAATCAAGTTTTTTTACTGAGTTCAAAATTTTGCCATTCCTGTAATTTTGCCATTTTTGTAATTTTGCCATTCCTGTAATTTTTCCATTCCTGTCTGACTTTTTCATACATACAAGTGTTTTCCTAATTTTCTTTGTCATCATATTTTACAATGACAGCCTAACAATACAGATTTCTTAGCAGAAGGTTAAATTGCCCTACAAAAGGGATTCAATGATTGTCTTTGGTTAGAGATCCATAGATTGATGGAATATCCACATTATCCTGCAATATGTAATTTCTACAATCTACCCAACCTCATGCATCACATTCAGATGTTCTTTCTTCATCTTCCCTTGAAATAAAATGAAACCGTTCCATCCGAGGTTGTCTGAGAGATTGTAGATTAGTAGTTGTGTGTTAAACAACAATTCACCATCAAAAGTTTTTTTTCACCATTCCTGTCTGTCTTTTTGTACATGCAACTATGTTCCCCCCTAATTTTCTTTGTTTTTCCAAATTTTCCAATAAGAACCTGTTTTAGCAGTAAGGTAAATAGACAAACGTTTTTATGTTCCCTCAATTAGATTTTTTTCTCTTTTATTTAATTTGCCTGTTATTGCCCTACAAGTATGAATAAATTATTTTCTTTTGTTTAGAGGTCTGTGTATTGATTACATTTTTTTTTAGAATATAACCAACCTCATATATACATTGAGATTTTCTTTCTTCATGTATCCTAGAAGTAAAATTATACAGGTCTTCTTAGGTCATCCTAGATTGTCTGTTAGGTAGTTTTCAGTTTGGTTTGAAAGCACAATCCAGCAAAAACTTTTTTTTATAATAATCAGGTTCCAAATTCCACTGTTCCCATTTGTCATATTTAGTACATGTTGGGTTCTATTTTCTCTTCCACTATATTGTTACAATGACAAGCTTACATAACATTGACTAGAATGTTGGCAACTCTGACCAGCAACTCAATACAATGGCTGTAGCTAGAGGCCAACTCCAGCCAATCCCATTTATTTGCTTGATTTATGAATGAGTTATAACTTCTGTCAGGTTTTTATTACCACCTGGGTCCTTATTGGGAAGATCCACTAGTGACCCAATACTGGGACACACATGGCAATAAACACCTGACAAAGATATGAGTCTGAGGGCTCCAACTATCTTGTGCTATGACATGCTCAGATCATTTGTTGTACTTTGCGCTTCATATTTAAATATACTGTGTGTGTATATATATATATTTTTATTTATTTATTTTTTCTGTTTATCTTCATGCCTTGCTAGTCTGGCTAGAGTATTCTATGGCAATCTTTTTCAACCAGGGTGCCCAGGTGCCCTGGGGTGCCTTCTTGAGTTGTTCAGCGATGCCTTGGTAGAATTGCCCCAAAAACTGTAAACAAGACAGTAAGTGGATCAGTCCTGCCTTTTTGTTACACAAACCAAATGTTTGTATTGTGCAGCATTACAACCTTGGGTTCTGTGGGGTCCAGCCGCTGACATCCTAACAACGGATGATGTAATTGGTTTAAAAGGAGGACATCAGTCACCTGAATCCTTGTTTGCCCCTCTCCATCAGCACTGGGGTCACTTTAGCTGAGTGAGGGAGAATGTTGGGGTACATGTTGGTAGCAATGTGCAAAGGTGCAATAGCTATGAAATACAAACCACTTCTAATGTTGGGGGTCCTACTTGTGTGGATGTTGCTGCGTTACGTAAAACTATTTGTTTAGTTCTTACATTTTAGCATGGGGTGCCTCCAGATTGTGTGGAATTTTAAAGGGCACGTTGACTAAGAAAAGGTTGAGAAACACTGTTCTATGGTGTATGCATAGCAAGACCAGTATAGGTCCATGATGAGGGACCCCTTGTATTTCCCTGTCACTATATAATGCTAGAATGCAGTTTTTCATTGTCCAGTTATACCTGACTCTGGAATATTTCCTATTGTGAATTGATGTTGGTCACCTTTGGAAATAGCCACCAAATCTTCTGTTTATGTACCTGTTACACTGTTCAACAGGTAAAAAGTTTTGGGCATAAAATTTGCTAATCTTACATAATTTTGGGGTGCTGAAAACGAAAATGACCCTAAAAAATGTTGATTGGCTCTAGTTTCCATGATATATTCACCCATCTAATGATGTAAGCCATTCAAAATTATGATGCAACTTCAGCTGCATATTGCGCAATTGATACTGGTGACCAATAGAAAATTGCATGTATACTGAGATGATGCAATATTAGCCTTTAATTGCATCACTTCACTGCATAAAAGCTGCAGTATCTGTAGCTGATTGTAGTTCGACAGCGTCTTTACATTTCATTTTATGCTTATATAGGCTACTCAGTAATGCCTCGAACTTGTGTGAATAAAGCAGATAATTTCTGCTATATCTGCGGTGAAATAACTTTTATCTCACAAAAAAGGAGGATAACAGGAATGATTAAGAAAGTCTACAACTTGTAATAGCTTTTACGGTGCATCAACTATGATGAACATCAATGGTCGATTTGTGGTGACCTGAAGGTGATTTCTATCCTACTTGGACTTCAAGGTGGATATACTAAGTACTGCTGCTTCTTCTGTGAGTGGGACAGTCGTGCGAGAGAAATGCACTATGCCAAAAGAGACTGGCCAATACGCCAGTCATTGCAGCCTGGAGAAAAAAATGTTAACTATCCAGCACTTGTAGACAGCAATAAGATCTTATTACCTCCATTACACATCAAGGTGGGATTAATGAAAAACTTTGTTAAGGCAATGGACAAGAATAAAGCAGGTCTCAAGTACCTGATTAGCAAATTTCCAGCACTTAGTGCTGCAAAAATAAATGAAGGAGTCTTTGTTGGGCCACAGATTCGTAAACTTATTCATGATGATGAGTTTCTTTCTCTGTTGCGTGGAAAGGAAAAGGCTGCCTGGACAGCATTTGTATCAGTGACATCAAATTTTCTTGGAAACAATAAAACACCAGACTACAAGAAAGTGGTAGAAAAACTCATCCAGACTTACAGAAATCTGGGTTGCAACATGTCTCTAAAAATTCATTTTCTACATTCGCATCTGGATTTTTTCCCACCAAACTGTGGAGCAGTGAGTGATGAACACAGAGAGTGCTTCCATCAAGACATTGCAGCTATGGAAAGATGATATCAAGGTAAATGGAGCCCATCAATGCTTGCTGACTATTGCTGGACAGTTGTAAGAGATAGCCCTTTCCTCGAATACAAGAGAAAAGCCAAGAGAAGCAAAACCGACAAAACTAGTGAGAATCCTAAGTATTAAAATGATTCAACTTGGCTTATGGCTATAATTTGTCTTGGTAATCCTATGCAATATATTATGCCATTTAGGCTTTGTTATGTAGTCAATATCACTTGCTTTATATTTGTGGAAAGACATCTATCTATATAATTATTGTGCATTATGTAGTCATTACGCCTATAGTAGAAAACTTTCCGTTTACAGAAAAACTAGAGCCAATTGACAAATTTCATTGTTATATTTGAACTCAGAATGTGAAATTCATTAAGAAATGGATCCTTTTGTTTCCAAAACTGGCAAAAAATAAAAATTTGTTGAACAGTGTTATTAATCTTTAATAAAAATATCATGGGACAAAAAAAATTACAAAACCTAATAAAGGTTTTCATTCTTCCCCCACTTGTGCCCTCTTAAAGTGGTTTTGCTGACCACACACATGAAGTGAGGGAAGATCGGACGTCAGAAATGGCAATAAAAAGTTAAAAGATGTTCTAACCCTTTTCGGTTTTTGTCCAAATTCTTTGGTTGGATTTGTGCTTGAAGTCTCAGGAAGTCACATATCTTTAGTAAATAATTTTACTGTATTACAGCAAAGTAAAACCAGGGACTTCCTAGGATGGCACCTGAGGACAGAAAGTCAACACCCAGCTATAAAAGATATTTTCATAAATGTTAGTCATATCATGCAAAAGTTTAAAAGATTCACACATGATGTTCAATACAAAAACATTTGTATGCTGTGACTAATACATTGATATCCCTGGCTGCCATACTTGGAAGTCCCCGGTTGTTACCTTGTTGTAGACATTTGTTGGTTTGGAATGATGGCACTCTCGGTCCTTTGCCCAGTGCCATTCTACATCACTCCTTTCTCTCTTTGGAATCTATAAAATAATTGGACTTCTTACATATAACTTGTATGTATCAGAGTAAGGGTTCGTGTCCATAGAATCAGTTTGATGTCCATTTGAGACCCTTCTAAAATAATTTATAATACTCTATATAGACAGGTGAATTTGATCGGCTTCAAGTGGGTTTTGCATTACCATAGACTTATATAGGAAAACAATATCCACTTGCTGTGAATAAAAGCTCATCAAGATAAGCCCAACATGTATTTAATAAGAATTGTAAGCATATATCAGCTTTATAACTGTCTTTAGTTACAATACTACCCCTCCCCCCACCTCTAATGAAGGTGACAATTAATAACAGTAACTGGGTGATATCCAGAGAGATGATTAATGCCGCTTACTAATGATTAGTGCCAAATGAAACTCATTTGTATGTTTTGATGTTGTGATTCCAGAATGGCTTCTAGCATTGTAGAAGTAACCAAGAACACTGCAAGGAAACTTCTTGAGCTCATCGCCGAAACCTCAGAAAACCTGACGATGATGGACGTCACAGACCACTTCCACCCCATCAAAGAGCTCGGGACAGGATCGTATGGAAAGGTCCTCTTGGCCAAACATCGGGGTTCAGGTAAATTTGTAGCCTAATTCATGTAAAGAGAATGATTTACAGAATCAGTTGTGCTTCTGAATGAGTGGAAATAAACTAAGGGAAAGAGTAACTAGCAGGTAAAGGTTCTTCGGTTGCATGGTGCAACAAGGGGGATCATACTGTAGATATTGCATCACCAGAGGAGGGGAGACTATAATGAGCAAGTCTGCCATAATATACAAGTCTGATATTTACATATTCTAGTTAATGCTCTGGGTGCCCTCTGCAGATTTAGTTCTATTTAGAGCTCAGATCTCTAAAGGATCTTTACTTCTAAACTGAGATATGAGTGTGACATCCAAGATCTAAGAATCAACAGAATGCTTCGGCTGCAGAACATTTCCAAACCTTTGAGCAGCATTTTTTAAGTTTCTAAGTTTTCCAAGCCCCCCTTGCTTCCAGTGTTTGAGTGATGATTATGGATCTTAATAAGTCAGAGCTTTTAGATTTACAGAAACTTTTAACTAACTTTAGCAAGCTTCATCATTTCTCTAATGTTGGGTTTATGATACTCATTGTCTTTTTATGTCTTTCTTTTTAACAGATGAGTTGGTGGCTATGAAACTGATGAGTAAAGAGACAACTCCAATGGACAACTTCCTAGTGGAATACGGAATGTCTCTTAGTCTCAGCGGCCATCCAAATATCATCGCAACCCATGAAATCGCTTTCCAAACCAGCAACGACTATGTCTTTGTCCAGAAGGTGGCACCAGCTGGAAACCTTCATTCAATAGTAAAGCTAAATGTAAGTTTGTATCAAAAATTTATTGATCTTTATAAAGTCACGATTTCTAGTTTTAGTTGCTTTTGAAGCATTCTGAGTTTTAAAGATTCCTTTCCCAGGGCAGTGAGTTGGTAGGATGTATAGTTGGCATACGCTTGTTGTTTTAGGTATGTGTATCACTCAAGTTATGAAGCAAGGTTTAAAATGGAGTAAGATGGGTTAAGATGGATCTTGCACCATTAATGGCACCATTTTGTATGCTGACAGGTTTCCTTTAATCATACTCCTTGTGTATTCAGCTAATGTATGTTTGTTTCCCTGTACACGAGGTAAGGTGGGTTCAATATGTTGGGTAACATTGTGTTATATTTGTGTCTAGTGACTAATTTTCTCTTTTTTTTCTACAGGTTGGTTTAAATGAAGATATTGTAAAGTGTTTTGTTCCACAGGTAGCGAGTGCCTTAGACTTTATGCACAGCAGAGGAATGGTCCATCGGGACATTAAACTGGACAACATTTTGCTCATGGACATTGAATGTAAGGAAGTCAAATTAGCAGATTTTGGACTGACGAGGCTCCGGGGCACTCAAGCACCATGTATGGCCTGGTCCATCCCATATACTGCTCCGGAATTGTGCAGCTTAAAAGAAGGGGATCAATTGCTGCTGCACCCGAGCATTGACGTGTGGGCGTTTGGAGTCCTGTTGTACACAGCTATGACCGGCTCATATCCTTGGGAAGAAGCAGGGGGTCATGACCCCATGTATCGGGAGTTTGCTTGGTGGCAAATGAAGAAAGACCTAACCTTGGCACCAGGAAAGTGGCAACAATTCTCCATGGAAGCCAGGCAGATGTTCTGCGACTTGTTGGCACTCAATGCCTCTGAGAGGTGTTCTGCTATGGACATTTTAAAATATGTCCACCTGCCATGGAAAACAAAAATGCCTCCAGAGAATCTAACCAGGAAAACGGTCATACATGTGATATAACAAAGTGCATGATATCCATTGTGGAGCCTCATCAAGTACTGCCTCATACAAGACTCATGTCCTAGGGGAAGGTAAGTCTAAATCTTAGGACTGCTGGATTATTCTGTATCTGGTCACATGTTTGCTTATCTACTGTAATTGCTGATTTCAGAAATACTAACTCATAGCATAGGAAAACCGTATATAATGAGCCACAGAAGCACAGATCTAATTGGACCACATGTCCACTTCTTTCCACCACAGTTCTCAAAAGCAATTTCACTATTCAAACATATACCATTCTAAAGCTATAACACCGATGTATGCTTACATGGTACCTACACTAATTACACATTCATTCTATTTGGCTTTAGTCTCCCAATGCTTCCCCTGCCTAAGAAAATATTATATGGTCAAATTATGGGACCCTCTGCTCCAGGGCCACAGAGCAGCTAATGGCATGGTTATACTACATAGAAATTACATTGCACGTCTTCTCACCATTGATTTTATTGTTCTCCTTAAATGGCCTTAAAACCCATTTATCCAGTTTTATTCTTTCATGTGGTAGGAGGGGGGCCTGTTTACAAAAACAAGCAATGTTCACCCTCCCCAAGCTCTAGTGCTGTCCCATATTGTCTTTGCTCCAGATTCGGTCTTTTCCAGGATTTGACACCCAATGTTATGCAACATCTTCTGTGAGCTGACAGGGAAATGATTCAGGAAGCCAAGCTCACCTCATCACATGAGCCCAGTTCTCTGCAGCAGCATTCAGGACCTGTTCCCTGCTGGAGGATAGATGAGGATGGGAAACACATGTGAATCATATGTCCAGCCCGGCCAGCAAGAAAAAAAGACAGATTTAAATAAAGCTCCTAAACATGTGTACTATATTAGAACAAATTGATGGTTTTTACATTTTGTTGGTTTTCTTTTCCCTTTTTTTTGTTCATTGTCAAGTGTATTGGAATGTGTGTTCTGCAATCCTTCTGTACAAGGCATATATGGTAAGTATAATATTGTCATAATAAATGAAGACTTTAATGACTCTATTGCAGTATGGACTGAGGAATCCTTGGATACATTGATGGAATGATGTTACATTACCGAGCCTGAGATCAGCAAGCCCCCCCCCCAGCTGCATAGTGTAGTAACTTTTGCTAATCTGTGGTTACTCCTCCTGTGCACTGGGTGGTGCTCTTGTGCTTCTTCACCTCTGGTTTATTCAATATTGTATTATTATGTTTATACAGCAATATGACTATTACTAATACTACTATCACTTTATACTACTTTACTACTTCTGCTGCTATTACTCCCACATGTATGGAAAACCTCTATTTCTTTGATGTTCCAGTGTTCAGAGTTTTATTTTTCAGTTCTTTTTTTCCTATTAACATTATTTTGAAAACTTTACACTCTATTACCTAGCAGAAGAAATGATGGGCTCCACTGATTGATACTTTCCAACCGTTCCTGATTTGCCAGGGCATTCCCATTTTTTAATTTATTGTCCCATGACGGTTGTGTCTGGGCTGTGTCCTGGGATCACAGCATGAGGGTCTGATGGTTTCAGCAGTAACAGCATCAATGTTGGCTTCTAGTCCTGTTCCTTGTTTGCCCACATTCCCAGAAGCAGCTGTGCCCACTGATCTCGCCCTTTACCAAGTCACAAATACCAGTGTATTGCATGCTGTGCCAGATGGCCCTTCTGGCCAAATTAGGAAAAGGATCTGATCTGGTGGAGGCTCTTACTGACTTCATGGTTGTGTCCGTTTTATAAGACTTGGTTACAAGCTGAGGGGTATCCACAATCTCCTGCAAGGGAATTTTTTTCCCCCCAATATGCTGACCCAAGTTACCAGTCCAAACATCCAGGTTGTGAGCCACACATGCAGCTGCCAAGGCTGGTGCCACAGATGGAGAACTTGCATCCTAGATTATCCTAAGGAGGTCCTCTATCTTCCCATCCATTAGGGTTAAGATGAAGGTTTAGTCTGGATTTTCCTTAACGCCCAAACCTTTCCCCAAGCATCATATGTAGGAGCTGTATTTCTAACAGTCCTACATATGACAGCTTCCCACTGTCACAGGATTTTAGGAACCGCTGCTGTCACTGGGAATCCCCAGCCATGTGGGGGGGGGCTGCATATGGGGACCACTTATTTTATAGGGGGTTTCCAGGTTCCAATAAATATCTGCAGAACCGAACAACCACCAATCAGGGTTGTGGGGAAGAGACCCTTGTCCTCATTTATTATAGGGACAAAGTGCTTTGCTAAGGGTTCCCCCTGGCAAGCCACCCCTGAATGTTGAGGGCATGTGGCCTGAGGCTGAGATTTTTTTTCTTATTCCTTCCTCTGATTGAGGTCCTTCAAGGATTGATTCATATGAAAGACCCTCCCCTTTTTGGTCTAGCAATCATGCAGGTCTTTGCAAAAGCTCAATGAAAAATATTGTTTTCTGTGTGCCCTGTTCACACCACACCATCTGCACATGACATTAGCATTGTGGTGTGAACAGGACACATAGAACGCAATGGTTTTCTTTATACCCATGCAGAGACCTGAGAGGTGCATAAAAATATGTCAATGCACATGGTGTGAGCGAGCCCATAAGGAACACCCAAAGCAACACCGTATCCATGAAGTCTTCAATGAGGAGGTAATGAGAAGCATTAGGAATGCCATCCCCACAGCCATATGGGGAGACAAGAACCTACCAATGAAGGGTAGCCTGGGGAAAGAGACCAGAAGGAAGTGCACATAGCTGTGCTCCCAATGACCACTGGCCCAACAGCCATCCGGTCAAAAAAAACAAAACCTACATCACACTTTATTCCTGGTGGCAGTATACACAATCAGAACTGGAGGGGTGGGTGGGATATTGTATGCTGTCTTGTATTTCCTGTTGAGAGTAGAACCATTCATCTCTGATTGGACCTTGAAGATGGGGATATACCCTGAAAACTTGTCCTGAAAATTGAATGTTAGTGCAAATAAAAAAAGTATCCAGGACAGTACTCAATTGTTCTTGTTAGCAGAAAACTAAAAAAAGAAATGTGTGGGTGGGCAAGACTTTAAGGCCTTAGATCGCTTTTCACAGAGAAGCACAGGGGCAGCTGACAGGCATCGTGAGGCCATACTGCTTCTTCCTGAATGTTTTTAGTTGTCATGGACAGTTGGAGTATTTGCAATGGTATTTTCAGCTGCAAGCCTAATGTTGGACAGGCAGTTGCAGCACAGCTCTATTCACTTGAATAAGTCACGTTCAGCGACAGTACTGCCTACTGAATGTGATTTAGGGAGATAATTTTGGATGTTGAGCCCCACTGAATCAATGGGTTTGGGCATTTTCAAAATGGAGGTCATTGGTGGTCAACTTCTTCTTCCTGGTTCCCTGTGCCGGCCCATTTATGTCCTGTTTTATAAAACATTCTTAAGTTAATTAATGTAATTATTTCTAAGAACACAATTACTAGTTCTTATAATATAGATGGACAGCATAGGAATAGCAATGTTAGGTGATTGGGCGCCATATTGTTGTGGGAGGGTGTGACCTACAGTTGGGTCCATCCTTCTCAGCATAGTCTATTTGGTAGGGCGTCTCCCACTCCAGTACTGTATATGCATTTTGGTATGTAGTCAGTGGGGTCGCTGCATTGCTACGTGTCTTCTTTCACAATTCTAGTTTTTTTGATTGCAGAAGGTTTGGCAAAACCTTAAGGGAATATCCCCTTCTCTTATTACTGCTTGGAGCCACCTTTGTGGGCTGAGGCCTGGTTATGTACCCCTCCCCCCTCTTTTGTATTTCTAATTTGCATTGTTTATTGTAAACCCAGTGTCAGGGAACAAGAAGATCGCCGCAGCACATGAATCTGCGCATGTGCAGGATCCCGACAAGGCATACAGGCAGGCGGGCACTAGGACCCAGGCACGTCTGTCGGCGCTGGGTGGGCTATTTAAAGAGCACCTCGGTGCTCATTCAGTGCTGACTGGTCTTCAGCTTCCCCCGTGTCCTGCTTGTTTCCTGTGCGATTTCCTTTGGTTCTGACCCGGCTTGTTCCTGACCGGACTCTGAGTACTCTCCTGCCCCCCCGGTTCCTGAATTCGGCTCTGTTCCTGATTCTGGCATTTCCTCCTGATCCTGTACCGCGCTGCCCGACTGTTATGACCCTGGCTATCCTATACTCCGTTCCAGTCCTGTGTCCTGGCTACATACCTGGCTCTGCTGTGCATCTGGCAATCCACTGTACCTGCCTGGTCTATCTCCACAGTACCCAAATCAGAGGATATCCTGCTTATCAAGGTCATCATCTGCAAGAGCCGCAAGAAAAACCCTGGCGCTCTTGTCCCCCTAGTCGACCTCATCAATTCAGTCTCCCATCAGGTACGTGACACCCAGTTATCTGATTTTTTTTTTTCCTTTTTTAATTTCTTGTTGATTTGTTTTTTATCTGCAGTTATTTTTGTATCTTGTATTCTTTGTACTGTATTTTGTAATCTCTTAAATTCTGATCAATAAAATATTATGCAAAAAATAGTCACATGCCTGAAGAAGGGGCCTTGAGGGACTCAGAGACAACGATGTTGTTATGGTGTAATGTGACCATTTAATAAAATGTTTGGATGCTTTTTGGAGATCCTTCATGTGCTTCCGGCATATCTCTTGTTCTATTATATCTAAAGGTGAATTCCCAAAACATGACCTACTTGGGGTACTTGACAGCTAAGGTTGGGAACCATTGCTATACACAAACTTTGCTAACCCCAAAAAAATCAATTCACTGTAGTGAACGTGGGTTACATTTGGCTTCCATATCCACTTCCCTCAAAAGAACCGTACCTGTACATCCTCTGGTTGAATTTGGTATAACAGGGTCATGGCTGGAGCTCCAGTCATAACCCCAATACTTTTTTTTTTTTTTTCAGACAGCAATGCAACAAAGTAAAAGTGAACCAAGTGGCTAATGAATCACTGGATTGCTTTTGCATGCAACTGAATGGGGTTCCCCTAATGCTTTCTTGGGCTCTCCCATCCCACCAGAGAGCCCCACACTGAAGTCACTGGTCCTGCCTGCCAACCATAGAGATAACTAAAGACCAGAACATCCCCAATCATTTCTATGATCAAAGAAACTGGAAGCAACAAGTATTTCGTCACTTCTGGTTTTGGTCTAATGTAAACAATCCATTACCAGCCTGTGAAAGCATCTGATCACACCAATCTCAGTCTGATCAGATGTTTGTAAGGGCAGAGAAGAGATCTGGGGTCTAATGGACCCCAGATGTCTCAGTAGAGAGGGCCTGTCACTGCCCATGCTATCACAAGGGATGTTGTTCCTCCCTCGTGATAGCAATAAAAGTGATTTAAACAAATGAAAACAAATAAGTAGTAAAAAATAAATAAATACAAAAATAAAAAAAACACTTCAATACCAGAATCTCCCCCTCTCTCCTTCCTGCCCAGGCCAATTTTCAGCTCTTAGTTTTGTTGCACTTTGAATGACAATTGCACTGCAACGATGTAGTCATAAAAAACTTTTTTTTTTAGACAGATACAGCTTTCTTTTGGTAGTATTTAATCACCAACATTTTTACTTTTTTCTAAACAAATGAAAAAAGACCGAACATTTTTTAAAAAAAAATCTTAGTTTCTGTTATAACATTTTTCAAATAAATGATTTTCCTCCTACACTGATGTTTGCTGATGAGGCTGCACTGATGGGTATTGATAGGCGGCACTGCTGAGGAGGTACTGATGGGTACTGATAGGCAGCATTGATAGGCGGCACTGATGAGGACGTACTGATAGGCGGAACTGATGAGGAGGTACTGATGGGTACTGATAGGCGGCACTGATGAGGAGGTACTGATGGGTACTGATAGGTGGCACTGATGAGGAGGTACTGATGGGTACTGATAGGCAGCACTAATGAGGAGGTACTAATGGGTACTGATAGGCGGCACTAATGAGGAGGTACTGATGGGTACTGATAGGCAGCACTGATAGGCGGCACTGTTGAGGACGTACTGATAGGCGGAACTGATGAGGAGGTACTGATGGGTACTGATAGGCGGCACTAATGAGGAGGTACTGATGGGTACTGATAGGCAGCACTGATAGGCGGCACTGTTGAGGACGTACTGATAGGCGGAACTGATGAGGAGGTACTGATGGGTACTGATAGGCGGCACTGATGAGGAGGTACTGATGGGTACTGATAGGTGGCACTGATGAGGAGGTACTGATGGGTACTGATAGGCGGCACTGATGAGGAGGTACTGATGGGTACTGATAGGCGGCACTGATGAGGAGGTACTGATGGGTACTGATAGGCGGCACTAATGAGGAGGTACTGATGGGTACTGATAAGCGGCACTAATGAGGAGGTACTGATGGGTACTGATAGGTGGCACTGATGAGGAGGTACTGATAGGTGGCACTGATGAGGAGGTACTGATGGGTACTGATAGGCGGCACTGATGAGGAGGTACTGATGGGTACTGATAGGCGGCACTGATGAGGAGGTACTGATGGGTACTGATAGGTGGCACTGATGAGGAGGTACTGATGTGCACTGATTGGGCTGCACTAATAATCAGGCACTGACGATCAGTGTAAATATCCCCTGTCAAAATCGCTGGTAACTGGTTCTGTCACACTGTGACAGAGCGTGAGGAAAGGATTGCCGATAACCAGTAAAATTAGTTTACAATGTGATCAGCTGTGATTGGACACAGCTGATCACATGGTAAAGGCCACTGTGATTGGCCCTTTACCATGATTTGTGATCAGATCTATAGACACCCTCCCAGAACTGGATGATTCCGGACCATCTTTTGGCTATAGCACAGTTGGGAAGGGTTAAAGCACCCCTGTGCTTGTGCACAAAGGTGAACGCATACAGAAGTCCCGCCCACATATATAAACAGTGTTCACACCGCACATGAGAGGATCGCAGTGATCGTCAGAGAGAAAGCAATAATTCCAGCATAAAGCCTCCTGTGTGACTCTAAACTGGTGACCTGAAAAGGCTTTTAAAATGTTGTCTATGGAGATTATTAAGTAGTGCGGTTTGTCTCCATTCCATGAGTGCGCACAATTGTAAAGCGTGACAGATATCTAGTTACTCGGTGTAACACCATCCTTTACCACACAATTGACTATTATATCGGGTTTTGTGCATTAAAATTAAAGTGCATTTTTTCCCCCTTAAAAAAATGTGTTTGAAAAAATTCAGCACAAATACTGTGTGACATAAAAATTGCAACACCCACCATTTTACTCTCTAGGGCCTCTGCTTAGAAAAATATATAATGTTTTGGGGTTCTAAGTCATTTTATATAAAAAAAAAAAACAGGATTTGAAGGGGCAACGGATTTAGAAAGGGAGGGGATCTGTGCTGGGAAGGGTACCTTGACGGGGGGTTTTGCTAGAAGTAGGAATTTAGGGGAATTTTTCAGGGGATATTTGTCCTAGGAGGGGGGATTAGCAGGGGGATTTGTGCTAGATGGGGTAATTGGGGGAGATTTGTGCTAGAAAGGGGGGTTGGAGAGGTTTGTGCTAGGAGGGGGGATTAGTGCCAGAAAGGGGATGGGGGTATTTGTGCTAAGGGGTGAAGGAATTTGGGTTAAGAGGGGGGACTGGGGGGGGATTTATGCTAGGAGGGGAGATGGGGGGGATTTATGCTAAGGAGAACTTTGGGGAGATTTGGGAGGGGGAATTGGGGGCATTGGATGTGGGATTGGGGACAAAGATTGTGCTGGGACGGGGGTTTATACTGGGAGGAGGAGGAACTTTTGCATTTTTTTTTTGCACAGAATTTTGGCTTGCAGACAGAAGTTATGCTTGTTTGGGGGGGGAGCTTGTTTTTTTTTTTTTTTTTTTAGGGGGGGGATTTATGCTGAGACAGGATGCTCACACATAGAGGGCTTAGTTTTTCATCTTCGCCCTGGGAGCTAGATGACCTTGTCCTGGCACCACACACAGGGCAGTCAATAGATGTCCTCCTCCACACAGCACATAAGATCGTATTCCCTTTCAGACACAATCTGCAGTGTATAGCTGGCTGCTATGTTGCAGTTTTGACCCAATCCTCTTCTCTTCTGACCCTGTCCTCTACACTGCTGACCCTCTGTACCCTGCCCTGCTGACCCCTGTCCTCCATCATGCTGATCCCCACGCACCGCCTTTCTGACCACTGTCCTCAGTCATGCTGACCCCCTTTTTTCTGCCCTACTGCCCTGTCTTTGCTCTGATAACCCCCTCCGCCCTGCTGACCCCTGTTATTTTGTCTGTTGACCCCTGTCCTTTGCCCTGATGACCCCTATCTTTTGCCGTACTGAACCCATGTATACTACCCTACTGACTCTTGTACAATTCCCTGCTGACCTCTCATCCCTGACATCACCCCAAAACACTAAACCAAACTACAACCTTTTTTGGCTTTTTAAAAAAATAAACACAAACAACCTATTAACAAAATAAGGAACTCCCACCATTAAAGAAGCAGTCAAAGAAAACTAATGGGACTAATTAAAAATTAAATTGGAGCACAAGGAGGCTTACACTCCACGCTCTCTAGCCGCAGATACTGCAAAATCATCAATAGATAAATATATACAGCACACAATATAGTAATACATATAGCACTGAATACAATTTATAGCACGATACTGACAGCACACCACTGTAAATGGTCTCTTTCCCTTTAACAAATGTCAGCTGTCCTTCACTCACACTAAATTCACCAACACTGACAAAGGGTGCTGTGAAGTCGGCCTTTTATGTTGTGTGGGCTGACACTTTACTGTGACCCAACATTGGCCAATGTCTTGCACCTGAACAGAGGACAAGTATATGACCTTAGCCAACGATGGCTCAAGCATTGCATTGGGGGACATTTGGTGGGGAAATTCCAGCCAAACATCCTTAAAGTTCAGATATTTTATAAACAGTTAAAACAGGGAAGGTTCAGTTTGAAATTCTGCTTGGTCTGGAAGTTTGGCTCTACCCTACCTACTAACGTATCATGAGTTGTAGATAATTATTTTTGTCAGGGGTTCCATGAGACAAGAAAATTATTTCAAGGGTTCCTCTGTGTTGAAAAGTTTGAGAAGCTGAAATTTTGCCAACACTGATTTTTTTTGCTCCGGAAACATTTCATTTTAACTGTTTCTTTGCTTATCTAAAGTATTTTCTTGAGAACTACGGATCAATCATGTGAGCACAAAAAAAGAGGAGTGAAATGAGATGGTCTCATGATCATGTAGAAGACACAGCAGCACTTACGGTAGCTCCGAAATGGAAATCATTTGCTCTGTATGCTATATGTAGAACAGTACTCCTTGTAAGGGTTTCTGAAAACATTTGTGCTTTCCATGGCAGAGGTTTTAGAATGTTTTAAGAAGATGTAGCACCCTCTAGGTAGCTAGGTTTGTGGTTTTGTTTAGACAGAGGCTGGTTCAGCCTGGGACTGAGGTAGTGATTTTGCCTCAGGAAAGGCTGGGAAGCTCTACAGGTCAGGGGTTTTGGAGCCCTTCCACCCTTCCAGAAACGGTTCTGGAAGAGGGGAGGAGGAGGGGAGGATGCCCATATCTGCATGTATGAGGGAAGGTGACCAAGCAACAACCCTTAAATATGACAAAGCCAGGGACTCGGGTGGAAGATGGACTGAGAATACTGGAGTGTGGAGCCTGAGAGGAGGCCCCAGGGAGGGGAGCCTACCTACAGGCAGGATGCTGGAAAGAAGGATCTTCACTGCCCAAGGTCTTAGGAAGGACATCCTGTGCAACAGAGAAGGAGCCAGCCCAGCAAAAGGCCTGAAAGCAGCTACAAACCCTCCATACTGACAGGACAGTGAGTACTTCTACACCCCCTAGGCCAGATGGAGGGAGGGAGCAGTTAAGTGCAAGACCCAACTAGTTCTCATCCAGGACTACTTCATTGTTACATCTTGGAATTCCTTGCCCAGGGATAGCCTCAGTGCAGCTGGGTGAAGAGGAACGCTTCATCTGGGGTCTGAGGAGGTACATCAAGGGGACTTTAGCGCTCCAAAAGAGACAGTGCTACATGCTGCTTATCTGGATTTCACATTTTTGTACAGTGTACAGGCTGCTAAAAAGCTTGTCCTCAAGTTTTCAGTTCATTGGGAATCCCATATACCCCTAGACCCCGGCCAAGTTGTTAACCCTTAAGACAATTAAAAACCCAGCTCAAGGACTGTTGAAAATGCATGTTGCCTGGCTGTGCAGAGCTTAGGGCAATCCAAACAAATCAAGCAGCCCTCAAGATGTTAGTACTACAAAAGTGTACCTGAACCCCAGTGTTTGGCTAGAAGCACCTTTCCATTTGAACCTGTCCCAAGTTCTTGGATGGGGTCACATTGTTCTGAGAGGAGTTGAAGGACATACCTTGTGGTGTTTTTGGCCACTTTCTGGAGGTTAGAAGGCATTCTGGAATCATGAAAAAGAATATAGATTAGTTTCTAGTGACATTTTTAGTTATGTTAAACATGAACATTCCTCAGTATCTAGGGTCAGGCTTTTAGAAGCATACTTGTCCCAGTTGGGGAGATCATGTCCTGTGTTATCACCAGTGAAGTTTCCCCAGCAGGGGCACATATGACAATTGGTATCTGACAAAGGTCACAAACCAGAAATGGACTTGGCTGGAGCTGGTCTCTAAACTTCAGCACTTGTAGAGAGTTTATGGTCAAAATAATCAACATTCTAGCCAGAAATAGAGGTGATGTGTTCTGGTCATTGTAAAAATATGGAAAAAGAGAAATTAGAATAATGCTTCCATGTAAATTAAAAATATATGTGAATGGTGGAATGTGAAAGCCAAGCTATTAAAAAAGAATTGGTTTGTACTGTTACATCCAAGTGTTGGATGATGGAGATTACCAGACAACACAAGAGGTGCAGTTTATATTTACTTCACAGATATATGAAGAATGGACATCCCTATGTATGCATGACGTTATTTACTAAAAAAAAGTGTTGCAGGACAATGTGGATATTCAATAAATAGATCTCTACTCTGGCTGTGAACGCCAAGAAAGAAAAACCACAAGCTAAATATAAGTCCTAAGGGCAGATACAATCCTAGCATTTTAAAGGAAAATTATGTTTTAACTACATAACCTCAGAAAATGGAGGTGTCCTGGACCAGCCTGCAGAGTTCTGTTTCTTACCTCCTGGCTGGAGAGGTTCTGCTAGATTTGTAATTTCATTCACATGTGTTGCTGGTGTCTCTTTCCCTATGGGCGCCGCCTGCTCGACTGTGGATTTATATCCTTTTCCCTTCTATTACTTCCTGGGTCACTCCCAGTTTGCTTCCCTATATATACACATGTGCTCAGTGCAGGTAGCTTTACTGGAGCAATGGGACAATTCTTTGAGCTGCTGGGGCTGTAGGTGGTCATCTGTGTACAGAGCCTGGCTTTGGCTGCTTGTTTTCTGACTTTGGCCTATCTACTGGATTTCCTGCTGTTGTACTCTACTCATGTGAGTGGTCTCTGCATCCTCAGCTGGGTGTACCTGGGGGCTGTGACCTGGTTCCAGCTTGCTGCAAGTCCATCCCCACCATCAGGGGCCCTGGTGAAGAAGTAGGCTGGGGCTTAGATTCCACACCCTGGGGAACCCTGAGTCTGATCTACAAGGGCTCACTACCACTGATGCATGACAGAAGGTACAGATGGATTCTTGCTTTGTCTTCACTAATGGAATCTTTGTTAACTTCCCAACTTGTCATTTCTTGAATTAATTGCAATATGACAGTTGATCCCCCAACTCCCTTTTGGTTCACACAAGATCTCTGAAAGTAAGGATTGGAGGTCTGGTATACGAGGGGAGAAAATGGATTTATTAATTGATGGGAAATTCTGATTGGCCAATGCAGGAGATGGAGACTTTGGAAAGAGCTCTAGAATGGTGGAACAGGTAGGCCCATATGGATGGGGTCTGTGTATTCTGTTGTGCTGAGGGTGGAAACTTCACCCTGAAACCATGGGGTGCAGGAAAGTGAATTGTTCAGTGTTGGAGGAATCCTTCCCACAGAGCCATAGTGTATAGCTGCTGGCAATAGTCACATGTACAAATCTGACATGCTGGTTGTACCCAACTGTGACAAGCTGATGTGGCATTTAGAGGTTTTATACAAGCAGTGAGGAGGCCACATATTGTCTTCTCACTATCAAATCCCTCTGAAAAGTGAGCTGAGTGTGGATTGACTTTCAGAGGAGCAGCACTTAGTTGTCTAAACGAGCCCCTAAGGAAAAGCCTCTATGTTGTATGTATTGCAGTGAGGACTAAGTCCATTCTAAAGTATTAATTTTATTATTTTTTTCTTCTCACCTACTCTTAAATATTTTTGTGCCTGACTTTTAAAGTTGTATAAGTGGTTCAGTTTACATGTTGATCACAATTACTGAAGTCACAGGATAGCTGCAATTTGTTAATGCCGTTTGGAAAAAAATAGCTCTCCCCAAAAAAGTGTCACAATTTACAAAAAAAACAAGGGGAAAGATTTCCTAAATCTAGTGCAGCTGTGCATAGTAACCAATCAGCTTCTTACTCCAACTTGTTCAGTGAAGCTTTCACAATAAAACCTGGAAGCTGATTGGTTACTATGCAGAGCTGCACCAGATTGTGTGCTCCTGCTTTAGTATATCCCCCAATGTTATAATCTGTGCCTAAACCCCTCACATCATACTTTACATATGTCAGACTTTGCTTCAATCTACTGATTGCCCTAGATCAGCCAAAATGGATTGAAAACCTAAATATCCAAAGCTTGGCAATTGCCAAAGGTGTGACCTGGGGACAGTGGAGGAGATGAAAGGGGAAGACATGGATCTCTGCAGCATAGCTGTCCCGTCACAATATCCTAGAATCCCATTATGATATCTTACTTTTCCATCACCAAACATTCTATACTCAATACTTGGGGGGGGGGGGGTCTATAGGAGCCCAGAACCCCTGTAGGAGTGACCACCATGCTCCATTATACAAATATAAATAAGAAGGGAAGATATGTTCAGTGCTTCTCCTATGTTATCGGGGACATTTAATCCTACCAACTCCTTTTCCCCAGACAATGACCAAACCTGTAATTGAAGAAAGTTGATCCAAAGGACTTTACTGAATCAGCTGTAGCAAATTAAAATTTGCCATGGAAGGTTGATCCAGAAGTTGGTGCAGCATGATCCGATCAGTGTTTCGGAACTTATTAGTGGACTGTAATTAGGATCCATGTTTGTTTTTATGTATGTATGTGGACTTCAGATACTGAGATCCACAAATCTGGACTGTGCAGATCATTAGGTGCCTAAAGGGTCTCTTCAGAATACACTACCAAAAGCCCCAAATATTAAAGGAGATGACATATAAACCATTGTGTGTCCTAGTCTCACCGAGACCATGAGGTTATGTGATCTCTCCATTAACAGATGTAAATTATCCTGTAATTAGAAATATATATTTTATTTAGTTTGTGGGTGTGTAATGTCTCCTTATCTGTTCATGTTCTGAGAATAGTTGGAAATGGTTTGATTTGGCTGTAAGCTGCCAAGCAGGGTAATCTATTCATTATGGGTGGTACTGGTTCTTGAATGGCATGACAATAGGCTGAGGGCAATCTGGTGCCAGGATAGTGTTTATCTGAACAATGGATTTGAAGCTGAAATCTGGAATTGATTCCTATTCAGACAAACACTAAGGGTGGCTGACCTTCATCACACCCGCACATGTGTGATTTTCTCCAAAGGGGCCCACTGGCTGGACATATTAATGGAAATTTGACTGATTCAGCAGAGACCAGCTGAATTTTGATCTGTGTGACCCCCTCCTGCTTCATAGAAGTTTATTTAATAGACTTCTGTTAGGTGGTTTTCCAAAATTCCCATTCAAGTTCCATGCAACGTGGTACTATGAGACAGCAAGTGCAGAGGTGCTGAACCTGCCCAATCTACTCTGGCTCACAATCCAGTATACCCTCTTCAATTGCTCATCCTTGCACATTTCATTATCAACATCTTCAGGGGTATGGAGGAAGGGGAACATAAATGTCTTTGTGTGGGTTTACCCAGCTGTATGAGCAGCATCTGCATAACTGATTCACTGATCTATCATCCAAGTGCAGATAGAATCATATCTAGAGGACCACGGAGGCAATATAAACAAAATAACTAGACTGTAAAAGTTAAGACAATGCATTAAGTGGTAGAACCTCCAACTCTAGAACAACTCCATATTTCCATTAGTCTTGTAAATACATGAAATATGTAAAACATTTAGACCAGAAAAAATTATGAAATGTTCATGAAATTATTAGAAAAATGTGTATATACAGAGCATCCAGAAAGTATTCCCAGCGTTTAACTTTTTCCACGTTTTTGTTACAGCCTTATTCTAAATTTGATTCAATTCATTTTGCCTCGATAATTTTTAATGACAATGTGAAAGGTTTGTTTTGAAGTCTTTGAAGTTTATTAAATAAAAAACCCCATGTACATAAGTATTTACAGCCTTTGCCATGACACTCATAATTGAGCTGTGGTGCATCCTGTTCCCACTGATCTTCCTTGAGATGTTTCCACAACTTGATTGGGAGTCCACCTGTGGGGAATTCAGTTCATTGGACATGATTAGGAAAGACAAACATGTCTATAGAAGGTCCCACAGTTAACAGTGCATGTCAGACCACAAACCAAGCCATGAAGTCCAAGGAATTCTGTAGATCTCCAAGACAGGATTGTATCAATCCACAGATCTGGGGAAGGGTACAGAAACCTTTCTGCAGCATTGAAGGTCCCAATGAGCATAGTTGCCTCCATCATTAAATGGAAGAAATTTGGAACCATCAGGAATCTTCCTAGAGCTGGCCGCCTGGCCAAAATGAGGTATCGAAGAAGGGCCTAAGCCAGGGAGGTAACCAAGCACCCGATGGTCCCTCTAAAAAGAGCTTCAGTGTTTCTCTGTGGAGAGAACATTCCAGAAGAACCCTCTCTGCAACACTCTACCAATCAGGCCTTTATGGTAGAGTGGCCAGACAGAAGGTAAATGGCAGTCCATCTGGTGTTTGCCAAAAGGCACCTGAGGGACTTGGGCCATGAGAAACAACTCTCTGGTCTGAAATGAAACAAAGATTGAACTCTTTTGCCTAAATGCCAAGCGTCATGTCTTGAGGAAACCAGGCACCACTCACCACTCACCACCTGGCCAATACCATCCCTACAGTGAAGCATGGTGGTGGCAGCAACATGCTGTGGGGACGTTTTTCAGTGGCAGGAACTGGGAGACTAGTCAGGATCGAAGGAAAGGTGAATGCAATGTACAGAGACATCCCTCATAACCTGTTCCAGAGCGCTTTGGACCTTAGACTGGGGCAACAGTTTATCTTTCAACAGAACAACCCTAAGCACACAGCCCACAGAGTGGATACATGCCAATTCTGTGAATATCCAGGAGAGACCCAGCCAGAGGCAAGACTTGAACCCAACTGAACATCTCTGGAGAGATCTGAAAATGGCTCCCCTGACATTCCCATCCAACCTGAAGAAGCTTGAGGTACTGCAAAGAAGAATGGGAGAAACTGGCCAAAAATGTTGTGCTAAGCTTGTAGCATCTTACTCCAAATGACTTGAGGCTGTAATTGGTGCTAAAGGGGCTTCAACAAAGTATTGCGCACAGACTGGGAATACCTATGTATTTTTAACTAATACATTGCAAAGATTTTAAAATTAACTTCTTTGACATTGTCATTATGGGGTATTTGTAGATTGAGGGGGGGGAAAGAATAATGAATTTTGGGATAAAGCTGTAACATAGCAAAATGTGGCAAAAGTTAAGGTGAATTGTGGTTTAGGAGTAAGAATAGAGGTGGAGTTTTGTGGATTTCCTCTAGTCAGCCAGTGAGGCCTAATTGGAAGACATACTGCAATATAGGAGATCGGACAAAACACCAAGTGTATGCTGGAATGGTCTCCATTTATTACAGATGTGACCTAAGTCTATAAAAACAGAAGATGCAAGGCATCCAGTCTTTGGTCAGCAGTCAGTGACAATGTTAAGATGCTGGTGACAATCAGGTGGTGGTGACTATCAGTGGTCATGTTTGACAGCTTTTGGGTTTTAGTGGAATTTTGTATTTCCACGTTCATGATGTAATGTCTTGAGACTTGGCACTGATGTTTGTGGTCCTCAGTTGTGACTCTCAAATGCATATTAACAATGAGAAACAAGAGCTGAGATTAACTTGGGGACAACTTATAAAGTCTTCAGTACATAAAATCATTAGTTATTTTAATGACATACAAAAACATATCAAGGTATGGGAGGAGTGAGGATGAAGATTATGGAAGAGGATAATATTTTGGGGCACCTTTTTGGAGGGGTCTTTTGTTTTCTATAAAAACAAATGCCATTTTCGGTTTATTTAAAACCATTTTCTCTAAATGTGTATGAAAAATAGTCCTTGATCAAATAGTTTTGACCGTGTGAATTGTCCTTTTAGGACAGTGAGCCCCCCCCCTCCCCCCGTGCTGTTCTTTTATAATCCTTTACCTATTAACCCAGAAAATGGCTATTTTGATTCAGCTACCATTGATTTCAGTGGGGTTCAAGTTCACCATCCTGGTTTTCTTTGTAGTTCCCCAAACCCTGCTAGAACATATTCCAGGGTAGTTTGACTCATCCCTAATGCTGTTGCTCCCTTAAAATATATAATAAATGACCATAACAATCAAGCTAAAAACTACAAGAAAGTGAGAATAAAAAAAAAACTCCTACCCAAAACATTAAACCAAACTAACACCTTTTTTTTGGCTTTGTGTAAAGGATTAAAAAAACTAACTAGTATTGACATAATGCTAAACACCCCAAACCAATCGGGTTAAGGGGACTTAAACTCAGCTCTTCCTAGCCATAGATGACCATTCACTGCAAAAGTATCAATAGAAAAATATATACAGCACACAATATAGTAATACATATAGCAATGAATACGGTTTATAGCACAATACTGGAAGCACATGACACTAACCGGTCTTTCCCTTCAACAAATGTCACTCACACTAAATCCACCCACACTGGCAAATGGGTGCTGTGAAAGCAGTCTTAGTGTGGGGTGCAAACTTTACAGTGACCAACATTGGCCAATGTCTTGCTCCTAACTAGAGGTCAAGTATGACCTTGGCAAACGATGGCCCAAGCAATGCATTGTGGGACATTTGGTCAGGGGATTCTCGCCAAACAAAGTTCACGTTTTCTATGAACAGCCAAACTGCAAATGTTCAGTTTGAACCTATGCTAGGACCAAATGTTATCCTCATCTCTACTTTTCATAAAGATTTGCCAACACTATTAATTCCTGAAGCCTATCCCTTCCAGGGCCATCTTCATATTATGATACACTGATCTATAATTCTAAAGACTGTAAACCATGTAAGCAAAAGATCAACAGTGTTCTAAGATGTAAGTGTTCAGCTAGGACAGGAGGCTTGTACAGTTCACCAGAGTGGATTCAACAAGTTGGTCTCTTGATTATTAGGTGGTTGAAAGGACATGTGCAATTTCTACCTCAGCTCCAATAGTCAGGTTGTCTCATGGTCCGGTATAAGACATGGGGCAGCACTGGCTGTAGCTGTGGAATGGACATCACTTGCTCTATATGCCATATGTTCTGTATAACCGTACTTGTAAGGTTTTCTGAAAGCAATTCATCTTTCTATGGCAAATGAAGATATTAGAATGTCCCTGGATTAACACCTTTTGCTAGCTTTATATTCACAAACTAAGGGTAAACAATTTGCGTACACATGGCTTCAAAGTTGTCCTGTTTGTCTACAGGTAAGCAATTCTATTGATACCTCCTGGCTGCAGAGGTTCTACTAGATCTGTAATTTCATTCACATGTGTTGCTGGTGTCTCTTTCCCTATGGGCGCCGCCTGCTCTACTGTGGATTTATATCCTTTTCCCTTCTATTACTTCCTGGGTCACTCCCAGTTTACTTCCCTATATATACACATGTGCTCAGTGCAGTTGGCTTTGCTTGAGCAATGTCACATTTCTTTGAGCTCCTGGGTGGTTGCTGGGTATCTGTGTACATATCCTGGCTTTGTCCACTGTCTGCTTGTTTTCTGACTTTGACCAATCTACTGGATTATATCTGTTATCTTTTCATGTTCTGAGAATAGTTGGAAATGGTTTGATTTGGCTGTAAACTGCCAAGCAGGGTATTCTATTCATTATGGGTGGTACTGTTTCTTGAATGGCATGACAATAGACTGAGGGCAATCTGGTGCCAGGATAGTGTTTATCTGAACAATGGATTTGAAGCTGATATCTGGAATTGATTCCTATTCAGACAAGCACTAAGGGTGGCTGACCTTCATCACACCCGCACATGTGTGATTTTCTCCAAAGGGGCCCACTTGCTGGACATAGTAATGGAAATTTGACTGATTCGGCAGGGACCAGCAGAATTTTGATATGTAACCTCTCCTGCTTCATAGAAGTTGATTTACAGATTGACTTCTGTTGAATGGGAATGTTGGAAAACCACCCAAGTTGCATGCAATGTTGTACTATGTAACAGCAAGTGAAGAGGTGCTGAACCTGCCCAATCTACTCTGGCTCACAATCCAGTATACCCTCTTCAATTGCTCATCCTTGCACATTTCATTATCACCAACACCCTCAGGGGTATGGAGGAAGGGTAACAGAAGTGTATTTATGTGTGTTGGCCCAGCTGTATGAGCGACGTCTGCATAACTGACTCACTGCTCTATCATCCAAGTATAGATAGAAGCATATCTAGAGGATCACAGAGGCAATATAAATAACTAGACTGTAAAAGTTGTATATACAAAGCATTGAGTGGTAGAACCTCCTCAACTGGGGAACTCCATATATCCATTACTCTTGTAAATATATGAAATATGTAAAACATTTAAATTTCAATGCTCTGAAGACCAGAAAAAACGTATGAAATTATTAGAAAAATGTGTATATACAGAGCATCCAGAAAGTATTTGCAGCTCTTAACTTTTGCCACATTTTGTTATGTTACAGCCTTATTCCAAAATGGATTAAATTCATTTTCCTCAACAATTTGACAACATGATGTAAACAATAAAAATATGAGCGCTGGGTGACAATGAGCAAGATACAGACGGGAGCAGCCAGTATAGGAGAGGAAACAACCTCAAATCCTCCAAGAGATGCCAAGAATAAAAGTACAAAATGCGGCGCTCTCTGATAATATTTACAATATGCAGATGGTATCACAGAGTATTCAAACTTATTAGGTATAATACATATGAATTAATGTGACTGTTGTGATACAGTGAGCAATAATAAAACTTTTTGTGACTGTGGTACTAAATACCAGCAACAAAGCTTATTGGATATAGTTCATGCACGGTGATTGGACTATAGGTACACCAAAAATAAAGGTTGATATTTGTCACTGCTGTGGCTAGAAGCAAAAAGCATACTATGCACCAATTAGTGTCCCATAATAACAAACTTGTAGGATATAGTTCATGTGGAATAATGTGACTGTGGTGACACAGAACAGCGGATAACTTTCGTGACTGCTGTGGCTGGAAACAATGAGCATACTATGCACTAACCAGATAGCACAGATTAATGTGCGTTGGAGTATATAAGACCTACTCCTCGGTACTCTGGGGATGGGAACTCAGCATGCGGATGTGATCATCAGGTGGAGGTAATTCACCAGCTGTCATCTCTCCAATGCAGGATTCCACATCTCAGGTCAACCGTGTCCAGCAGTACAATTTCCAACCATCAGGGGCATCATACAAGCAGGTGGGAACCAGGGAAGGATCCTTCAGGATGAGGACTCTCAGTGCCAGATAAATGAGCCCAGAGAAAAGAACTCCAATAGTGTAGTATGTTTAATGGTAATATGAGAATAACATCAAGGTACACGTAAATAAGCAGAGCCAGCACTTACATCTGAGGTAGTTGGCAGGTAATGTAGTTAATATTCGATGAGAGGGTATCTTGCTAACGCGTTTCGTGTAATAACACATTTTCAAAGGGAGAGAACCCTGTCCCAAGAGCATCCTTAAATAGTAACAGACCAAATGAGTTCATTCTATGAATCTGCGGCATTGCGGGCTTCCCGCGCATGCGCACTAGCGCGAGTGGCTGTCATGTTTTTGGCTATATTGTCTAGAAGACAAATAGCAGTCGCGCATGCCCAGAGACCTCCGGCGGCCATTTTTCTGTGGATTAGAACAGCACAGTGATACAGGATACACACTTGAAGCAGAGAAAATATTCCTGAGTGTCAAAAGTTTGTCCGGGCATGTGGACATATAGCAATTACTTCTGGGTGGTGCAATAGAGCCTCTAATGCTAAAAGTATGATCTTTAATATTATACTGCAATCTAAATTGCTATGTAGAGATCTAATGAGGGCCGCAGCAACATCCCCACCTAGTGACCAAATGTGGAATAGATGGTATAGGAAAAGGATCTCTCCTTATAAAGCCATAATTCATATGTAAAGCAAAACCTCTGACACAATAAGGTTTAGCGAAGAGATCTGATAATGACAACATTAAAAATAAAATACCTCGTGATGGCTGGATTAATAATAAGTTAAAAACAATTCAAAAAACAAGTATAATAAAAATGATAAAAACATAAAAATTATGATAATCGTATTCCATAATGGTGAAACATATATAAAAAAGGTAAGAAGATAATAATCTATATCATAATGCTTAAAAAAACCAACAAAAGGGCCATTAGAGCCCAATATGTATTAGATAGTGACATAGATGAATAATAAGAATATAATATACATGATAAGAATATAAACTAAAAAAACCACTCCTACGAGGGGTGAAAGGGATAATGACCATAAAAATCAGAAGAAAGGGCGTACTCTATTAGGGGGTATGGGATTGTGTGATGTTGTTAACTGGTATCAATGAAGCAGTTAATATCAAGATCGATATTCAGGCCAGATGGTGACAGCGTTTGTAATAAGTAAATCCACTTTGTTTCTAGCTTAGATACAGCTCTTTTACTATATGTACCTCGCCATTGTTTTTTGATAACATCTATTCCTGTAAATTTCAGACAATGTGGGTTTCTGTGATGATGTTGTCTGAAATGCATGGATACAGAGTGTTCCCTAAACCCCTTTGTGATGTTCTTCAAGTGTTCACGCAACCTGTCTCTCAGCCTTTGGGTTGTTCTCCCAACGTATTGCTTCCCGCAGGAACACTAAGAGGTAGACCACATGTGTAGTGTTACATGTGATGGTATTTTCGATGTGGAAAGTTTTACCTGTGGTATTCGATCTGAATGATTTTACAGTACTCTTGTGTATGCCGTTATAAACGCACAACATGCATCTGTTACAGGGGTAGAAACCACTGCGGTTAAAGAAAAAGCTAGGTTGTTTGGGAGGGTTAATTATATTAGGTGCCAGTTTGTTCCTGAGTGTTGGTGCTCTACGGTAGGTGATTTCTGGTAAATCCGGTAACGTGTTGCCTAACACTGGGTCATTTTTGAGGATGGTCCAATTCTTCCTGATAATTTTGGCAATATCTTTGTATTGTGTTAAAGTTGGTGATGAAAGGACAAACTCTTTCAACTTGGACCTTTTGGTTTGATGGTTAAAAGGTCATTCCTATCCATATTGATTTTGTTAATTTCACTCTCTAATGAAGTGGCATTGTATCCTTTCTCTATAAACCTATTTTTGAGAATGTTGGATTGTATGATAAAATCTTCACGATTAGTACAGTTCCTGTGTATACATAAAAATTTGTCCTCTAGGTATATTAGCTAGCCATCTTGGCAAATGGCAGCTGTCTTTGGGAATGAAACTGTTCCTATCCGTTGGTTTAAAATAAGTCTTTGTAGAGATGGTGTTACCGGTGTTAAAGTGTAAGATCTAAAAAATTGATAGTAAAATAATCATACTGAAAAGATAACTTGATGTTTAATTCATTATAATTTAAAGTGGTAAAAAAATTCATTAATGTAAACTTGTCCCCCTCCCATAAAAGCAGGATGTCATCTATGTATCTGCGGTAAAAAATTAGTTTGGGCCAATCGCGAGAATAAATCAGATCTTCCTCCCATCTTGCCATAAATAAGTTGGCAAGGCTGGGTGTGAACTTCGCACCCATAGCAACTCCGGTCCTTTGCAGATAGTACTTATTGTTGAACCAGAAGTAGTTGTGACTCATAGAAAAATCAAGTAACTCCAGGATAAAGTGCTTTTGTATTAAAGGGATGTCATCAGCAGTGTCTAGATAGAACTCAACAGCTGCGTGGCCATCAGTATGTTTAATGTTGCTATATAAAGCTTCTACATCCGCTGTTACAAGATATGTAGGATTGCCGAGTGTGATGCTCTTAATGTCTTAGAGCTTGTTTCTTATCTTTTAGATAAGATGGTGTGTTACCAACTCAGCTGTGGTGCATTCTGTTCCCACTGATCATCCTTGAGATGTTTCCACAACTTGATTGGGAGTCCACCTGTGGGGAAATCAGTTGATTGGACATGATTAGGAAAGGCATAAACCTGTCTATAGAAGGTCCCACAGTTAACAGTGCATGTCAGAGCTCAAACCAAGCCATGAAATCCAAGGAATTGTCCGTAGATCTCTGAGACAGGATTGTATCAAGGCACAGATCTGGGGAAGGGTACAGAAACATTTCTGCAGCATTGAAGGTCCCAACGAGCACAGTGGCCTCCATCTGTAAATGGAAGAAGTTTGGAACCTCCAGGAAGCTTCCTGGAGCTGGCTGCCCAGCCAAAATGAGCGATCAAAGGGCCTTAGCCAGGGAGGTAACAAAGCACCTGGCGGTCCCTCTGAAAGAGCTTCAGTGTTTCTCGAGAAAACAGAACCTTCCAGAAGAACCCTCTGCAGCACTCCACCAATCAGGCCTTTATGGTAGAGTGGCCAGACGGAAGGTAAATGGCAGCCCACTTGGTGTTTGCCAAAAGGCACCTGAGGGACTCGGGCCATGAGAAACAACTCTGGTCTGAAATGAAACAAAGATTGAACTCTGGCCTGAATGCCAAGCGTCATGTCTGGAGGAAACCAGACATCACCTGCCACCTGGCCAATACCATCCCTACAGAGAAGCATGGTGTTGGCAGCATCATGCTGTGGGGATGTTTTTCAGTGGCAGGAACTGGGAGGCTAGTCAGGATCAACTGAAAGATGAATTCAGTAATGTACAGAGACATCCTTGATAACCTGTTCCAGAGCACTCTGGACCTTTAAACTGGGGTGACAGTTTATCTTTCAACAGGACAACCTACGCACACAGCCCACATAACAACAAAGCAGTGGCTACATGCTAATTCTGTGAATGTCCTGGAGTGGCCCAGCCAGAGCCAAGACTTGAACCCGATTGAACATCTCTGGAGAGATCCAAAAATGTCTGCCCTGACATTCCCATGCAACCTGATGAAGCTTGAGGTACTGCATGGAAGAATGGGAGACATTGCCCAAAAAATGTGATAAGCTTGTAGCATCATACTCAAAATGGCTTGAGGCTGTAATTGGTGCTAAAGGTGCTTCAACAAAGTATTGCGCAAAGGTTGTGAATACTTGTGTACATTTTTTAAATTTGCCAAGATTTCAAACAAACTTCTTTCACATTTTTGTCATTATGGGGTATTTTTAGAATGCTGGGGGGGGGGGGGGGGAAGAATAATCCATTTTCAAATAGAACTGTAATATCAAAATGTGGCAAGTTAAGGTGTCTGGATTAGTAGCAAAAGGAGAGGAATGACTCTGTGCTCTCACCGTTAGTGGCTTATTCGGGACCCAAGATTTTTGGAGGTACAGAGTGATGTTTAGTGGAAAAGGACCTCCACTCCTGACTAAAGTGAGATTGGAGGACTAAGAATAGAAGAGGACTGAGACATGAGAATTGAGGTTTAGGAGTGAGGATAGAATTGGAGTTTTGTGGATTTCCCCTAGTCAGCTAATGAGGCCTAATTGGAAAACACATACCACAGTATAGGAGATCTGACAAAACATCAAGTGTATGCTGGAATGGTCTCCATTTATTACAGATGTGACGTGTATATAAAAACAGAAGATGCAAGGCAATCCTGTCTTTGGTCATCAATCAGTAGTCTGTGACCCTTTTGATAGGGTGGTGGTGACTATCAGTGGAAATGTTTGACAGCTTGTGGGTCTTAGTGGAATTTTTCATTTCTACATTCATGATGTAATGTCCTGAGACTTGGCACTGTTTGTGGTCCCGGGTTGTGACTCTCAAATGTATCTTCAAAATAAGAAAGTAAGAGCAGAGGTTGGCTTAACCCCTTCACGCCTAAAGGGTAAACCAAATCTAAAGGCCTAAGCACAATTCTGCACCGTTGACATGTGATAGCAAAACCGTACATATCATCACAACTACTCTGCACATCCAGGTGGATTATACCTTGATTTTTTCAGGACAAATTGGGCTTTCATTTGGTGGTAAATGGTAATGGATATCTCCTAATTTCTTTTTTTTTTTTTTTTTTTTTATTAAAGGAAAACTGGCCAAAAATAGTAAAAAAATCCTTTTTTTTTTTTTTTTTTTTTTAATTTAGCTATGTGTTTCTTGTTATGACCATAACCTACCACCAAAGAGAAACCCAAAATAAATTCTCCAGCTCTTGACGATCGCAGTGATACCATATATGTGTATGTTATTTGTTTGTACCCGTAGTACAGCCCAGAAACCATAGTGCGCATTTTGTTTTTGTTTTTTTGTTTTTTACCTAAAACACATTAACACTAACTGACACCAATTTTTTTTAAATCCTGACCTTGACCTTTGACCCTGACCTAAACACTAACCCTGGCACTGAACTAGATCAAACCTTGATCTAGGTTTTTTTTACTTTTTCTTTTATTTTTTTAATATTTATTTTTTTTTTTTTTAACAAACTTTTTTTTTCTTCTCTCTGACAGGAGTTCGAGAGATACAATGTATCTCTCTTCTCCATTCATAGAGAGAGGAAAAAAAACAAGGGGGCCGGGCTGCACAGTGACTGATCACTGTGATAGCCAATCAGAGGCTATCACAGCGATCATGTGACCCGGGACCGGGAGTCCCGGGTCCCGATCGTTAGAACAGGACCCGGTGCTCTCAGTGACACCGCGGTCTCGGTGCTGGGAGCGCGCTGAGGGGCACACTCCCAACACAAAGACAGGTACGCAAATATGCGGCCCCACGGAAAAAAGCCCAGGTCCGTGAGGCCGCATATTTGTGTTATGTCGGCGTCAAGGGGTTAAGGAACTGGCTTATAAAGTCTTCAGTAAATAAAATCATTAGTAATTATATTAAAGACATGCAAAAATATATTCAGATATAGAAGAAAGGAAAATGGAGTGCTGAGAATGGAAATAAAGGAAGAGGATACTGTTTTGGGGGACATTTGGAGGTGTGTCCTATGAGGACAGTGCCCCCCTCTCCCCCATGCTGTTTTTATAACCCTTTACCTATTAACCCAGAAAATGGCCATTTTGAGTTGGCTACCATTGATTTCAATGGGGTTTAAGTTCATATCTGGTCTTTGTAGTTCCCAAAACCCGGGTTGTGACTCTCGGATCTTAAATAAGAGCAGAGGTTAGCTTCAGCAACTAGCTTATAAATCATTACATAAAACCATTTGTAATTTTAATGGCATGCAAAAATATATCCAGGTATAGGATGGGAGTGAGGATGAAGATTATGAAAGAGGATAATATTTTGGGGGACCCTTTTGCTTCATATAAAAAAAATACCATTTTCCCTGAATGTGTATGGTAAGTCCTTGATCAAATAGTTTTGACTGTGATTGTCCTTAGCACAGTGAACTGCCCCCCCCCCCCCCCCCCCCCCCATTGCTGGTGGGTTTTTCTTTTTTTTTTCCCAGAAAATGGCCATTTTGATTCAGCACAGGTTTTTTCTTGTAGTTCCCCCAAACCCTGCTTGAACATATTCCAGGGTAGTTTGACTCATCCCCAACACTGCTGGTCCCTTACAATTATATATGACCATAACCATCAAGCTAAAAACTACAAGAAAGTGGAAATAAAAATGTAACTCCTACCCAAATCATTAAACCAAATGAAAACCTTTTTGGCTTGGTGTAAAGGATAAAAAAACTACCTACTATTGACATAATGCTAAACACCCCAAACCAATCAGGTTAAGGGGGCTTAAACTCAGCTCTTCCTAGCCATAGATGACCATTCACTGCAAAAGTATCAATAGAAAAATATATACAGCACACAATATAGTAATACATATAGCAATGAATACAGTTTATAGCACAATACTGGAAGCACATGACACTAACCGGTCTTTCCCTTCAACAAATGTCACTCACACTAAATCAGTGTTTCTCAACTCCAGTCCTCATGGACCCCCAACAGGTCATGTTTTCAGGATTTCCATTATTTTGCACAGGTGATTTGATCAGTTTCACTGCCTTAGTAATTACCACAGCTGTTTCATCTGAGGGAAATGTTGGGGGTCCATGAGGACTGGAGTTGAGAAACACTGCACTAAATCCACCCACACTGATAAATGGGTGCCTGTGAAAGCAGTCTTAGTGTGGGGGTGCTAACTTTAGTGACAAACATTGGCAAATGTCTTGCTCTCCTAACTAGAGTTCAAGTATGACCTTGGCCAATGATGGCCCAACCAATGCATTGTGGGACATTTGGTCAGGGGATTCTAGCCAAACAAAGTTCAAATTTTCTATGAACAGCCAAACTGTAAATGTTCAGTTTGAACCTATGCTAGGACCAAATGTTATCCTCATCTCCTTCATGAAGTTTTGTCTGCTATTCCTGAAGCCTATCACTTCCAGGGCCATCTTCATATTATGATACACTGATCCATAATTATAAGGACTGTAAACCATGTAAGCAAAAGTTCAACAGTGTTCTAGAATTTTAAGTGTTCAGCTAGGACAGGATGCTTGTACAGTTCCCCAGAGTGGATTCAACAAGTTGGTCTCTTGATTAGGTGGTTGAAAGGACATATTCAATTTCTACCTCGGCTCCAATAGTCAGGTTGTCTCATGGTCAGATATAAGACATGCAGAAGCACTGGCAGTAGCTGTGGAATGGACATCACTTGCTCTATATGCCATATGTACTGTATAACAGTACTTTTAAGGTCTTCTGAAAGCAATTCTGCTTTCCAAGGCAGATGAAGATATATTAATGTCCCTGGATGAACACCTTTCAGAGACCCCAGGTCCCAGAACATTTATTTAGCTTCAAGACTTCTTCCACTTTGCTTGGTGGCAAGTCAATGGATCTCACATTAGCACCAGAAAAGTCCCTATACATTGGGTCACAGCCCTCTACTCCTTTCCAAGGGAATGACCTAGTCATAGCTGTGTAAATGACACCAAAGGTCCATGCATTAAATACTTGGTGTAGATGCAACTGTTTTCCTTGTTTCAGGCTACATTATTCTAGAGCTGTGTACAGTATGAACCAGGACATAGTTGATGCTTCCGTACCTTGGAGCCTCGCCAGTCCAAAATCTGCCTCTTTGATCATATTACATTCAAAGTCCATTAGCAGAATAATGTCCAGCTTGACACGGATCATCCCTTTGCTGTGCATGTATTCCAATGTACTCGCTATCTGAGGAATGCATCGCTTCACAGTATCTTCATTTAAACAACCTATTAAAAAAAGACAATTAGTCAAGATGCCAACATGACAAAGTATGGATAGCAACATGGAAAATGTAATCCAATAAATCCATCATACCATCCTGAGACATAGAATATTTGCTCAAAAGGATGATTAAAGGAAACCTGTTTGTATACAATTGTGAGAGTTGCCATTGATGGTGCAAGATCCTCAAATACTTTAAGGACAGATTTTATTCTTTTCATACAATTTACTTTTGGCTTGGCCTCCTAGACAAACCTATTCTTTGCTTATATGAAAGGCAACTTCATGAGTCCTGATTATGTTTGGGTGGCTACTGAGGCTGACAGGCATCCCATATTCAACTAGTCCATTAGCAGAATATTGTCCAGCTTGACACGGTGGATCATCCCTTTGCTGTGCATGTATTCCAATGCACTCACTATCTGAGGAACACATCGCTTCACAGCAACTTCATTTAAAGCACCATGTAAAAAAACAGGACAAAATTAGTCACAAGATGCCAACATGGCAAAATATGGACAGGAACATGGAAAAATGTAGTAATCAATCATACCATCATGAGACATAGAATATTTGAGGAACACATCGCTTCACTAGATCTCAATTTCAACCAACCTATGAAAAGTAAACAGGACAATTAGTCACTAGACACCATATGTACTGTATAACAGTACTTGTAAGGTTTTCTGAAACCAATTTTGCTTTCCATGGCAGATGAAGATATATTAGAATGTCCATGGCTCTGCACCTTTCAGAGGCAGAGGGCCAAAAGGTCCCAGAACATTTGCCTGGCTTTAAGAGAACTTCCACTTTTCTGGTGCTAACGTCAAGCCCTTTGACTTGCCACCAAGCAAAGTCCCTATACATTGGGTCACAGCCCTCTGCTCCTTTCAAAGGGAATGTCATAGCTGTGTAAATGACACCAAAGGTCCATGCATTGATGCTTGGGTGTAGATGCCTGAAACAAGAACAGTTGCTACATTATTCTAGAGCTGTGTACAATATGATCCAGGACATAGATGGTGCTTCCATACCTTGGAGCCTTGCCAGTCCAAAATCTGCCTCTTTGATCATATTACATTCAAAGTCCATTAGCAGAATAATGTCCAGCTCGACACGGATCATCCCTTTGCTGTTCATGTATTCCAATGTACTCGCTATCTGAGGAATGCATCGCTTTACAGTATCTTCATTTAACCACTAGCCTACTGGGCACTTGTACCCCTTTCCTGCCCAGGCCAATTTCCAGCTTTCAGCGCTGTCACACTTTGAATGACAATTGTGCGGTCATGCAACACTGTACCATATGAAATTTTATCATTTTTTTGTGACTAAGCTTTCTTTTGGTGGTATTTAATCACCTCCTGGGTTTTTTATTTTTTCTTAAACCAAAAACCACTGAATTTTGAAGAAAAACGTTTTTCTTAGTGGTTATAACATTTTGTAAAGTGATTTTTCTCCTTCACTGATGTGTGCTAATGAGGCTGCAGTGATTGGCACTGATAGGTGGCACTGATTGGCATTGATGGATGACACTGAAAGGCAGCTCAGATGGGCACTGATAGGTGGCATTGATATGCACTGATGGGCACTGGCACGTGGCACTGCTGGGGCTACACTGATCATCATTGCCCTGATGATCAGTGTACATGTCCCCTTCACAGAAAGCAGATTACCGGCTCTCCTCTCAAGCTGTGTCGAGGTCCTACCTTTTCCCTGAGGTTTTGTTACGCCATGTGCTGGCGTCCATCTTGGATTCTGCTGTGCATGGTGGGAATCTTTTTATGCCTTCAGGTCTCTGAGGTCCTTCCCCCAGAGGGGTGTGGCTGATGAAATAAGCCTGTGACCCGCACATGCTCTTTGCACTTGTGTCTTGTGTCTTTGTCTTCCTACAGCTCTGTGTATACGCTCGTGACTCTTCTGGTATCTGACTCGGCTTGTGATTAAGACCATTCTCTGTGTTTTCCTTCGATCTGACCTTCCGTTGCTGAACCCGGCCCGTGACCTGTGATTCTGTCTATTGTTCTTACTGTTCTGTACCGTTTTTTGTCCCGTTGTTGTCGACCCGGCTTGCCTGACTACGCTATTGTCATTCTCACCAGCTACACGCCATTGGCAGCGGCCATTACCACAGCCGGGGTGTCTCGGGGGCCGCGACCTGGTTCCTGGCTGCGTCAAGTCCATCCCCACCATCAGGGGCCCTGGTGAAGGGCAGCCTGGGACTTAGACTCCGCGCCCTGAGGGACTTCGGTCTGTTGGTGGTGGTTGTCGTCAGCCAGTGCGTTACCCTGCCACTAGGCCTACCTGTCCATTCCACAGCCCTGCCCTGACAAGCTGTCAGCATGACAGCTCGAAAGGAGAGAAATGCTGATAACTGTCATTTCCATGTTTACATGTGATCAGCTGTGATTGGACACAGCTGCTCACATGACCGAGCCAACATCTTCGGCTCTTTCCGTGATTGGTGATCCGCTGTCTCCGAGGGACACAGCACATCGCCGCGCATGCGTGGCGAGAATGGGAGGACGTCATACGACGTCTTCTCAGAATGAGAGAACCACCTTGCACCCGTCATTGGACTATATGGTGGGTGGGAGGTGGTTTAAAGAGCCTATATAAAAAGGACAAAATTAGTCAAGATGCCAACATGGCAAAGTATGGATAGGAACAGGGAAAATGTAATCCAATAAATCCATTGTACCATCCTGAGACATAGAATATTTGCTCAATACACTCAAAAGGATGATTAAAGAAAACCTGTTTATATACAATTGTGAGAGCCGCCATTGATGGTGCAAGATTCTCAAATACTTTAAGGACACGAAGAACAGATTAATTCTTAAAGATTATTTTCATACAATTTACATTTGGCTTTATTAGAGTGCAGAGTTCCAGCTGTTGCCACCTCCTGGACAAACATTCTCTGCTTATATGAAAGGCAACTTCATGAGTCCTGATGTTTGGATGGCCTCTGAGGCTGATGGACATCCCATAGTCAACCAGGAAGTTGTGCATTGGAACCTTTTCCTTGCTAAACAACTTTACAGCCACTAACTGACCTGTCAGAAGATAATTAGCAACATAAACCAGATGCAGAATCTTACTAAAAGCCCATTGAAGTGCGCTGAAAGCTTGATTAAATCAACAGCAGTAACCCATTAAGATCCATAATCATCACACCAAAACTGGAAGCGGGGGGGGGGGGGGGGGGGTGTGCTATAAGAACTTACAAGAATGCTGCTTAAAGGAAGGTTAATGCTTTGTAAATGCTTCCTGTACACAATGCTGAGGCTAAAGCTGTTCATAGATGGTTTGATTCTTGACCAGTTCAACAGGGACCAGCCAAGATTCAAACCATGTATAGGCAGGCTGAATGTACCCAAGTTGATCAATCATTCAACTTGGGTACAACCAACCTGTCTAATTTTACACTTTATTATTGCTGGTGGTTATAGCTTCTAGAAATAACTGTGCTCCTGGGGACGGCACCCCCTGACCCCCGCTGGGGGAGCTCAATGGCTCCACAGGAAGGAAATCAAATGATTGTGAATATAAAGCTGGCAACTTTCTCCTTGTAACAAACTAAGGGTAAACAATTTGTGTACACATGGCTTCAAAGTCACCCTGTTTGTCTACAGGTAAGCAATTCTATTGAATCTTGGATGTCAGATTCTGCATAATTTTTTTTTTTTTTCCCCTTTTCCATAACAAACCTGCCTCTTCCAGAGACCTGCTGGCAATTTGGAATTAGAAAAATTTAATTATGAAATATTCACGAAATTATAAAAGCGTGAAATGATTTATATAATTACGGGCTTCACCCATGATGGGTGAAGAAGTCTGGAGTGGTAGCAAAATGAGAGGAATGACTCCATGCGCTCAACATTAGTAGTGGCTTATTTGGGACCTGAGATTTTTGGAGGTACAGAGTGATATTTAGAGGAAAAGGACCTCCACTCCTGACTAGAGACTGGAGGAGGACTGAGACTGGAGGAGGAGACTTGAGAAGGAGTAAGAATATAGGTGGGAGAATGGAGTATGGAGAGAGGAGAATGGAGGATTAGAAGTAAGAATAGAGGAGTTTTGTGGATTTTCCCTAGTCAGCCAGTGAGGCCTAATTGGAAGACATACTGCAGTATAGGAGATCAGACAAAATGACAAGTGTATGCTGGAGTGTTCTCCATTTATTACAGATGTGACATAAATATATAAAACAGATGCAAGGCATCCTGGCTCTGGTCATCAGATGTTTGATGATCAGCGGACATGTTTGACCAGTTTCGGGTCTTAGTGGAATTTGACTGTTTATAACATAATTTAACATGAAGACTGTCTATAGCACAAGTCACTAACCAGACTTTCCCATAACAAATGTCATCCGTCCTTCACCCACACTAAATCCACCCACAGTGACAAATGGGTGCTGTGAAAGCAGACTTAGTGTGTGGGCACAAGTTTTACAGTGGCCAACACTGGCCAATGTCTTGCACCTAACTAGAGGTCAAGTATGACTTTGGCCAATGATAGCCTGAGCAATGCATTGGGGGACATTTGGTGGGGGGAATTCTAACCAAACATCCTTAAAGTTCACATCTTCTATGAACAGCTAAACTGCTAAGGTTCAGTGTGAACCTATGCTAGAACCAAGTTTGCCTCAACTCTACCTACAATATGAAGATTTGGCCACTTTTTTTTATTTTTGAAGCATATCACTTCCAGGTCCATCTTAAACTTGATACGTTGATCCATAATTATCAAAACTGTAGATAAGCAAAAAAAGTGTTCTAGGTTTTAAATATTCATTCTTTCAACTAGGACAGGAGGCTTGTACAGTTCCCCAGAGTGCATTCAACAAGCTGGTCTCTTGATTATTAGGCAGTCGAATGACTTATACAATTTCTACCTCAGCTCCAGCAGTCAGTGAGGTTGTCTCTTGGTCAGGTAGAAGACATGCGGCAGCTCCAAAATGGACGTCACTTGCTCTGTATGCCATTTGTATACCAGTACTCCATTTTTGTAAGGTTTTCTGAAAGCATTTCTGCTTTCCATGGCAGATGAAGATATATTTGAATGTCCATGGCTGAGCACCTTTCAGAGGCATTGAGGGCCAAAAGGTCCCAGAACATTTGCTGGCTTCAAGCAAACTTCCTCCACTTTTCTGGTGCTAAGGTCAAATCCTTTGACTTGCCACCAAGCAGAGTCCCTATACATTGGGTCTTGGCCCTCTTCTCCTTTCCAAGGGAATGTTCCAGTTATAGCTGTGCAAATCATGACACCAAAGGCCCACGCATCAGTGCTTGTGTGTAGAAGCAATTGTTCTTGTTTCAGGCTACAGTTCTGGAGCGGTATCCACCAGGACATGGGTGGTGCTGCAGCTACATTGATGCTTGCCAGTCCAAAATCTGCCACTTTGATCATATTACATTCAACATTCATTAGCAGAGTTTTTTGTCCAGTTTGCTGTCACGGTGGACCATCCCTTTTGCTGTTCATATATTCCAACGCACTCACTATCTGAGGAATTCATCGCTTCACAGTATCTACATTTAAACTGAAAAAAAGAAATCTGACCAATTGGTCACTATGCGTCAATATGGCAAAATAGACACCGACATGGAAACATGTCATCAAATAAGAAGCCTCTTATCCATCATATAAACATATTAGTCACCATTGATGGTGCAAGATCTAGGACTATTGTCCATAACATTGCTTCACAGCTGAGAAAGTTACATGCCTATAAATCAAACCATCTCACCAACTTACTGTAATGAGTGGGGAGTTCTTAAAGCTCAAAAATACTTCCAGTCCGGACACTTCTCTCCCCGCCCCCCCCTCCTTCCTGTCCAGGCCAATTTTCAGCTTTCAGCGCTATCACACTTTGAATGACAATTGCATGGTCATGCAACACTGTACCCATATTAAATTTTTGGATTTTTAGACTGATAAAACTTTATTTTGGTATTATTCACCACTGGGATTTTTATTTTTGCAAATCTCATCATAAATCTTGGCCAAAATGTAATTTTAGTTGAACAAAAAACCCAAATTAGTTTATAACCAGAAATTTGGTAATTTTTTAAAATTTTCATATACCTTTTTAACAGTCACCCTAGCAGTACAGTGTAACCATAGTGACACTGTACTAACGGGTGATTTTTTACTGCAAAAAAAAGCTATTCATCCATGGCTACATTCTTGCAACCATTTGAGAAATACTGAGAGCTGTGATTGGTCACAACTTATCACATGGTACAAGGCTGTTGATAGCCCTGTACCATGTGACCTCTGTGATCATTCACAGATTTCACTAGTAAGCAATGATGTCAGAAGTGATATCTTGCTTACTACTATTCATGTGATCACTGATCACATGACTGGGACCTCCCACAGAGGTTCCGTACAGCGAGCCCAGGGAGCACAGAACCTGAGAATGCAGGCACCATTTATGAATGGCAACCTGCTCCTGCACTTGTCCCGTCTGGCCATTTATGTACATGGGCCAGATGGGAAGTGATTAAGCACAGACATTAAATCTTTCATAACTTTTTTTTTTTTTTTTTTTTTTTTTCTTTCTTACAAACTTACATTGGGCTTTATTAGGGAGTAGAATTCCAGCTGGTGCCACTTCCTGGACAAACTGTTTAAAGATCCAGCCGAAGTTAAAGGGGCACTCCACATAGGCTGCTGGTTCCAGGTGTGAGGCTTGTTCAATTTCAGCAAATTGAGACAAGAACTCACTGGTGAGCAGAGCTGATACAGATGACAGCCAGGTAGGCACTCAAACCAGATGCCATATGTACTTGTAAGGTCCTCTGAAAGCAATTCTGCTTTCCAAGGCAGATGAAGATATTAGAATGTCCCTGGATGAACACCTTTCAGAGACCCCAGGTCCCAGAACACTTGCTTGACTTCAAGAGACTTCTTCCACTTTTCTGGTGCGAATGTCAGATCCTTTGACTTGCCACTCAGCAAATTCCCTATACATTGGGTCACAGCCCTCTGCTCCTTTTCCAAGGAAATGACCTAGTCATAGCTGTGTAAATGACACCAAAGGCCCATGCATCGATTACTTTGGTGTAGATGCAACTGTTCTCCTTGTTTCAGGATACATTATTCTAGAGCTGTGTACAGTATGAACCAGGACATAGATGGGGCTTCCGTACCTTGGAGCCTTGCCAGTCCAAAATCTGCCTCTTTGATCATATTACATTCAAAGTCCATTAGCAGAATAATGTCCAGCTCGACACGGATCATCCCTTTGCTGTGCATGTATTCCAATGTACTCGCTATCGGAGGAATGCATCGCTTCACAGTATCTTCATTTCAACAACCTATTAAAAAGACAATTAGTCACTAGATGCCAACACAGCAAAGTATGGATAGGAACAGGGAAAATGTAATCCAATAAATCCATCGTACCATCCTGAGACATAGAATATTTGCTCAATACACTCAAAAGGATTAAAGGAAACCTGTTTGTATACAATTGTGAGAGCCACCATTGATGGTGCAAGATACTCAAATACTTTAAGGACAGATTTAATTCTTGAAGATTAATTCTTTTCATACAATTTACATTTGGCTTGGCCTCCTGGACAAACATATTCTCTGCTTATATGAAAGGCAACTTCATGAGTCCTGATGTTTGGGTGGCCGCTGAGGCTGATGGACATCCCATATTCAAACCAGGAAGTTGTGCATTGGAACCTTTTCCTTGCTAAACAACTTCACAGCCACTAACTGACCTGTCAGAAGATAATTAGCAACATAAACCCGATGCAGAATCTTACTAAAAGCCCATTGAAGTGTGCTGAAAGCTTGATTAAATCAACAGCAGTGACCCATTAAGATCCATAATCATCACCCCAAAACTGGAAGCAGGGGGGGGGGGGGGGTGCTTTAAGAACTTACAAAGCGTTAACCTTCCTTTTTTAAGCAGCTTTCTTGTAAATGCTTCCTGTACACAATGCTGAGGCTAAAGACAAACATGGTTTGAATCTTGGCCAGTTCAGCAGGGACCGGTCAAGATTCAAACCATGTATAGGCAGGCTGAATGTACATTGTATTTGTATGACATAGAAAACCTCCCTGCTACTTACAGCTTTTAATACACATTTTTAACATCTTTTTTTAAAGTGAAACTATATAAAAGATGTCTAAAGGAAACGGAGAAAAGTACTAGTTACACTTGGCAGTAACTGTTCCTGGGAAATCGTGCATGATGGCACACATGAGATGACGAGCTCCTCCTGACAGGATCATATTACATTCAAAGTCCATTAGCAGAATATTGTCCAGCTTGGTGTCACGGTGGACCATCCCATTGCTGTGCATATATTCCAACACTCACTATCTGAGGAACACATCGCTTTATAGTGCACTCTTTCAAACAAACTAAAAAATCACAATTAGTCACTAGACACCAACATGGGAACATGTAATCAAATACGCCTGTCTTATCCATCATATAGAGTAGACATATCAGTCACCATTGATGGTGGAAGATCTAGAACTATTGTCCTTAACATTGCTTCACAGCTGAGTCACATACCTAAAATCAATCTCACCAGTTTATAGTATTTGAGCGTTACGGGACTCCCCACTCACACAGTAAGGAAATTAAGAACCTATTAGATCTTTTCTAACCTAACTCTACATAGGTGCTGGTTCCAGGTGTGAGGCTTGTCAGTTTACAGCAGACGTGAGACAAGAACGCACTGGTGAGCAGAGCTGATACACATAACAGCCAGGTAGGCACTCTAACCAGATGCCAGAACGGAGCAAGGAACAGAAGAATGGTCACAGGGATAGCCAAGGTCAGCTGCAAGTTGGCAGCGAGGTACAGAATCATAAGGCAGAGATGTGGTCAGGAATGGATCCAGGGTCAAACTGGTGACAAGGCTGAATCCAAGTTCAGGACAGAGGCAAGCCGGATCATCAAGGGAACAAGCAGGGAATAGCTGGAAGACCAGTCAGCACTTCTGCATGAGCAGAAGCATCCTGAAATAGCCTGTCTGGTGCCAACATGCACCGATTGTGCCCCTGTGGGTAGTCCTGTTCGCTCCAGGTCACCATTCTGTAGCAATTTCTGCACCCATGCATATTTCTGTGAGCCAAACATCTTATATGCATTCCCTGATCCCATCCTAAAACACTAAACCAAACTACCTACTATTAAGAAAAGGAACCCCCCAATTAGTCCTAAAGAATTGTTGGGTCTCATTAAATCAGTGAATACAAGGGGGTTTACACTCCATTCTCCCTAGTCAGATGCTGCAAAAACATCAATACAAAATATATATACAGCACACAATATAGTAATATGTATAGCACTGAGTACAACTTGTATTTCAAGGGTTCCTCTGTATTGAAGAGGCTGACATTTTTGCCTACACTGATTTATTTATATTTTTTTTGTTCCTAAAACATAATTGTCTTAAATGTTCATGATGGTTTCATCTGTAGTTCAAGAAAATACTGTATATAAGAAATAATGTGAGCAAAAAAAATCTGTTCTAAGATTTACATGAGGTCAGGTAGAAGACATGCAGCAGCACTTGCTGTAGCTTTGGAATGGGCAACATTTGCTCTGTATGCCATATGTACAACAATACTTGTAAGGTTTTCTGAAAGAATTTGTGCTTTCCCTGGCAGGTGTATGTATGTGCCGCTCTCAGCTTGGGAGTGAGGTAGTGAGTTTACTTCAGGAGAGGCTGGGAGGCTTTACAGTTCAGGGCTTCTGGGGCCCTCCCACCCCTCCAGAAACCCAGAGAACTTTCTGAAAGAGGGGTGGAGGGGAGAAGGACCAAATCTGCATGTTTGCGGAAACTTGGTCACCATGCTCAGCCCCATCTGGGGATTGGCCAAGGACAGTCTTTAAATGTGTCACTCTGCAGCAGGGAAGTCAGGTGGAAGATGGACAGAGAAGGCTGGAGTGTGGAGCCTTGGATGCCCCTGGGAGGGGAGCCTACCTACAGCAGTATGCTGGAAATGAGTATCTCCACTGTCCAAGGTCTCTTGGGAAGGACATCCTGTGCAGTAGCAAATGAGCCAGCCTAGTGAAAGGCCTGAAAGCAGCTGCTAACCCACCATGCTGACAGGACAGTGAGGACTTTTGCACCCCCTGCAACAGATGGAGGGAGAGGGTGGTCAGGTGCAATACCCAGCTAGTTCTCATTCAGGACTACTTCATTGGTCTTTACATTCCTTGCCCAGGTATACCCTCAGTGCAGCTGGGTGAAAAGGAAGATTCATCTGTGGTCTGAGGAGGTACACCAAGGGGACTATAGTGCTCCTAAGACAGTGCTATGCCATTTCTCTGGACCCACATGTTTGTACACTGTACAGATTGCAAAGTGTCCAGGTTTTCAGCTCATTGGGCATCCCATATACCCCCTAGACCCCATCAAAGTTGTTAACTCTTTAAGAAAAGCTAAACCCCAGCTCTAGTACTGTTTTACAGACTTGGTGTGGATATGTGGAAAATGCATGTTGCCTGGCCATGCAGAGCTTAGGGCAATCCAAACAAATCCAGCAGCCCTCAAGAGGGTAGTGCTACAAATGTGATTGTTTACTTGGATTAAGCTACATTTACCTGAACCCCAATGTTGGGACAGGTTCATATGGAAAGGTTCTCCTATCCAAAGTTCTTGGATGGGGTCAAAGTATAACCATCTCCATCTTCAGGTTTTGAGGTCTGGGAGAGGGGTTTACATGCCTTGTGCTGTATTTGGTCACTTTCTGGATGTTAGAAGCCATTCTGAAATCATGGCAAAGAATATTAGTTTCTCTTGACATTGTAATTCTGGAACACATTAAACATCCCTTTGAATATCTCTCAGCATCTAGGGTCAGGTTTTTGACGTATACTTATCCAAGTTATTAACATCTGACAAAGGTCACAAACCAGAAATGGGCTTAGTTGGAGCCGGTCTGTATACTACAGCACTTGTAGAGTTTCTGGTCAAAATAATCAACATTCTAGCCAGAAATAGAGGTGCTAATGTGTTATGGTCATTGTGAAAAAATGTATGGCAAGAGATTAAATAATGCTTTCATATAAATTAAAAATAGAAGGGAATGGTGGAATTTGGAACCCAAGCTACTGTTAAATGATTGGATTGTACTGTCACATCCAAGTGTTGGATCTTGGAGATGGCACAGTTTGATTTTACTTCTATAGATATGTGAAGACAGAACATCTCCATGTATAAAGTTTTTTGAAAATTAAGTGTAGGAAGATGATGTGGATGGTAAACAAATGGCAAGAAATCAAACACCCTAAATATAAAGAACATTAGTTTGTCCATTTAACTAGCTTATCTGTTCCAAAAAGAGTAGACTACTATTTTTAAACTTTTTTTTTTTTTTTTTTAAAGAAACTGTTTTAAATGTGTTGAGTAACCTCAGAAAATGAAGATGTCCTGGTCCATCCTGCAGAGTTTGGTTTGTATTTCTTACCTCCTTCCTGCAGTGGTTCTCCTAGATCTGTGATTTAATTCACATGTGCTGCTGGCTTCTCTGTTTACCTATGGGCGTCACCTGCTCTACTGTGGATTTATAACCTTTTCCCTTTTATTAATTCTTGGGACACTCCCATTTTGTGTGTTCAGTGCAGTCTGCTTGAGCAATGTCAGTTCTGATAACCTGGATCAATACATGGGAAGTCAGTCAGCCACCCAGGCATTGTCCATGGTCTGTGTGCTTTTCTGCCTGTCCTGATCCCAGCTTGTCTACTTGATTTCCTGTTTCCTGCTGTTGTACTCTGCTCACGTGAGTGGTCTCTGCATCCTCAGCTGGGTGTACCTGGGGGCCGTGACCTGGTTCCAGCTTGCTGCAAGTCCATCCCCACCATCAGGGGCCCTGGTGAAGAAGCAGGCTGGGGCTTAGGCTCCACGACCTGGGGAACCTTGAGTTGGCCATTGACAAGAGCTCACTACCACAGATGATTGACAGAAGGTACAGATGGCTTCTCAGCCAGTCTTCACTATTATTATTATTATTATTATTATTATTACATTGAGTTTATATAGCGCCAAAGGGTTTGCTCAGCGCTGTACAATAGGGGGGACAATACATGGCACAGTACAACAAGAACAGACAGCGTATGAGGGGTAAGAGGGCCCTACTCTTTCAAGCTTACAATCTAGGAGGGAGGGGGTAGTGGAACAATAGGAAGTGATGGGAGGAATGAGGGAGGATGGCTGTTAGGTGAGGGTGGGGTAGGCTTCCCTGAAGAGATGGGAATCTTTTGTAAACTTCCCAAATGGTCAGTTCTTCTTGAAATAATTGCAATATGACAGTTAATCCACCCACATGCTTGTATGCATGCCTGACCATATCTGGGTATGCTTCTGAGATGGTGTCTTGGGGTTGTTCCTCCCAGATCTGGACCAGGGCATCACTGAGCTCTTGGCCAGTCTGAGGCGCAACCTGGCGGCTTCAGTTGGACCTAAACATATCCCAGAAATGTTCTATTAGATTTAGGTCAGGTGAGTGTGGGGGCCATTCAATGGTATCAATTCCTTCATCCTCCAGGAACTGCCTGCATACTCTTGACACATGAGGCCGGGTATTGTCATGCACCAGGAGGAACCCAGGACCCACTGCCTCCCCAGACCATCACTGACCCGCCACCAAAACAGTCATAATGGATGTTACAGGCAGCATAACATTCTCCATGGCTTCTCTAGACCCTTTCATGTCTGTCACAATTTTTTTTCTCCCAGGGTGGGTAAACTTTTGAGCACAACTTTCGAGTACCTGACCAGATCAATATCTCACAAGTTTAATTGACTTGATGCTAGACTGATTAAAGTTCCTTAACTTTTTTGAGCAGTGTATATTTTTATATATGAGAGGGTAAGATCTAAAATTCTAAAAAAGGGGGAGATTTACTAAAACTGGTGCACACCATCTCTGGTGCAGCTGTGCATAACCAATCAGCTCCTTTCTTCAACTTGTTCACTGAAGCTTTGATAAAACCTGGAAGCTGATTGGTCTCTATGCAGAGCTGCTCCAGATTGTACTCCAGCTTTTAGTAAACCCCCAAATATTATAATCCATACCTACAGTAAAACTCCTCACAGCCTAATTTTTTACATATATCCAAAGCTTGGTGATTGCCAAAGGTCTGACATGGAGGGGATGAAAGGGGAAGACCTGGATCTCTGCAGCATAGCTGTCCTGTCACAATATCCTAGAATGTATATACAATTACCATCCCATTATATCTCACTTTTCCATCAAACATTCTATATTCAATACTTGTTGTTTATAGGAGCCCAGAAACACTGTTGGAGTGACCACCATGCTCCATTATAGAAAACAAAAATCAGAAGGAAGATATGTTCTTCAGTGTTTCTCGTCATTGGGGACATCCATTTAATCCTACCAACTCCCCTTTTTCCCATACAGTGACCAAACCTATAATTCAGGAAAGCTGATCCAAAGGTTATTACTGAATTGGCTGTACCAAATTAAAACTTGAAATGGAAGGTTGATCCAGAAGCTGGTGCAGCATGATCAGATCAGCATTTTGGAATTCATTATTATTGGACTGTTGAGGATCCTTTTTTCAACTTGTTAAATTTAGAGCCAGTAATGGATGTCAGATACTGAGATCCAGAGATCTGGTCTGTACAGATCATTAGGTGCTTAAAGGGTCTTTTCAGAATACACTACCAAAAGCTCCAAATGTTAAAGGAGACGACGTATAAACCATTGTGTGTCCTAGTCTCAGACCATAAGGTGATCTGAAATCTCCATTAACAGATGTATTTCTTGTAATTGGAAATGGATTGAACAGATAAGGCAAGACATTACACAGCCACATTCAAACAAAAAATATTTCTAACTATCCCCAGAACATGGTTTGGCTGTAAAGCTGCCAAGCAGGGTAATCTATTCATTACGGGTGATACTGTTGAATGGCATGACAATAGGCTGAGGGCAATCTGGTGCCAGGATAGTTTATCCAAACAATAGGAACCAACTCCAGATATCGGCTTAAAGGAATCCATTGTTCAGATAAGCACTAAAGCTGGCCATAGACGGGCCATTTATAGGCTGAATTGTCGGCCGATAAACAATCAGTTGTTGCCACCAATGCTTATGAAAAACGGATGTTTTATTCATGGATTTTCCAGCATGACCGATAAGAAAAAACGAGAAGATGTACGAAAAACTGTCAATGGCATTGGCCCACTAACAGCGTGAATATCAGCAGATTTTTATTTTTTTTTCTTTAATACTTTATTTTTTACATAAGTATATAAAAGATCCTTTAGTTGGAGTATCTCACCTGTACTGGATGCAGAGCTTAATGCACCACATGACAATACAGTTCCAATCGTACAATAAATACATTCACTCAGCAGTGTGATGTGCACAGCAAATTCCCCGGACCATGTAGTGGTTTATGTAATTTATTCTAAATACGTAAGGCGGTGTCCTCTCCCTTAAACAAAATATCACAGTGCCTCCAGCCGTTAAAATACGGCAAATATTTAATGAACCAATAATTTGGACACCTTAATAATTTGATCACCACTTAATATACCTTGAGTCCTTTTTAGCCAGTATGATTTCGTACCATATACACAAATTGCCTTAAATATAAATTTTGTACATAAATGTATCAAAATTAATACAAACGCAAAATACTGGTGATAAATGTATACTTGTACATATAATCAAAAATATAACAGGCTAATTTCTATGATCCAATAATAGTAAAGAGATGGAAAAAAAAATCAAATTTATGTATAAGTTGTAACTAGAGATGAGCGAAGAAATGAAAAATTCGATTCGACTGATTCGGCGAATTCGTGGACAATATTCGATTCGAGTCGAATAAATTCGCTGTGAATTTAACTTAAAAAAGGGTGTTTCTAGGCTTCAGAGAGACTTAATATTAGTGCAGAACACTGTACCTTTAATTTAAATGCCCTTGGAGTCTGCTGGGGAAGAGAAATAATACTGTCTGTCAGTATGACATGCAGATGAGTGCCGTCGATCTTAGAATCACTGCACACTTCACTCCTTTGGCCAGTCACGGGGCCAAAACCAGTGTTTGGAGCCACAGTGTGGCGGTGGAGGCAGCAGCAATGGGAGGCCATACAGCAACCTATGACAAAATGGAAACCAGCAGGAGCGTGAGGAGACCTGAAAGTGGCACATGGCAGAGTGGGAGCAATGGGAGGCGGTACAGGGACCCAGGTCACACTGTGGGCCCAGCAGCAGCGTGACCAGGCGGTACGGGGGCCCATGGCCGATATGGGGCTTGGTGGCACCTATGGAAGGCCTGTAATCTGCCAGCAACCTATGACAAAATGGACAACCGCAGGAGTGTGAGGAGATTTCAAAGTGGCACATGGCAGAGTGGAAGCAATGGGAGGCCGTACAGGGACCCAGGTCACACTGTGGGCTCAGCAGCAGCGTGACCAGGAGGTACGGGGGCCCATGGTCGATATGGGGCCTGGCGGCACATATGGAAGGCCGCTAATCTGCCAGCAACCTATGACAAAATGGACAACCGCAGGAGTGTGAGGAGATTTCAAAGAGGTACATGGCAGAGTGGAAGCAATGGGAGGCCGTACAGGGACCCAGGTCACACTGTGGGACCAGCATCAGCGTGAACAGGCGGTACGGGGGCCCATGGCCGATTTGACCTCATTCATCCCATAGTCCTGCCGACTCACGAATAGCGTGGCCTCCTCAAAGGGCCTGAGCAAGCGCAGGTGTCACACATGAGCTGACAATGGCTGACATCTAAGTTACACAGGGAGTACCTTTATCCGCTTTTAACATCAGGAAATCTGTGATGGCCTTTAGCTGTTCGTAAAGGCGGTCTAACATATGTAGGGTTGAATTACACCTTGTTGCAACGTCACAGCATGAGGAGTCGGTACGGGGGCCCATGGCAGATTACATGTCTGGCAGCAGCAATGGGAGGCCTGTAATCTGCCAGCACCCTATGTCAAAAAATTAAACACACCAGCAGTGTGAAGAGACCTGAAAGTGGCACATGGCAGCAGAGTGTGGCGATGGAGACAGCAGCAATGGGAGGCCGTACAGGGACCCATGAGAGACTCTGGACTTGGCAGCAGCATGAGGAGGCGGTATATAGGGGCCCATGGCAGATTAGGGGCCTGGCAGCAGCTATGTGAGGCCCGTAATCTGCCTGCACCCTATGTCAAAAAATTTAACACACCAGCAGTGTGAAGAGACCTGAAAGTGGCACATGGCAGCAGAGTGTGGCGATGGAGACAGCAGCAATGGGAGGCCGTACAGGGACCCATGAGAGACTCTGGACCTAGCAGCAGCATGAGGAGGCGGTATATAGGGGCCTATGGCAGATTAGGGGCCTGGCAGCAGCTATAGGAGGCCCGTAATCTGCCAGCACCCTATGTCAAAAAATTAAACACACCAGCAGTGTGAGGAGACCTGAAAGTGGCACATGTTTGAGGCATGATTCATGGCGGATTTAGTCAGTTGTGTCAGGAACTGGTGGTTTGAAATCCAGACTAATCCACGCCTGATTCATTTTCACAAACGTGAGTCTCTCCACACTTTGGGTGGACAGTCGTGTCCTCCGCGGAGTTACAATACCTCCTGCCGCACTAAACACGCGCTCCGATGCCACGCTACTGGCCGGGCATGACAGCCTTTCAAGGGCAAATTCAGCTAGTTGGGGCCAAAGGTCAAGTTTCGTTGCCCAGTAGTCAAGGGGATTGTCTACCTCGGTTGGCAGGGTGCTGTCCAAGTAGGCCCAAGCCTGTTGTTTGAGCTCCTGCTCCAGGTCCACCTGATGCTGCTGCTGCTGCTGCGGCTGGTTAGTAGTTTCCTCACTGCGCTGGTGAAGAAAGCTACTCATCATCGACTGCAGACTGAGGCAGCCACTGCTGGTGGAGCTGCCACTGCTCCTACCACCCCACCCCTCCCCTGCTGCCATGCCAGCGGAACGCGAGCGCACAGGGCCCACAGTGTCTGAGGATGGACGTTGGCGCACAAAGGCAGAGACCAACTGACTACATAGGTGGTTTTTATAGTACGTAATTTTGGCCTCCCTCTCAGCAGGTGTGAAAGGCCACCATTTTGGACCGGTAGCGAGGGTCCAACAAGGTGGACAGGCAAAAGTCATCCCTCTGTCTGATGGTTATTATTCGGCTGTCGCTACGCAAGCAACCGAGCATGCTATGGGCCATTTGTGCCAAGGAATGCGAGGGACTCCCTGCCTCCATCTCCACAGCATACTGCCACGGTGCATCTGGGTCCTCTGTCTCCTCCTCCTCCTCCTCTACCAGATGCTCCTGCTCCTCCACTCCTGTCCGCTGAGTGGAAAAACCACCCATTTCACTCAATAATTCCTGAGCACAAATGTCCTCCTCTACCTCCTCCTCTTCTTCCTGTCCTGCCCCCACAGGGGTCATGTGGCGTTGAGATCTGTGCGCCACGTCTACCGCACCCTGACCAGCCATTGTTAACAGCATTTGTTCCAGGACGTGCAACAGAGGAATGACGTCGTTCATCCCATAGTCCTGCCGACTCACGAATAGCGTGGCCTCCTCAAAGGGCCTGAGCAAGCGGCAGGTGTCACGCATGAGCTGCCAATGGCTGACATCTAAGTTACACAGGGGAGTACCTTTATCCGCTTGTAACATCAGGAAATCGGTGATGGCCTTTCGCTGCTCGTAAAGGCGGTCTAACATGTGTAGGGTTGAATTCCACCTTGTTGCAACGTCGCAGATCAGGCGATGCTGTGGAATTCCGTTCTGCCGCTGCAGCTCAATGAGGGTGTTCTTTGCGGTGTAGGAATGGCTGAAATGCATGCACAGTTTACGTGACATTTTAAGGATGTCTTGCAGTGGGATGGTGGATTTTAGGAACCGCTTGACAACCAGATTGAACACGTGAGCCATGCATGGCGCATGGCACAACCTTCCTTGACGCAGAGCAGACACCATGTTCTTTCCGTTGTCAGTCAACATGGTTCCGATTTTTAGTTTGCGCGGAGACAGCCATCTGTCGATTTCTCTGTTCATTACACTCAGCAGTTCCTCCCCTGTGTGACTACGTTCGCCAAGGCATACCAGGTGCAGCACAGCGTGACACCGTTGCGCCCTGCACATGTGATATGCCGGTCGGGTAATGGGACTTGGCACGGGGGTGGCGGCTGAGGACACGGCGGAAAAAGAGGTGGTAGAGGCGGACATGTTTGCTGGACCAAGGACGTGCAAACGTGGAGGCAAAAGCGTCGTGACCTGTCCAAGTTGCTGGTGCGGCTGTGCCGGCACCACGTTCACCCAGTGGGCCGTAAATGACATGTACTGTCCCTGACCGTAGTTACAGCTCCACACGTCGGCGCTGCCGTGCACTTTGGCAGAGACCGACATGCTCAAAGACTGGCCCACCATCTCTTCTACATGTGAATGCAGGGCTGGCACTGCCTTTTGGGCAAAGAAATGACGGCTTGGCACTCTCCACCGCGGCGCGGCACAAGCCATCATTTCTCGGAAAGGTGCTGAGTCCACCAGTTGGAAAGGGAGGGACTGCAGCACCAGCAACTTGGACAGGAGGACGTTCAGCTTTTGCACCGTCGGGTGCGTGCTCGCAAACTGTTGTCTCTTGGATACGGATTCCAAGAAAGACTGTTGACGGAATCCGAGAAGAGGAGTAGCAGGAGAAGGAGCATCTGAACGAGCGGAAGATGCCAATGAGCGACAACTCCCCTCAGCAGAGGTGTTGGAGCCTTGACTGGCTGATAGAGGGCGATTGACGACGTCGGGTGACGGAGCAAGTAACGGAGCGGGTGATGGAGCGGGGGCTGGGGCAGGCAGAACCGCCGTATGTTTATCACGGTTTTCCCAGGCCACCGAATGGTGACGCTGCATATGCTGACGCAACGCTGTAGTCCCAACATGGGCCCCCTGGCCACGCTTGCATTTCTGGCCACATAGTCGACATACGGCTACGTTTACTTCCTCGGGCGGCTTGAGGAAAAATTGCCACACCACCGAGTAGGAAACTTTGCCCCCGCTACTCTTCACTGGCTGACTGCTACTTCCTCCGTGCGCACCGGCACCACTACTGGCCGTGGTGGTAGGCTGCAGTGGAGCTGGTGCTCTACTCCGTGGACGTTTGGCTCCACTGACACTGATGCGACCCTGCTGCTGTCTCCTGGGCAACCCACCGACTGTTTTGCTCGCTGCCAAGCTGCCACCCTCTTCTCCTGATGATGCGGAAGAAATTGCCTGATGACGACGAGGCTGCCAAGTGCGATCAACCTCCTCATCATCAAGTAGGGTCTCCGCCTCACTACTAGCCCCCTCGGCTGCGTCTGGGTCAGGAGACAGACCTGTCTCTAGACCGGCTACCGAGCCACTCTCCTCGCCAGTACTTGTTCGCTTGGCTGCTGAAAAGGCCGATGTCTCCCCCCGTTCCTGACCGCCCTCTGTTAGCTCTTCCTCACTGTACAGTGGGGCTGAGCCCACAGCATGCGATACTTCGCTTGGTGAGGGAACAGCAAAGGACAGGGGCAGGTAGAGGACACGTGATTTCAGTGGGCTTGCTCCCGGGCCATGCCAACTAACGGTTGTGTCTGACGTACCCACCGACCGTTGGCTGTAGGTGTCAGAGGTGACCTGGGAAGAGGAAGACGACCGAGCCAACCAATCAATGACGGCAGGGTTGTCGGTGGAGACACGACCGCTGGATGACACCGGGAGCACTGGCCTCTGGCTGCGAATACTGCTGCCTCGACCCCTTCCTCTGCTGCCACGTCTGCTCGCTCCTAAAACATTGCCTCCTCTGCCACTCCTCTGCATGTTGTCTGACATACTATTTAATTCAACGATTAGGTGTCCCTGAGTAACAATTCTCTGGCACTCAGTAACAATTCTGTCTGTCCCTGAGTAACAATTCTCTGGCACTCAGTAACAATTCTGTCTGTGCGAGTAACAATTCTGTGTCTGTGCAAGTAACAATTTTGTGTCTGTGCGAGTAACAATTCTCTGGCACTCAGTAACAATTCTGTCTGTCCCTGAGTAACAATTCTCTGGCACTCAGTAACAATTCTGTCTGTCCCTGAGTAACAATTCTCTGGCACTCAGTAACAATTCTGTCTGTCCCTGAGTAAAAATTCTGTGGCCCTAATAACGTTTCTGTGGCCCTAAGTAACAATTCTCTGGCACTGAGTGAAAATTCTGTCTGTCCCTGAGTATGAATTCTGTGGCCCTAACTAGCGTTTCTTTGTCCCTAAATAACGATTCTGTGGCCCTCATTAACAAGTCTGTGTCCCTGAGTAATGGTTCTCTGTCCCTAAGTAACTTCTCTCTGTCCCCAATTCTCGTTTCTGTGGCCCTAACTCTGTCCCTGTCCCTAGTACAGAGCGGTCTGCCTCTGTTCAATGACTGCAGGCAAATGAAGATTTCCAAAATGGCCGCTATATATACCTCGACCATTACACAGTGCTAGCTGGCTGGCTGCTGATTGGCTGATGCGATCACATGTCGTTGAGGAATGCATTATGGGGCAGCGCGCCTTGTCTGCGCGCCTTCCCCGACATCCCCGCTCCGTCGCCGCACATGTCAGCCGCCATTTTCGGAAAAATTTCGATTCGCGCGTCCGAATTAGGCTGTTTTTCGGATTCGGCACGAATCAAAATTTTTCCGATATTCGACTCGAATTCCACTTCGGATACTTCGATTCGCTCATCTCTAGTTGTAACCTTATAGTGCTTCAGAAATTATTTCTCACATTCCGTGGCCATAGAAATGTTAAAGTATTCTCTGATAAATTGCACTCTAACAAAATTACAATCGGTTACTATGCAATATCTAATTTCAATATCAAAATCCGTTTTTTAGCGATAATTATATATAGATCCTAATATTTCTAAACACACAATACAAATGCTATCAGTCTTTGATAAAATCAAATACAATATCCTAGCAATCTCACCACTCCTAGAACCTTGATTTTGAGGACTCCCCCAGTGGAATGCAGTTGGGCCTTCAAATGGTCCTCAAGACAAAATGGCAGCTGGACTCCTTCAGCAAAATGGCCGCAGGTAGCAAGTGAGTGCAGTCTGGACTGTAGTGTTTAGAGTGGAGTTATTATGAGCAAAATAGATCAGAAGTATCATAGAAGTGTAGAAGTTCAGAGGTTCAGAAGTTTCAAAAGATTTAGAAGATCTTTAAGTTTCTCAGATGGTTCAGATTTCAGCTTCTTCAGTGTTTCCCTCCCCCCCCCCCCCCCCCCCCGATCTCACCCTCTTTCAAGATTTTTCTCTATTTCAGCTTGGTTTTTTTAGCTTTTTTTTTTTTTTTTTTTTTTTTTGTGAGGTGCATGGCTTTTTATACCATCCAACCCTTATGTTTTAAAAGACCCTCCCAACAGGCTTGTTTGGCCGGTCGAGGTGTGTGTAGATAAGATATCTCTCACCTGTCCACTGAGGGACAGCTGGGGATCAGAAAACAACTTGTAGTAATGATGACTCATCCTTTGATTGCAATAACATGTCTTTAGGCATCAAATATATATGTATCCTATTCAAGTATAGTTGATATTACTCTTGAACGAGAACCACAAAGATTTTGGAAATGTATAATTGACACCAATTCACGAATCATCTTCTTCATCATTTCACACTTAATTGAGTGGTATGCAATACCTAATCTTCTCAAATATTTCCCTTGATAAAAATTGTTAGTAATATGCCTTTGATAATGTCTCTGTGGGTAGATATCAAGTTCTTAGCTTTAGATGACCTAAGCTTCACCTTTTTGCTTAAGGAATGATGTTCCCATGAATAGGAAAGGCCCTCTGTTTACCTGTTGATTGTGGGGGAGCTAGTGTAAACAGACAGTTATATTTTTACCTCAGTGGATGTGTATTGTCCCATTTCAAGAAGTCTCCTCTGGGAATCCACACTTCCAAGGTTTTGTGTGAGCTCTCAGACAATCAGGTTTGGTTACCCTGTTGTCACTTCCATACCTCGTATGTTCACCTGCAGAAGTCCAAATAGTGTTTGACTACCTATAATAGGGTTTCCTGCCATTGAAGTATCTCCTAGCTTTCCATAGACCATGGCATTTGTTTAGGAAACCTGTATCTGCCAGGTCTTAGACTAATCAACATCAGATCCCCCATTGTCTTTTCTGGGACTTTGTTTGATCACCTGTAGGAATTTCAATAGTGTCTCATTGTCTTTCAAACAAGCTTCTTCCACTCACTGGTTTTTGTGATAACCTCTTGAAATATCCCTTGAAATTCACTCTAGACTGTTAACCCCTAACAGTCAGCTGGGATTCCCAATTTTGGAATAAAATCCTTTTTTTAATACTCCCCCAAAAGTCACTACAACCATCATAACATGCATGACACCACTTACCCCAAGGCTGTGGCCCCCTAAGGGTCCACTGGAGTATCCTGGTTGTGTGTTGTCAGATGTGCAGTGCTTGGGTCAGACCCCTGTCCCACACATCTTACATGGCACCGCCACATAATCACAACATGTAGAAACCTTACCGAATAAACCAGTTCAAACAAGCATCAAGTGTGTTTTTGGGGGGGAGGGGGGGGGCAGAGCTCACAGGCCCAAAGCCCCAAAGCTTTGTTGAAAGGACAAAGACATGCAAGAGAGTAAGGAGAGAGTATGTCTGAGGGTCTCCCCTTCCCCCTAAAGTCCAAGGTAAACTTAGGATCAGTCCTCAATGGACATATCCCTCCCACTGGTGGATGAGGCACTTCCTGGCACACTATAAAACTGCTTTGTAGGCCTTAAATTGTGTTTGTGCCAAAGTCAGCCCACTATACAGCCAATTCCTAATGCCGTGTGGGCTAAATATGTAATAGCCGTGTTTGTACGTGTTCTAAACATATGTATGGTTCTTGGCTGTCATTTGCAAAATATTTTGGTTGACAAATACACAATACTGTTATGTTAGACTGATCTGTGATCTTCCATCACATAACTTCATTCTTTTTAAAACCGGTTCAACCTTCAATTTAAGGACAGCATGCATAAACATAATTGAGAATATACTATCACACTATTCCTAACTAACTATATGACATTTCTAAGCTATAATATAGTTGGTTATTTTCTTTATAAAAGACATATTGCTTGGCTCTTTACTGCATTCCAAGTGATATTATTTTATTATAAAGTATTTATATAGCGCCAACAGTTTGCTCAGCGCTGTACATTATAATGGGAGACAGTACAGTAACAATTCAATACAAGAGGGTTCGAGGGCCCTGCTCCTTGGAGCTTACAATCTAGGGGGGAGGGGATAGTGGTACAGGAGGAAATGGCTGTGGGGGATGGAGTGGTAGGAAGAGTGGAGGAGTTCAGTAATTAGCTGAGGGTGGGGTAGGTTTTCAGAGTGCACCTAAAGGTGAGCAGAGTAGGTGATAGACTGATGGATTGGGGTAGGGAGTTCCAGAGGATTGGGGGGGGGGGGGATAAGTCCTGGAGACGAGCATGGGAGGAGACCAAGGAACTAGAGAGTAGGTCTTGTGAGGAGCAGAGTATGTTTTGGGTGGTATTTGGATACCAGATCAGTGATTTCGTTTGGGGCAATAATATGTACAGCTTTATACATCAATGTTATCATTTTGAATTTTATCTGTTGGGCAATCGGGAGCCAGTGTAGGGATTGGCAGAGGGGGGTGGCAGATACGGAGCGGTTAGTAAGGTGGATGAGTCTGGCCACAGCATTCAAGATGGACTGAAGCGGGGATAGCCTGCAGTGAGGTAAGCCGATGAGGGAGTTACAGTAGTCAAGTTGTGATATATAATGGAGTGAATGAGTTGCTTAGCGGTTTCCAGGGTTAGGAATGGACGTGTTTTGGAGATGTTGCGGAGGTGAAGTCTACATGAGTTTGTCAGCGATTGGGGCTAGAAGGACAGATTGGAGTCTAGGATGACACCTAGTAGTCTGGCTTGAGGGGTGGGACTGATGGTGTTGGTCTTGATGGAGAAGTCGGGGGGGGGGGGGGGGTGCAGGCTGGGGGGAGAACTAGCTCAGTTTTGGAAAGATTTAGTTTGAGGAAGTGGAGTGACATCCAATCCAATATGTCTCAGTAGGCTTGTGATACGGGAAGAGACTGAAGGGGTGAGGGGTAGAGATTTGCATGTCGTCGGCATAGAGATGGTGGTTGAAGCCGTGAGACTGTATCAATTGGCTAAGGGTGGAGGTGTAGATGGAGAAAAGGGGCCCAAAGACAGAACCTTGAGGGACCCCAACAGAGGGGGAGAGAAGAGGAGGTGGCAGCATTATAGGTAACACTGAAGGAGTGCTGTGATAGAATGGAGTCTGAGGCCAAGTGGGTTTTTTTGAGGGGGTTGTTAACGTGTTGAAAGCCACGTAGAGGTTACGGAGTAGGAGCACTGAATAGTAGCCATTAGTTTTGGCGGTTAGCAGGTCGTTGGTGAGTTTGAGTAGGGTAGTTTTCGGTGGAGGGGGTAGAAGCCGGACTGTAGGGGCTCAAGGAGGCTTTCAGTGAGGTGGGAACTCAGGCGATTATAGACTAAGTGCTCAAGGAGGTTGGATGTAAATACAGCAGGGAGATGGGTCTAAGGTTGTTCAGGTCGGTGGAGTCCATGGAGGGTTTAAGTATGGGAGTGATGTGTGCATGCTTTAGAGGGGAGGGGAATGTGCCAGTAGAGAGGGAAAGATTAAATATGTGAGTGAGGGGTCAAGGGGGCAGGTGGTGAGGCGGGCTTCTGAGGAGACTTTAGTGACCTCTTCAGTAGTAGCGAGGTCAAAGGAGTGGAGTGTTGAGTGGGTTTTAGTGTGAGGGATGCTAGGTGGGGCGGAAGTCTGAGCAGTGGCGATGTCCCTACGAATTGCATCGATCTTTATCTTGTTTTTGAAATGGTTGGCAATCTTGTGGGTGGTGAGTGAGGTACTGGGTGGAGGTGGGGGCAGAGAGTTAAAAGTAGAGAAGAGTAAGCGAGGACTGGAGAAGGTATTGAGGGTTACAAAGTAGTCTTGCCTGGCAGCGTGAAGGGAGGAAGTGTAGGTTAGGAAGGCAGGTTTATATTTGGTGAATGTTTGTTTGTAAGGGACCACCTGGCAGCACCTCTAGCAACCCACTGGTCAGGCCTCCCCGGAGTGCGGAGTCTAAGTCTCGGAGCACTTGTTCACCAGAGCCCCTGATGGTGGGGATGGACTTGGAGCGGTCCGAGACCAGGTCACGACTACGGGTGTACCCACCAGTGGTAGAGGAGTCTGCCAGAGGATCCTGCCGGGTGAGAGTCTGATGTGAGAGGACCGGAAGATCCAAATTGGATGGATGAGCTAAAGCTAAGTCAAACAAGCAGAGTCAGTAACGGGGCTTGGTGCGGTGTAAAGAATGGTCTGGTCTCACGCTAGGTCAATAACAGGAGATCAGATCTAAAGGGCAACATCCAGGAGCGAAGTTAGACAAGCCAGAGGTCAGGCCAGGGAGAAGGCAGCAGAAGTCAAAACAATCTGGGTAGTAGTACTCCAACACAGGTAACAGGAATCACAGAATACCATTTGGCAACAAGTGACAGCACAGGGCGATTTAAATACCACGCCCTGCACTGTCATTGGTGCCAGGCGTGCACTAGCGCATGCTAGTGTGCATGCGCAAACTTCGCGGCGGGCCGGGCCCTAGCGCCCGCATCCCCGTCTGAGACTGCCTAATGCGCATGCGCCAGGGCCAGCACCGTGGCGATCCCTGACATTGCCCCCCCCTTACGGGCAACCTCTGGATGCCCAACTGATCTCTCCACTGAAGATGGGAACCAGCCCAAAGTGTCCATGCCCCGAGACTTGTCCGGGAGTTTTTTCGTAGCCAAGAGTTCTCCTCTGGACCATAGCCTTTCCATGTGATCAAGAACTGGGTCTGGCCCCCCCTCTTTCGGCAATTTAGGATTGCTTCCACTTTGAATTCCTCTTGTTCCTCAATAGTGATGGCTTCAGGAGGTCTGGAGTCTCGGTCCGGGAATGGGTCTGGTACAACTGATTTTAGCAGAGAAACATGAAATACCGAATCTTAAAGGTTTCCAGAAGGATGAGTTTGTATGCCACCTTGTTAATCATGCGTTTCACACAGAAAGGGCCCAAAAATTTGGGTCCTAGTTTCTTTGAAGGACACCACATTTTCAGATATGTTGTTGCCAACCAGACCTTATCCCCCGGTTGCAGCACCAGTTCCCCCCTTCGCGTCTTGTCAAAGGCCTTCTTGTTGTCTTCCTGGGCCTTAGCCATGGCTTCCTGAAGCCATTTATTATTGTCTGAAAAAAAACTGAGTGCTTTGGGTAGCTGAGACTGCACTCTCAGCAACCAGATAGGGCAAGAAGGTGGGGTGAAACCCATAATTTGCAAAAAACGGGGATTATCCTGTGGTTGAATGAATGGTTCGCATTATTATAGGCAAATTCTGCCAAAGGCAGAAGCATCAGCCAATCATCCTGTAGGAAGGACGTGTAACCTCTTAAATATTATTCTAAAGTCTGGTTGGTCCTTTGTCTGCCCGTTGGTATCATTGTCTCTCTCCTCTGCATTTCATCCACAGACCAAGTGCCTTACATAATGCCTTCCAGAATTTGGAGGTAAATTGAACTCCCCGATCTGAAACGATATCTTCCGGGACTCCGTGTAACCTAACCACTTCTCGAATGAAAATCTGAGCGGTTTCAGGCGCCGATGGGGTACTCTTCAGGGGTATGAAATGGGCCATTTTTGACAGGCGGTCAATGATCACGAATATCGCCATGTGTGGTCCAGGGAGGGAGAAAGTTCAACTATGAAGTCCATAGCAATCATTTGCCACGGTCGAACGGGTATAGGTAGTGGGTGTAGTAGCCCCCAGGCCTTGCTTCTAGGTGGCTTGTTCCTTTGGCAAGTAGTACATGACTTGACGTACCGTTCTCAGTCTCTGGCCATGTTGGGCCACCAAAAGGTGCGTCTGAGCAGCTCAAGGGTCTTTGCTAGTCTGGTCCTGGGACATTGTCATGATCATCCGATGGCAGGACACTTCAGAGTCTGGACTTCCTCTGGCACCATGATCAACCCTTCTTTCCATATCAGTTCCCCTTTGTTCAAGAGTGGTACCCCAGGTGGGGTGGGCATAGTTACTAATGCATCCTGCAGCTTAGAGCATAGTTCTGTCTGGAGAGCCAGAAAGGTTCCTGATGAAAGGATGATATTGGGCCTTGGTTCTTCCTTAGGGTCCTCAAACATGCGCGAGAGGGCATCAGGCTTCGTGTTCTTGGAGCCTGGTCTGTAGGAGATGTGGAATTAGAATCGGGAGAAGAGTGCCCATCTCGCCTGGCGTAGTCGTAGGCACTTTGCCGTTCTCAAGTACTCCACGTTTCTATGGTCTGTGAAAATCAAGATTGGGTGCATGGCCCCTTCTAACAAATATCTCCATTCCTCCAAAGCTGTCTTGATGGCCAATAATTCTCGGTCACCAATGTCATAATTTCTTTCGGCTGGAGTAAGCTTCCTTGAAAAGAGTGCCACTGGGTGCAGAAGTTCCTTCGCGCCCTTCCTCTGGGACAGGATCGACCCTACTGCATTCTCAGATGAGTCTACTTCTAGGACATAAGGTAGTGCAGTGTCCGGATGGCCCAAAATGGGTGCCGTGGTGAACAAGCTCTTTAGGGACTCAAAGGCCGCCTAGGCCTCCGGTGTCCGTTAAAGCGGATTCCTTATTTGGTTATTTGCGTAATGGGGGAGACCAGACCTGAAAAGTTCCTGATAAATTTCCTATAGAAGTTGGCAAATCCAATGAACCGCTGGACGCCCTTATCGGTAGGAAATTGGCCAATCAAGAATTGCTGAGAATTTTTGGGGATGCATCGCAACCCCCACGGTGGAGATGATCAAACCCAGAAAGGAGATACTGCATTGTTCGAAGCTGCATTTGTCAGCCTTGGCGTACAGGCCGTGCTGGCGTAAGCGTTCCAGGACCCTTGTCACATGATCCCTATCAGTCTCCAGTGAGGGTGAGAAAATCAATATGTTGTCCAGGTACACAATGACTAAAATGTCAAGGTAATCTCTGAATATGTCATTGACAAAATGTTGGAAAGTGGCCGGGGCATTGCAGAGTCCGAAAGGCATGACCAAGTATTCGTAGTGGCCAAAAAGTGCAAAATGCCGTCTTCCACTCCCCCCTCCCTTATGCTAACCAGATTATATGCCCCCCCTCAGGTCTAACTTGGTAAAGTAGGCTGCGGACTTTAAACTTTGAAAGCTCTGGGACCAGAGGCAAGGGATAGCGATTCTTAATTGTGATTCTATTCAATTCGTGGTAGTCGACACAAGGTCTTAGGGATTTATCTTTCTTTTCCATGAAGAAAATTCCTGCCCCTGCTGGTGAGGTGGAAGGGCGGATGAACCCCTTTTGAAGATTCTCATCAATATACTCTTTGAGAACCCCCAACTGCAATTCAGACAGGGGAAGATTCGGCCGAAAGGAATTTCGGAACCGGACAAACAGATCAATGGGACAGTCGTATGGGCGGTGGGGAGGTAATATGTCTGCCCCACGCTTGCTAAAGACATCCAGGTAGCCATGGTAGGCCGCAGGAATGACTTGTCTTAGACTGGGGTCTTCTTCTGAGCACAGGAGGATCTAGGGGGTTCCGGGGCCCGGAGCGTGACAGCGTTCCTGACAATATGTCAAAAGGAACCTTATTGACCTGGTCTCCCAGTCGACTTTGGGGATGTGGGCCTGTAGCCATGGAAGCCCCAAGATAACTGGGAAAAGGGGTGAAGCGATGGTGTCAAAACGTAAAAGTTCCCGGTGTTGACCTACTATGGTGGTAAGGATAGGAGGGGTTTCCTGATCAACTACCCCTGATCTAATCTGGGAACCATCAGCTAGAAATTAAGACCCCACTTTCTGAGCTGTAGAGGAATCTCCTGTCGTGCGAAGTCCAGATCCAAAAATCTGCATGCCCCTGAGTCAATTATAGCCGTCTTTTCCACGGTTCTTCCTGGGAGCTGGAAGAAGAGGGGTACAGCTAAGTAACTGGACTGACTAGTATTCCCAATAGAACAAGAATTAAATAGGTCGACTTGCGCACCTTCAGAGGACAGGACCGTACCATGTGACCGGCTTCTCCACAGTAGAAAGATTTTTTTATAGTCTTCATTGGCGTTCCTCGGGAGACACGGCATGCCGAGCCAGACCCAACTGCATGGGCTCCTGGGTGTCCACAGGAACACGAGATCGGTTATCTTGAAACAGGCTGACCTGCCCCTCTGACCGGGGCCCATGTCATTCCTTGACCCTGGCCAGACCTCTCTAACCTGCGTTCCCGCAACCTGTGATCGATCTGGATCGCCAGGCCGATAAGATCTTCCAGGGACTCTGGTCGGCCCACTCGGGCCAATTCGTCTTTCAGGGCCTCCGAGAGTCCGACCCAGAATTGGTAACGCAGAGCAGCGTCATTCCAGTGTGTCCCCATCCACTGCCTAAATTTGGAAGCATATTCTTCTGCCGCCTGACGACCCTGTCTCAGAGAATATAGGGCTGATTCAGCAGAAGCTGCCCGCTGCGGGTCGTCAAAGTATGGCCATTGCTTCAAAAAAGTTTACAGATTTCAGATGGGAATCATGATTTTCCATCAATCGATGGGCCCAGTCCTGGGGTTCGTCCTAAAGCAGTGAGATTATAAATCCCACTTTAACCGACTCGGTAGTGAATGTGCGGGGCTGTAAATTAAAGTAAAGGAGGCATGAATTCTGGAAAGCCCGGAAACGTGCACTGTCTCCCCGAAATCGTTCCGGTAGAGGAACACTGGGTTCAGTCAGAGGGAGTGCGATGGCAGCTCCCATAGCGGGCCCAGGGGTCTCCCCGGATGGGGTGGTAGTGACCGGGGCCTGGGAGGTGGTGTCAGACATGGTCAGGGTCTCAAAACGGTTCTCTAGATGGGTGTATTTATCTTGTAATGCTGTGACTGCTTGTGTCAGGGCCAATAAGTGCCTGCATATATCCTCCAGTGGAGAGGGTCCTCCAGACTCAGTCATGGCCAAATGGTACTGTAATGGACCACCTGGCAGCACCTCTAGCAACCCACTGGTCAGACCTCCCCGGAGCGCAGAGTCTAAGTCCCGGAGCACTTGTTTACCAGAGCCCCTGATGGTGGCGATGGACTTGGAGCGCTCTGAGACCAGGTCGCGACTACCGGGTATACCCACCAGTGGTAGAGGAGTCTGCCAGAGGCTTCCACCGGGTGAGTCTGATGTGAGGGGACCAGAAGATCCCAATTGGATGGATGAGCTAAAGCTAAGTCAAACAAGCAGTCGGTAACCGGGGGGTCGGTGCGGTACAAAGCAGCAGGCAAAGAATGGTCGGGTCACATGCCAGGTCAATAACAGGAGATCAGATCTAAAGGGGAACATCCAGGAGCGAAGTTAGACAAGCCAGAGGTCAGGACAGGGAGAAGGCAGCAGAGGTCAAAACAATCCGGGTAGTAGTACTCAAACACAAGTAACAGGAATCATAGAAGACCATTTGGCAACAAGTGACAGCACAGGGCGATTTAAATACCGCGCCGTGTGCTGTCATTGGTGCCAGGCGTGCACTAGCGCACGCACAAACTTCGCCGCGGCGGGCCGGTCCTAGCGCCCGCATCCCTTCCTGAGATGGCCTAATGCGAGTGCGCCGGGACCAGCGCCGTGGCGATCCCTGACAGCTTTTTGGGATCTGGTTTTGCGCCATAGTTGCTCCAGCGCACGACTGCATTGTTTGAGATTTTTGGTATGGTCAGTTTGCCAGGGTTGTAGCGGTGGGGGTCTGATGCTTCGTGTTGGGGGTGCTAGCGAGTCTAGGGCGGCTGATAGCGAGTTGTTATAAACAGTAGTGGTCAGGGCAGGACAGGGGAAGTATACTGTCGTAAAGTTGGTCAGCTGCAGGGTTCAAGTTGCGGAGGATTCTGCTGGTGATAGTTTGATGTTTGGAGGGATAGGTGTTTGAGGACGAGGAGACAGAGAAGGTAATGAGGTTGTGATCAGAGAGAGCAAAGGGGGTGTTTGTGAGGTTGTGGGGAGTGCAGATGTGAGAGGACAAGGTCCAGGGTGTTCCTGTCGGAGTGGGTGGTGGACTGTATACACTGTGCGAGTGCAGAAGAAGGTTAAGTGGAGGAGTTGGGATGCTGAAGTCTCCAAGGATGATATATTTTAGGATGTGAAGCCAATGACCTTCTGATCTTAGCCATGAATTACTATGGTACACTTGAACACCGGCTTACAGAGCCATTCACACGCACGGTTCATTTTAAGCTAGCTAATGCTGAGTTTCAATGTGGCTTTGGGGAGTCGGAAATATTAAAGAATACAGATGTCTGTTATAAGATAAATTTTTAATTATATTCTACAATATTCCCCTAAATATAATGTATTATATACATTCATGGCCCAACTACACATGCTCTGAATCAGTTGTTCCAGATGCACCACTTTCCATAACCAGGTCCATTAAGCCAGAGAATTCTCTGCCTACAAATACCTGACCTGATTTCTTCACCGTTCATTAGTTTCTTGATCCATTTGTAAAATAGCTTCATTCTAATCACAATACAGATTTGAAATAAAATCCTAATAAATATTAATGGATGTAGTAATATATTTCCAGGAGCTGCTGTTACTGAGGTTCCCCCACATTGATACAGTATTTTTAAACTTTGACCACCATGATGACCTGAAAATTCAGACCAATGTTTTATCTCTAGTAGATTTCCCTGTTCATGCTTGAATTGAATTTCTGCTTTCTGAAGTTATTCAGGCAAAACATTTATCCCTTATCGTTATGTATGTCTGCCCATTCTTTCCATGGAAACTCCTCTACTTGAGATATTATATTGTATCGGTGGAACACTTACATTTTTCATAAACATATTAGTTACATTTACTCTAATCCCATTTCTCCTGATTCCTGTAAGATCTCCTTCTATACAATACAAGGCCTCACTCAGGATATCTGTGTGCAGGATAGGAAGAAAGCTTTCAGTGTCTCATGACTTGAAAACAGACCTTCCTTTTACCTACAAGAGTGACCAAGTCAAATGAAGTCACTTTATCTATTCTTGCTGTACATAATGAATGATGGAACCAAGAATGAAAAATACCTTTTTGTCCTGTTTAGGCAAACAAATTACTTTTGGATAGGAAATGTAAACACATCTAGTTCTAGATCAGATCTATTGGTATCCAAAGCAAAGTCTGCAAACTGTAGCTGATCATATAACTGAGTATTACTAACTAGCAGTCCTAAGACTGTAATTGGAACTAATATTTGTTTCCTAGCTTATTACCCATAAATCTGTATGGGTTTTTTTTTTTTTTTTTTTTGCAAATACATATTAATTGGGTAAACGTTGCAAAACACTTGGGCGTTCCACTTTGGAATGCTTGTGCAATTATTTTAAAATTGGTTGAATACGCTGTATCTCTAGACATGTCCTGGCTATGTGGGAATGTTCTCTGTCCATTAAATTTAAAGTAACATCTTGTAGATGGAACACAGATGGTCCTATAACCGTAGCTTTCTTAAAATTTTCTAATTGGATTTAAATTTCTTTGAACTTTATTTTTACTTCCCACTAAGCCTGCTGTTTCCTGATCAGACTTTAATGTATTAAAATCCATACTATTGGTAATACTTCTAATAGTACTAACTCCTCCTAGAATTCCTTCTACGATACCTCACTTATTCCTGTTTTTAATATTGGTTCCAAACCATTTATCCATACCCAATTCCATATTAAATATTCTTGACATTTTTGTAAATGTTTTGGATTCTATACTAGCTTGTATTCCAATAGTTACTATGAAAAAAATAGTTGCATACAACAAGTAGCTCCATAACCTATACAAACAAGTCCATACAAGTCTACGGCTGTCAGTGTCACTATCTTGGAAAATGTCTGGATAAAAGCAAGTCTTTTGTAGGGTCTTAGACTTGTTCTCTGCTGGGCTGGAAAAAGTCATACATTTTTATAAATAAAAATGTCAATGAGAGAGTCCTGTGACAACAAATGTTCTCCCTTTTTTAATTGTTTATACTTTCTTTCTGATTTTCTGATGTTATCAATATTTCTTCTTTGAGTTTGTTTCTCCATGTTTGTGCCAAAGTAATGATACTGCATTTCTTTGCCAGAAATGGCATCTAAAACAACCGTTTACATTATCCTGGTATATATATATATATTTTTTTTTTAACAAATGTTAATTATGGGACAATAGTTTTATGAATTTGGAACACTATGTGAAGCAACATTTCTTTTCACAGAAAACTTCTATATATCAAAGTACTGTCCTTGTCCTGTCTAAGATGACCTAAACTATAAGTGTGAAATCTAGGTATGACGGGACACAAAATCTCCTTTTTTTGGACATGACTCAAAACTGTTTTTGCAAACAGTGGTTTTGTATCACCCCAGAGATGACAATGGACTGTCTTATCTCTATAAAAATTAGAAATATGCGTAACTGTTTTCTGTGCTGATGTCATTCTGGTGTTGGACTGTTCTGCAGTAATACTGACTGGTTCCACACCACCTTCAGTTCTTGTGCTAAAAATGTGAGGTAAAGACTTTTCTGATACAGCCACACAAACATGTCGGTGTGTGGGTTGTGGCTTTTTTTTTTTTTGTGTGTGTTTTTTTTTCTTCCTGAAAATGTCTTCCTGTTACATCTATCTCAATGTGTTTGGCTGAATACCTTTTCATGACATTTTCTGAAATTGTATTTCTCACAAATTCCTCTTGATGAGCAGTCAGTCTGCAATATAATCCTGTTTGACTTCACTAAGCTCTGATGCTTTGCATAATAAACACTTAGCAGTTGTTGTACATTTGACACACGTTTTTTTACAATGATCACTCTGGAGAAGTAGCTAATTTTTTCATTACCTTTTATTTGAGACAGTTACTGAAATTGCATTCAGATACATGAGTTTTCAAAACAAAAGGGGCTTCAGAACAAACCTATTGTATCTAATGCTGGAGCCTACTGCAAATCTTCTTTTTTTTTTTTTTTTCTTTTTTTTTTCAATTGTTCTAAAACTTTTTTTTTTTTCTCATTTGGATGATTTTGGTCAACTATATTATATTTACTCCTCAAAAGATTAAATGGTTTAACTTTCTCAGCAAAACTCATGTATGAACTCTTTGCAATGATTTATTTTATTCAAAAATTGCTGCAATGCTTTGAGTTGTTGGAATGGAAGTGATGGAGCTGACTGTTTATTACAATTGTCTCTTTCCTTGACTAATCTGCATGTGAAGGTTTTTCAACAGTTGAACTTTCTGTGTTTAATTTTGGGCCTTAAACAACGCAGACAAAAGAGCAATATGTTCATCAATGTTCTGCATACTCAGCATAATCCTATCTACATGCTGAAAAATACATTGACTTTGATAGTATTTTCTCTCTAGACTCATGGACTACACCATCACTGATATCTAGGCCAGCTATTAATCGAGTGAATGTATAGGTCTTTCTGGAACTTGAAAGCTAGCTTGTACTGACAACTGTTAGCTAAGGGGATGGAAGAATGGCTGTTAGCAACTTCCAGTACTGAGAGCACTTTGGCCTCGGCATCCAAATGTAACTTCATATTAGAATGAATATATATTACAAATAAAAGCAGTTGTTCTCGATCAGTGTCCTGAAGTCAACAGACAATATGAATTGTCAGCTTTTTTGATAGGCCAAATACAGTTATTTACCACTGATTGTGCTTTCTTTAAAATGCCAAGTTGTACAAACTCTTGAATAATGGCAGAAAGCGGTCCAGTTGATTCTATTGGTAACTCATACTGATAGAGGTATTGGTGCTTTTCCCTCCAATATTCAATTCTGTATTTTGAAAGTTCCTATGTCATTTGTAAACGGAGCACAAACTTGGAAAACTTTGTACCACTTCCTTTTTAAAGCACAATTACCATCAGTATCAGGCCATTTTTGTGTTGTAGACTTATTAGTAATGGAAACATTACTGTATACAGAGGGATCAATTAACATGATTTAATATTGATTACATCAATGCCAAGAATATTCTCTGCACCGTGACAAAACCAGATGTCAGTGTTAGTTGTCACTAGCCCAGGTACTTCTAATGTTACATTAGACACCCGTCTAGCAGTGGAATGACCTGTAATAAACCCTTTATATTACACATGGGTGAGTTAGGTTTCACAGGTATGATTTCTCTGGTTAGACTGATCTCCAATCCACTAACAACCAAAAATGTCATCTTTTTACCATTTAGTAAACCTTGTACATATGGTCTTCCAATGTCATCCAATACAATTGGAGCAACATATTCCAATGGTATTGGGGATGAATCTCAATGTTTCTAATTGTGGCAATAAACTATCATTTAGTGACAGCCCTTTTCACCATATTGTCTGACTAGTTGTTGCTAGTCAAATTACTAATCTGAGGCGCAGAGCAATTCAGTCACTTTTATCATGACACAGAGCAGGTTGTACAAAAGCTGCTTTTTCAGTTCCTATTTACATTTTATTTATTTATTTTTTTTAATTTCCAGCACTGTCTTCTCACATGGCTTGGTCCATAATGGTAAAAACATGTGGTAGACTTTCCTTGACTCACCAGCACCTGTTGTCATTCTTACTGGGACCTGTAGTTCCTGACAACTGCTGCCTGACTATATTTTTTTTTTTGTCACATTGAATCATGGTTACCCCATAAATGAGATTGTTGTCCTGTCTCCTAATTTTATCAATGAAACTTGCTATCTGATTCAGATTTTGTCATTCCTGTGCTATGGCTAATGTTGGGTCAAGGTACTTATATTTCTTTACAAAAGCTTTAATCATAGCGGAGTCTTCCTCATTTTCTACTCCAAATATCACTTTATATGCTTTGGAAATTTTAATTTTAGACTCAAAATGGTCTAATTCTGCAGTAGTGTGTAATAGATCTATTATTTCTATGGAAGGTACGTCCTCCCCAGTTGTACATAACAGCAATTGTCGCAGTTTATCTGATGCGTCACTGTTTCTCATTTCCTTCATCAGGTGATTTCAGAAGTCTGACAATGTGCAGGTAACCAAAGATAATATATATGGTTACACTGTTCATCTATAAGATAACGATCTGTGTAGGTCTCTAATACGTCGGCATTCTAAAATGAGTCTGTCTGAGTCCTATGCCGGGATGTCTTTTAAAATTTTCATTAGTTGATCATGTATTTGTAATTTTTTAATTTAGCTGCACGGTCTAATAGTTTTTCCTTTCTGACTTCTGTTTCATCTGCTTCATCTCCCCCATTTCAGGAATGCAGGAGGCTTGAAGCTTTGACTTATATTCAGTCTTTGTCACCTTTTTGTTATTACAGCAACCTGTTTACTGTCATTCTGTAGTCTTCACAAAAGATTTGTTCTGGAGTCACTTTGTTCATCAAGGTTCTCTATGTAATTACACAAAATTTTGGACATTTTTAAGAGAATCTTGGGACAAATGTTCATACATTGCTGCATTCTGTACAGTTACATTCTGTCTGCTTTAGTGTACAAACCTTTTTAGCAGGTAAATAACATTTAAAAATTGTTGCATATTACCAAATGTAAGATTACATATCTTTTTATGCTGTTTGTTACAGTAAATTCAGATTTGTCTATCTGAACATTGGCCTGTAAACATTCATTGTATATGTATTGCCATAAACATCCATCAGGGTATAAAAGATCTTTAAACTCTAACTTGCTTTCTATAGCTAGTTTATCAAGAAGTTCCATGACTTTTACTCATCATAATCAGATGATTTTCTTGTTTGCAGCCGGCTCAGTCACTGGACCTCTCATCAATGTCTGACTAAACTCAATCGCCTTGTCTCTAGGTTCTTGACCGTGTTTTTACCAGACTTGATCAGTTACAAAACTGTGCTGTCTCCCTGCCCCCCCTTCCCAAAGAATGGGAAACTGAAGAAACTGTGGCGGGGGCTGGCTTAGCCAAAATGTTAAATACTGTGTTACTTATGTTATGTAAGTGTCCTTAGGCGTTTTAGGTAAAGTCTTCTAGTGCCAGGCTGATTTTTAAATCAGTGACTTATATTTAATTCACACTTGGCAACAACATAATACAAAAGATATAAAATACAGATCAGTGTAGTAAAATATAACAAAAGCTGTAGCTTATAGAAATGAAATGAGCTTTAGTAAAATCTCAAGCTGCTTGAGCGTTCTATTGAGTAACAAAGTATTTCAGCCTTGTCAGGGAAGAAAACAGGTGTTGGCGTAGCAAGGCTTGTAGGCCTTAAGTAAACCATCTGTCAGGTTCAGTGTGTATGAATGTCTGAAAAAGTATATAAGCAGCGACTCATGTCACATACAAAGGACCAAAGAAGTCGGCCCACTATCCAGCCATTTCCTAATTCAGTGTGAGCTAAATATGTAATAGCCGTATTTCTAAGTGTTCTAAACATATGTATGGTTCTTGGCTGTCCTTTACAAAATACTTCGGTTGACAGAAATACACAATACTGGTACATTAGACTGATGTGATCTTTCATCATTTAAATTCTTTTTAAAACTGTTTCAACCTTCAATTTAAGGACAGAACACATAAATGCATAAACAATCAACTATAATTGAATATATATATATCACACACTATTCCTAACTAATTAGTTAACTAAATGAAATGACTAAATTATAGATTAGAAATTATTTTCTTTATAAAAGACATTGCTTAGCTCTTTCCTGCATTCCAAGTGATATATTTTAGGATGTGAAGCCAATGACCTACTGACCTCTTAGCCATCACATACTATGGTACACTTGAACACCGGCTTACAGAGCCATTCACACGCACGGTTCATTTTAAGCTAGCTAATGCTGAGTTTCAATGTGGCTTTGGGGAGTCTGAAATATTAAAGAATACAGATCTGTTATAAGGTAAATCAATTCTATTCTACACATGTACATGATTTTTCTCTCCAAAGGGGCTCTCTTCCTGGACATTGAGTTATGGAAATTTCCCTATTCAGGAGGGACCAGCTGAATTTTGATCTGTGACTTCTCCTGCTTCATAAGAGTTTATTTAACGATTGACTTCTGTTGGATGTGAATGTTTGGAAAACCATCCAAGTTGTGTGCAGTGTGCCACTGTGACAGTGCAGAGGTGCTGGACCTGCCCAATCTACTCTGGCTCACAAAGTATACTCTCTTACTGCTCATCTTTGTGCATTTCATTGTCGCCAACATCCTCAGGGACATGGAGCAAGAGGAACAGAAGTGTGTTTACCCAGCTGTATGAGTGGCACCTGCATAACTCAAAAAATCAACTTCGATGCACTGAAGACCAGAAAAGATACTATTTTGGGGACCTTTTTGGAGGGGTCTGCATACTTGCTGTGGTTTTTTTTTTTTTTTTTAAATATCCCTTTTTACCTATTGACCCAGAAAATGGCCATTTTTATTTGGCTACCATTTTAATTTCAGTGGGGTTAAAGTTCACCATCTGGTCATCTTTGTAGATCCCCCAAACCCTGCTTGAACATAACTCAGGGTAGTTTGACTCATCCCTAATGTTGATGCTCTTAAAATATTATATAACCAAAATAAAATCAAGCAAAAAACTACAATGAAGTAAAAACTCCTCCTACCCAAAACATTAAACCAAACTAAAACTTTTTTTTTTGGCTTGGTGGAAAGGATAAAAAAAACTTGCCTACTATTGACAATACTAAACACCCCAAACTGTTGAGTCTGTTGTAGTACTAAAAGGGGGCTTATACTCAGCTCTTCCTAGCCATAGATATGGCAATTCCCTGCAAAAGTATCAATAGAAAAATATATACAACACACAATATAGTAACACATAGCAGTGAATATTGTTTATAGCACAATACTGGAAGCACATGACAATAACCAGACTTTCCCTTTAACAAATGTCATCCGTCCTTCACTCACACTGAATCCACCTACACACTGACAAATGGGTGCTGTGAAAGCAGTCTATAGTGTGTGGGCACAAACTTTAGTGACCTATATTGGCCAATGTCTTGCACCTAACTAGACGTCAAGTATATGACCTTGGCCAACAATAGCCTGAGCAATGCAGTGGGGGAGATTTGCTCAGGAATTCTAGACAAACATCCTTAATGTTCAAATCTTTTATGAACAGCCAAACAGCTGTAGTTCAAACCTATGATAGGAGCAAACATTTGCCTCATCTCTACCTATCATATAAAGATTTGCCCACGTTGTTTTTATTCCTGAAGCCTATCACTTCCAGGGCCATCTTAAAATTGGTACACTGATCCATAATTCTCAAACTGTAGATAAGCAACCATGTGAGCAAAAAGTGTTCTAAGATTTAAATGTTCTTACCTTCAACTAGGACAGGAGGCTTGTACAGTTCCCCAGAGTGCATTTAACAAGCTGGTCTCTTGATTATTAGGCGGTTAAAGTATGTATGCAATTTTTAACTTGGCACCAATAGTCAGTGAGGGTGTTTCATGTTCATGATCAGGTAGAAGACATGCGGCAGCTCCGGAATGAACATCACTTGCACTGTATGCCATATGTATAACTGTACTCCTTGTAAGGTTTTCTGAAAGCATTTCTACTTTCCATGGCAGGTGAAGATATTTTATAATGTCCATGGCTGAGCACCTTTTTGGAGGCATTGACAGCCAAAAGGTTTCAGAACGTTTGCCTGGCTTCCAGAGAACTTCTACTTTTCTGGTGCTAAGGTCAGATCTTTCGTGACTTTACACCAAGCAAAGTCCCTATACATTGGGTCATGGCCCTCTGCTCCTTTCCAAGGGAATGATCCAGTCAGTTGTGTAAATTATGACACCAAAGGCCCACACATCAATGCATGGATGTAAAAGCAACTGTTCTCCTTGTTTTAGCTTAGTTATTGAGCTGTGTATGGTATGAACCAGGACAGATGCTTCAATATCCTGGAGCCTTGCCAGTCCAAGATCTGCTACTTTGATCATCTTACATTCAAAGTCCATTAGCAGAATATTGTCCAGCTTGATGACATGGTGGACCATCCTATTGCTGTGCATGTTTTCCAACGCACTCGCTATCTGAGGAACACATTGCTTCACAGTATCTTCATTGCAACAAACAGCTGAGTTGCATACCTAAAATCAAGCCTATAAATCAATCTTACCAACTTACAGTATGTGTGGGGAGTCCCGTAAAAGCTAAAATACTATAAGGAAATTAAGAACAGATTAGATCTCTTAAAATGATTTTTTTTTTTCATACAAACTTACTTTTTGCTTAGAGTAAAGAGTTTCAGTTGGTGCCACCTCCTGGACAAACTCATGGTTGAAGATCCAACTGAAGTTAAAGGGGCAATCCACAGTGGCTGCTGATTCAAGGTGTGAGGCTTGTCAGTTTACAGCAGACTTGAGACAAGAACTCACTGTGGTGAGCAGAGCTGATACAGATAACAGCCAGGGAGGCACTCAAACCAGATGCCAGAGCAAGGAACTGAAGTGTGGTCAAAAGGATAGCCAAGGTCAGCTGCAAGTTGGCAGCGAGGTACAGAATCAGAAGGCAGAGTTGGGGACAGGAACTGGTGACCAGACAGAAGCAGAATCCAAGTTCAGGTCACAGGCAAGCTGGGTCATCAAGGGAACAAGCAGAGTAGTAGCAGGGAATAGCTGACAGTCCAGTCAGCACTTAAGCATGAGCAGAAGCATCCTTAAATAGCCTGTCTGGTGCCAACATGCACTGATTGTGCCCCTGTTGGTAGTCCTGTGCACTTTGGTCACCATTCTGTAGTGATTTCTACACCCATGCACATTTCTGTGAGCCAAACATTTGATATGCATTCCCTGATCCCATCCTAAAACACTAAATCAAACTATCTACTATTAAAAGGAAAACCCCGCAATCCAAGTCCTAAAAAAACTGTCAGGTCTCATTAAATCCATGAATACAAGGGGGCTTACACTCCACTCTCCCTAGCCACAGATACTGCAAAAGCATCAATACACAATATAGTAATACTTATAGCACTGATGGCACACTACCCTAAACGGTCTTCCCCTTTTATAATAATCAGTTTTCCTTCACTCTCACACTAAATTCACCAACACACTGACAAAAAGGTGCCTTGACGTTGGCCTTTTATGGTGTGTGGGCTGACACTTTACTGTGACCCAATGTTGGCCGATGTCTTGCACCTGACTAGAGGTCAAGTCTATTGCCTTAACCAATGATCGTTCAAATGCATTGGAGGACAATTGGCGGGGACATTCCATCCAAATGTCCTTTTAAAGTTCAGAGTTTCTGTAAACTGCCAAAACAGAATGTTTAGTTAGAAATTCTTCTTGGTCTAGCAGAGGTTACCTGAGAAGAAATATTTCAAAGGTTCCTCTGTTTTGAAAAGGCTGAGAGGCTGACATTTTGCCTACTGTGTAGGGTTTTTCTTTTTTCTTCAAAAATAATTTTTGAGATACAGCAGAATGGTAACAAATACAGGTTACATTTGGCTCATGTATACAACTCCGTAAATGCCTATATCTCTGACTGGGTATAAATCTGGAACATATATAATGTCGTCAGTTAACATTGCTTGAGTCAAGACATAAAAAAAACAGAGAATGTGCCAAGCCTGAATTGACATAAAATAAAGTGAACAGATAGTTGGGTATAGACATCAGCCAAACCTCATATGCGCCCCTTTAAATGACATATGTGATGTAATACAAAGTGAGGATGGTGAGGACCGTGGATAATAGGTCCATAAGAGGCAGAGGCTGAGGGGCTTCAATTGTACCTGTGGGTCTGCTGGTATTCGAAGTGCACCTAAACTCAGAAATGGTAAGGTAAAGTTGAGAATGTAGGATAGAGGGAGAGAAGGGGTATGAAGAGGGAGAGAGATGGAGGAGGAAAAGAAAAGGGGGGGTAGGGATAAAATGGGGGAGCAGCTGCAACTACTTCAGGTTAAGATAATCCGAACAATCGGATGTCTCGTATGGCAATCTAGGTAGGTATGTGCAGTAGTCCAATATATAGGTCAGTTTCTGTGATATTTGGGCCTTAATATTCCATCTCAGTCAGGTAAGGTGCACATTATATGTATGAAACTTGAGAAATTATGTATTCCTATTGATCAACATGTTATGTTTAAGAAGGGGAGGAGTCAAGCAGCAGCTGGTGGAAAGAGGGTGTGGTTTTGAAATGACCCCAAAATGCCCACATCTTCCTGCATCTCTCGGGGCAATATTTTGCTACAGAGGAGTTCCTCCATGTCAGCAACTTTGTTTATATGTGCAAACCATTCTCGGATTGAGGGGATATGTGTTGAGCACCAGTGAATTGGAATACACTGTTTTGCCGCATTCACCATATGCATGGCAAGTGATTTACAGTATCCAAAAAATAATTATCCACCATTAAATAAAAATTAATGATTTTACTGACATTATCCACCATTAGGAGCTCTGGGGAAGACCGGTGGATGCTTAGACCCCGCACCTCAGGTGAGCCTGCGTCATTCCCACGGTGGGCCGCTGGTGTACCAATCCTGCTTTCAGGTAAGCCTTACAACTGCTGCAGCAACTGGTCTCTGAACCTGACCTTATATTGTGACACATTGGCAGGAAGCAAGGAGGTAGACTCCAGAACAGCTCTGATCTCTCTTCCATAGATTTGGATCGTAATATCTGTAGTCCATTTTGCTCTGGATGTACTAAGTTCATAATTAGAGATGAGCGAAGTATTGAAAAATTTGATTCGACTGATTCGGCGAATTCGTGGACAATATTCGATTCGAGTCGAATATATTCACTGTGAATTTAACTTAAAAAAGGGTGTTTCTAGGCTTCAGAGAGCCTTTAAATTAGTGCAGAACACTGTACCTTTAATTTAAATGCCCTTGGAGTCTGCTGGGGAAGAGAAATAATACTGTCAGTCAGTATGACATGCAGATGAGTGCCGTCGATCTTAGAATCACCGCACACTTCAATCATTTGGCCAGTCACGGGGCCAAAACCAGTGTTTGGAGCCACAGTGTGGCGGTGGAGGCAGCAGCAATGGGAGGCCATACAGCAACCTATGACAAAATGGAAACCAGCAGGAGTGTGAGGAGACCTCAAAGTGGCACATGGCAGAGTGGGAGCAATGGGAGGCGGTACAGGGACCCAGGTCACACTGTGGGCCCAGCAGCAGCGTGACCAGGCAGTACGGGGGCCCATGGCAGATTTGGGGCCTGGCAGCACCTATGGGAGGCCTGTAACCTGCCAGCAACCTATGACAAAATGGAAAACCGCAGGAGTGTGAGGAGACCTCAAAGTGGCACATGGCAGAGTGGGAGCAATGGGAGGCGGTACAGGGACCCAGGTCACACTGTGGGACCAGCAGCAGCGTGACCAGGCGGTACGGGGGCCCATGGCCGATTTGACCTCGTTCATCCCATAGTCCTGCCGACTCACGAATAGCGTGGCCTCAAAGGGCCTGAGCAAGCGCAGGTGTCACGCATGAGCTGACAATGGCTGACATCTAAGTTACACAGGGAGTACCTTTATCCGCTTTTAACATCAGGAAATCTGTGATGGCCTTTCGCTGTTCGTAAAGGCGGTCTAACATATGTAGTGTTGAATTCCACCTTGTTGCAACGTCACAGCATGAGGAGTCGGTACGGGGGCCCATGGCAGATTACGTGCCTGGCAGCAGCAATGGGAGGCCCGTAATCTGCCAGCACCCTATGACAAAATGGAAAACCGCAGGAGTGTGAGGAGACCTCAAAGTGGCACATGGCAGAGTGGAAGCAATGGGAGGCCGTACAGGGACCCAGGTCACACTGTGGGACCAGCAGCAGCGTGACCAGGCGGTACGGGGGCCCATGGCCGATATGGGGCCTGGCGGCACCTATGGAAGGCCTGTAATCTGCCAGCAACCTATGACCAAATGGAAAACCGCAGGAGTGTGAGGAGACCTCAAAGTGGCACATGGCAGAGTGGGAGCAATGGGAGGCCGTACAGGGACCCAGGTCACACTGTGGGCCCAGCAGCAGCGTGACCAGGCGGTACGGGGGCCCATGGCCGATTTGGGGCCTGGCGGCACCTATGGGAGGCCCGTAATCTGCCAGCACCCTATGACAAAATGGAACCCTGGGCTGGGGCAGGCAGAACCGCCGTATCTTTATCACGTTTTCCCAGGCCACCGAATGGCGACGCTGCATATGCTGACGCAACGCTGTAGTCCCAACATGGGCCCCCTGGCCACGCTTGACTTTCTGGCCACATAGTCGACATACGGCTACGTTTACTTCCTCGGGCGGCTTGACGAAAACTTGCCACACCGCCGAGTAGGAAACTTTGCACCCGCTACTCCTCACTGGCTGACTGCTACTTCCTCCGTGCACACCGGCACCACTACTGGCTGTGGTGGTAGGCTGCAGTGGAGCTGCTGCTCTACTCCGTGGCCGTTTGCCTCCACTGACACTGCTGCTACCCTGCTGCCTCCTGGCAGCAGCAATGGGAGGCCGTACAGGGACCCATGAGAGACTCTGGACTTGGCAGCAGCATGAGGAGGCGGTATATAGGGGCCCATGGCAGATTAGGGGCCTGGCAGCAGCTATGGGAGGCCCGTAATCTGCCAGCACCCTATGTCAAAAAATTCAACACACCAGCAGTGTGAAGAGACCTGAAAGTGGCACATGGCAGAGTGTGGCGATGGAGACAGCAGCAATGGGAGGCCCGTAATCTGCCAGCACCCTATGACAAAAAATGGAACACACCAGCAGTGTGTGAGGAGACCTGAAAGTGGCACATGTTTGTGGCATGATTCATGGCGGATTTAGTCAGTTGTGTCAGGAACTGGTGGTTTGAAATCCAGACTAATCCACGCCTGATTCATTTTCACAAACGTGAGTCTCTCCACACTTTGGGTGGACAGTCGTGTCCTCCGGAGTTACAATACCTCCTGCCGCACTAAACACGCGCTCCGATGCCACGCTACTGGCCGGGCATGACAGCCTTTCAAGGGCAAATTCAGCTAGTTGGGGCCAAAGGTCAAGTTTCGTTGCCCAGTAGTCAAGGGGATTGTCTACCTCGGTTGGCAGGGTGCTGTCCAAGTAGGCCCAAGCCTGTTTGAGCTCCTGCTCCAGGTCCACCTGATGCTGCTGCTGCGGCTGGTTAGTAGTTTCCTCACTGCGCTGGTGAAGAAAGCTACTCATCATCGACTGCAGACTGAGGCAGCCGCTGCTGGTGGAGCTGCCACTGCTCCTACCACCCCACCCCTCCCCTGCTGCCATGGCAGCGGAACGCGAGCGCACAGGGCCCACAGTGTCTGAGGATGGACGTTGGCGCACAAAGGCAGAGACCAACTGACTACATAGGTGGTTTTTATAGTACGTAATTTTGGCCTCCCTCTCAGCAGGTGTGAAAAAGGCCACCATTTTGGAACGATAGCGAGGGTCCAACAAGGTTGACAGCCAAAAGTCATCCCTCTCTCTGATGGTTATTATTCGGCTGTCGCTACGCAAGCAACTGAGCATGCTATGGGCCATTTGCGCCAAGGAATGCGAGGGACTCCCTGCCTCCATCTCCACAGCATACTGCCACGGTGCGTCTGGGTCCTCTGTCTCCTCCTCCTCCTCCTCTACCAGATGCTCCTGCTCCTCCACTCCTGTCCGCTGAGTGGAAAAACCACCCATTTCACTCAATAATTCCTGAGCACAAATGTCCTCCTCTACCTCCTCCTCTTCTTCCTGTCCTGCCCCCACAGGGGTCATGTGGCGTTGAGATCTGTGCGCCACGTCTACCGCACCCTGACCAGCCATTGTTAACAGCATTTGTTCAAGGACGTGCAACAGAGGAATGACGTCGTTCATCCCATAGTCCTGCCGACTCACGAATAGCGTGGCCTCCTCAAAGGGCCTGAGCAAGCGGCAGGTGTAACACATGAGCTGCCAATGGCTGACATCGAAGTTACACAGGGGAGTACCTTTATCCGCTTGTAACATCAGGAAATCAGTGATGGCCTTTCGCTGCTCGTAAAGGCGGTCTAACATGTGTAGTGTTGAATTCCACCTTGTTGCAACGTCGCAGATCAGGCGATGATGTGGAATTCCGTTCTGCCGCTGCAGCTCAAGGAGGGTGTGCTTTGCGGTGTAGGAATGGCTGAAATGCATGCAAAGTTTACGTGACATTTTAAGGATGTCTTGCAGTGGGATGGTGGATTTTAGGAACCGCTTGACAACCAGATTGAACACGTGAGCCATGCATGGCGCATGGCACAACCTTCCTTGACGCAGAGCAGACACCATGTTCTTTCCGTTGTCGGTCAACATGGTTCCGATTTTTCAGTTTGCGCGGAGACAGCCATCTGTCGATTTCTCTGTTCATTACACTCAGAAGTTCCTCCCCTGTGTGACTACGTTCGCCAAGGCATACCAGGTGCAGCACAGCGTGACACCGTTGCGCCCTGCACATGTGATATGCCGGTCGGGTAATGGGACTTGGCACGGGGGTGGCGGCTGAGGACACGGCGGAAGAAGAGGTGGTAGAGGCGGACATGTTTGCTGGACCAAGGACGTGCAAACGTGGAGGCAAAAGCGTCGTGACCTGTCCAAGTTGCTGGTGCGGCTGTGCCGGCACCACGTTCACCCAGTGTGCCGTAAATGACATGTACTGTCCCTGACCGTAGTTACAGCTCCACACGTCGGCGCTGCCGTGCACTTTGGCAGAGACCGACATGCTCAAAGACTGGCCCACCATCTCTTCTACATGTGAATGCAGGGCTGGCACTGCCTTTTTGGCGAAGAAATGACGGCTTGGCACTCTCCACCGCGGCGCGGCACAAGCCATCATTTCTCGGAAAGGTGCTGAGTCCACCACTTGGAAAGGGAGGGACTGCAGCACCAGCAACTTGGACAGGAGGACGTTCAGCTTTTGCACCGTCGGGTGCGTGCTCGCAAACTGTTGTCTCTTGGAAACGGATTCCAAGAGACTGCTGACGGAATCCGAGAAGAGGAGTAGCAGGAGAAGGAGCATCTGAACGAGCGGAAGATGCCAACGAGCGACAACTCCCCTCAGCAGAGGTGTTGGAGCCTTGACTGGCTGATAGAGGGCGATTGACGACGTCGGGTGACGGAGCAAGTAACGGAGCGGGTGATGGAGCGGGGGCTGGAGCAGGCAGAACCGCCGTATCTTTATCACGGTTTTCCCAGGCCACCGAATGGTGACGCTGCATATGCTGACGCAACGCTGTAGTCCCAACATGGGCCCCCTGGCCACGCTTGCATTTCTGGCCACATAGTCGACATACGGCTACGTTTACTTCCTCGGGCGGCTTGACGAAAAATTGCCACACCACCGAGTAGGAAACTTTGCCCCCGCTACTCCTCACTGGCTGACTGCTACTTCCTCCGTGCGCACCGGCACCACTACTGGCCGTGGTGGTAGGTTGCAGTGGAGCTGGTGCTCTACTCCGTGGCCGTTTGGCTCCACTGACACTGCTGCGACCCTGCTGCCTCCTGGGCAACTCACCGACTGTTTCGCTCGCTGCCAAGCTGGCACCCTCTTCTCCTGATGATGCGGAAGAAATTACCTGATGACGACGAGGCTGCCAAGTGCGATCAACCTCCTCATCATCAAGTAGGGTCTCCGCCTCACTACTAGCCCCCTCGGCTGCGTCTGGGTCAGGAGACAGACCTGTCTCTAGACCGGCTACCGAGCCACTCTCCTCGCCAGTACTTGTTCGCCTGGCTGCTGAAAAGGCGGATGTCTCCCCCCGTTCCTGACCGCCCTCTGTTAGCTCTTCCTCACTGTAGAGTGGGGCTGAGCCCACAGCATGCGATACTTCGCTTGGTGAGGGAACACCAAAGGACAGGGGCAGGTAGAGGACACGTGATATCAGTGGGCTTGCTCCCGGGCCATGCCAACTAACGGTTGTGTCTGACGTACCCACCGACCGTTGGCTGTAGGTGTCAGAGGTGACCTGGGAAGAGGAAGACGACCGAGCCAACCAATCTATGACGGCAGGGTTGTGGGTGGAGACACGACCGCTGGATGACACCGGGAGCACTGGCCTCTGGCTGCGAATAGTGCTGCCTCGACCCCTTCCTCTGCTGCCACGTCTGCTCGCTCCTAAAACATTGCCTCCTCTGCCACTCCTCTGCGTGTTGTCTGACATACTCTTTAATTCAACGATTCTGTGTCCCTGAGTAACAATTCTGTGTCTGTCCCTGAGTAACAATTCTGTGTCTGTCCCTGAGTAACAATTCTGTGGCCCTCAGTAACAATTCTGTGTCCCTGAGTAACAATTCTGTGTCTGTCCGAGTAACCATTCTGTGGCCCTAAGTAACGGTTCTGTGGCCCTCAGTAACAATTCTCTGTCCCTGAGTAACAATTCTGTGGCCCTAATAACGTTTCTGTGGCCCTAAGTAACAGTTCTGTGGCCCTCAGTAACAATTCTGTGTCTGTCCCTGAGTAACAATTCTGTGGCCCTCATTAACAATTCTGTGTCCCTGAGTAATGGTTCTCTGTCCCCAAGTAACGTTTCTGTGGCCCTAACTCTGTCCCTAATACAGAGAGGTCTGCCTCTGTTGAATGACTGGAGGCAAATGAAGAATTCCAAAATGGCCACTATTTATAGCTCGACCATTACACAGTGCTGGCTGGCTGCTGATTGGCTGATGCGATCACATGTCATTAAGGAATGCATTATGGGTCAGCGCGCCTTGTCTGCGCGCCTTCCCAGACATCCCCGCTCCGTCGCCGCACATGTCCGCCGCCATTTTCGGAAAAATTTCGATTCGCGCGTCCGAAGTAGGCTATTTTTCGGATTCGGCGCGAACCTAAATTTTTCCGATATTCGACTCGAATTCCACTTCGCCTACTTCGATTCGCTCATCTCTATTCATAATCACAAAAGGAAAAAAAAAAATCACAGTTCTCAGTAGTCCAATAAAAAATAAGTCCAAAATGCTGATATGATCATGTTGTACTTGTTTCTTGAACATCCTTCCATAAAGATTTTAATTTGGTATAGCTAACTTAGTAAAGTCCTTTGGATCAGCTTTCCTGACTTCCTGAAATTATACTTTATTAGTGTGAGCACAAATTATTATTATTATTATTATTATACAGGATTTATGGCGCCAACAGTTTGCTCAGCGCTTTTCAATATAACGGGAGACAATACAGCAACAATACAGTTCAATACAAGAGGGATAGGAGGCCCGGGTATCCAAAGATACTCATTCAAAGTTCTTCTTTTTGAACCTTTAAATGTTCACATTGCTCAACCAACAATCAGCAGCAAATGTTAGTCTAGTTTTTCCATCACATTTATTGAATTTTATCGATAACGAAAAAACGTATCCCACAATGTTCTAAGACTGGAATATTCCATACACAGGATTGAGACACAAAATTTAGAATAACAATGGTGTCTACTTTGGATAGCCAACACCTGATAGTCAATAGACAGAGGGGACATGATGAACAATGGTGATGGGATCCTGTATGTACAGTAAGCATGGAATGAACAATAGTACAGGTGGACCCCCCAGGAAGACAAAAATGCAATAAAAATATAAAAAGGGAAGCTTAAGAAATGGAATTACATGGGGCATTGTAAGGAAATGGGGAGTGTGATTAAACAAAGAATACAGACATTAATAATAATATAATTGTTATTGACCCCCACCCACTTCTCACTGTTCTTTCAGGGGTAGGACAGCAAGGAAACACACACTGTAGGTGAAAGATTATATTGTACAAATAATAAACATGAACAGCTTTACTGCAGACAAGAAAATATGACTTTAATTACATAGAAATATAACCAAGTGGCATATAAATCATAGGCAAGGATTAGCAGCAATATGACCCAATACCTTCAAGCAATAGAACCTCTGCATCATGGAAAACAAATAAAGAAAAAAAAAAAGACAAAAGTCCAGTAAATATATTTAGCTAGCCAACAAGATATCTAGCTAGCAAGTACATCACATATATCACTCTCTATTTAGCCTCCACTCAAGGTCTCCAGGCAACTCCCCAGTCAAACTACCCCCATCAAGTCTTCAGTAGAGCTTGTCAATAAAGCCCCCCCCCCTTTAATATCCAGTCTAACTATTCTTATACTAGTTCCCTCCATTCACCATCAAGGAATTTCCTACTTTAAAGTGATGGCTGTCCAATGTTAACACCTCTGCCTACTAGTTGGTGACAAGATGTCTACAGGATGTATGCATTCATTAAATCTGCCATCACCCTAGACTTTTAGATACACAGACCCCATATTATCATACTAAAGCCCTTTAACAAAATGGAGACAGTGTCTGCCCACCACCTTTCAGCAGGCCCTAAAGACAAAAATGGCCATCTTAATTACAATGTCTAGCATTTGGCTTTGACATACTAATAAAGTCATGGATGGTTCTTTTGAAAATCAAGACATTTTGTCCCATATGGTTTACAAACTTACTTTAAACCAGCTACTTGCATAGTCTTATCACTATGTAGTCACAAATATCCTATTATTCCCATATAACATATCATATATAAACATATTACATATTGGTGATGGGCATTTCTTACATCATTTTACCTAGGAAATCCACAATGACCCAGATAGCAGTGTGCCCATTTGATGGACATTTCATCATCCATCGATATTACTGGATATAAGGTATTATCCTGCCTTTGACTTGGTAACCGTCTGAACTGAGATCCAGAAATCGGAAGATATGGAGGTGAGAACCAACACTTCTGTCAAGGTGGTTGATTAAACAAGTTGTGTAATGGCTGAAAGAGTCCTTAGATCTGGTGAGTGAACTGGAAGTGTCTGAAGGAGTCATTAGATCTTGTAGATTAGCTGGAAGGGATGCCACTTAGGTTCAATCTGTTGAATAGGTTGAATCTGTTTTCCAGCTCTCCTCCATATAACACAAGACTTCAGTCGGTTTGCTCCTCTGACTGTAGTCCACAGCTAAGAGACATCGGAACATTCTCTGCAGACATTTGGGCAGTTTGTTCCATGATGCTGGGGGGTCATCACAATGATTATTATTTTGCCAGGCAACAAATCTGCTGAATCTTTTGTCTTTATCTATGGCCACCTTCCATGGAAATTTTCCTGTAATCAGGCAGTAGAGGAGCACTCCAAAACTCCATACATCCAGAGTGGAGTCTACAGCCAGTTCCTGTCCAGTGAGTTCACACATCTCAGGAGCCCTGTAGGAGGTGCTGCCAGACTTCGATCTAATCACTGTTCCTTTCATATGAGTAAGGCCAAAGTCAGTGATTTTCACACAACGACACTCCTGGTCAAATACCAAAATATTTTTACATTTTATGTCCATGTGCACCAGTCCTTTCTTGGCAATAAATTCCAGAGCACTGGAAATCTGCATGGCACATCTCTTAACACTGACTTCTGGAAGTCCAACCTGGAATATAGAAAAAAAAGTTATTGCCCTGAAATAGAATTATCCCCAAAATTGCTAAAATTCGGAATCAGTTGGAATCAGACTTGCATTGCGTACAATTATAGTTCCTTTTATGAGGTGGAATCTCTCCTGTAAGTCTATCTCCTGTAGACCTTGTGATGATGAGGAGACAAGTCCTTTCAGAAGGATCTTCAAAATGGCTTCTGCTGCCCACGATGTAATCTGGAGAAGACAGAACAGTTTTTAGCCCTTATTCAAATAACACCTAAAACCCCCCAAATAACATGTAAAATATCCTTCTTGTAGTACAACCAAACACACAACATAATAAAACATATTAAAATATCGACTTAAAGTCTTCATTTGTACCAACTATATGTACAGGCTGGTAGGGAATAACATGGAAAATGTGGCTGATAGAAAAAGCTCCAATTAAATTCACATTTTCATAAACACATACAACTGAGGGCCGATATAAAACTACAACATTACTATAGTTATATTTGTGTATTGATTGATAAGTGTCATTCTCTAATAGTAAGGAAGTAACAAAATATTCCTTATAGTACGAATATAATGACTTACCTTAGGAAATGTTGAGATGACTCTTCAATGTATCCTGCAAAGTGTTCCTCTGTTATCAGGCTCCAATGATTTCCAGGTGAGATCTTCAGCTATTCTCCAATGTCACCCTAGATCTGGTGTTGGAGAGGAACGAAAGAGGGAAGAGAAGGTCACCTTTAAATGGGGGGGGGTAAAGTTGAAGCATTCTGATTGGCTGCCTGGGAATTTACATATGTTGTACAAGTAAGCCAACATTGTTTTTGCCAATTTGCATTTGAACTGATCACTTGTAGACTGTAATTAGAATGTGAGAATGAATACAAAGAAACAAGGAAGACTTGAGGTTCGGGAGTATCAGCGTTTGCTGGGCTATAGATGATCACTTTATATACAGTATATTACACAGTACAGTAAATTGAACACATTTAGGATGATTTTTTAGTCAATGATTTTGATGAGTATAATCATAAATTAAAAGAAATTGATGATATACATGCAATCAATAGACATCATATTTTTAGAGTGTATTGTGAGGTGTGTTTTTTTTTTTTTTTTTTTTTTTTTTCCTCATTCCTCCAAAGTTGAACTGACCTTTTTCCAAGGTGGAAGAATTTGAACTTGGGATTGATATCCTCTTTGATGTAATTTTCAAAAGATTGTACGTGCCAAAAAAATACTTTTCTCTACAACATTTTACATAATTTAAAAGGCTGAGTTCAGAATCCTTAAATTCCTTCTGCCCAACCACAAGTCTGTGTTTATATACTGTGAATTGCATTATTATACATATATGTGCTTAATTAATTTATTTTTTTCTTTTTTGCACCTGTTTTTAATCATTATGACCTACTACAAAGGTAAAGAATGGGAAATCCTTGTGTCCAATCAATATGAGGAGGATTCCAGTGAACATAATAGGATACTCCATAGTATTTGCATTTCCACCCTATGGGCCATTGGAAGTCCCCAGTAGTCCCTCTGGTCTCTGTATTGTGGGTAGTTGATATGGTAATGCTCATGGAACGTATTCAGTACACATTACTGGACAGGATGCATTTATTCAACAGAAAATGGGATGGTTGGATGGTGCATTGGCACTTAATGATTAAATCTCTGCTGTACCATTATTTGTCTTTGACTCTTGTCAGTTATGTGGTTAATCTGCCTACAATGTTGACTTCCTCTTTCATGTATTTGATCTTTATTTTTTTGTGATTAGCTTTATTTCATTGTAAATTATTATGTGCATTTTTTTCCTGCTGTTCATTCTACCTCATGTATGATGTGCAGTTTTTGTAGTCTATCTTTCAATAAAAACTTTGTAAACAAAAAAATAAACTGAACTAAGATTTGATACAGCTTTTTTTTTTTTTTTTTTAATTCTTCACTTAAACTTCTCTCTAACATGTTTATAAATAGCCAGATTTGGTTTTGTTATAATGCAATATTTCTAAAGTATTTACGGCAAAGGTTTGCTGGACATTCATTCATCTGTATTTTATGCCACTAACTGGAGATTCATTCTCTTGGAAAAATGCAGCAGATGGATGAATCTTATTTGAGAAAGGTAATCAATATTTAACTGTCATCTACATACAGCATAATGTCAACTAAACTAAGATTTGTCCATCGCATTTAAATTCAAAGAGGATTCACCCATCATTTTCCATCAAGAATCACACTTCCGCAGTGAAGCATATAATCCATGAAAGTGACACATTAATTCTCATGAATTCCTATAAATCATACTTCTAGTTAAACCATTACATATCCTTGTGATCAATAAAATATAACTGAGCTCCGTGCAAAAGAAGTGACTTAGTGACAATGATCCACTTCCAGGAATCCAGCCAAAAACGCAGCTGGTATTCATGTTTCTCCACCCCCACAAGGATATGCAATGAATTATTTATATGGTTTAATACAAATTTGTAATTTTCATGATTTGATTATATGCATCCCTGGATTCATTGAGATGATACAGGGCCAGCACAACACATTTGATCTGATAATAGTTGGGTTGTTTATGGCAACTCTTGTAGCAGTTACTAATGTAAGCAGTTGTGTCCCTTCCTATGCTGAGATAATCCTGCAAATTTGTCATTACCAGAGGGCCACAGTTGGACATTACTAGTCCCAACAATGGAGGGTGGCTTCCATAAACAAGGCCATTGTGATAGAAACAGTATCATCAGTTACATCTCAGCCAGGTGTTCTACCTCCTCTTTAACATCTATTCACAAGCCCTTCACCATTGAGATGATCAGTTCTGTCCTGGGGGTAACATTTCTCTTTATTCTGCAACTACATATTCATTGTCATAGAATGAAGAAAAACCAAAAGCATATTTCAGTGAATATCACTCTCTGTTGTATTGTTACATTTACCTAACTTGTAAAATTTGTTTTATAGTTTTCACTATATTTCAGCGGTTTCTTTTAGTGACCATCTCCATGCAGTAGGCCTCCTTGATGAACAACAGCTGACATGAGGGGGAAGATACACAGCAAGTGTATTGATTGTATTCAGTCTGTTCAGACAGGTAGAACAATAATGAGAAGAGGTGAATTACAACAAATATGATAAGATGGAATCAGATTCTCCTTATAATGAGCCAATATGACTACCTTCCTGCACCCCGGTCTATTGTTATGTCATACAGTATCACCTGTAATTAATAGAATATTGCCCCTTGGCAGCTTACATTTAAATCAAACAATTCCCTTCTATCTTCAGAACCCGGACATACAGTATAAGACATATTACACAACCACATTGATCAAACTCTAGCTAATATATATTTCTCAGTACAAGAACTATTGATATCTACCAATGGAGATTTCACATAAACTCATATTGTAACCGTCACCCCCTTGTAGCCAGTAAAATTAGACCACACATGTAATAATGGTTTATATGCAATCTCCTTTAAGATTTATAGTTTTTTGCCTTTGTATTCTGAAGACGCTTTAAAGCACAAAATGATATCTACTGACACATTGGACCCCTTTGGCAGGGAGGGGGACTAGACCCCATAGCCAGGCAGAATGGACCCCATTGGCAGGCAGCATGGAGGTAGACTCCAGTACAGCTCTGATCTCTCTTCCATAGATCTGGATCTCAATATCTTTAGTCCATCATTTGCTCTGGATGTACTCAGTTCATAATCACAAAAGAAAATTAATTTAATATTATTATACAGGATTTATGGCGTCAACAGTTTTCTCAGCGCTTTACAATATAACGGGAGACAATACAGTTCAATACAAGAAGGATAGGAGGCCCGAGTATCCAAAGAGACTCATTCAAAGTTCTTTTTGAACCTTTAAATATTCACACTGCTCAGCCATCCAACAGCAGCAAATGTTAGCCTTGTCTTTCCATCACATTTACTGAATTTCATTGATCAGTCTTAATTTCACATCCTCCTGTGTCTGGTGCCATGGGCTTCCTTCATTACTTTTATCATTTCAGTCCTTTCTTCAACTTTACCAATCTTGTCCATCAACTTCTCCATAAAGCTCAAAATTTTTAGTAGCTATTCAACAGTACACCACCACCAAATCAAAAACAAAACCCTATCCCACAATGTTCTAAGACTGGAATATTCCATACACAGGATTGAGACACAAAATTTAGAATAACAATGGTGTCTACTTTGAATAGCCAACACCTGATAGTCAATAGACAGAGGGGACATGATGAACAATGGTGATGGGATCCTGTATGTACAGTAAGCATGGAATGAACAATAGTACAGGTGGACCCCCCCAGGAAGACAAAAATTAAATAAAAATATTAGAATATAAAAAGGGTAGCTTAAGAAATAGAATTGCGTGGGCCATTATAAGGAAATGGGGAGTGTGATTAAACAAATAATACCAACATTAATAATAATATAATTGTTATTGACCCCCACCCACTTCTCACTGTTCTTTCAGGGGTAGGACAGCAATGAAACACACACTGTAGGTGAAAAAGATTCTATTGTACAAAGAATAAACATGAACAGCTTTGCTGCAGACAAGAAAATATAACTTTAATTACATAGAAATATAACCAAGTGGCATATAAATCATAGGCAAGGATTAGCAGCAATATGACCCAATACCTTCAAGCAATAGAACCTCTGCATCATGGGAAACAAATCCAAAAAAAAACCAAAAGTTCAGTAAATATATTTAGCTAGCCAACAAGATATCTAGCTAGCAAGTACATCACATATTACCACTCTCCATAATCAGCCTCTACTCAAGGTCTCCAGGACACTCCCCAGTCAAGCTCCCCCCATCAAGTCTCCAGTAGAGCTTGTCAATAAAGCCCCCCCTTTAATATCCAGTCTAGCTATTCTTATACTAGTTCCCTCCATTCACCATCAAGGAATTTCTAAGTGGTACAATCATCTTTCTGGAGAAAGCGATTGGATGGAGCTCAAGTCCTACTTTAATGTGATGGCTGTCCAATGTTAACACCTCTGCCTACTAGTTGGTGACAAGATGTCTGCAGGATGTATGCATTCATTAAATCTGCCATCACCCTAGACTTTTAGATAAACAGACTCCCTATTATCATGATAAAGCCCTTTAACAAAATAGAGACACAGTGTCTAGCCACCACCTTTCAGCAGGCCCTAGAGAGAAAAACTGCCATCTTATTTACAATGTCTAGCATTTGGCTTTGAAATACTAATAAAGTCATGGACGGTTAGTTCTTTTGAGAATCAGGAAGACATTTTGTCCCATATGGTTTACAAACTTACTTTAAACCAGCTACTTGCCTAGTCATATCACTATGTAGTCACAAATATCCTATTATTCCCATATAACATATATAAACATAGTACATATTGGTGATGGGCATTTCTTACATCATTTTACCTAAGAAATCCACAAAGACCCAGATAGCAGTGTGCCCATTTGATGGACATTTCATCATCCATCGATATTACTGGATATAAAGTATTATCCTGCCTTTGACTTGGTAACCGTCTGAACTGAGATCCAGAAATGGGAAGATATGGAGGTGAGAACCAACACTTCTGTCAAGGTGGTTGATTAAACAAGTTGTGTAATGGCTGAAAGAGTCCTTAGATCTGGTGAGTGAACTGGAAGTGTCCGACGGAGTCATTAGATCTTGTAGATTAGCTGGAAGGGATGCCACTTAGGTTCAATCTGTTGAATAGGTTGAATCTGTTTTCCAGCTCTCCTCCATATAACACAAGACTTCAGTCGGTTTGCTCCTCTGACTGTAGTCCACAGCTAAGAGACATCTGAACATTCTCTGCAGACATGTGGGCAGTTTGTTCCATGATGCTGGGGGGTCATCACAATGATTGTTTTGCCAGGCAACAAATCTGCTGAATCTTTTGTCTTTATCTATGGCCACCTTCCATGGAAATTTTCCTGTAATCAGGCAGTAGAGGAGCACTCCAAAACTCCATACATCCAGAGTGGAGTCTACAGCCAGTTCTTCCTGTCCAGTGAGTTCACACATCTCAGGGGCCCTGTAGGAGGTGCTGCCAGACTTCGATCTAATCACTGTTCCTTTCATACGAGTAAGGCCAAAGTCAGTATTTTTCACACGACACTCCTGGTCAAACACCAAAATGTTTTTACATTTTATGTCCATGTGCACCAGTCCTTTCTCGGCAATAAATTCCAGAGCACTGGAAATCTGCATGGAACATCTTTTAACACTGTCTTCTGGAAGTCCAACCTGGAATATAGAAAAAAAAGTTATTACCCTGAAATAGAATGATCCAGAAAATTGCTAAAATTCGGAATCAGCTGGAATCAGACTTACATTGCGTACAATTATAGAGGACAGGTCACCAACTGGTGCCGCCTCTAGGCCAAATACAAAGTGGTCTTGGGTCTTGAAGGCCATGTCAAAACTCCTGATGATGTTGGGATGAGGAGAAAGGTAGGAGGACACACTGAACTCTATCAGAAATTGCCTTTTACTTGTTCTTTTCTTTTCCATGATCTTCAAAGCCATCTTCTGATCTGTAAATAGGACATGATTAGATTGATATTAAGCACAGCATTTGTGTACATTTATATTTAAATCATGTTATGGGTATGGAGAGATGTATAAAATTAAAACATCCTGTATAACTGGCACTTACTTGTTTCTTTGTCCTCCACCAGCAGCACTGAACCGTGTCCTCCACTTCCAAGTTCCTTTATGAGGTGGAATCTCTCCTGTAAGTCTATCTCCTGTAGACCTTGTGATGATGAGGAGACAAGTCCTTTCAGAAGGATCTTCACATCGTATGGATGTATCCTGTTTTATCTCAATAAACGCATTATACTGTACCTCACTATGGGCATTTCTTTTTGTGGGGAGTATCTCCTAGATACCGCTGATGTAAAGTGAAGGAGTGGTGGTTTTTCTCTGGTGGAGCTGTGACTGCTTCCTTGCTGTCTTGTGGAACGTGTGCTACTTTGGTCTGGGGATCTTCACTGATCCGGGGATTGCATCTACCTCTGTTCCCTGACTACATCCTGAACTCCATCTCTACCACAGTGCATACACCTTTGGTCAGTGTGTATGGGCGTCTGAAGTCCTCTTTATTGGGACTTTTTTTGACCTGGGGCTTTTCCCCTTTTTTTGACGTACTTATAAATTTTATTGATTTATTCATTCACTTTTGTCATTTTTATAGCGCTGCACTTTTATTCATGTGAGGAATTCTTTTGGTTGTCCTATGTGTTTCAGCTGCTTTGTCCTTTTTAAAGCGCTCACTTTCTCCTTTGATTCAATGCGTGTTTGTTTGTTGTGTGTGTGTGGTTTTGTTTTGTTTGTTTTTTTTGGGGTTTTTTCCCAACTATTACACTTGGCTAGTACAAATTTCTAACAAGAATTTCACATTTTTACTGCTCTGCCAGTAAAGAGCCCTTTCCTCAATCTCTAAGGTTAAACATTTCTTCTAATCTCAAATCATGGCCAAGTATCGTCTTCAGGGACCTTATATTACAACAGTTTCTGGAGTCACCTTTTTTTGGGGGGAAAAAAAAAAAAAAAAGATTTTTATTAGAAGATAGTAGACATAACAATACATGCACAGATGTGAATCCAAAGTCGGACATATCACTGTATGGCGCTTCCCGTGTCGCAGATGGGTCAAAGTATAACAGACAATACAAAACATAATGTTGTAAAACGTGTCAACGTAATATTACAGTTCAGGAAATGTACTGCATATAAAAAAATGCGCAGAGAGATATATTGTCTTTTGACCTATTGAGCAGGATTTTCTGTCAGGGGAGTGTGAAGTGCGTGATATTGAATATGAACAGCACATGCTAAAGCTTTAGATCTATTTCACATGTCTAAGAATTGGATGTGTGGGTGATATGGGGCGTAGTACGTCTGTTTGAAGGACAACGTTCAGTATCGGTTATGGTATGAAAACGAAGATAGAAGTAGAATATAAGTGGGAGCTGGAGATCAGGTAGAGAGCAGGTTAGTTAGTAGAATAATGAGGTGATAAAGGTAAGTCTATAGAAAGGAAGAGGGGGAAAAGAGGAAAAAAAAGAGGGGGAATGGGTTGGGAGGAGAGGGCTTAGGGTGAGGTAAAACGGAAAGGAGGGGGTGTATATTTAGGTGGCTCTCAACCTATGAAATGAGCCACAGTGAAAACACCTACTTATAGCTGAAGACATGGTGCGTATCAAGACAGTCAACCGGATAATATGCGGATACAGGTTCTAAGGGAGTAAGCCTTGGTGCAAGACTAAGGTATATCGAGAGGTATCTCAAAAAAAGAGGACAATCCCCAGTATCAGGATATGTCTGGTCAATCATTGCTGCATTAGTAGCTGGTACGTAGGGGTGGTTTTAAAGGGCCTCCAACAGGCCCAAGTTCCCCTGAATCTCTCGGGATGTTCATTGGCAACAGATCAGTTTCTTCAATTCTACTGATCCTCGCAAACCATTCACGGATAGTGGGAATATTTGTTGAGCGCCAGTGGACTGGGACACGCTGTTTTGCAGCGTTAACCATATGCATGGCTAGTGATTTACGGTATGTCCGGAATGGGAGTGAGGAGTGATGCAGTAGAAATTGTGCAGGGGTGAGCTCCAGGCTATACGTGGTCACACGTGCAATTGTGCATTGAACTCTTCCTCCAAAAAGGCTGCAGCAGTGGGCAGTCCCACCAAATGTGTCTGAGCGTACCCTTAGCCAAGTGACATCTCCAACAAGAGTCCGAGACACTGGGATTGAATTGGTGAAGCAGGGCTGGAACTCTGTACCATCTAGAGTATAGTTTGAAGTTGCTTTTCTGTGTGGAAACGCATATGGAGCCCTTGTGAATAAGTGCGTAGATGTGATCCCAGTCTTCCGGCATTAGTTGTTGTAGGTCAGAGCTCCAGGCTATTCAGGCTTTCCTAGACTGAACCTCAATAGTATTTTCAAGGCAAGAGTAAAGCTGGGATATAACATGTCTCTTGGGAGAGTCTGTAGAACAGAGTTTTGAATGGGTAAGATGTCTAGCATATTTGTTTATGTGCGAAGAACTATGAATGAAATGGTGTAGTTGTCTATACATCCATGGCGTCAAGGTCAGGAGTGGCCACTTGTTTAAAATGATGTCTCTAGATAGAAATGTCCCATCTTTAAAGAGTTGGTGCATACTCAGATTATTTGGGTGGCTGGATCCTGCAAGAAATGCATTTGACAAACCCGGGGGGGAAATCCGGGTTCATAGTAATGGATGAAAGTGGGCCCGGTGTAGAAGAAAAGTCTGATTTCTTAATGGTCTGGTGGTAACAGACTTTTTGTTTTATGTACATTATAATAATATCTCCTCTTAAGCACCTCTTCTCCAAAGTGAAGAACTGTAATCTGTCATCAGTCCTCCATAGTTTATCTTCTCCGTCCCACCATAGCTGAGGTCCTCCTCATTCATTTTGTTGCCCTTCACTGAAACCCTTTCTAATTCAACATCTTTCCTGAGATTTGGTAACCAAAACTGAATAGAATTCTAGGATGCATCGCTAGAGGGATCATCTGCAGAAAGGAGGTCCTGATTCCCCAATACTGATCTTCAGTTAGACCTCATTTAGAATACTGTGTCCAGTTCTGGAGACCTCACTTACAAAGACATCGATAAGATAGAACAAGTCCAGAAACGGGTAACAAAAATGGTGAAAGGTCAGGGGGGATAAAACATATCAAGAGCGACTTCAGGAACTTAACATGTACAGTCTGGAGGAAATAAGGGAAAGGGGAGACATGGTTGAAACCTATGAATATGGTTCAGGAGGGCAGTATTTTCAACATGAAACCAAAATCTAGAACACAGGGACATGACCTTAAACTGGAGGAAAGGTCAAAACTAATCCCACAAAGTAGTATTTTTACTGAGAGTAGTTGATGCTTGGAATAGACTTCCAGCAGAGGTAGTAAGCCAGTCAACCGTAAATGGCTTCAAACATGCTTGGGACAAATGCAGATCTATACGCAGCCAAAAAACTTAAAAAAAAAAAAAATGAAATAAAGACCTTGGGTACCCTATTGCAGGATGGACTGAAGAATCCTTGAATGCATTGATGGAATGATGATTCACTACTGAGCCTGAGATCAGCAAGTCCCCCACCAGCTGCATAGTGTCGTAACTTCTACTATTCTGCAGTTACTCCTCCTGTGCATAGGGTGGTGCTCTTGTGTATCTCCACTTCTGGTTTATGAAATATTAGTTGAATGTGTTTTACCAGCAATACTATTGCTTTTACTATTTCTTACAACTAGTACTACTACATGTCTGGAAAACCTTTTTTTCTTCTTTGTTCTAGTGTTCAGGTTAGGTGGGTCTAATATGTTGAGTAACATTGCGTTATATTTGTGTCTAGTGACTAATTTTTTTTTATTTATTTTTTTTTCTACAGGTTGGTTTTAAATGAAAATGTTGTAAAGTGCTTTGTTCCACAGGTAGTGAGTGCATTGGACTTTATGCACAGCAGAGGAATGGGACATTAAACTGGACAACATTCTGCTCACGGACATTGCATGTAATGAGGTAAAAGTAGCAGATTTTGGACTGACCGAGGCTCCGGGGCACTCGAGCACCACCTATATTCGATTTCATACCATACACTGCTCCAGAACTGTGCAGCCTAAAAGAAGGGGATCAATTGCTGCTGCACCTGAGCATTGACGTGTGGGCCTTTGGTGTCCTGTTGTACACAGCTATGACCAACTCATTCCCTTGGAAAGAAGCAGAAGCAGTCATGACCCCATGGATCAGGACTTTGCTTGGTGGCAAATAAAGATTTAATATTGGCACCAGGAAAGTGACAATCCTCCACTGAAGCCAGGCAGATGTTCTGGGACTTGTTGGCCCTTCGTGCCTCTGAGAGGTGTTCTGCTATGGACATTTTAAAATCTGTCCACCTGCCATGGAAAGCATAAATGCCTCCAGAGAATCTAACCAGGAATACGGTCATACATGTGACATAACAGGGTGCATACTGTCCATTGTGGAGCCTCAAGTGCTGCCTCATACAAGACTCACATCCTAGGTGACGGTAAGAATCTTAAGACTGCTGGCTTTTTCTGTAACTGGTGACTTAATTGTAATTGTTTTCAGGAACAAAAACTCTGTGTAGGAAAACCATATGATAAGCCACAGAATCAGTTCTAATTGGACCACATGTCTTTTCCACCAGTTATCAAAAGTAATTTCACTATATATATATATATATATTCTAAAGCTATAACACCGATGTATTCTTACATGGTAATTACACATTCATTATATTTGGCTATAGTCTCCAAATGCCTCCCCTGCATTAAAAAAGGTCCAATTATGGAACCCTCTGTCCCAGGGCCACAGAGCATCTAAATGGCATGGTTATACTTCATAAAAAAATTACATTACACTTTGATATGAGGGGGGCCTCAGGAGCCAATCTTTTCCAGGATTTGACACCCAATGTTCAAAATCTTTGAACTCACAGGGAAATAATTCAGGGAGCCAAGTTTCCCTCGCCACATGATCCTAGTCCTCTTCAGCAGCATTCAGGACCTGTTTCTTGCTGGAGGATAGATGAGGATGGGAAACACATGTGAATAATATGTCCAGCCCGGCCAGCAAGAAAAAAAGCTTTAAATAAAGCTCCTACCCACATGTGTAGGTGGTACTGGAATTGGACTTTAAGGTACACTTACACTCGTATTGCAGTAATGCAGAGTGAAGCAGCATGTTTAGTGTTGGTGCCGGATCATTCATTCTAAATGCCACCAAACACACAAACATTGCTGTGAACTGCCAGATATATTAAAACAAATTGACATTTTTAAAATTGTTTTTACTTTTATTGTCAAGTGTATTGGAATGTGTGTTCTGCAATCCTTCTGTACAAGGCATATATGGTGAGTATAATATTGTCATAATAAATGAAGACTTTAATGACTCTATTGCAGTATGGACTGAGGAATCCTTGGATACATTGATGGAATGTTGTTACATTACAGAGCCTGAGATCAGCAAGTTCCCCGCCGAGAATAGAAGTATGAGAGAGGTGGAAGTAAATTATAAGTGTTTAACGAGATGGCACATTACACCAAAGGTTGAGTATAAGATATGTGGGGAAAATTCACAAGAGTGCTGGAGGGGTTGTGGAAAAATAGGCACATTATATCATATATGGTGGGAGTGCCCGAAGATCCAAGGTTTCTGGGAGATAACTGTCCAACTAATTGAGAATATCTCTGGGATAAAGATAGGACTGAACCCAGCAGTATGTCTACTACATAGTACAGAGTTATCAGTAAATAAATACAAGGATTCGGGTATATGGTGCTACCTGAATGCGGCGAAGGGTTTGATACCTAAGTTCTGGCATAGACCAGAGGTGCCAAAGATAGAGGACTGGGTGGAAAGAACGAATCAAATTTGTAAGATGGAGAGATTGTGTTATATGCAGGAAGACAGGATGGGGTTGTTCTCTAAGAGGTGGAGAAAATGGGAAGAATTTATGGTGAAATATATGAAGTAGCAATGTGAGAAAGATGAAAGGATTTACATACCCTATATTTTCGTATGGAAAAGAGGTAATAGAACAATGCAGAGTGGGTGGGTTTATATGGGGGGAGGGAGGTTTTATATAGGGAGGGGGGGAAATTAGATAGAGGGGGGGGTGGTAAATGGGAAGATATGGAAATGTTTGTTTTTTTTTTTTTTGTATGAGAATAATGATGAAATATGTATTATATATGGAAAATAAATAATTTAAATAAAAAAAAAAAAAAAGCAAGTTCCCCGCAATCTTGACAAACCCAAAAGATGCGTGCCAAGGTACCTACTCCTCCCCATGTACCTGTCAGACAGATTTGGGTTGATCGCATGAAGCACTTCAGAGGTCTTGTACCAATGCTTCAATATTTTATATACATTTCCTTTGTACACAATGAGAGTCCCAAATCATCTGCCAACATTTCAAAGAGATTGGGCATTGAAGTTAATCTTCCCATCTCTTCATATACCGGTGAGGGTTATTGACAGGAGAACCTGTATTGAGGAGTAGTTTATATAAAGAGGTAATAAGATGTTGTTGGGTTGGACCTTTAGCAGCGATCCTCTCGTAATCTTTAAGTCAGTCTAGTGTTCGAGTTCAAGGCATGGAAAGTGACGGAACTGTAAATGGGTATATCTGGCTGATACAGGTATTCTGGATTTCCACACCCCAATCTCCTCAAATGACCGATTCCTATGCAAAACCGGATTGATCAGATGACTGAGTTGAAATATCCCATTGGTTGCCCAAGAGCTAATCTGTGGGTAAGACAGACTATCTGGGAGCTCCGGATTATACAAAACCTTCAACAATGAGGAGCACACAGACAATAACTGCTGGGATTTCACACAGGCTGACCAAATTTTGAGGGTGAATTTCATAGATTAAAGCATGGGGGGGGGGGGACAGGGGTAATGCATAATGAAAAGGGCGTAACAATGAAAGTGTAGATCAGATACAGGTATCCTAATTCAATCTCTGCCCATTTATTCTGGGGTGTTTGGGTGAACCATGATAGAGTTTGTCTCAAACGAGTGGCTAAATAGTATTTGGTAATATCTTTTTTTTTTTTTTTCCCCCTCTTGTTTGCACTAGTATTTGTCATGGGAGATCATATTTCTCTCTGTTCTGGAGGATCAAATTCACTAAGTATTTCTTCAATATCGAATATATCAATGAAGTCCACTGAATCGTTTTCTTCAAGTAATGACAAAAGAGGGGTATAGGCATCCTGTAAGTTTGTAGCGTCTAAAGATTGCGAGGAAGTGAATTCTAAAAAGCATGTGTACAAAAAAAAAAAAAAAACTAATCAAACATTTGTATGTCTCCCCCCTTTTTTTTTTTTTTTTTTTTTTTTTTTGCTTCAAATTTGTCCATGTTGGCGTTAGGACAGAAGCCAAGACCCTTGTTAAGGATACTAATTTCATGTTCAGATAAACTATAACTTGTAAGATTGATGCTCATTTCATTGTCCTTAATTGATATGCTGGAATCATCAGCAATCAATTTCTGTGACCTATGTTGGAATAATTGTGGTTTGGTTCTAAAAAAAAAAAAAAAACCTTCCTTAGGTGTATATAGTATTTCCTGGACTACGTGGGGCTGAATGTGAGGTATTGAGTGCATGTGCAGTAGATGGAGTAGCAATGCAATCATCACCATTTACATTACCACCTGATATGATCCCTATTTGGAACATTAGAAGGTGCTTGATCAGTAATGCATTTTCTTAGATGATTGTTTGATCAGCCCATCGCCAGGGGGACTTTTTTTTCTTTTTTTTTTTTTTTTTTTAACCTGATTGAATTTTGTGAAATGTTGGAAAAATTAGATGAGGCCAAAGAGGAGTCTAAGTTATTTCTACCAATCCCAGGGTTTGAATGCCATTTTTATAAGTTTTATGATCACAAAATGTTAATTTTTATCCATACAAAATTTTCTCTTCTTACCAATTAAAATTTCTTTATGTTCTATGTGTTTTAAGATCACTTTCAAATTGAACACATTTAGGATTGTTTTTAGTAAATAACTTTGCATGTATATCAATTTTAATTTATGATTATACTCATCAATCAATAGAGACATCTATCTTTTTTTAGAGGTGTGGTGTTTGTTGTTTGGGTTTTTTTTTTTTTTCTCCTCTTTCCTCCAAAGTTGAACTGACATTTTTCCAAGGTAGAAAGATTTGAACTCGGTCCAAAGGGATTGATATCCTCTTTGATGTAATTTTCAAAAGACTGTATGTGCCAAAAAGACCATTTTCTCTACAAAATTTTACATAATTTAAAAAAAGGCTGAATTCGGAATCCTTAAATTCCTTCTGCCCAACCACAAGTCTGTGTTTTTATATACTGTGAATTGCATTATTATACATATAATTAACTTAATTTTTTTTTTTTTTGTACCCATTTTTTTTTTTTAATCATCATGACCTACTACAAAGGTAAATAATGGGAAATCCTTGTGTCCAATCAATATGAGGAGGATTCCAGCGAACATATAGGATACTCCATACTATTTGCATTTCCACCCTATGGGCCATTGGAAGTCCCCAGCAGTCCCTCTGGCCTCTGTATTGCGGAGAGTTGATATGGTGACGCTCATGGAACGTATTCAGTACACATTACTGGACAGGATGCATTTATTCAACAGAAAATGGGATGGTTGGAAGATGCATTGGCACTTAAAGATAGATAATCTCTGCTGTACCATTATTTGTCTTTGACTCTTGTCAGTTATGTGGTTAATTTGCCTACAATGTTGACTTCCTCTTTCATGGACTTTGATCTGTATTTTTTTGTAATTATCTTTATTTCATTGTAAATTATTTATGTGCATTTTTCTTGCTGTTCATTCTACCTCATGTATGATGTGCAGTTTTGTAGTCTATCTTTCAATAAAAACGTTTGTAAACAAAATAGGAACTGAAATGTGTTTGGTGTGGGTTTTTTTTTTTTCTCTGCACTTAACTTCTTTACATGTTTAGAAATGTTGCATTATAACAAAACCAAATCTGTGGCTATTTATAAAGGATTTACTGCAAAGGTTTGCTGGACATTCATTCATCTGTATTTTATGCCACGAACGGAATTTTTTCTTTTGGAAAAATGCAGCAGATGGATGAATCTTTTTTGAGACAGGTAAACAATATTTAACCGTCATCTACATACAACATAATAGATGTCAAACTAAGATTTGTCCATCGCATTTAAATTCAAAGAGGATTCACCCATCATTTTCCATCAAGCTTCACTCATGAGCAGTGAAGCATATAATCCATGAAAGTTACAAATTAATTTTCATCATTTCCCATAAATGATACTTATAGTTAAAACATTTACATATCCTTTGTGATCAATAAAATATAACTGCTCCGTGCAAAAAAAAAGTGACTTGGCGCAAACGATCCACTTCCAGGAATCCAGCAAAAAACACAGCTGGTATTCGTGTTTCCCCACCCCCACGAGGATATGCAATGAATTATTTATAAGTATCACTTATATGGTTTAATACAAATTTGTCATTTTCATGATTTGATTATATACATCCCTGGATTCATTGAGATGTTACAGGGCTAGCACAGCACATTTGATCTGATAGTAGTTGGGTTGTTCATGTTTATGGCAACTCTTGTAGCAGTTGCGTCCCTTCCTATGCTGAGATAATCCTGCAAATTTGTCATTACCAGAAGTCCACAGTTGGACAGTACTAGTCCCAACAATGGAGGGTGGCTTCCATAAACAAGGCCACTGTGAAAGAAACAGTATCATCAGTTATATGTAAGCCAGGGGTGTTCTATCTCCTCTTTAACATCAATTCACAAGCCCATCACCATTGATATGATCAGTTCTGTCCTGGGGGTAACATTTCTCTCTTTATTCCGCAACTACATAGTCATTGTCATAGAATGAAGAAAAAACAAAAGCATATTTTAGTGAATATCACAATCTCTGTTGTATTGCTACATTTGCCTAAATTATAAAATGTATTTGTTTTATATTTTTCACTACATTTCAGATTTTAGGTGCTTCTTTTAGTGACCATCTCCATGCAGTAGGCCTCCTTGATGAACAACAGCTGACATGAGGGGGAAGCTACACAGCAAGTGTATTGATTGTATTCAGTCTGTTCAGACAGGTAGAACAATAATGAGAAGAGGTGAATTACAACAAATATGATAAGATGGAAACAGATTCTCCTTATAATGAGCCAATATGACTACCTTCCTGCACCCCGGTCTATTGTTATGTCATACAGTATCACCTGTAATTAATAGAATATCGCCCCTTGGCAGCTTACATTTAAATCAAACAATTCCCATCTATCTTCAGAACCCGGACATACAATATAAGACATATTACACAACCACATTGATCAAACTCTAACTATTATATATTTCTCAGTACAAGAACTATTGATATCTACTAGAGATGAGCGAATCGAACCAGGCGAACCGGAATTCGAGTCGAATTTCAGGAAATATTCGATTTGCGTCGAAACCAAAATTTTGCCTACTTCGGGTGCGCGAATCGAACATTTCCCGATCAGCCGGCAAAAGTGTCCCTGCAGTGAGCTCCGCTATTTCTGACAGTTCTCTGACAGAAGGAACACATGTTTAGCGGTTGAAACATTGTATCTATTAGTTTACATTTAGGATACAGATGTTTCAACCGCTGTACATGTGAAGAAGCTGTGAGAGAACTGTCAGAAATAGAGGAACTCTGCACATACACTTTTTGCCGGCTTGGAATTATTCTTCTTTTCATCCTACTTCTTCTTCTTCTTCTTCTTCTTCATCCTCATCCTCATCCTCTTCTTCTGAGGATGAGGATGAAGAAGAAGAAGAAGAAGTAGGATGAAAAGAAGAATAATTCCAAGCCGGCAAAAAGTGTATGTGCAGAGTTCCTCTATTCTGCAGATACACTTAGAGGAGCTCTGCAGATACACTTAGAGGAGCTCTGCACATACACTTTTTGCCTGTTTGGAATTAATCTTATTTTCATCCTACTTCTTCTTCTTCTTCTTCTTCTTCTTCTTTATCCTCATCCTCAGAAGAAGAAGAAGAGGATGAAGAAGAAGAAGAAGAAGAAGAAGTAGGATGAAAATAAGAATAATTGCAAGCCGGCAAAAAGTGTATGTGCAGAGTTCCTCTATTCTGCAGATACACTTAGAGGAGCTCTGCAGATACACTTAGAGGAGCTCTGCACATACACTTTTTGCCGGCTTGGAATTAATCTTATTTTCATCCTACTTCTTCTTCTTCTTCTTCTTCTTCTTCATCATCCTCATCCTCATCCTCAGAAGAAGAAGAGGATGAGGATGAAGAAGAAGAAGTAGTAGGATGAAAATAAGAATAATTCCAAGCCGGCAAAAAGTGTATGTGCAGAGCTCCTCTAAGTGTATCTGCAGAGCTCCTCTAAGTGTATCTGCAGAATAGAGGAACTCTGCACATACACTTTTTGCCGGAAACCGCTGTAAGGAGGGAATGTCCCAGAACTGTCATAAATAGACTATTAATGACAGTTCTGGGACTGTCCTTCCATGCAGCGGTTGAAACATTGTATCTATTTGTTTCCATAAATGGATTAATGACAGTTCTGGGACTGTCCTTCCATGCAGCGGTTGAAACATTGTATCTATTTGTTTCCATAAATGGATCCATTTATGGAAACAAATAGATACAATGTTTCAACCGCAGCATGGAAGGACAGTCCCAGAACTGTCATTAATAGTCTATTTCTGACAGTTCCATGACATTCCCTCCATACAGCGGTTGAAACCGCTGTATGGAGTGAATGTCCCAGAACTGTCAGAAATAGACTATTTATGACAGTTCTGGGACAATCACTCCATACAGCTGTTTCAACCGCTGTATGGAGGGAATGTCATGGAACTGTCAGAAATAGACTATTAATGACAGTTCTGGGACTGTCCTTCCATACAGCGGTTGAAACATTGTATGTATTTGTTTCCATAAATGGATCCATTTATGGAAACAAATACATACAATGTTTCAACCGCTGTATGGAAGGACAGTCCCAGAACTGTCATTAATAGTCTATTTCTGACAGTTCTATGACATTCCTTCCATACAGCGGTTGAAACAGCTGTATGGAGTGAATGTCCCAGAACTGTCAGAAATAGACTATTTCTGACAGTTCTGGGACAATCACTCCATACAGCGGTTGAAACATTGTATCTATTTTTTTCCATAAATGACATTCTGCAGATACACTTAGAGGAGCGCTGCAGATACACTTTTTGCCGGCTTGGAATTAATCTTATTTTCATCCTACTTCTTCTTCTTCATCCTCATCCTCATAAGAAGAAAAAGAAGAAGTAGGATGAAAATAAGAATAATTCCAAGCCGGCAATAAGTGTATCTGCAGCGCTCCTCTAAGTGTATTTGCAGAATGTCATTTATGGAAAAAAAATAGATACAATGTTTCAACCGCTGTATGGAGTGAATGTCCCAGAACTGTCAGAAATAGACAGAAACTGTCACAGAACTGTCCTTCTCATCCTTCTTCTCATCCTTCTTCTCATCCTTCTTCTCATCCTTCTTCTCATCCTTCTTCTCATCCTTCTCCTTCTTCTCATCCTTCTCCTTCTTCTCATCCTTCTCCTTCTTCTCATCCTTCTCCTTCTCCTCATCCTTCTCATCCTTCTCCTTCTTCTCATCCTTCTCATTCTTCTCATCCTTCTTCTCATCCTTCTCCTTCTTCTCATCCTTCTTCTCATCCTTCTCCTTCTTCTCATCCTTCTCCTTCTTCTCATCCTTCTTCTCATCCTTCTTCTCATCCTTCTTCTTCTCCTTCTTCTCAACCTTCTCCTTCTCCTTCTTCTCATCCTTCTCCTTCTTCTCATCCTTCTCCTTCTTCTCATCCTTCTCCTTCTTCTCATCCTTCTCCTTCTTCTCATCCTTCTCCTTCTTCTCATCCTTCTCCTTCTTCTCAACCTTCTCCTTCTCCTTCTTCTCATCCTTCTCCTTCTCCTTCTTCTCATCCTTCTCCTTCTCCTTCTTCTCATCCTTCTCCTTCTCCTTCTTCTCATCCTTCTCCTTCTCCATCTTCTCATCCTTCTCCTTTTCCTTCTTCTCATCCTTCTCCTTCTTCTCATCCTTCTCCTTCTCCATCTTCTCATCCTTCTTCTTCTCCTTCTTCTCAACCTTCTCCTTCTCCTTCTTCTCATCCTTCTCCTTCTCCTTCTTCTCATCCTTCTCCTTCTTCTCATCCTTCTCCTTCTTCTCATCCTTCTCCTTCTTCTCATCCTTCTCATCCTTCTCATCCTTCTCATCCTTCTCCTTCTTCTCATCCTTCTCCTTCTCCTTCTTCTCATCCTTCTCCTTCTCCTTCTTCTCATCCTTCTCCTTTTCCTTCTTCTCATCCTTCTCCTTCTCCTTCTTCTCATCCTTCTCCTTCTCCATCTTCTCATCCTTCTCCTTCTCCTTCTCCTTCTTCTCATCCTTCTCCTTCTCCTTCTTCTCATCCTTCTCCTTCTCCTTCTTCTCAACCTTCTCCTTCTCCTTCTTCTCAACCTTCTCCTTCTCCTTCTTCTCATCCTTCTCCTTCTTCTCATCCTTCTCCTTCTTCTCATCCTTCTCCTTCTTCTCATCCTTCTCCTTCTTCTCATCCTTCTCCTTCTTCTCCTTCTTCTCATCCTTCTTCTCCTTCTCCTTCTTCTCAACCTTCTCCTTCTCCTTCTTCTCATCCTTCTCCTTCTCCTTCTTCTCATCCTTCTCCTTCTCCATCTTCTCATCCTTCTCCTTTTCCTTCTTCTCATCCTTCTCCTTCTTCTCATCCTTCTCATTCTTCTCATCCTTCTTCTCATCCTTCTCCTTCTTCTCATCCTTCTTCTCATCCTTCTCCTTCTTCTCATCCTTCTTCTCATCCTTCTCCTTCTTCTCATCCTTCTTCTCATCCTTCTTCTCATCCTTCTTCTTCTCCTTCTTCTCAACCTTCTCCTTCTCCTTCTTCTCATCCTTCTCCTTCTCCTTCTCCTTCTTCTCATCCTTCTCCTTCTTCTCATCCTTCTCCTTCTCCTTCTCCTTCTTCTCATCCTTCTCCTTCTTCTCATCCTTCTCCTTCTTCTCATCCTTCTCCTTCTTCTCATCCTTCTCCTTCTTCTCAACCTTCTCCTTCTCCTTCTTCTCATCCTTCTCCTTCTTCTCATCCTTCTCCTTCTCCTTCTTCTCATCCTTCTCCTTCTCCTTCTTCTCATCCTTCTCCTTCTCCTTCTTCTCATCCTTCTCCTTTTCCTTCTTCTCATCCTTCTCCTTCTCCTTCTTCTCATCCTTCTCCTTCTCCATCTTCTCATCCTTCTTCTTCTCCTTCTTCTCATCCTTCTTCTTCTCCTTCTTCTCAACCTTCTCCTTCTCCTTCTTCTCATCCTTCTCCTTCTCCTTCTTCTCATCCTTCTCCTTCTTCTCATCCTTCTCCTTCTTCTCATCCTTCTCCTTCTTCTCATCCTTCTCCTTCTTCTCATCCTTCTCCTTCTTCTCATCCTTCTCCTTCTTCTCATCCTTCTCCTTCTTCTCATCCTTCTCATCCTTCTCATCCTTCTCCTTCTTCTCAACCTTCTCCTTCTCCTTCTTCTCATCCTTCTCCTTCTCCTTCTTCTCATCCTTCTCCTTCTCCTTCTTCTTCTTCTCATCCTTCTCCTTTTCCTTCTTCTCATCCTTCTCCTTCTCCTTCTTCTCATCCTTCTCCTTCTCCATCTTCTCATCCTTCTCCTTCTCCTTTTCCTTCTTCTCATCCTTCTCCTTCTTCTCATCCTTCTCCTTCTTCTCATCCTTCTCCTTCTCCTTCTTCTCAACCTTCTCCTTCTCCTTCTTCTCATCCTTCTCCTTCTTCTCATCCTTCTCCTTCTTCTCATCCTTCTCCTTCTTCTCATCCTTCTCCTTCTTCTCATCCTTCTCCTTCTTCTCATCCTTCTCCTTCTTCTCATCCTTCTCCTTCTCCTTCTTCTCATCCTTCTCCTTCTTCTCATCCTTCTCCTTCTCCTTCTTCTCATCCTTCTCCTTCTCCTTCTCCTTCTTCTCATCCTTCTCCTTCTCCTTCTCCTTCTTCTCATCCTCCTTCTCCTTCTCCTTCTCCTTCTTCTCATCCTCCTTCTCCTTCTCCTTCTTCTCATCCTTCTCCTTCTCCTTCTTCTCATCCTTCTCCTTCTCCTTCTCCTTCTTCTCATCCTTCTCCTTCTCCTTCTTCTCATCCTTCTCCTTCTCCTTCTTCTCCTTCTTCTCATCCTTCTCCTTCTCCTTCTTCTCCTTCTTCTCATCCTTCTCCTTCTCCTTCTTCTCCTTCTTCTCATCCTTCTCCTTTTCCTTCTTCTCCTTCTTCTCATCCTTCTCCTTTTCCTTCTTCTCCTTCTTCTCATCCTTCTCCTTCTCCTTCTTCTCATCCTTCTCCTTCTCCTTCTTCTCATCCTTCTCCTTCTTCTCATCCTTCTCCTTCTCCTTCTCCTTCTTCTCATCCTTCTCCTTCTCCTTCTTCTCATCCTTCTCCTTCTCCTTCTCCTTCTTCTCATCCTTCTCCTTCTCCTTCTTCTCATCCTTCTCCTTCTCCTTCTCCTTCTTCTCATCCTTCTCCTTCTCCTTCTCCTTCTTCTCATCCTTCTCCTTCTCCTTCTCCTTCTTCTCATCCTTCTCCTTCTCCTTCTCCTTCTTCTCATCCTTCTCCTTCTCCTTCTCCTTCTCCTTCTTCTCATCCTTCTCCTTCTCCTTCTCCTTCTCCTTCTCCTTCTTCTCATCCTTCTCCTTCTCCTTCTCCTTCTTCTCATCCTTCTCCTTCTCCTTCTCCTTCCTCATCTCCAAGGGCATTTAAATTAAAGGTACAGTGTTCTGCACTAATTTAAAGGCTCTCTGAAACCTAGAAACCCTTTTTATAAGTCATCTTCGTAGCGAAGAAATTCGCATTGAATCGAATTTCACACTGGAATTCGCCGAATCAGCCGAATCGAATTTTTGAGAAATTCGCTCATCTCTAATATCTACCAATGAAGATTTCACATAAACTCCTATTGTAACAGTCACCCCCTTGTAGCCAGTAAAACCAGACCACACATGTAATAACGGTTTATATGCAATCTCCTTTACGATTTATAGTTTTGCCTTTGTATTCTGAAGACTCTTTAAGCACAAAATGATGTCTACTGACACATTGGACCCTTTTGGAAGGCAGCAGGGAGGGGGACTAGACCCCTTTGGAAGGCAGCAGGGAGGGGTACTAGACCCCATAGGCAGGCAGCAAGGAGGGGGACTAGACCCCATAGCCAGGCAGAATGGAGGCAGATTGGACCCCATTGGCAGGCAGCATGGAGATAGACTCCAGTACAGCTCTGTGATCTCTCTTCCATAGATCTGGATCTCAATATCTGTAGTCCATCATTTGCTCTGGATGTACTAAGTTCATAATCACAAAAGAAAAAAAAAATCACAGATCGCAGTTCTCAGTAGTCCAATAATAAATAAGTCTGAAATGTGATCTGATCATGTTGCACTTTTTTCTTGAACATCCTTCCATAATGATTTTAATTTGGTATAGCTGACTTAGTTAAGTCCTTTGGATCAGCTTTCTTGACTTCCTGAAATTATACTTTTTTAGTGTGAGCACAAATTATTATTATTATACAGGATTTATATAGCGCCAGCAGTTTGCTCAGCGCTTTACAATATAACGGGAGACAATACAGCAACAATGCAGTTCAATGCAAGAGGGATAGGAGGCCTGGGTATCCAAAGATACTCATTCAAAGTTCTTCTTTTTGAACCTTTAAATGTTCACATTGCTCAACCATCCAACAGCAGCAAATGTTAGCCTTGTCTTTCCATCACATTTACTGAATTTTATCGATAAGCCTTAATTTCACATCCTCCTGTGTCTGGTGCCATGGGCTTCCTTCATTACTTTTATCATTTCAGTCCTTTCTTCAACTTTACCAATCTTGTCCATCAACTTCCCCATAAAGCTCAAAATTTTTAGTAGCTATTCAACAGTACACCACCACCAAATAAAAAAAATGTATCCCACAATGTTCTAAGACTGGAATATTCCATACACAGGATTGAGGCACAAAATTTAGAATAACAATGGTGTCTACTTTGAATAGCCAACACCTGATAGTCAATTGACAGAGGGGACATGATGAACAATGGTGATGGGATCCTGTATGTACAGTAAGCATGGAATGAACAATAGTACAGCTGGACCCCCCAGGAAGACAATAGGAACAGTAAACATTGGCAGTGTTATGCTAATAACTACCACAAGCAATTCAACAGCCAATGTTAGGGGGGCAGTACACCTCAAAAGTCAACCTCAACTTATAATAATGTATTCTAGATGTAACAGATATTAAAAACACAATCCAACAAATACGTATCTGCTAAACTGACCACACATACACAGCTCCATACCCTAGAACGTGTTTTAGCCTTGCACAGAAAGACCAAAACTCATCTATTTAAAATAATTGGAAGTAATGAATTCATTTCCACTTTCCCAGCAATGAGAATGCTTAAAACATTAAAATCATCTCCATAAGTTTCTCCTAGTTTCACTTTCCTGCAAAATAAAATGGGGTTGATTTAGTAAAACTGGAGAGTGCAAAATCTGGTGCATCCCTGCATAGAAACCAATCAGCTTCCAGTTTTGTTTGTGTCAAAGCTTAATTGAATGAGCTGAAGTTAGAAGCTGATTGACTACCATGCAAAGTTGCACCAGATTTCTCACTCTCCAGTTTTTATAAATCAACCCCAATGCATTTCAGTGACACAAAATTTAAATAATGAAAAAGCTGTTAAGGCTTTTATTAAAAAAAGTCAAGCTTTTTTACCTTATAAAAAAAAAATATCATAGTGAGAAAAAATAAGTAAAAACTTTAGGAAAAAAAACAATCTTTCAATTCCTTCTTAATAAAAATATGTCACCAACAAAAACACAAACCCAAGAAACTGAAGTGAGTTGAGCACATTTTAAACAAATCAATTAAACCAAAAATTCCCACTACTGATATCCTCCCCATTAAATTGAACTGTGTTTAATGGTTCTTCCAATATATTTATGGGAGATCTAAATATTGAAAAACAATTCTGTGGTGTATCCTCCCTGTTTGTTTTGGAGGTCTTCTAATACCCACTATGTTGCACTGAAACCCTCAGTTGAGTCTTCTGACAAGTGGTCACAAATTAAGTTACCCAATCAATATACTTTACTAAATTATACCACTAGAGATAATAGATCTCAGAGAGTTCATTGTCTCAGCAACCTTTCAGCACATTTTTTTGGAGCAAGAATTACAGGGTCTCCAATGGTCAAGTTATGCATTCCTGGAAGGCTGGACACCCTTATTGCATATCTAACCAAGAGGATCCTTTGAAATGGATATCTGGAAAACAAAGATTTGGATCCCATTGTCTAGATAACTACCCAGGCACTGGATAGTCTCCTCCTATTGTCACACTTTCAGGCATACAGTATCACCTGTAATTAATAATAGAATATCAAACAATTCCCATCTTTCTTCAGAACTTGGACAGATAAGACAACATATTACACAACCACATCCATCAAACTCTAAATAAAATATATTTCTTGTTATCAGATTATTTACATCTGTCAATGGAGATGTCACATAAACGTAGATTGTAACTCATGGGGACCATTATGTATAATTCCACTTTAAGCTGAACATTGTCATATACAAATCTAAATGATTTACATTTTGTAGAAAGAGTGTCTATGCCATCCATTCTCAACTTTTTCAACAAGGAGGAACCTTTGACATAACTTCCAAGTCTCAGAGAACCTCTGCTAATAATAGATAGAGCTTCATCTCCGTGTACATCAGTGTGATGGTCAGTGGGAAGAATGTTCCTTACATTTGTGGTCAATGGAAGAAAATGCCACCTACAGATAGCTTGAAAAGATCATTGGTGTCAGTGGCAGAAATTGCTTCTTTCTCATAAAATTATGTCACCAACAAAAACACAAACCTAAGAAACTGAAGTAAGTTGAGCACATTTTTAAACATATCAAATTAAACCCAAAAATTCCTTCTGATATCCTCCCCATTCAATTGAATTGTTTTTAATGGTTCTTCCAACATATTTATGGGATATCTAAATATCTACAGATCTGGGTTCCTTGCCTCAACACTTGGTTTGTCATTCACCCAGAACATCATGTCAGTATGATATTTTCCATTACTTGATCTACACATGGCTTGTTCTAGGTCACTGACCCACCAAGTAGTGAAGAAATGATGAGGATGTTTGGAGATGAATCTCCAGAAATAAGCTCAGACATGGAAGCTCCAATATTTCTATCCTGACAGGTCCTTTTAATCCTGCAAACTCGTTTTCTATTGATTACAGTTTATAGTCATTTATTTTTTATTTTCAATCAAGTCATTTTTAAACTAACCCCATTGGTGTACAATGCTGCCAGAAATAAGACCTAATGGTATAAAAGAACAGTAAGAACCTACAGCCATTGTGACAATGAGATTTTTTTCGTTTTTTCATATTTCATTATCTGGTTAGTACTCACTCTTGCATTAGTTATTTTAAAATTCTAAGTTCTTCTAAAAATATAAATCTTATAAAATAAAACTAATTTTCCATTTCATTGTTAATATGGTGGAAAGTTTCATTTTAAAATTCAGTAAAGTTTCAACATTCTTGGGTTTCATCATGTTTAATTGTATCACCTATTCTCTAGAAAACCTTTTAATATGCAAATCAGCAACAACAGTCCGGGTTTATTTACACAACATTTCTATTAGAAGTCAACCAATCAAAAACCTCCCTTCTCTGCCTTTCCCGCCCATCTCCCTTGTATAAAGCGGGCCTCTCCCTCCTCTAATCAGTGACTCTACTTCCAGAGATTCCGGTATACTCATCTACTACAGCCCAGCTGGAGATTTGGTGACGTTGTCCGGAGCTGATCTGCAGAGGAACCCAATACTCAAAGAAAACTGATTTGACTTCATCACAGCGGAATCTTCACCACATTAAGGTAAGGTCACTTTCATCCTTTTCTTTTTTTTCTCTCCAGGACACTATGGCCTCCAGTGCTTATTATGTGGAACGTCTTCTGGATAGAAAGGTCTCCTTCTATTCCCGAGGATTAAAGAAGATAGACTTAGAGAAGCACGTCCACATTGTGAAGAAACTTGGAGAAGGTGGATTTGGGAAAGTATTCTTGGCAAACGACAGGAAAACAGGTCAGTGAATAATTCTATCCACCATTTCAATATCCTCTATAAATATTTATGTATATGCATGTAAATACGATCTGCAACACATAGACTTTTTTTTCAAAAGCTCACTGATTTGTAGATGTACTCTAAAATATAAGCAGAAGTAAAGTAGAATTCCCATGTAACACTTTAAATGAAGATTATCAGGAATATGGAGTGAACCTATATGGCCCAATGATAGAATTTATGACATCTTTATGAAAGGAATACATCTGGGTGCAAGAGATCTTTTTAGAATGATTTTCAAGTAAAATATCCAGAAATTACCGGCTTAAAATGTCCAGTTATTGATCTAAGGTAAATTTATTTTTTTTGCACAGGTGGAAGAATGGCATTGAAGGTCACAGAAAAAAACCGAACCACTCAGCGGTCTTTCCTCTGGGAATTCAGTATTTCGTGCTTACTTTCCATTCATCCTAACATCATCAGATGCTATGGCAACGCCTTCACCACCACCGACCACTTTGGATTTATTCAAGAATTGGCACCTTTTGGTGATCTGCTCTCCATGATTATACCAAATGTAAGTACATTAAGATTGAAGTATAGAGAATTATTTTTTCTTTGGTTTGCATAGAGTTAAGAAGAGTTACAACTCCTGTCAAGTTATTTTATGTTGTCTGTATCCTTTTGGAAAGATTTCCTTTCACTTCCTCGCCTAGAGATGCAACAGGAAGTGAGGGAAACTCTCTTATTTGACATTAGTAGAGGTGTCCATGTTGAAAGATTTTCACTTGCCTTTTGTTCTGACTACTCGTACTTGTTCTGAGCACATACAGATATACTTATGACAAAATAATCCATCCCTAGTCTAAAACTAAAAATGTTGCAGCTATACATATCATTTAATTGTTTCTGGATAAATACTCTATATTTCCAATCTCTGGATAATTAATCTGAAGTTCCCCTTTATTTTTTTAGGTGGGAATTCCAGAAGATGCAGTAAAGAGGTGTTCTGTGCAAATTTCAAGTGCCCTTGAATTCATGTCAGAAAAAGGACTGGTGCACATGGATGTGAAGCCAGAGAATGTTTTAGTCTTTGACCGGGACTGCTATTCCATCAAGCTCACAGACTTTGGCCTTGCTAAGGTCAAAGGCACAGTGATTCGAGGCAAGTGTGGCACCATGTCCTTCATGGCTCCAGAAATGTTCCAAATTGACACTTCAGTTGGCCTGGTTGTAGGTGGCAGCCTTGATGTGTGGGCGTTTGGAGTAGTCATCTGTTGTCTACTTACAGGAGAGCTTCCATGGGAGGATGCCATTCCGGACGATGAAAAATATCAAGGTTTTGTTGACTGGCAAAACAATGTCAAGAGTGAGAATCCTCCGGAAACATTGACCAAGGTCGCCTCTGGGATACAAAGGATGATTAGTGATCTTCTGGCCATTGACCATACTAAAAGAAGTCGGACTACGGAAGTGCTGAAATACACAAAGGAAAGCTGGAAAGCAGAAAGCCCAGGTTTAGCCACCATGCAAAATGATGAAGATGCCATAGAAATCTATTCGTCTTTGGAATCTGATGAACCCTTGTGTGAGGCCTCCCACCAGAGCAGCAAATCCATTGTGTCAAGTTTCAGCTCCACATCTGGCCAGTTGATCATAGACACTTCTGAATCCCAGTCGGAGATGACTCCAGATCCACCCAAAGATGACATGGAAGAGGCACTAGTGATTTTTGACGATGAATTCTCTTTACACATTGGAGCAGAAATACACATTGAGTAAAGAAGAATTGGTGAGTGATGGCACATCTGAAAGAACATCACATATGGTCAACTTTCTCAGGTATGTGGCTTTCTTGAGAAAATTAAAGCATCAAAAGATCCTATATGTATTTTGTAGTAGTCAGCTCCACAATTCAAACTTTTAGGGACAAGCCACACTAGCATTTCTGATCTAAGTGTGTAGTCATTACTCTTTGTCCCACCATATTACCACTGTTGAACTGACCCCATGCAGTTTGTCATTATAAATTTAATTTTCTTGTTTGCATTTCACAGATCATTTCTTTATTTTCTTCTAACAATATTTCTTTAATTTTTTTAGATGACAAGTCTGGACTATCCCCAATGGATGAACAAGACCCCTGCCTGGTACATGGGAGATGTAACTTGTACATATATAAGTAGTTACTCCTCCTTTGCACCGGGTGGTGCTCTTGATGTGTCTCTGTACAGAAAAATACAGTTTGATCCTGCCAGAAGTCCAGTGAGCTCCTAAATTCCTGTTTGAGCTAACAACACTTTTTCTGTTGCACTGAAATTTCAAGCAAATCTTTCAGCCGCCAGGTTTAGAAATACATGCCTATATGCATACATTAGTAAGTCAACCACTTAGCCATATTTCTCGCATGAATTTGGTTCATCATCTCTTCATCTTTAATCCTCAGCAAAACAACCAGACTTGTGTAGGACAGTCAGGTACATAGAATTTTTAGAATGAAAGGTCAGCAGTGACTCTGTAATGATCTCATTAGAGGTTCTCTCTCTCACTCCCTTGTTTTTCCTTCTCTCTTTTTATCTATTTTCCTCTCAACTTTCTATTCTCCTCTCCATCCTCCTTCCACTCCAATTTCCTGCTCTCTCTCTCTTTCCATTTTCTCTTTCTATTCCCTTTTCTTTACCCCCCCCCTTCACTCTCTCACTTTCCTCCACCCTCTCTCTCTCTCTCTTTCCATCCCTTCCAATCTTTCTCCTCTCTTTTCTCTCTTCCCCTCCTTTCTTTCACCCATCCTGTCCCCTTTCCTTTCTCTCTTTGCCTTCCCTACCCACCATTCTCGCTTCCTCTCTTTTCCATTTTTTCTTCCTCATTTCTACTCCTTCTCTCTCTCATCCTCCTCCCTTGTTCTCTCTCTCTTTCCCAATCTCTACCCTTCTCTCCTCTCCTTTCCTCTCCTCGGATTTTTATAATCATAGTGGTATTAACCATTAAGAGGGTCCAATTATACTGTTTTCAAATATTACATACTTTCTATACATCAGGTATTTATACAGGGCAGGCGGCTTGCCCCCCCCCCCCCCCATTTTGTGGGGTCCCCTCATTGACTGGCCTCTCATGGTATGCCCGGATGCTCCCTCCCATTGCCTTTGTGCAGATGCATGTATCTTAAGGTATTTTAGTTGTCCAACTGGTCTGATATGTATTTTTTGCAGACCTGTGTAATAGTTGGGTTGTTGATGTTCATGGCAACTCTTGCAATGGTTGCTAATGTAAGCAGTTGTCTCCCTTCCAATACTAAGATTATCATGCAAAATTGGCATTCCTGAGGGCCACAGTTGGACACCCCTAGTCCCAACAATGGAGGGTGGCTTCCATAAACATGACCATTGTGATGGGAACAGTATCATCAGTCACACCTCAGCCAGGTGTTCTACATCCTCTTTACCATATCAGTTCACAAGTCCATCACCATTATTATGGTCAGTTCAGTCCTGGGGGTAAAAGTTCTCTCTATATTTAGCAACTACATTTTGCTATGAAGCAAAACCAAAGTGTATTTTAGTGAATATCACAATCTCTATTGTATTGTTACATTTACCTAAATTGTTACATTATTTGTTTTATATTTTTCACTACATTTCAGGTTTTAGGTGCTTCTTTTAGTGACCATCTCCATGCAGTAGGCCTCCTTGATGAACAACAGCTGACATGAGGGGGAAGCTACACAGCAAGTGTATTGATTGTATTCAGTCTGTTCAGACAGGTAGAACAATAATGAGAAGAGGTGAATTACAACAAATATGATAAGATGGAATCAGATTCTCCTTATAATGAGCCAATATGACTACCTTCCTGCACCCCGGTCTATTGTTATGTCATACAGTATCACCTGTAATTAATAGAATATCGCCCCTTGGCAGCTTACATTTAAATCAAACAATTCCCTTCTATCTTCAGAACCCGGACATACAATATAAGACATATTACACAACCACATTGATCAAACTCTAGCTAGTATATATTTCTCAGTACAAGAATGTAGTGGATTGTGATAGACAGTCCACGTTTTATTAGATGATCAGTAAAATGACAATTTTATAGTCTTGCTACTGTCTGTATCTTGCTCTTTAAATTCCTTACTCTCTTAAGTAAACAATCAGATATAGGTTGACAGAACAATGATGATAATTAAGATGGCGCCTTCATCCGGAGTCTCACCCTTGGTGACTCATTAGGAGAAAAGTATCTTTTAATGTAAACAACCCCCATAAAAGGGAATGAGTCTCTTTGGGGACAATGATTGGAAGGTATCAACACGGATGGACGAACACGCAGAAACCCAGTGGACTTTTCACCCAATCAATGTATATGCTTTGCCTGCATCATATGCCCTATAAATGATACTGTTAGTTCCTCAATAAAACAGAATTTTAGGAAGTTGGCATTACTGCGAAGTGTCAGTGTCTTACTTCCACGTGCACGTATTCTCATATTAATTTGGCTCACTGGTAGATCACGGTAAATGGTCTGTAAGTGACCTAGTCCAGGACATTTGGCGCCCAACGTGGGGCCCGGGTTCTGAACACCGGCTCAGCCCGACCCAGAGTGGATGAGGGGGACCGTGGAGCATTCCAGACGCGGAGACTGATCACCTCCGAAAGCGGTAAGTGAATTTTTATGTCTAATAATTCCTTACCTGCGTAGTCTGGAATTGCCCAGCGGGACTACTCACCCGTCTGGCTGTCCGTTGATCAGCAAAGTGACAGGTATACTTGCCCGGGGCTCCTTTGAACCCACCTGTCAGTGTAACGTCATCTACCAGTGTGATATGTCTTGTCTTTTGTGTTGTCTGTGTGTACCAGTGTGATTGGTTGGGTTGTTGTTGATGCGCCTGTGAGGGAGGGGAGAATTACGGCAAAATATTCCTCGTCAGGAGTGGACAGGATACACTCTGATTTGAGAGAGGGTGCCGGGCACTCGCAGTCGTGGTGATGGTGACTGTCGAGGGGAAACTCGTAGTCGCAGTAATGGTGACTCGAGGGAAAAAATAACCACAGCCAGGGATTGGCTTGTGGGGGAAAAAGAAAACTAAAAAAAAACAAAAAAAACATTTTACTCCCGACAGGCGTGTCTGAAATACTATGTCATGATCACACTGTGTATGTGGATTAATGTTTGGTGTACACCGCGAAAGAGTGAGGATTGGTGCAAAGAAGTACAGTGACAATCGTAGCTCCTGATATATTGGTTTACAGGGTTAATGTACATTATTCTCAGTGTAGCTGAAAAATAGGGAAGTTACTGGAGGAGAAGCAGGGGGGGCAAGTGCTGCGCTTAAACGTCTCACGACACAGCACTTTCAGAACAAGAGAGAGTGACGGCTTTGGGGACCACCTTAGGGTCCCCGGGAGGGAAGTAAAACAAAATGGGACAGAAACTTATAAAGCCAGAGAACAGTTCGTTTGCTTGTGAACTGGTGGAGGAGAGAGAGGGACCAGAGTATGTAAAAAAGTTAAAACAGTTAAACAAGCTGGGTGGAACATGTAAGAACGGTGGGAGGTTGCAGGCGGAGGACTGGAGAAAGCTGTGTAAAGAGAAGAAAGGGCTTCTACTGAAATATAACATGTTAAAGACAGCAGAAACTTGGTTTAATATGGACCGCACCCTACACCAGGAGGGGTGGGTGGAGCAAAAACTGAATCAGGACAGGGGAGTTGTATATGTATATTACAGGAAAGGAGATGCGCCCGGCAAGGCGCCGCCCCCCTATGATGACGGCCCGTCCTGGAGGTGCGAGGCATGTGGAAATACAGGAAGGCCCCACCCCGAGAGTCCAGATTTTTGCATACCGTGTAGTCAGAACCTCCGGATATGTAAGGGGTGTTCAGTTAAGAATCCGGGGTGGGAGGAGATTTGCAAGGGATGTGACCGGAAGCTGACTATGCAACATCCGATGCTTCCAACTCCGTCACCTCCATTTCCGCCTCCGGCCCCCTGCCCCTTCCGCTTCCGCCCTCTTCAAAGATGGCGGCGCCCAGTGAGGCCACCGGAAGCCATGTTGACTCTGGGCTTAGTACACCGATACACCATACACACCTCATACCAGCTACCACCTTGTGCCCAGTGCTTACTGTCTCTGGCTCCCAACCACCTTCGGCCCTCCACACACCCCTAATGCCTGTAGTACCACCACCACCAAAACAAACAGAGGCTTCAGCCCAAGTTGAACTGAAGACACCCACAGAATGGCAGGGCTGGAATTTTACAGATGTGGTAACCCCTACCTCTCTGCCAGACAGAAGAGGATGGGCTCAAGAAAAGACAGTGGCTGCGGCAGTCCGCCAGGGTACCCGAGAGGATGATGCTCTTTCCATTTGTTCCCAACAGAATGATCCGTTCTCAGAAGGCCATGGTCCAGAAAGCAAACCACTCGTTCAACTTCCCCCAACCACACAACCCCATCGTCAAAAATTATCTATGTATGAGTCTGGAATGGGAGCAGACTCAGCACCTCATCCCTTTTCTTCCACTTACCACAATCCTGTCTATCGCCCCCAAGGATGTGAAGAAGACCATCCCCACCCGGTGCCCAACCTACCTGATGCTCCTATCATGTATGTGGCCTTCACTCCGTCCCAAGCCTCCGCACTAGTCACAACTCTCCCGGACCCGGAGAAACACCCGATGCCTTTTTACCGGCGCATAGCCCAGATCCACAAGACCTATTCCACAGCCTGGAGGGATTTGGTCAGTCTGTGTGAGATCAAGGCTGGGGATGCATATTGGCCTATAATGGAAAAGGATCTCACCAGAGTAAAGCCAAATGAGGACACCACTTATGCCTCGGGAATTTCTTTCTGTGACCAGTTGCAGCAGTGGGCCAGAGAGAGACTGGCGGACCAGGCAACCACATTGCAGGACATTACCCAAGACAAGACTGAGTCGGTGGAAAAGTTCCATACCAGACTAACACAGGTGTTTACAGACCTGGGATTCAGTGTCCATGACAAGGTACATACTCAAATGCTGGCCTCTGCATTTGTATCAGGACTAAAGGAGTCTGTTCGCAAGGGTTTGATCACTGACCGTCCAGAGTACCGTACCCTCCACCTGGATATACTGCTATTGGTGGCAAAAGGTCTAGAGACCGCCCAGGTGGCCCGGAAGCGGACACCACTCATGCTGTCGGCTGGAGAGCAGGTCTCCAGAAGAAACCCACTTATCTGCTTCAACTGTGGAAAACCGGGACATTTCAGAAGGGAATGCAGAGCTCCCAGACGTTCACGACGACCCAATGACTACAACTCAGGGTGGGAAGAGTCTGCAATGCCACCACCTCCACCGCTTCCAGGACCCCCACGCACAGGTCCTACCCAAGAACATCTAAACCTTCTCCAATAGGACAGGGGCAAACCTGTGTCCACTCCCCTTATGACAGTTTCTTCTCATGGATATTGTGCTAGTGGGCCCCTAGCACAGGTCAATGTCCCCATCGAGGGACATCCTACACAATTCTTAGTGGACACAGGTGCAGCCAGAAGCGTTTTGCGGAGAGAAGATTTACCCAATGAAACATACCTCTCAAACATTGATGTTTCCTGCGTTGGAGTAGACGGCTGCCCACAACGCAGTTGGCTTACAAAACCTCTACATATCGGCACCTTACCCAATCTTATGTCTCGTTTTGTGGTGTCAAATACTTGCCCGTTGAATCTGCTGGGAGCTGACGTCTTGTCCAGGTTGCAAGCAACTATATCCTACCAACCAGATGGCACCATTCAGCTCTCCACCCCCTTGGGAGAGGAAGACACCTCGGCTCTATGTTCATTACCACTGATGATGTCTCTACAAGAAGTTTCAGGCCACCCCTTGCCAGACCATGTAGAACAGGCCTTACAGGAGCTGCCACTCACTCTTTGGTCCACCGGCCCTGAGGATATTGGCCATCTGAAAGTTGCTCCAGTGTTAGTCCAGCTTAAGCCTGGAGCACCATTGCCACGGAAGCCTCAATACCCTCTGAAGCAAGCCCAGATGGACGCCATCTCCAAACAAGTCAATATACTTCTGGAAAATGGGGCATTAATTCCCTGTGTGTCCCCATGCAATACACCCCTTTTCCCAGTGAAGAAAAGAACTCCAAAAGGTGAGCCCACCAAATATCGCATGCTTCAAGATCTGAGGGCAGTCAATGAGGCAACTATTTTGGAAACCCCCATTGTACCAAACCCCCACACCCTGCTTGCAGGGGTACCTCCCACAGCCCAAGTGTTCACAGTTATTGACTTGGCAAATGCCTTCTTCAGTGTTCCGCTGGACCCCTCTTGCATGTATCTCTTCGCCTTTACCCATGCTGGCCGACAGTATACCTGGAGAGTTATGCCCCAAGGGGCCCAAAATTCGCCAAGCCAATTTACAAAGGCCATGACAACTATCCTCAGCACCTGGCAACAGTCACACCCGGAAGTCATAGTGCTCCAATATGTGGATGACTTGCTCCTATGTGCCACCAACCATTCTGAAGGAAAAATCGCCTCTCTGAGCCTCCTCCACCACCTGGCTGAACAGGGCTGCAAGGTTTCTAAGGACAAGTTACAGTGGAGCCAAACTTCTGTCATTTTCTTGGGACATTGCATTTCCCAAGCCACTCGTCACCTCACACCGGATAGAGTACGGGCTATCCAGAATGTCCCAATATCTCAGGGACCAAAAACCCTGCATGCTTTTCTAGGGTTGGTTTCCTATTGTTGTTCCTGGATCCCAGAAGCTTCCGTCTTGATGCAGTCCCTTTATGATGCCCTGAAATCTGAACCCTTTTCACTGACAGAAGAAGCTGTACTTGATTTCCATCGCCTGAAAAAAGCCATCTCCACTGCACCTGCATTAGGTCTACCAGATTATGATGAGCCCTTCAAGCTTTTTGTGGCTGAGAGACAGGGTCATGCAACAGGAGTTCTGGCACAACGCCATGGGGGTCGCCTCCGGCCTCTGGGTTATTACTCCTGCAGGCTAGACCCGGTTGCACGAGGTGGTCCCTCCTGTCTGAGGGCTGTTTTTGCTGCTCATCTTCTTCTGGATAAAATGGCAGATTTGGTCTTAGGACATCCACTCACACTTCTGGCCCCCCATGACATTACCGCAATACTGAACCAAACCCAACCAAAACATCTATCTGCCGCCAGGCATCTGCGACTGCAAGGCTCCCTTCTTTTACCTGATCATGTCACCCTGGTCAGATGCACCCAGATAAACCCTGCAACTCTTCTCCCTCTTCCAGGGGGGGGGGGGGTAGACGAAGTAGAAGAAGACACCAAAGACATGGCACCAGAGGATGTGGTACATGACTGTTTGGAACTTATGCAGGCAGAAACTACACACCTACCAACAGTCCATGATACGCCCCTATCAAATCCTGACCTAATACTTTTTGTGGATGGATCCCGTTTTGCAGATAATGCTGGCACCTACCACACTGGATATGCTGTGACTACCGACACAATGGTACTGCAAGCTAGACCTCTTCCACCTTTCATGTCTGCGCAAGAGGCTGAACTAAGGGCCCTCACCAAAGCCTGTGAATTAACAAAAGGACAGACAGCTAACATTTACACGGACTCCAGATATGCACCGGGGGTTGCACTGGATTTTGGCCTAATCTGGAAAATGAGGGGCTTTCTCACGGCAGCTGGGACTCCTGTAAAGCATGGAAAGGCGATCAACCACCTTATGGAAGCACTTTTACTACCAGCCCAAGTGGCCATACTGAAGGTGAAGGCCCACGGTAAATTGACCACTATGGAAGCAAAAGGAAATCATCTGGCAGACATGGCTGCTAAGCAAGCTGCGGTCAGGGAGCAGGAAGAGGGTGAAGAGATGTGCAGTGAGGTGATGTCTGTGTTAATTCATCAGCCCAAGGACAACCAACTCCAGGAAGCCCAGGATAATGCTTCAGAAGAAGAAAGGAAGGAATGGATGCAGAAAGGAGCAGTTGAGGACAAAGGATTTTGGGTGGTGGGGAAGAAGGTTTTGCTCCCCCGATCCTTATATCCGGCAACAGTGCAGTGGGCACATGGAGCGTCACACCTGTCCAAGATGCTAATGAACTCTTTGATCAGTAAATACTATGTGGCACCCGGAATTACGGCTTACACAGACAGATTCTGTAAGTCTTGTGTTGTATGTGCCAAGTGCAATCCTGGAAGACCTGAGAAACCTCCAAGCAAGCATCTGGCTAGGGCACTATATCCATTTCAGAGGATCCAGATAGATCATATCCAGATGCCAAAAAGTGGACGATTTGAATATGCCCTAGTGGTGGTGGATATGTTCTCAGGATGGCCAGAGGCATTCGCAGTAACCAACCAGACGGCAAGAACCACTGCCAAGAAGCTGCTCACGGAGATAGTCTGCAGATATGGAGTGCCCGAGGTGGTTGGAAGCGATCAGGGACCGGCTTTTACTGCCAATGTCACGAAAGAGATCTGGGGGGCTCTGGGGGTCACACTTGCGTTTCACACACCCTATCATCCCCAGAGTAGTGGGAAGGTAGAGCGCCTAAATGGGGTCCTGAAGTCAAGAATGTTAAAAATGGCCCAAGAGGTAGGCATGGGATGGCCGGACAGCTTGCCTATTGCTCTTTTCAGCGTTAGATACACACCAAGGGGAAGTCATGGGTTGTCTCCCTATGAGATTTTGTTTGGGTCCGCCCCTAGACTGGGTACCTACTATCCTCAACAATTACAGTTGCAGTCTGACTCGTTGACAAAGTATGTGATATCTTTGGCACGTGTGTTGACTAATATCCATGCGCAAGTTTTCTCCTCCATTCCAGATCCTGAGGCGGACACTGGAACGCACACTTTGCAACCTGGAGACTGGGTCTTGGTCAAGAAGTTTCTGCGGAAACACACATTGGAACCCAGATATGACGGTCCTTTCCAGGTGCTTCTGGTGACGGCCACCTCAGTGAAGCTAGAAGGAAAGAGTACCTGGATCCACGCCTCTCACTGCAAGAAAGTTGCACCCCCAGAAGACAACTAGAAACATGAGACTATACACATATATCCTTTTGTATGTGCTTTCGGGAATGGTTAGGGGACAAAGAGTGGCAATCACAAGGGAAGGTGGGACACCCGAACAGAGTGGCCTGATAACATTTTGGTACAATTCTTCCAGCACCCTTTTGCCTTTGACTTCTGCTTCATAGCACCTTGTCCGAAACAACCTTGGCAGTGTACTACGTATCAGGATCACTCCAGTAGTATATATATATGTGTGACGGATGACTATTGGGGAGACAAATGCAGATACTGGGGCTCAGTAGGATGGAATACGGGGCCTGACTGGGGGTATAAACCGCTAAGTGCCTTAAACCGCAAAGATAAAAATGGGAAGAGCCTAATTGATAGATTGACTATATTTAAAAAAGGCACATGTTCATATGAAAACCCAACAGGGAGAACTATGCCACTCACCCTCACCATAGAGAACCCCAGCCCAGGAGATGAGGGGCTTTACTGGTTGGGATACTGGGGACATGGGGGAGTGATGGGACAATTCCGGATAAGGGATATGTATAGATCAAACCGATGGAAATCTTCCAGAGATACTGCTCCCACCTATAACCCACTTATGCCAAAGATCAAAACGTTGGCAGAGATGGTGGCCATAGCAAACCCTACATACGAAGATACTATAGCAGTAGAAACCGGCCTCTCAGACACTAATCTGTGGTTAGAATGGATGAGATACAATGCAAACTCGCATAATAAGTCCAACTGCTATGTGTGTGGGCATGCCAGACCACATCTGGGGACGGTGCCACTAACCCTACCAGATTCCATAGAGGAGTGTGTCTTAAGCCTGTATACTAACGTCTCTACGAACCAGTCTTTATGTGAGGACTGGAAGAAGCGTTACCCCTTAATCCAAGGAGACGAAAAGGCCCCAAATGGTTTAACTATATATCCCGGTAATTATACCTGCTATGCCAACTATGAGGGAGGAGGAAGGTTTCTGGGGAACTTCACAAAGGGATTCTGTGCTGCTTATAGTACAGCCCGGTCAGATCTCACCCAGAACCAGGTCATGTCATTGGGGGATATATTCTGGATCTGTGGTGATCAGAAGATTAGGACCCGACTGATAGGGAAATGGAGAGGGGAATGTACCCTTGCCAATGCCATAATGCCATTGCACATCCTCTCAGATCCATTACTTAAGGGGCCGCCTAACCCCCCCCATGCAACCAAGCACAAACGAAGTGCCCCACAAGGGAGTTTTGACCCCCATGTCTATATAGATGCGATAGGAGTCCCAAGGGGGGTACCCGATGAATTCAAGGCCAGAGACCAGGTGGCCGCAGGATTTGAATCCCTATTCCTCTTCATCACTGAGAACAAGAATGTAGATTGGATAAACTACATCTACTATAATCAACAACGGTTTGTAAACTACACACGAGATGCCCTAAAGGGGATAGCAGAGCAGTTGGAGGCTACTTCTAACATGGTCTTTCAAAATCGTATGACACTCGATATGTTATTAGCTGAAAAAGGGGGGGTCTGTAAAATGATACCAAAGACCATGACCTGCTGTACGTATATCCCAGATAACACAGGCCCAAATGGGAAGGTGACACTGGCCATCAAGAGGTTGGAGGACCTGTCAAATGAGCTTAAGGAAAACTCTGGTATTACACATCCCTGGGATCAGTGGTTTGGATGGCTGAGTGGCTGGCAGAAAGCCCTCGCCCAAGCAGGGGTGGTTATCCTGGGTATTATCATTCTAATGGAAATAGTCGCCTGCTGTGTGATCCCTTGCATTAAGAGGCTAATAGGAAAAGCTGTGAACGAGATCTCCCCTACATTCCTGAACTATAACAATGTTGAACTCCCCCGTGAAGAAAGGGAATCCTATACTCCCTTACAGACTATGGCCCCTGATCATCATATTTCAGACTTATAAAAAAAAAGGGAATGCTACAAATTTCCCCCCCTAACAGGCAACTATAAGCAGGGAAAGACAGTGCCTGACTGTGGCCTTCTCAGGACGTATCGAGACTCTAGGGATGGATTAGCCACTCAGGGGCTCTATATGCGTCTTAAAAGAGTTCCAGAGGGAGGGCCACCAGGCAGTTAGGACATCAGAAGATATAGGGACAGTCAGGAATAAAATAGCCATTTTAAGGGGGGATTGTAGTGGATTGTGATTGACAGTCCACGTTTTATTAGATGATCAGTAAAATGACAATTTTATAGTCTTGCTACTGTCTGTATCTTGCTCTTTAAATTCCTTACTCTCTTAAGTAAACAATCAGATATAGGTTGACAGAACAATGATGATAATTAAGATGGCGCCTTCATCCGGAGTCTCACCCTTGGTGACTCATTAGGAGAAAAGTATCTTTTAATGTAAACAATCCCCATAAAAGGGAATGAGTCTCTTTGGGGACAATGATTGGAAGGTATCAACACGGATGGACGAACACGCAGAAACCCAGTGGACTTTTCACCCAATCAATGTATATGCTTTGCCTGCATCATATGCCCTATAAATGATACTGTTAGTTTCTCAATAAAACAGAATTTTAGGAAGTTGGCATTACTGCGAAGTGTCAGTGTCTTACTTCCACGTGCACGTATTCTCATATTAATTTGGCTCACTGGTAGATCACGGTAAATGGTCTGTAAGTGACCTAGTCCAGGACAAGAACTATTGATATCTACCAATGGAGATTTCACATAAACTCATATTGTAACAGTCACCCCCTTGTAGCCAGTAAAACCAGACAACACATGTAATAATGGTTTATATGCAATCTCCTTTACGATTTATAGTTTTGCCTTTGTATTCTGAAGACTCTTTAAGCACAAAATGAAGTCTACTGACCCATTGGACCCCTTTGGAAGGCAGCAGGGAGGGGGACTAGACCCCATAGCCAGGCAGAATGGAGGCAGATTGGACCCCATTGGCAGCCAGCATGGAGGTAGACTCCAGTACAGCTCTGTGATCTCTTTTCCATAGATCTGGATCTCAATATCTGTAGTCCATCATTTGCTCTGGATGTACTAAATTCATAATCACAAAAGAAAAAAAAAATCACAGATCACAGTTCTCAGTAGTCCAATAATAAATAAGTCTGAAATGCGATCTGATCATGTTGCATTTTTTTCTTGAACATCCTTCCATAAAGATTTTAATTTGGTATAGCTGACTTAGTTAAGTCCTTTGGATCAGCTTTCTTGACTTCCTGAAATTATACTTTTTTAGTGTGAGCACAAATTATTATTATTATACAGGATTTATATAGCGCCAGCAGTTTGCTCAGCGCTTTACAATATAACGGGAGACAATACAGCAACAATACAGTTCAATGCAAGAGGGATAGGAGGCCCTGGTATCCAAAGATACTCAGTCAAAGTTCTTCTTTTTGAACCTTTAAATGTTCACATTGCTCAACCATCCAACAGCAGCAAATGTTAGCCTTGTCTTTCCATCACATTTACTGAATTTTATCGATAAGCCTTAATTTCACATCCTCCTGTGTCTGGTGCCATGGGCTTCCTTCATTACTTTTATCATTTCAGTCCTTTCTTCAACTTTACCAATCTTGTCCATCAACTTCTCCATAAAGCTCAAAATTTTTAGTAGCTATTCAACAGTACACCACCACCAAATAAAAAAAAACGTATCCCACAATGTTCTAAGACTGGAATATTCCATAGAAAGGATTGAGGCACAAAATTTAGAATAACAATGGTGTCTACTTTGAATAGCCAACACCTGATAGTCAATAGACAGAGGGGACATGATGAACAATGGTGATGGGATCCTGTATGTACAGTAAGCATGGAATGAACAATAGTACAGGTGGACCCCCCCAGGAAGACAATAGGAACAGTAAACATTGGCAGTGTTATGCTAATAACTACCACAACCCATTCACCAGCCAATGTTAGGGGGGCAGTACACCTCAAAAGTCAACCTCAACTTATAATAATGTATTCTAGATGTAACAGATATTAAAAACACAATCCAACAAATACGTATCTGCTAAACTGACCACACATACACAGCTCCATACCCTAGAACGTTTTTTAGCCTTGCACAGAAAGACCAAAACTCATCTATTTAAAATAATTGGAAGTAATGAATTCATTTCCACTTTCCCAGCAATGAGAATGCTTAAAACATTAAAATCATCTCCATAAGTTTCTTTTAGTTTCACTTTCCTGCAAAATGCAATGGGGTTGATTTAGTAAAACTGGAGAGTGCAAAATCTGGTGCATCCCTGCATAGAAACCAATCAGCTTCCAGGTTTTTTTGTCAAAGCTTAACTGAACGAGCTGAAGTTAGAAGCTGATTGGCTGCCATGCAAAGTTGCACCAGATTTTTCACTTTCCAGTTTTAATAAATCAACCCCAATGCATTTAGGTGACACAAAATTTCAATAATGAAAAAACTGTTAATGCTTTTATTAAAAAAAGTCAAGCTTTTTTGCCTTATAAAAAAAAAAACCATACTGAGAAAAAAATAAGTAAAAACTTTAACAAAAAAAAACAATCTTTCTGTTCCTTCTTAATAAAAATATGTCACCAACAAAAACACAAACCCAAGAAACTGAAGTGAGTTGAGCACATTTTAAACAAATCAATTAAACCAAAAATTCCCACTACTGATATCCTCCCCATTAAATTGAACTGTGTTTAATGGTTCTTCCAATATATTTATGGGAGATCTAAATATTGAAAAACAATTCTGTGGTGTATCCTCCCTGTTTGTTTTGGAGGTCTTCTAATACCCACTATGTTGCACTGAAACCCTCAGTTGAGTCTTCTGACAAGTGGTCACAAATTAAGTTACCCAATCAATATACTTTACTAAATTATACCACTAGAGATAATAGATCTCAGAGAGTTCATTGTCTCAGCAACCTTTCAGCACATTTTTTTGGAGCAAGAATTACAGGGTCTCCAATGGTCAAGTTATGCATTCCTGGAAGGCTGGACACCCTTATTGCATATCTAACCAAGAGGATCCTTTGAAATGGATATCTGGAAAACAAAGGTTTGGATCCCATTGTCTAGATAACTACCCAGGCACTGGATAGTCTCCACCTATTGTCACACTTTCAGGCATACAGTATCACCTGTAATTAATAATAGAATATCAAACAATTCCCATCTTTCTTCAGAACTTGGACAGATAAGACAACATATTACACAACCACATCCATCAAACTCTAAATAAAATATATTTCTTGTTATCAGATTATTTACACCTGTCAATGGAGATGTCACATAAACGTAGATTGTAACTCATGGGCACCATTATGTATAATTCCACTTTAAGCTGAACATTGTCATATACAAATCTAAATGATTTACATTTTGTAGAAAGAGTGTCTATGCCATCCATTCTCAACTTTTTCAACAAGGAGGAACCTTTGACATAACTTCCAAGTCTCAGAGAACCTCTGCTAATAATAGATAGAGCTTCATCTCCGTGTACATTAGTGTGATGGTCAGTGGGAAGAATGTTCCTTACATTTGTGGTCAATGGAAGAAAATGCCCCCTACAGATAGCTTGAAAAGATCATTGGTGTCAGTGGCAGAAATTGCTTCTTTCTCATAAAATTATGTCACCAACAAAAACACAAACCTAAGAAACTGAAGTAAGTTGAGCACATTTTTAAACATATCAAATTAAACCCAAAAATGCCTTCTGATATCCTCCCCATTCAATTGAATTGTTTTTGATGGCTCTTCCAACATATTTATGGGATATCTAAATATCTACAGATGTGGGTTCCTTGCCTCAACACTTGGTTTGTCATTCACCCAGAACATCATGTCAGTATGATATTTTCCATTACTTGATCTACACATGGCTTGTTCTAGGTCACTGACCCACCAAGTAGTGAAGAAATGATGAGGATGTTTGGAGATGAATCTCCAGAAATAAGCTCAGATATGGAAGCTCCAATATTTCTATCCTGACAGGTCCTTTTAATCCTGCAAACTAGTTTTCTATTGATTACAGTTTATAGTCATTTATTTTTTATTTTCAATCAAGTCATTTTTAAACTAACCCCATTGGTGTACAATGCTGCCAGAAATAAGACCTAATGGTATAAAAGAACAGTAAGAACCTACAGCCATTGTGACAATGAGGTTTGTTTCATTTTTTTCATATTTCATTATCTGGTTAATACTCACTCTTGCATTAGTTATTTTAAAATTCTAAGTTCTTCTAAAAATATAAATCTTATAAAATAAAACTAATTTTCCATTTCATTGTTAATATGGTGGAAAGTTTCATTTTAAAATTCAGTAAAGTTTCAACATTCTTGGGTTTCATCATATTTAATTGTATCACCTATTCTCTAGAAAACCTTTTAATATGCAAATCAGCAACAACAGTCCGGGTTTATTTACACAACATTTCTATTAGAAGTCAACCAATCAAAAACCTCCCTTCTCTGCCTTTCCCGCCCATCTCCCTTGTATAAAGCGGGCCTCTCCCTCCTCTAATCAGTGACTCTACTTCCAGAGATTCCGGTATACTCATCTACTACAGCCCAGCTGGAGATTTGGTGACGTTGTCCGGAGCTGATTTGCAGAGGAACCCAATACTCAAAGAAAACTGATTTGACTTCATCACAGCGGAATCTTCACCACATTAAGGTAAGGTCACTTTCATCCTTTTCTTTTTTTTCTCTCCAGGACACTATGGCCTCCAGTGCTTATTATGTGGAACGTCTTCTGGATAGAAAGGTCTCCTTCTATTCCCGAGGATTAAAGAAGATAGACTTAGAGAAGCACGTCCACATTGTGAAGAAACTTGGAGAAGGTGGATTTGGGAAAGTATTCTTGGCAAACGACAGGAAAACAGGTCAGTGAATAATTCTATCCACCATTTCAATATCCTCTATAAATATTTATGTATATGCATGTAAATACGATCTGCAACACATAGACTTTTTTTTCAAAAGCTCACTGATTTGTAGATGTACTCTAAAATATAAGCAGAAGTAAAGTAGAATTCCCATGTAACACTTTAAATGAAGAATAGCAGGAATATGGAGTGAACCTATATGGCCCAATGATAGAATTTATGACATCTTTATGAAAGGAATACATCTGGGTGCAAGAGATCTTTTTAGAATGATTTTCAAGTAAAATATCCAGAAATTACCGGCTTAAAATGTCCAGTTATTGATCTAAGGTAAATTTATTTTTTTTGCACAGGTGGAAGAATGGCATTGAAGGTCACAGAAAAAAACCGAACCACTCAGCGGTCTTTCCTCTGGGAATTCAGTATTTCGTGCTTACTTTCCATTCATCCTAACATCATCAGATGCTATGGCAACGCCTTCACCACCACCGACCACTTTGGATTTATTCAAGAATTGGCACCTTTTGGTGATCTGCTCTCCATGATTATACCAAATGTAAGTACATTAAGATTGAAGTATAGAGAATTATTTTTTCTTTGGTTTGCATAGAGTTAAGAAGAGTTACAACTCCTGTCAAGTTATTTTATGTTGTCTGTATCCTTTTGGAAAGATTTCCTTTCACTTCCTCGCCTAGAGATGCAACAGGAAGTGAGGGAAACTCTCTTATTTGACATTAGTAGAGGTGTCCATGTTGAAATATTTTCACTTGCCTTTTGTTCTGACTACTCGTACTTGTTCTGAGCACATACGGACATACTTATGACAAAAGAATCCATCCCTAGTCTAAAACTAAAAATGTTGCAGCTATACATATCATTTAATTGTTTCTGGATAAATACTCTATATTTCCAATCTCTGGATAAGTAATCTGAAGTTCCCCTTTATTTTTTTAGGTGGGAATTCCAGACGATGCAGTAAAGAGGTGTTCTGTGCAAATTTCAAGTGCCCTTGAATTCATGTCAGAAAAAAGACTGGTGCACATGGATGTGAAGCCAGAGAATGTTTTAGTCTTTGACCGGGACTGCTATTCCATCAAGCTCACAGACTTTGGCCTTGCTAAGGTCAAAGGAACAGTGATTCGAGGCAAGTGTGGCACCGCGTCCTACATGGCTCCAGAAATGTTCCAAATTGACACTTCAGATGGCCTGGTTGTAGGTGGCAGCCTTGATGTGTGGGCGTTTGGAGTAGTCATCTGTTGTCTACTTACAGGAGAGCTTCCATGGGAGGATGCCATTCCGGACGATGAAAAATATCAAGGTTTTGTTGACTGGCAAAACAATGTCAAGAGTGAGAATCCTCCGGAATCACTGACCAAGGTCGCCTCTGGGATACAAAGGATGATTAGTGATCTTTTGGCCATTGACCATACTAAAAGAAGTCGGACTACGGAAGTGCTGAAATACACAAAGGAAAGCTGGAAATCAGAAAGCCCAGGTTTAGCCACAAGGCAAAAGGATGAAGATGCCATAGAAATCTATTCGTCTTTGGAATCTGATGAACCCTTGTGTGAGGCCTCCCACCAGAGCAGCAAATCCATTGTGTCAAGTTTCAGCTCCACATCTGGCCAGTTGATCATAGACACTTCTGAATCCCAGTCGGAGATGACTCCAGATCCACCCAAAGATGACATGGAAGAGGCACTAGTGATTTTTGACGATGAATTCTCTTTACACATTGGAGCAGAAATACACATTGAGTAAAGAAGAATTGGTGAGTGATGGCGCATCTGAAAGAACATCACATATGGTCAACTTTCTCAGGTATGTGGCTTTCTTAAGAAAATTAAAGCATCAAAAGATCCTATATGTATTTTGTAGTAGTCAGCTCCACAATTCAAACTTTTAGGGGCAAGCCACACTAGCATTTCTGATCTAAGTGTGTAGTCATTACTCTTTGTCCCACCATATTACCACTGTTGAACTGACCACATGCAGTTTGTCATTATAAATTTAATTTTCTTGTTTGCATTTCACAGATCATTTCTTTATTTTCTTCTAACAATATTTCTTTAATTTTTTTAGATGACAAGTCTTGACTATCCCCAATGGATGAACAAGACCCCTGCCTGGTACATGGGAGATGTAACTTGTACATATATAATTAGTTACTCCCCCTTTGCACCGGGTGGTGCTCTTGATGTGTCTCTGTACAGAAAAAGAAGTCCAGTGAGCTCCTAAATTCCTGTTTGAGCTAACAACACTTTTTCTGTTGCACTGAAATTTCAAGCAAATCTTTCAGCCAGGTTTAGAAATACATGCCTATATGCATACATTAGTAAGTCAACCACTTAGCCATATTTCTTGCATGAATTGGGTTCATCATCTCTTCATCTTTAATCCTCAGCAAACCAGCCAGACTTGTTTAGGACAGTCAGGTACATAGAATCTTTAGAATGAAAGGTCAGCAGTGACTCTGTAATGATCTCATTAGAGGTTCTCTCTCTCACTCCCTTGTTTTTCCTTCTCTCTTTTTACCCTTTTTCCTCTCAAATTTCTATTGTCCTCGCCATCCTCCTTCCACTCCAATTTCCTGCTCTCTCTCTCTTTCCATTTTCTCTTTCTCTTCCCCTCTCTTTACCCCCCTTCACTCTCTCACTTTCCTCCACCCTCTCTCTCTCTTTCCATCCCTTCCAATCTTTCTCCTCCTTTCTTTCACCCATCCTGTCCCCTTTCCTTTCTCTCTTTGCCTTCTCTACCCACCATTCTCGCTTCCTCTCTTTTCCATTCTTTCTTCCTCATTTCTACTCCTTCTCTCTCTCATCCTCCTCTCCTGTTCTCTCTCTCTTTCCCAATCTCTACCCTTCTCTCCTCTCCTCTCCTTTCCTCTCCTCTCCTCGGATTTTTATAATCATAGTGGTATTAACCATTAAGAGGGTCCAATTATACTGTTTTCAAATATTACATACTTTCTATACATCAGGTATTTACACAGGGCAGGCGGCTTGCCCCCCCCCAACTTTGTGGGGATCCCCTCATTGACTGGCCTCTCATGGTATGCCCGGATGCTCCCTCCCATTGCCTTTGTGCAGATGCATGTATCTTATGGTATTTTAGTCTTCCAACTGGTCTGATATGTATACAATTGGTAATGATTATAATGTGTGCTCATCACCTTATATCTCTTCATATAGAAGTCTCCTTACAGCTCCTGAAGAAGTGATATTATCACAACACATGTTGATCTATCGCACTTACTACTATCAGAGTGTCTTCCCTTAACGTTTGCCGAGTTACAGTGTTTCTTACTGTGGGACCTACTAGCAGTACATGTATCTGCATTGATTACACATAGCTGTATGTTACAGGGGTGGTTCACACTCTGTAATCATTTTATAATTGTATGTATCATTGTATGTCAATGTATGCTTAATAAAGAGATATTCTTTTATGGACCATGTTGTAGTGCCTATAAAGTCCTTAAGGGTCTTGTTCTTCCAATACTATTTTAATAGGACATGGCAGTTTGGAGCGATGTTTATGTCCCCACAGTAACCACCCTGTGCTGGGAATTGATTTCCACATCTTAATGCTTTACAGGAACCAATCATCTCCATTTTCCTCCTGAAACTGCTGAAATCTGCTCGCATTTAGAGACTGCAGGAGGAAAATGTTCATTACGCTGTGCAAAAATAAAAAAAAATAAATTCTGATCCATTTTATCTAATCGTGGCCCTTGATTGGTTATGAAATCACTTACGTTGCCCTTGCTCTTCAAAAGGTTGAGCTCTCCTGATCTACATACTGTACAACATAATAGATTTCACCAAAAATAAGATTTGTCCATTGCATTTAAATTTAAAGAGGATTCAACCATCATATTTCATCAAGATTCACTCATCAGCAGTGAAACATATAATCAATTCATGAAAGTGGCAAATAAATTCTCATCAAATCCTATAAATCATACTTATAAGTAAACCATTACATATCTTTGTGATCAATGAAATAAAACGGTGCTCAGTGCAAAAAATAAAGGTGAATTTGTGCAAGGATCCACTTCCAGAAATCCAACCAACAAAGACTGCGGGTGGGATACCAAATACCCTTGTTTTCTGTGTCTATGGGACATTCGAGACCGACAAAATCACTGGACAAAGAAGAGTTGGCAGCCGAGGGTGCTAACAGTCGGTGAAGAAAATGTCCTCCGAGAAACTTTGGTACCTTCCCATAAAGTTCTTCTACCACCTCTCCACATTAATATTGGGATTGATGAAGCAATTTGTAAAATCACTTCCAAGAGATGGAGAATGCTTCAAATACTTGGTCACCAAGATTCCAGGCCTGTTGGAGGCAAAATTGAAGGAAGGTGTGTTCGTCGGACCAGACATTAGAAGGCTTATAGTTGATCAAGAGTTTGTCAATGCCATGATGGATCCTCACAAAGAAGGGTGGATTGCATTTAAAGAAGTCGTACAGAAATTTTTAGACAATAACAAAGATCCTAACTACAAAAAGATCGTCGGACAAATGCTGAAAGCATTTCAAGCTTTAGGTTGCCTGATGAGTTTGAAAGTTCATTTCCTCCAGTCCCACCTTGACTACTTTCCTGAAAATTTGGGAGCTGTGAGTGAGGAACAAGGTGAACGATTCCACCAAGACATTAAAGAGATGGAAAGGCGATACCAGGGAAAATGGAGCATTACAATGATAGCAGACTACTGTTGAATGCTTCAGAGAGACATTCCAGATGCTACTCACAAGCCTAAATGCACCAAGAGGAGCCTCACAGGGAAGAAGAATCGAGTTTAGTGTGTGTAGGTGAGCTCATTTCAGTTCAAAAAAGGATTTTCATGAAAAAATTGTAATAAAACTTTAATTTTATAAGTCTATTTCCATTTATTTTGAGGTATTGCCTTATTTAACATAGTTACCTAAATTGTCAGGAAACGTGATGTCCTATGACAAAATGGAGGTCATGTTCAGGTTCAGCGCACCAAAAAAACATAAAGATTACGGGGAATAACCAAAACTGCTCTTCAAAAAAATTTTTTTGCAGACCTGTGTAATAGTTGGGTTGTTGATGTTTATGGCAACTCTTGCAATGGTTGCTAATGTAAGCAGTTGTGTCCCTTCCAATACTAAGATTATCATGCAAAATTGGCATTCCTGAGGGCCACAGTTGGACACCCCTAGTCCCAACAATGGAGGGTGGCTTCCATAAACATGACCATTGTGATGGGAACAGTATCATCAGTCACACCACAGCCAGGTGTTCTGCCTCCTCTTTACCATATCAGTTCACAAGTCCATCACCATTATTATGGTCAGTTCTGTCCTGGGGGTAAAAGTTCTCTCTATATTTAGCAACTACATTTTGCTATGAAGCAAAACCAAAGTGTATTTTAGTGAATATCACAATCTCTATTGTATTGTTACATTTACCTAAATTGTTACATTATTTTTTTTATATTTTTCACTACATTTCAGATTTTAGGTGCTTCTTTTAGTGAACATCTCCATGCAGTAGGCCTCCTTGATGAACAACAGCTGACATGAGGGGGAAGCTACACAGCAAGTGTATTGATTGTATTCAGTCGGTTCAGACAGGTAGAACAATAATGAGAAGAGGTGAATTACAACAAATATGATAAGATGGAATCAGATTCTCCTTATAATGAGCCAATATGACTACCTTCCTGCACCCCGGTCTATTGTTATGTCATACAGTATCACCTGTAATTAATAGAATATCGCCCCTTGGCAGCTTACATTAAAATCAAACAATTCCCTTTTATCTTCAGAACCCGGACATACAATATAAGACATATTACACAACCACATTGATCAAACTCTAGCTAGTATATATTTCTCAGTACAAGAATGTAGTGGATTGTGATAGACAGTCCACGTTTTATTAGATGATCAGTAAAATGACAATTTTATAGTCTTGCTACTGTCTGTATCTTGCTCTTTAAATTCCTTACTCTCTTAAGTAAACAATCAGATATAGGTTGACAGAACAATGATGATAATTAAGATGGCGCCTTCATCCGGAGTCTCACCCTTGGTGACTCATTAGGAGAAAAGTATCTTTTAATGTAAACAACCCCCATAAAAGGGAATGAGTCTCTTTGGGGACAATAATTGGAAGGTATCAACACGGATGGACGAACACGCAGAAACCCAGTGGACTTTTCACCCAATCAATGTATATGCTTTGCCTGCATCATAATCCCTTATAAATGATACTGTTAGTTCCTCAATAAAACAGAATTTTAGGAAGTTGGCATTACTGCGAAGTGTCAGTGTCTTACTTCCACGTGCACGTATTCTCATATTAATTTGGCTCACTGGTAGATCACGGTAAATGGTCTGTAAGTGACCTAGTCCAGGACATTTGGCGCCCAACGTGGGGCCCGGGTTCTGAACACCGGCTCAGCCCGACCCAGAGTGGATGAGGGGGACCGTGGAGCATTCCAGACGCGGAGACTGATCACCTCCGAAAGCGGTAAGTGAATTTTTATGTCTAATAATTCCTTACCTGCGTAGTCTGGAATTGCCCAGCGGGACTACTCACCCGTCTGGCTGTCCGTTGATCAGCAAAGTGACAGGTATACTTGCCCGGGGCTCCTTTGAACCCACCTGTCAGTGTAACGTCATCTACCAGTGTGATATGTCTTGTCTTTTGTGTTGTCTGTGTGTACCAGTGTGATTGGTTGGGTTGTTGTTGATGCGCCTGTGAGGGAGGGGAGAATTACGGCAAAATATTCCTCGTCAGGAGTGGACAGGATACACTCTGATTTGAGAGAGGGTGCCGGGCACTCGCAGTCGCGGTGATGGTGACTGTCGAGGGGAAACTCGTAGTCGCAGTAATGGTGACTCGAGGGAAAAAATAACCACAGCCAGGGATTGGCTTGTGGGGGAAAAAGAAAACTAAAAAAAAACAAAAAAAACATTTTACTCCCGACAGGCGTGTCTGAAATACTATGTCATGATCACACTGTGTATGTGGATTAATGTTTGGTGTACACCGCGAAAGAGTGAGGATTGGTGCAAAGAAGTACAGTGACAATCGTAGCTTCTGATATATTGGTTTACAGGGTTAATGTACATTATTCTCAGTGTAGCTGAAAAATAGGGAAGTTACTGGAGGAGAAGCAGGGGGGGCAAGTGCTGCGCTTAAACGTCTCACGACACAGCACTTTCAGAACAAGAGAGAGTGACGGCTTTGGGGACCACCTTAGGGTCCCCGGGAGGGAAGTAAAACAAAATGGGACAGAAACTTATAAAGCCAGAGAACAGTTCGTTTGCTTGTGAACTGGTGGAGGAGAGAGAGGGACCAGAGTATGTAAAAAAGTTAAAACAGTTAAACAAGCTGGGTGGAACATGTAAGAACGGTGGGAGGTTGCAGGCGGAGGACTGGAGAAAGCTGTGTAAAGAGAAGAAAGGGCTTCTACTGAAATATAACATGTTAAAGACAGCAGAAACTTGGTTTAATGTGGCCCGCACCCTACACCAGGAGGGGTGGGTGGAGCAAAAACTGAATCAGGACAGGGGAGTTGTATATGTATATTACAGGAAAGGAGATGCGCCCGGCAAGGCGCCGCCCCCCTATGATGACGGCCCGTCCTGGAGGTGCGAGGCATGTGAAAATACAGGAAGGCCCCACCCCGAGAGTCCAGATTTTTGCATACCGTGTAGTCAGAACCTCCGGATATGTAAGGGGTGTTCAGTTAAGAATCCGGGGTGGGAGGAGATTTGCAAGGGATGTGACCGGAAGCTGACTATGCAACATCCGATGCTTCCAACTCCGTCACCTCCATTTCCGCCTCCGGCCCCCTGCCCCTTCCGCTTCCGCCCTCTTCAAAGATGGCGGCGCCCAGTGAGGCCACCGGAAGCCATGTTGACTCTGGGCTTAGTACACCGATACACCATACACACCTCATACCAGCTACCACCTTGTGCCCAGTGCTTACTGTCTCTGGCTCCCAACCACCTTCGGCCCTCCACACACCCCTAATGCCTGTAGTACCACCACCACCAAAACAAACAGAGGCTTCAGCCCAAGTTGAACTGAAGACACCCACAGAATGGCAGGGCTGGAATTTTACAGATGTGGTAACCCCTACCTCTCTGCCAGACAGAAGAGGATGGGCTCAAGAAAAGACAGTGGCTGCGGCAGTCTGCCAGGGTACCCGAGAGGATGATGCTCTTTCCATTTGTTCCCAACAGAATGATCCGTTCTCAGAAGGCCATGGTCCAGAAAGCAAACCACTCGTTCAACTTCCCCCAACCACACAACCCCATCGTCAAAAATTATCTATGTATGAGTCTGGAATGGGAGCAGACTCAGCACCTCATCCCTTTTCTTCCACTTACCACAATCCTGTCTATCGCCCCCAAGGATCTGAAGAAGACCATCCCCGCCCGGTGCCCAACCTACCTGATGCTCCTATCATGTATGTGGCCTTCACTCCGTCCCAAGCCTCCGCACTAGTCACAACTCTCCCGGACCCGGAGAAACACCCGATGCCTTTTTACCGGCGCATAGCCCAGATCCACAAGACCTATTCCACAGCCTGGAGGGATTTGGTCAGTCTGTGTGAGATCAAGGCTGGGGATGCATATTGGCCTATAATGGAAAAGGATCTCACCAGAGTAAAGCCAAATGAGGACACCACTTATGCCTCGGGAATTTCTTTCTGTGACCAGTTGCAGCAGTGGGCCAGAGAGAGACTGGCGGACCAGGCAACCACATTGCAGGACATTACCCAAGACAAGACTGAGTCGGTGGAAAAGTTCCATACCAGACTAACACAGGTGTTTACAGACCTGGGATTCAGTGTCCATAACAAGGTACATACTCAAATGCTGGCCTCTGCATTTGTATCAGGACTAAAGGAGTCTGTTCACAAGGGTTTGATCACTGCCCGTCCAGAGTACCGTACCCTCCACCTGGATATACTGCTATTGGTGGCAAAAGGTCTAGAGACCGCCCAGGTGGCCCGGAAGCGGACACCACTCATGCTGTCGGCTGGAGAGCAGGTCTCCAGAAGAAACCCACTTATCTGCTTCAACTGTGGAAAACCGGGACATTTCAGAAGGGAATGCAGAGCTCCCAGACGTTCACGACGACCCAATGACTACAACTCAGGGTGGGAAGAGTCTGCAATGCCACCACCTCCACCGCTTCCAGGACCCCCACGCACAGGTCCTACCCAAGAACATCTAAACCTTCTCCAATAGGACAGGGGCAAACCTGTGTCCACTCCCCTTATGACAGTTTCTTCTCATGGATATTGTGCTAGTGGGCCCCTAGCACAGGTCAATGTCCCCATCGAGGGACATCCTACACAATTCTTAGTGGACACAGGTGCAGCCAGAAGCGTTTTGCGGAGAGAAGATTTACCCAATGAAACATACCTCTCAAACATTGATGTTTCCTGCGTTGGAGTAGACGGCTGCCCACAACGCAGTTGGCTTACAAAACCTCTACATATCGGCACCTTACCCAATCTTATGTCTCGTTTTGTGGTGTCAAATACTTGCCCGTTGAATCTGCTGGGAGCTGATGTCTTGTCCAGGTTGCAAGCAACTATATCCTACCAACCAGATGGCACCATTCAGCTCTCCACCCCCTTGGGAGAGGAAGACACCTCGGCTCTATGTTCATTACCACTGATGATGTCTCTACAAGAAGTTTCAGGCCACCCCTTGCCAGACCATGTAGAACAGGCCTTACAGGATCTGCCACTCACTCTTTGGTCCACTGGCCCTGAGGATATTGGCCATCTGAAAGTTGCTCCAGTGTTAGTCCAGCTTAAGCCTGGAGCACCATTGCCACGGAAGCCTCAATACCCTCTGAAGCAAGCCCAGATGGACGCCATCTCCAAACAAGTCAATATACTTCTGGAAAATGGGGCATTAATTCCCTGTGTGTCCCCATGCAATACACCCCTTTTCCCAGTGAAGAAAAGAACTCCAAAAGGTGAGCCCACCAAATATCGCATGGTTCAAGATCTGAGGGCAGTCAATGAGGCAACTATTTTGGAAACCCCCATTGTACCAAACCCCCACACCCTGCTTGCAGGGGTACCTCCCACAGCCCAAGTGTTCACAGTTATTGACTTGGCAAATGCCTTCTTCAGTGTTCCGCTGGACCCCTCTTGCATGTATCTCTTCGCCTTTACCCATGCTGGCCAACAGTATACCTGGAGAGTTATGCCCCAAGGGGCCCAAAATTCGCCAAGCCAATTTACAAAGGCCATGACAACTATCCTCAGCACCTGGCAACAGTCACACCCGGAAGTCGTAGTGCTCCAATATGTGGATGACTTGCTCCTATGTGCCACCAACCATTCTGAAGGAAAAATCGCCTCTCTGAGCCTCCTCCACCACCTGGCTGAACAGGGCTGCAAGGTTTCTAAGGACAAGTTACAGTGGTGCCAAACTTCTGTCATTTTCTTGGGACATTGCATTTCCCAAGCCACTCGTCACCTCACACCGGATAGAGTACGGGCTATCCAGAATGTCCCAATACCTCAGGGACCAAAAACCCTGCATGCTTTTCTAGGGTTGGTTTCCTATTGTCGTTCCTGGATCCCAGAAGCTTCCGTCTTGATGCAGTCCCTTTATGATGCCCTGAAATCTGAACCCTTTTCCCTGACAGAAGAAGCTGTACTTGATTTCCATCGCCTGAAAAAAGCCATCTCCACTGCACCTGCATTAGGTCTACCAGATTATGATGAGCCCTTCAAGCTTTTTGTGGCTGAGAGACAGGGTCATGCAACAGGAGTTCTGGCACAACGCCATGGGGGTCGCCTCCGGCCTCTGGGTTATTACTCCTGCAGGCTAGACCCGGTTGCATGAGGTGGTCCCTCCTGTCTGAGGGCTGTTTTTGCTGCTCATCTTCTTCTGGATAAAATGGCAGATTTGGTCTTAGGACATCCACTCACACTTCTGGCCCCCCATGACATTACCGCAATACTGAACCAAACCCAACCAAAACATCTATCTGCCGCCAGGCATCTGCGACTGCAAGGCTCCCTTCTTTTACCTGATCATGTCACCCTGGTCAGATGCACCCAGATAAACCCTGCAACTCTTCTCCCTCTTCCAGGGGGGGGGGGGTAGATGAAGTAGAAGAAGACACCAAAGACATGGCACCAGAGGATGTGGTACATGACTGTTTGGAACTTATGCAGGCAGAAACTACACACCTAGCAACAGTCCATGATACGCCCCTATCAAATCCTGACCTAATACTTTTTGTGGATGGATCCCGTTTTGCAGATAATGCTGGCACCTACCACACTGGATATGCTGTGACTACCGACACAATGGTACTGCAAGCTAGACCTCTTCCACCTTTCATGTCTGCGCAAGAGGCTGAACTAAGGGCCCTCACCAAAGCCTGTGAATTAACAAAAGGACAGACAGCTAACATTTACACGGACTCCAGATATGCACTGGGGGTTGCACTGGATTTTGGCCTAATCTGGAAAATGAGGGGCTTTCTCACGGCAGCTGGGACTCCTGTAAAGCATGGAAAGGCGATCAACCACCTTATGGAAGCACTTTTACTACCAGCCCAAGTGGCCATACTGAAGGTGAAGGCCCACGGTAAATTGACCACTATGGAAGCAAAAGGAAATCATCTGGCAGACATGGCTGCTAAGCAAGCTGCGGTCAGGGAGCAGGAAGAGGGTGAAAAGATGTGCAGTGAGGTGATGTCTGTGTTAATTCATCAGCCCAAGGACAAGCAACTCCAGGAAGCCCAGGATAATGCTTCAGAAGAAGAAAGGAAGGAATGGATGCAGAAAGGAGCTGTCGGGGATCGTCGCGCCGCTGGTCCCGGCGCAGGCGCAGTACACCTCCCTGTACGCGAGCGCCGGGACTTGGCCGACCGCAGCAATCAGGTTCGCGCATGCGCAGTAGTGACCGCGGGCGCGCGCCTGGCACCAATGACAGCGCAGGGCGGGATATTTAAACGGCCCTGAGCTGTCATTCAGTGCCTTTTGGTCTTTTGTATCCTGTGAACCTGTGAACCTGTCTGAAGTAAGTTGCTGACCCGGATTGTGCCCTGACCTTGCTGTTTTCTCCTGTTTTGACCCTTGCTTGCCCGACCTCTCTCCTGTATGCCCCCTATTGGATCTGACCTGCTGTTGCTGACCTGGCGTGTGACCCGACTATTCTCTGCCTGCTGCTCTGTACCGCACCGTCCCCATAGTTACCGACCCGGCTTGTATGACCCTGCTCCTGCTCAGCCATCCATCCATCCATCCGTCCCTCTCTACGGGGTCTCCAGACCTCCTCATACCTGGCTCTCTCCCGTGGGAGCCCCTGGCGAATACCCCTACCACTGACGGGTGTCCTCAGTAGTCACGACCTGGTCCTGGGGTACTCCAAGTCCATCCCCACCATCAGGGGCCCTGGTGAACAAGTACCCTGGGGCTTAGATTCCGTGCGCTGGGAACATCCGACCAGTGGAGTGCTAGTGGTACCGCCGGGCGGTCCCTTACAGTACCAAAAGGCCATGACTGAGCCTAGAGGAGGGCCCTCCCCGTTAGAGGAAATTTGCAGGCACCTAGCTACTTTAACGCAGGCCGTAACGGTCCTGCAGGACAGATGCATGCAGCTGGAGAATTGCATCCAGACTGGCTCTATTTCTGATCCTGCCCCACAGGCCCCGGTTTCTGCACCCCCGGCCCTGGTAGCTCAGGAGCCAGCCTCAGGGGCTTCCGCCCCGCTCCCTATGGTAGAACCCCGAGTACCCCTACCGGAGCGTTTTCACGGGGACCGCACACGCTTCCGGTCATTCCGCGACTCCTGTCTCTTGTTCTTTGAGCTACAACCCCGTACCTTCCTGACCGAAAACATGAAGGTAGGATTCATTATTTCACTACTACAGGGTGAACCCCAGGATTGGGCCCACCGGCTAAGGGGAAACAATGATCCTCACCTGGGATCGGTCAATAGTTTCTTTGAAGCAATGGCCATCTTGTATGATGACCCACAGCGGGCAGCCTCTGCCGAAGCGACCTTATATGCGCTCCGACAGGGCCGGCGGGCGGCAGAGGAATACGCCTCTGATTTCAGGCGGTGGATGGGGGACACACGCTGGAACAAGTTCGCTCTATTGCACCAGTTCCGTATGGGACTCTCCGATCCCTTGAAAGATGAGCTGGCCCGGGTGGAGGTTCCCGAGTCTCTAGAAGACCTTATTGCCCTGACAATTAAGATTGACCGAAGACTGCGGGAACGCAGGCTTGAGAGGTCCGGCCAGGGTCGCGGAAATACCTGGGGTCCATTCCTAGGCCCCAGCCCACCAACCCGACAAAGCATCCAGAACCCACCACCAGGAGATGTTCCGGAACCTATGCAGCTAGGTCTGGCACAGCCTAAATTATCACCGGAGGAACGCCAGCGCAGACGAGCCCAGAACCTCTGCCTTTACTGCGGTGAAGCTGGTCATATGGTGCGATCCTGCCCTCAAAAAATGAGTAAGTGCACCCGTTTTTCTTCCTTGTCTATTAGCAATACCTGTCCTTCGCAATACTTAGTAGTGCCCCTCTCCTTTCAGCTTCCAGGAAAGATCGTGGAGGTGACAGCCATAGTTGATTCAGGGGCATGCAGCTGTTTCCTGGATCTAGAGTTTGCTCACCAACAGGGTATCCCTCTCCAACACAGACAGAAGGGCTTCAACATCTTTTTGGCTGATGGTTCCCAGATAAAATCGGGGGTAGTTAATCAGGAAACTCCCCCCATTGCCACTATCATTGCCAACCAGCACCAGGAGTTCCTCCGCCTGGACGCTATTGCATCACCTCTTTTCCCAGTCATTCTGGGGCTCCCATGGTTACGGGCCCATAACCCCCAGATTGACTGGGAGACCGGGTCAATCTCGTTCCCTTCCCCATACTGTCGGGAACATTGTCGCACTTCGGGCCCCGCGGGGCCCCGAGTTCTCCTTTGCTCCGAAGGAGACTCCGACTTGAAACAGGTTATTCCCGCAGCCTATCATGGGTTCCTGGATGTGTTCAGTAAGCGGGGAGCCGACACTCTGCCCCCCCACCGCCCGTATGACTGTCCAATCGACCTGTTACCAGGCTCTGAAATCCCTTTTGGGCGTATTTTCCCCCTATCTGAGCTTGAATTGGGGGCCCTGAAGGAATATATCGAGGACAGCCTCCAGAAGGGATTCATCCGCCCCTCCACTTCTCCAGCAGGAGCGGGAATCTTCTTCGTGGAGAAAAAAGACAAAACCCTGAGACCTTGTATTGACTACCGGGAGCTGAACAGGGTCACGATAAAAAATCGTTACCCATTGCCATTGGTACCAGAACTGTTTCAGAGCCTAAAGGCTGCGGTTATATTCACAAAGCTTTATTTTAAGGGGGGCCTATAACCTGGTACGCATAAGAGAGGGGGACGAGTGGAAAACTGCTTTCCGTACCCGGTTTGGCCACTTTGAATACTTGGTCATGCCATTTGGGCTGTGCAATGCACCAGCCACCTTCCAACACTTTGTGAACGACATCTTCAGGGATTTTTTGGATGTCTTCGTTATCGTCTACTTGGACGACATACTAATTTTTTCACCCTCTCTAGAGGATCATAGGATACATGTGGCAAAAGTTTTGGGGCGATTGCGGCAGCATGGGTTATATGCTAAGGCGGAGAAATGTTGCTTTGAGCAATCTCGCATCACGTTTCTAGGCCTGATTATCTCCACTGCGGGGGACGCGATGGACCCCCAGAAGGTCTCTGCAATTTTAGATTGGCCTGAACCCACGGACAAAAAAGGTGTCCAACGGTTTATAGGGTTCGCGAACTTTTATCGGAAGTTCATCAAAAACTTCTCGGGTCTGGTCTCCCCCATTACCCAACTAACCAAACTTGGAACCCGGTTCAAATGGACACCAGAGGCTCAAAAAGCTTTCGAAGCTCTGAAAAAGCTGTTTACCTCGGCACCCATCCTGGGCCACCCGGACGCGGCCCTGCCCTACATCTTGGAGGTAGATGCATCAGAGAATGCGGTAGGATCCATCCTGTCTCAGCGGAAAGGCACCAAAGAGTTACTCCATTCCGTAGCATTCTTCTCGAGGAAACTCACCCCAGCAGAGAAGAATTACGATATCGGGGATCGAGAGCTGCTGCAAAGCAGCGCTAGAAGAATGGAGATACCTGCTGGAAGGTGCCTCACACCCTATATTGATTTTCACAGACCACAAGAATCTGGAATATCTGAGGACTGCCAAGCGTCTACGCCCACGGCAGGCAAGATGGGCCCTGTTCTTTTCCAGATTCAATTTTCATATTACTTACAGGCCCGGATCTAAAAATACGAAGCCTGACGCGCTATCTCGTATGTTTGAGGACTCCGAAGAAGAACTGGTACCCGACACTATCTTGTCCTCAGGGAACTTCTTGGCGCTCCAGTCGGACCTTCGCTCCAAGTTAATAGAAGCATCTACGGCCACACCAACCCCAGTTGGAGTATCCCTCCAGAACAAAGGGGGACTCCTGTGGAAGGAGGATTCTATCATGGTACCTGAGGAAGTCCGGACCCTGGTTTTGGGGCATTGCCACGATCACCCGCTGGCGGGTCACTTTGGCCCAGTCAAGACTCTGGAGCTTCTCCGGCGCTCGTTTTGGTGGCCAAACATGGCTAAGGATTGCAAGCGCTACGTGAGATCCTGTACCATCTGCCAGAAGAGCAAACCGTCAAGGAGCAAAGCCTGGGGGCTGTTGCGACCTTTGCCGATTCCCGAACGGCCTTGGCAGAAGATCGCGATGGACTTCATAGTCGAGCTCCCACCGTCACAAGACCACACAGCAATTCTGGTGGTTATTGATCGCCTATCCAAGATGGCTCACTTCGTGCCACTAAGGAAGACTCCGTCAGCAACCGAGACGGCGCGAATATTTATCCGGGAGATCGTTAGACTTCATGGAGTACCCGAGGACATCGTCTCTGATCGAGGGGTCCAGTTTACATCTAAGTTTTGGAGGGCTCTGTGCAAGGCCCTGGACATCAAGTTGTCCCTCTCCTCCGCGTTCCACCCTCAGACCAACGGTCAGACCGAGAGGACGAACCAGACCCTGGAGCAATACTTGCGTTGCTACACGTCTTTCCTGCAGGATGATTGGCTGTCTCTTTTACCCCTGGCGGAGTTCGCTTATAACAACGCAAGCCATTCGGCAACGGGGCAGTCCCCATTCTTTTCGAATTATGGGTTTCACCCTGTCTTTCTCCCTGACTTGGTCTCTGAATGCCCAGTTCCAGCCACGCAGGATGCGTTGACCTTCTTCTCCGTCAATAACAAATTACTCCAGGAAGCCATCGCTCGGGCCCAAGAGGACAATAAGAAGGAGTTTAACAAGAAACGAAGAGGGGATTTGGCGTTGCGGCCTGGGCAGAAGGTGTGGTTGGCCACAACCAACTTGAAGATGCTTTGTCCCTCGAAAAAATTGGGACCTAAATTTGTGGGGCCTTTTCAGGTAAAGCGGATGGTCAACGAAGTGGCATATGAGCTGATCCTTCCGGCCACGTTCAGAATTCATCCAGTTTTCCATGTATCTCTGCTGAAGCCAGTGATCCCAGATGCCTTCCCAGAACGAGAATCCAGACCCCCTGAGGCCATAACGGTCGAAGGACAAGAGGAATTTGAGGTGGAAACGATCCTTAAGTGCCGAAGAAGGGGGGGCCAGACCCAATTCCTAATTAAGTGGAAGGGCTATGGTCCTGAGGACAATTCCTGGGAACCGGCTCATAATGTCCACGCACCTAGACTAGTCCGGGAGTTTCTTCGCGATCACCCGTGGTGGAGAGATCGGGTGGGCATCCGGAGGTTGCCCGTAGGGGGGGGGCAATGTCGGGGATCGTCGCGCCGCTGGACCCGGCGCAGGCGCAGTACACCTCCCTGTACGCGAGCGCCGGGACTTGGCCGACCGCGGCAATCAGGTTCGCGCATGCGCAGTAGTGACCGCGGGCGCGCGCCTGGCACCAATGACAGCGCAGGGTGGGATATTTAAACAGCCCTGAGCTGTCATTCAGTGCCTTTTGGTCTTTTGTATCCTGTGAACCTGTCTGAAGTAAGTTGCTGACCCGGATTGTGCCCTGACCTTGCTGTTTTCTCCTGTTTTGACCCTTGCTTGCCCGACCTCTCTCCTGTATGCCCCCTATTGGATCTGACCTGCTGTTGCTGACCTGGCGTGTGACCCGACTATTCTCTGCCCGCTGCTCTGTACCGCACCGTCCCCATAGTTACCGACCCGGCTTGTATGACCCTGCTCCTGCTCAGCCATCCATCCATCCATCCGTCCCTCTCTACGGGGTCTCCAGACCTCCTCATACCTGGCTCTCTCCCGTGGGAGCCCCTGGCGAATACCCCTACCACTGACGGGTGTCCTCAGTAGTCACGACCTGGTCCTGGGGTACTCCAAGTCCATCCCCACCATCAGGGGCCCTGGTGAACAAGTACCCTGGGGCTTAGATTCCGTGCGCTGGGAACATCCGACCAGTGGAGTGCTAGTGGTACCGCCGGGCGGTCCCTTACAGGAGCAGTTGAGGACAAAGGATTTTGGGTGGTGGGGAAGAAGGTTTTGCTCCCCCGATCCTTATATCCGGCAACAGTGCAGTGGGCACATGGAGCGTCACACCTGTCCAAGATGCTAATGAACTCTTTGATCAGTAAATACTATGTGGCACCCGGAATTACGGCTTACACAGACAGATTCTGTAAGTCTTGTGTTGTATGTGCCAAGTGCAATCCTGGAAGACCTGAGAAACCTCCAAGCAAGCATCTGGCTAGGGCACTATATCCATTTCAGAGGATCCAGATAGATCATATCCAGATGCCAAAAAGTGGACGATTTGAATATGCCCTAGTGGTGGTGGATATGTTCTCAGGATGGCCAGAGGCATTCGCAGTAACCAACCAGACGGCAAGAACCACTGCCAAGAAGCTGCTCACGGAGATAGTCTGCAGATATGGAGTGCCCGAGGTGGTTGGAAGCGATCAGGGACCGGCTTTTACTGCCAATGTCACGAAAGAGATCTGGGGGGCTCTGGGGGTCACACTTGCGTTTCACACACCCTATCATCCCCAGAGTAGTGGGAAGGTAGAGCGCCTAAATGGGGTCCTGAAGTCAAGAATGTTAAAAATGGCCCAAGAGGTAGGCATGGGATGGCCGGACAGCTTGCCTATTGCTCTTTTCAGCGTTAGATACACACCAAGGGGAAGTCATGGGTTGTCTCCCTATGAGATTTTGTTTGGGTCCGCCCCTAGACTGGGTACCTACTATCCTCAACAATTACAGTTGCAGTCTGACTCGTTGACAAAGTATGTGATATCTTTGGCACGTGTGTTGACTAATATCCATGCGCAAGTTTTCTCCTCCATTCCAGATCCTGAGGCGGACACTGGAACGCACACTTTGCAACCTGGAGACTGGGTCTTGGTCAAGAAGTTTCTGCGGAAACACACATTGGAACCCAGATATGACGGTCCTTTCCAGGTGCTTCTGGTGACGGCCACCTCAGTGAAGCTAGAAGGAAAGAGTACCTGGATCCACGCCTCTCACTGCAAGAAAGTTGCACCCCCAGAAGACAACTAGAAACATGAGACTATACACATATATCCTTTTGTATGTGCTTTCGGGAATGGTTAGGGGACAAAGAGTGGCAATCACAAGGGAAGGTGGGACACCCGAACAGAGTGGCCTGATAACATTTTGGTACAATTCTTCCAGCACCCTTTTGCCTTTGACTTCTGCTTCATAGCACCTTGTCCGAAACAACCTTGGCAGTGTACTACGTATCAGGATCACTCCAGTAGTATATATATATGTGTGACGGATGACTATTGGGGAGACAAATGCAGATACTGGGGCTCAGTAGGATGGAATACGGGGCCTGACTGGGGGTATAAACCGCTAAGTGCCTTAAACCGCAAAGATAAAAATGGGAAGAGCCTAATTGATAGATTGACTATATTTAAAAAAGGCACATGTTCATATGAAAACCCAACAGGGAGAACTATGCCACTCACCCTCACCATAGAGAACCCCAGCCCAGGAGATGAGGGGCTTTACTGGTTGGGATACTGGGGACATGGGGGAGTGATGGGACAATTCCGGATAAGGGATATGTATAGATCAAACCGATGGAAATCTTCCAGAGATACTGCTCCCACCTATAACCCACTTATGCCAAAGATCAAAACGTTGGCAGAGATGGTGGCCATAGCAAACCCTACATACGAAGATACTATAGCAGTAGAAACCGGCCTCTCAGACACTAATCTGTGGTTAGAATGGATGAGATACAATGCAAACTCGCATAATAAGTCCAACTGCTATGTGTGTGGGCATGCCAGACCACATCTGGGGACGGTGCCACTAACCCTACCAGATTCCATAGAGGAGTGTGTCTTAAGCCTGTATACTAACGTCTCTACGAACCAGTCTTTATGTGAGGACTGGAAGAAGCGTTACCCCTTAATCCAAGGAGACGAAAAGGCCCCAAATGGTTTAACTATATATCCCGGTAATTATACCTGCTATGCCAACTATGAGGGAGGAGGAAGGTTTCTGGGGAACTTCACAAAGGGATTCTGTGCTGCTTATAGTACAGCCCGGTCAGATCTCACCCAGAACCAGGTCATGTCATTGGGGGATATATTCTGGATCTGTGGTGATCAGAAGATTAGGACCCGACTGATAGGGAAATGGAGAGGGGAATGTACCCTTGCCAATGCCATAATGCCATTGCACATCCTCTCAGATCCATTACTTAAGGGGCCGCCTAACCCCCCCCATGCAACCAAGCACAAACGAAGTGCCCCACAAGGGAGTTTTGACCCCCATGTCTATATAGATGCGATAGGAGTCCCAAGGGGGGTACCCGATGAATTCAAGGCCAGAGACCAGGTGGCCGCAGGATTTGAATCCCTATTCCTCTTCATCACTGAGAACAAGAATGTAGATTGGATAAACTACATCTACTATAATCAACAACGGTTTGTAAACTACACACGAGATGCCCTAAAGGGGATAGCAGAGCAGTTGGAGGCTACTTCTAACATGGTCTTTCAAAATCGTATGACACTCGATATGTTATTAGCTGAAAAAGGGGGGGTCTGTAAAATGATACCAAAGACCATGACCTGCTGTACGTATATCCCAGATAACACAGGCCCAAATGGGAAGGTGACACTGGCCATCAAGAGGTTGGAGGACCTGTCAAATGAGCTTAAGGAAAACTCTGGTATTACACATCCCTGGGATCAGTGGTTTGGATGGCTGAGTGGCTGGCAGAAAGCCCTCGCCCAAGCAGGGGTGGTTATCCTGGGTATTATCATTCTAATGGAAATAGTCGCCTGCTGTGTGATCCCTTGCATTAAGAGGCTAATAGGAAAAGCTGTGAACGAGATCTCCCCTACATTCCTGAACTATAACAATGTTGAACTCCCCCGTGAAGAAAGGGAATCCTATACTCCCTTACAGACTATGGCCCCTGATCATCATATTTCAGACTTATAAAAAAAAAGGGAATGCTACAAATTTCCCCCCCTAACAGGCAACTATAAGCAGGGAAAGACAGTGCCTGACTGTGGCCTTCTCAGGACGTATCGAGACTCTAGGGATGGATTAGCCACTCAGGGGCTCTATATGCGTCTTAAAAGAGTTCCAGAGGGAGGGCCACCAGGCAGTTAGGACATCAGAAGATATAGGGACAGTCAGGAATAAAATAGCCATTTTAAGGGGGGATTGTAGTGGATTGTGATTGACAGTCCACGTTTTATTAGATGATCAGTAAAATGACAATTTTATAGTCTTGCTACTGTCTGTATCTTGCTCTTTAAATTCCTTACTCTCTTAAGTAAACAATCAGATATAGGTTGACAGAACAATGATGATAATTAAGATGGCGCCTTCATCCGGAGTCTCACCCTTGGTGACTCATTAGGAGAAAAGTATCTTTTAATGTAAACAATCCCCATAAAAGGGAATGAGTCTCTTTGGGGACAATGATTGGAAGGTATCAACACGGATGGACGAACACGCAGAAACCCAGTGGACTTTTCACCCAATCAATGTATATGCTTTGCCTGCATCATATGCCCTATAAATGATACTGTTAGTTTCTCAATAAAACAGAATTTTAGGAAGTTGGCATTACTGCGAAGTGTCAGTGTCTTACTTCCACGTGCACGTATTCTCATATTAATTTGGCTCACTGGTAGATCACGGTAAATGGTCTGTAAGTGACCTAGTCCAGGACAAGAACTATTGATATCTACCAATGGAGATTTCACATAAACTCATATTGTAACAGTCACCCCCTTGTAGCCAGTAAAACCAGACAACACATGTAATAATGGTTTATATGCAATCTCCTTTACGATTTATAGTTTTGCCTTTGTATTCTGAAGACTCTTTAAGCACAAAATGAAGTCTACTGACCCATTGGACCCCTTTGGAAGGCAGCAGGGAGGGGGACTAGACCCCATAGCCAGGCAGAATGGAGGCAGATTGGACCCCATTGGCAGCCAGCATGGAGGTAGACTCCAGTACAGCTCTGTGATCTCTTTTCCATAGATCTGGATCTCAATATCTGTAGTCCATCATTTGCTCTGGATGTACTAAATTCATAATCACAAAAGAAAAAAAAAATCACAGATCACAGTTCTCAGTAGTCCAATAATAAATAAGTCTGAAATGCGATCTGATCATGTTGCATTTTTTTCTTGAACATCCTTCCATAAAGATTTTAATTTGGTATAGCTGACTTAGTTAAGTCCTTTGGATCAGCTTTCTTGACTTCCTGAAATTATACTTTTTTAGTGTGAGCACAAATTATTATTATTATACAGGATTTATATAGCGCCAGCAGTTTGCTCAGCGCTTTACAATATAACGGGAGACAATACAGCAACAATACAGTTCAATGCAAGAGGGATAGGAGGCCCTGGTATCCAAAGATACTCAGTCAAAGTTCTTCTTTTTGAACCTTTAAATGTTCACATTGCTCAACCATCCAACAGCAGCAAATGTTAGCCTTGTCTTTCCATCACATTTACTGAATTTTATCGATAAGCCTTAATTTCACATCCTCCTGTGTCTGGTGCCATGGGCTTCCTTCATTACTTTTATCATTTCAGTCCTTTCTTCAACTTTACCAATCTTGTCCATCAACTTCTCCATAAAGCTCAAAATTTTTAGTAGCTATTCAACAGTACACCACCACCAAATAAAAAAAAACGTATCCCACAATGTTCTAAGACTGGAATATTCCATAGAAAGGATTGAGGCACAAAATTTAGAATAACAATGGTGTCTACTTTGAATAGCCAACACCTGATAGTCAATAGACAGAGGGGACATGATGAACAATGGTGATGGGATCCTGTATGTACAGTAAGCATGGAATGAACAATAGTACAGGTGGACCCCCCCAGGAAGACAATAGGAACAGTAAACATTGGCAGTGTTATGCTAATAACTACCACAACCCATTCACCAGCCAATGTTAGGGGGGCAGTACACCTCAAAAGTCAACCTCAACTTATAATAATGTATTCTAGATGTAACAGATATTAAAAACACAATCCAACAAATACGTATCTGCTAAACTGACCACACATACACAGCTCCATACCCTAGAACGTTTTTTAGCCTTGCACAGAAAGACCAAAACTCATCTATTTAAAATAATTGGAAGTAATGAATTCATTTCATAGTCTACTTGCAATCTACCTCCCCATCTAGCCTCCCCCCTTCTATCACCCCCTCATCTCTCCCCTCCTCTGACCTCGCAACGGCACTGCCCCCCACCACACCCAAGGCCCTGCCTACCATAACCCCCCCATCACTGCACTCCTTCAGCCCTACTACCACTGAGGAAGTCAGCAGAGTCTTCTCAGAAGCCCGTCTCACTACCTGCCCCCTGGACCCCATCCCCTCTCAACTCCTCCGGTCACCCCCCTCTTCCCTCATCCGCTCCCTTACCCACATTTTTAATCTCTCCCTCTCTACTGGCGTATTCCCCTCCCCCCTAAAACATGCGCACATCACCCCCATACTCAAAAAGCCCTCCCTGGACCCCACTGACCTCAACAACCTCAGACCAATTTCCCTGCTGCCACTCACTTCCAAGCTCCTTGAGCGCTTGGTCTTCGATCGCCTAAGCTCCCACCTAGATGACAACAACCTCCTTGACCCACTACAGTCCGGCTTCCGTCCCCTACACTCCACCGAAACTGCCCTCCTCAAAATCACCAACGATCTACTAACCGCCAAAGCCAAAGGCGACTACTCTGTCCTCCTCCTCCTAGACCTCTCTGCGGCCTTTGACACAGTCGACCACCCCCTCCTCCTTAATAAACTACTCTCCCTTGGCATCAGAGACACCGCTCTCTCCTGGTTCTCGTCCTATCTATCCCAACGCTCCTTCAGTGTCACCTACAATGGTGCCACCTCCCCTTCCCTCCCCCTCTCTGTTGGGGTCCCCCAGGGCTCTGTCCTTGGACCCCTTCTCTTCTCCATCTACACCTCCTCCCTTGGCAAACTCATACACTCCCACGGCTTCAATTACCACCTCTATGCTGATGATACTCAAATCTACCTATCCACCCCTCACCTCACCCCCTCATTCTCCGCCCGCATCACTCACCTCCTAAACGACATCTCTGACTGGATGTCGCTCAATTTCCTCAAACTCAACCTCTCCAAAACCGAGCTTCTCATCTTCCCCCCAGCCCGCGCCCCCCCCCCCATCCTTTCCATCACTACCAACAACACCACCATCAATCCCGCCCAGCAAGCCAAGGTCCTTGGCGTCACTCTGGACTCAAACCTTTCCTTTCAACCTCATATCAAATCCCTCACAAACACATGCAGGCTCCACCTCCGGAACATCGCCAGGATACGTTCCTTCCTTACCACAGACACCACTAAACTACTAGTACACTCCCTGATTATCTCACGCCTGGACTACTGCAACTCCCTCCTCACCGGCCTACCCCAGTGCAGGCTCTCCCCGCTTCAGACCATCCTGAACTCAGCGGCCAGACTCATCCACCTCACCAGCCGCTCCACCTCTGCCACCCCCCTCTGCCTCTCCCTCCACTGGCTCCCCATTGCCCAACGCATTAAATTCAAATTGCTCACCCTGACCTATAAGGCCATCCACAACACTGCCCCTAACTACCTCACCGATCTGATTCCCAAGTACCACCCTACCCGTACCCTTCGCTCTTCACAGGACCTTCTTCTATCTTGCTCCCTGGTCTACTCCTCCCACGCACGACTGCAAGACTTCTCCAGGTCCTCCCCCATCCTCTGGAACTCACTACCCCAATCCATCAGACTGTCACCGTCCCTCCTCACCTTCAGGCGCTCCCTGAAAACCCACCTCTTCAGGGAAGCCTACCCCACCCTCACCTAACAGCCGCTGCCCTTCCCTCCTCCTACCACTCCATCCCCCACAGCCGTTTCCTCCTGTGCCTCTACCCCCCCCCTCCTAGATTGTAAGCTCGAAAGAGTAGGGCCCTCTAACCCCTTGTGTACTGTTTGATGTTACTGTTCTGTTTCATGTATTGTCCCCCCCTATTGTACAGCGCTGAGCAAACCCTTTGGCGCTATATAAACTCGATAAATAAATAAATAAATAAATAAATTTCCACTTTCCCAGCAATGAGAATGCTTAAAACATTAAAATCATCTCCATAAGTTTCTTTTAGTTTCACTTTCCTGCAAAATGCAATGGGGTTGATTTAGTAAAACTGGAGAGTGCAAAATCTGGTGCATCCCTGCATAGAAACCAATCAGCTTCCAGGTTTTTTTGTCAAAGCTTAACTGAACGAGCTGAAGTTAGAAGCTGATTGGCTGCCATGCAAAGTTGCACCAGATTTTTCACTTTCCAGTTTTAATAAATCAACCCCAATGCATTTAGGTGACACAAAATTTCAATAATGAAAAAACTGTTAATGCTTTTATTAAAAAAAGTCAAGCTTTTTTGCCTTATAAAAAAAAAAACCATACTGAGAAAAAAATAAGTAAAAACTTTAACAAAAAAAAACAATCTTTCTGTTCCTTCTTAATAAAAATATGTCACCAACAAAAACACAAACCCAAGAAACTGAAGTGAGTTGAGCACATTTTAAACAAATCAATTAAACCAAAAATTCCCACTACTGATATCCTCCCCATTAAATTGAACTGTGTTTAATGGTTCTTCCAATATATTTATGGGAGATCTAAATATTGAAAAACAATTCTGTGGTGTATCCTCCCTGTTTGTTTTGGAGGTCTTCTAATACCCACTATGTTGCACTGAAACCCTCAGTTGAGTCTTCTGACAAGTGGTCACAAATTAAGTTACCCAATCAATATACTTTACTAAATTATACCACTAGAGATAATAGATCTCAGAGAGTTCATTGTCTCAGCAACCTTTCAGCACATTTTTTTGGAGCAAGAATTACAGGGTCTCCAATGGTCAAGTTATGCATTCCTGGAAGGCTGGACACCCTTATTGCATATCTAACCAAGAGGATCCTTTGAAATGGATATCTGGAAAACAAAGGTTTGGATCCCATTGTCTAGATAACTACCCAGGCACTGGATAGTCTCCACCTATTGTCACACTTTCAGGCATACAGTATCACCTGTAATTAATAATAGAATATCAAACAATTCCCATCTTTCTTCAGAACTTGGACAGATAAGACAACATATTACACAACCACATCCATCAAACTCTAAATAAAATATATTTCTTGTTATCAGATTATTTACACCTGTCAATGGAGATGTCACATAAACGTAGATTGTAACTCATGGGGACCATTATGTGTAATTCCACTTTAAGCTGAACATTGTCATATACAAATCTAAATGATTTACATTTTGTAGAAAGAGTGTCTATGCCATCCATTCTCAACTTTTTCAACAAGGAGGAACCTTTGACATAACTTCCAAGTCTCAGAGAACCTCTGCTAATAATAGATAGAGCTTCATCTCCGTGTACATCAGTGTGATGGTCAGTGGGAAGAATGTTCCTTACATTTGTGGTCAATGGAAGAAAATGCCCCCTACAGATAGCTTGAAAAGATCATTGGTGTCAGTGGCAGAAATTGCTTCTTTCTCATAAAATTATGTCACCAACAAAAACACAAACCTAAGAAACTGAAGTAAGTTGAGCACATTTTTAAACATATCAAATTAAACCCAAAAATGCCTTCTGATATCCTCCCCATTCAATTGAATTGTTTTTGATGGCTCTTCCAACATATTTATGGGATATCTAAATATCTACAGATCTGGGTTCCTTGCCTCAACACTTGGTTTGTCATTCACCCAGAACATCATGTCAGTATGATATTTTCCATTACTTGATCTACACATGGCTTGTTCTAGGTCACTGACCCACCAAGTAGTGAAGAAATGATGAGGATGTTTGGAGATGAATCTCCAGAAATAAGCTCAGATATGGAAGCTCCAATATTTCTATCCTGACAGGTCCTTTTAATCCTGCAAACTAGTTTTCTATTGATTACAGTTTATAGTCATTTATTTTTTATTTTCAATCAAGTCATTTTTAAACTAACCCCATTGGTGTACAATGCTGCCAGAAATAAGACCTAATGGTATAAAAGAACAGTAAGAACCTACAGCCATTGTGACAATGAGGTTTGTTTCATTTTTTTCATATTTCATTATCTGGTTAATACTCACTCTTGCATTAGTTATTTTAAAATTCTAAGTTCTTCTAAAAATATAAATCTTATAAAATAAAACTAATTTTCCATTTCATTGTTAATATGGTGGAAAGTTTCATTTTAAAATTCAGTAAAGTTTCAACATTCTTGGGTTTCATCATATTTAATTGTATCACCTATTCTCTAGAAAACCTTTTAATATGCAAATCAGCAACAACAGTCCGGGTTTATTTACACAACATTTCTATTAGAAGTCAACCAATCAAAAACCTCCCTTCTCTGCCTTTCCCGCCCATCTCCCTTGTATAAAGCGGGCCTCTCCCTCCTCTAATCAGTGACTCTACTTCCAGAGATTCCGGTATACTCATCTACTACAGCCCAGCTGGAGATTTGGTGACGTTGTCCGGAGCTGATTTGCAGAGGAACCCAATACTCAAAGAAAACTGATTTGACTTCATCACAGCGGAATCTTCACCACATTAAGGTAAGGTCACTTTCATCCTTTTCTTTTTTTTCTCTCCAGGACACTATGGCCTCCAGTGCTTATTATGTGGAACGTCTTCTGGATAGAAAGGTCTCCTTCTATTCCCGAGGATTAAAGAAGATAGACTTAGAGAAGCACGTCCACATTGTGAAGAAACTTGGAGAAGGTGGATTTGGGAAAGTATTCTTGGCAAACGACAGGAAAACAGGTCAGTGAATAATTCTATCCACCATTTCAATATCCTCTATAAATATTTATGTATATGCATGTAAATACGATCTGCAACACATAGACTTTTTTTTCAAGAGCTCACTGATTTGTAGATGTACTCTAAAATATAAGCAGAAGTAAAGTAGAATTCCCATGTAACACTTTAAATGAAGAATAGCAGGAATATGGAGTGAACCTATATGGCCCAATGATAGAATTTATGACATCTTTATGAAAGGAATACTTCAGGGTGCAAGAGATCTTATTAGAATGATTTTCAAGTAAAATATTCAGAAATTACCGGCTTAAAATGTCCAGTTATTGATCTAAGGTAAATTTTTTTTTTGCACAGGTGGAAGAATGGCATTGAAGGTCACAGAAAAAAACCGAACCACTCAGCGGTCTTTCCTCTGGGAATTCAGTATTTCGTGTATACTTTCAATCCATCCCAACATCATCAGATGCTATGGCAACGCCTTCACCACCACTGACCACTTTGGATTTATCCAAGAATTGGCACCTTTTGGTGATCTGCTCTCCATGATTATACCAAATGTAAGTACATTAAGATTGAAGTATAGAGAATTATTTTTTCTTTGGTTTGCATAGAGTTAAGAAGAGTTACAACTCCTGTCAAGTTATTTTATGTTGTCTGTATCCTTTTGGAAAGATTTGCTTTCACTTCCTCGCCTAGAGATGCAACAGGAAGTGAGAGGAAACTCTCTTAGTTGACATTAGTAGAGGTGTCCATGTTGAAAGATTTTCACTTGCCTTTTGTTCTGACTACTCGTACTTGTTCTGAGCACATACAGATATACTTATGACAAAATAATCCATCCCTAGTCTAAAACTAAAAATGTTGCAGCTATACATATCATTTAATTGTTTCTGGATAAATACTCTATATTTCCAATCTCTGGATAATTAATCTGAAGTTCCCCTTTATTTTTTTAGGTGGGAATTCCAGAAGATGCAGTAAAGAGGTGTTCTGTGCAAATTTCAAGTGCCCTTGAATTCATGTCAGAAAAAGGACTGGTGCACATGGATGTGAAGCCAGAGAATGTTTTAGTCTTTGACCGGGACTGCTATTCCATCAAGCTCACAGACTTTGGCCTTGCTAAGGTCAAAGGCACAGTGATTCGAGGCAAGTGTGGCACCATGTCCTTCATGGCTCCAGAAATGTTCCAAATTGACACTTCAGTTGGCCTGGTTGTAGGTGGCAGCCTTGATGTGTGGGCGTTTGGAGTAGTCATCTGTTGTCTACTTACAGGAGAGCTTCCATGGGAGGATGCCATTCCGGACGATGAAAAATATCAAGGTTTTGTTGACTGGCAAAACAATGTCAAGAGTGAGAATCCTCCGGAAGCATTGACCAAGGTCGCCTCTGGGATACAAAGGATGATTAGTGATCTTCTGGCCATTGACCATACTAAAAGAAGTCGGACTACGGAAGTGCTGAAATACACAAAGGAAAGCTGGAAAGCAGAAAGCCCAGGTTTAGCCACAAGGCAAAAGGATGAAGATGCCATAGAAATCTATTCGTCTTTGGAATCTGATGAACCCTTGTGTGAGGCCTCCCACCAGAGCAGCAAATCCATTGTGTCAAGTTTCAGCTCCACATCTGGCCAGTTGATCATAGACACTTCTGAATCCCAGTCGGAGATGACTCCAGATCCACCCAAAGATGACATGGAAGAGGCACTAGTGATTTTTGACGATGAATTCTCTTTACACATTGGAGCAGAAATACACATTGAGTAAAGAAGAATTGGTGAGTGATGGCACATCTGAAAGAACATCACATATGGTCAACTTTCTCAGGTATGTGGCTTTCTTGAGAAAATTAAAGCATCAAAAGATCCTATATGTATTTTGTAGTAGTCAGCTCCACAATTCAAACTTTTAGGGACAAGCCACACTAGCATTTCTGATCTAAGTGTGTAGTCATTACTCTTTGTCCCACCATATTACCACTGTTGAACTGACCCCATGCAGTTTGTCATTATAAATTTAATTTTCTTGTTTGCATTTCACAGATCATTTCTTTATTTTCTTCTAACAATATTTCTTTAATTTTTTTAGATGACAAGTCTGGACTATCCCCAATGGATGAACAAGACCCCTGCCTGGTACATGGGAGATGTAACTTGTACATATATAAGTAGTTACTCCTCCTTTGCACCGGGTGGTGCTCTTGATGTGTCTCTGTACAGAAAAATACAGTTTGATCCTGCCAGAAGTCCAGTGAGCTCCTAAATTCCTGTTTGAGCTAACAACACTTTTTCTGTTGCACTGAAATTTCAAGCAAATCTTTCAGCCGCCAGGTTTAGAAATACATGCCTATATGCATACATTAGTAAGTCAACCACTTAGCCATATTTCTTGCATGAATTGGGTTCATCATCTCTTCATCTTTAATCCTCAGCAAAACAACCAGACTTGTTTAGGACAGTCAGGTACATAGAATATTTAGAATGAAAGGTCAGCAGTGACTCTGTAATGATCTCATTAGAGGTTCTCTCTCTCACTCCCTTGTTTTTCCTTCTCTCTTTTTATCCATTTTCCTCTCAACTTTCTATTCTCCTCTCCATCCTCCTTCCACTCCAATTTCCTGCTCTCTCTCTCTCTTTCCATTTTCTCTTCCCTTTTCTTTACCCCCCCCCCCCTTCACTCTCTCACTTTCCTCCACCCTCTCTCTCTCTCTCTTTCCATCCCTTCCAATCTTTCTCCTCTCTTTTCTCTCTTCCCCTCCTTTCTTTCACCCATCCTGTCCCCTTTCCTTTCTCTCTTTGCCTTCCCTACCCACCATTCTCGCTTCCTCTCTTTTCCATTCTTTCTTCCTCATTTCTACTCCTTCTCTCTCTCATCCTCCTCCCTTGTTCTCTCTCTCTTTCCCAATCTCTCCTCTCCTCTCCTCTCCTCTCCTTTCCTCGGATTTTTATAATCATAGTGGTATTAACCATTAAGAGGGTCCAATTATACTGTTTTCAAATATTACATACTTTCTATACATCAGGTATTTACACAGGGCAGGCGGCTTGCCCCCCCCCCAACTTTGTGGGGTCCCCTCATTGACTGGCCTCTCATGGTATGCCCGGATGCTCCCTCCCATTGCCTTTGTGCAGATGCATGTATCTTAAGGTATTTTAGTTGTCCAACTGGTCTGATATGTATTTTTTGCAGACCTGTGTAATAGTTGCGTTGTTGATGTTTATGGCAACTCTTGCAATGGTTGCTAATGTAAGCAGTTGTGTCCCTTCCAATACTAAGATTATCATGCAAAATTGGCAGTCCTGAGGGCCACAGTTGGACACCCCTAGTCCCAACAATGGAGGGTGGCTTCCATAAACATGTCCATTGTGATGGGAACAGTATCATCAGTCACACCTCAGCCAGGTGTTCTACCTCCTCTTTACCATATCAGTTCACAAGTCCATCACCATTATTATGGTCAGTTCTGTCCTGGGGGTAAAAGTTCTCTCTATATTTAGCAACTACATTTTGCTATGAAGCAAAACCAAAGTGTATTTTAGTGAATATCACAATCTCTATTGTATTGTTACATTTACCTAAATTGTTACATTATTTGTTTTATATTTTTCACTACATTTCAGATTTTAGGTGCTTCTTTTAGTGACCATCTCCATGCAGTAGACCTCCTTGATGAACAACAGCTGACATGAGGGGGAAGCTACACAGCAAGTGTATTGATTGTATTCAGTCTGTTCAGACAGGTAGAACAATAATGAGAAGAGGTGAATTACAACAAATATGATAAGATGGAATCAGATTCTCCTTATAATGAGCCAATATGACTACCTTCCTGCAACCCGGTCTATTGTTATGTCATACAGTATCACCTGTAATTAATAGAATATCGCCCCTTGGCAGCTTACATTTAAATCAAACAATTCCCATCTATCTTCAGAACCCGGACATACAATATAAGACGTATTACACAACCACATTGATCAAACTCTAACTAATATATATTTCTCAGTACAAGAACTATTGATATCTACCAATGGAGATTTCACATAAACTCATATTGTAACAGTCACCCCCTTGTAGCCAGTAAAACCAGACCACACATGTAATATTGGTTTATATGCAATCTCCTTTACGATTTATAGTTTTGCCTTTGTATTCTGAAGACTCTTTAAGCACAAAATGATGTCTACTGACACATTGGACCCCTTTGGAAGGCAGCAGGGAGGGGGACTAGACCCCATAGGCAGGCAGCAGGGAGGGGGACTAGACCCCATAGGCAGGCAGCAGGGAGGGGGACTAGACCCCATAGCCAGGCAGAATGGAGGCAGATTGGACCCCATTGGCAGGCAGCATGGAGTTAGACTCCAGTACAGCTCTGTGATCTCTCTTCCATAGATCTGGATCTCAATATCTGTAGTCCATCATTTGCTCTGGATGTACTAAGTTCATAATCACAAAAGAAAAAAAAAATCACAGATCACAGTTCTCAGTAGTCCAATAATAAATAAGTCTGAAATGCGATCTGATCATGTTGCACTTTTTTCTTGAACATCCTTCCATAAAGATTTTAATTTGGTATAGCTGACTTAGTTAAGTCCTTTGGATCAGCTTCTTGACTTCCTGAAATTATACTTTATTAGTGTGAGCACAAATTATTATTATTATACAGGATTTATATAGCGCCACCAGTTTGCTCAGCGCTTTACAATATAACGGGAGACAATACAGCAACAATACAGTTCAATGCAAGAGGGATAGGAGGCCTGGGTATCCAAAGATACTCATTCAAAGTTCTTCTTTTTGAACCTTTAAATGTTCACATTGCTCAACCATCCAACAGCAGCAAATGTTAGCCTTGTCTTTCCATCACATTTACTGAATTTCATTGATCAGTCTTAATTTCACATCCTCCTGTGTCTGGTGCCATGGGCTTCCTTCATTACTTTTATCATTTCAGTCCTTTCTTCAACTTTACCAATCTTGTCCATCAACTTCCCCATAAAGCTCAAAATTTTTAGTAGCTATTCAACAGTACACCACCACCAAATAAAAAAAAAACGTATCCCACAATGTTCTAAGACTGGAATATTCCATACACAGGATTGAGGCACAAAATTTAGAATAACAATGGTGTCTACTTTGAATAGCCAACACCTGATAGTCAATAGACAGAGGGGACATGATGAACAATGGTGATGGCATCCTGTATGTACAGTAAGCATGGAATGAACAATAGTACAGGTGGACCCCCCCAGGAGGACAATAGGAACAGTAAACATTGGCAGTGTTATGCTAATAACTACCACAAGCAATTCACCAGCCAATGTTAGGGGGGCAGTACACCTCAAAAGTCAACCTCAACTTATAATAATGTATTCTAGATGTAACAGATATTAAAAACACAATCCAACAAATACGTATCTGCTAAACTGACCACACATACACAGCTCCATACCCTAGAACGTTTTTTAGCCTTGCACAGAAAGACCAAAACTCATCTATTTAAAATAATTGGAAGTAATGAATTCATTTCCACTTTCCCAGCAATGAGAATGCTTAAAACATTAAAATCATCTCCATGCTTCCGGTTCCGGCGCCGGATGCTGTGACACGCGGGTCCCGCGACTCCCGGGATCCCGGCTATATAAAACCCGCTGATAGCCTCGGGGACCCCGCCTTTCAGTCCTCGGGTGTCCCCCACCCTCTGGCAGTGGCCCCGGCATGGAGCGGTACCTTTTGCCGGCGCAGTCCGGTCACGATTCGGCGGCCAGAGTGGAGGGATGCGGCTCTCCCCCTCCTGCAGCCAAGATGGCCGCCGACGATGCCTGTCACGTCATGGACACAGGCAAGGAGCGGGATCACACTCTGGGAGCAGGTCTGTTAGAGTCTCCCTCTCATCTCCTCACTGCCTCTTCATTCCCCTGTGGCACTGACTGCCTAAATGAGCAGTATACAAAAATAGCACAGGCAGTGTCAGCTATCTTGCTTCCTAATATCACCCAGGCTGTAGATAGAGCAGTCACAATGGGCATTGAACAGCTGAGAAAAGATCTCAGCGACCATTCTAAACGATTATCTGAGGCTGAACAGCGCTTATCTGATTTAGAGGATGAAGTCCATTCCATGCAAGCGGGTACATCACAATCTAATAGTATACAGCAAAGTATTTTGGATAAAATCGAAGATCTGGAAAATCGCTCACGTAGGAATAATTTACGCATTGTGGGTCTTCCAGAATCTTTTAATACCGGATCTCTCCCTGACCTATGCTCTGCACGGATCCCGGCGGCGCTAGGCCTTTCTTACTCCTGCCAGGTTGAGAGAGCTCATCGCCTGGGGCCTCCATCTACCGAGCGCCGAACGCCACGTTCAGTGATTGTCCGCTATCTAAATTATGCTGACCGCGTAGCGATCCTCACTTCTTTTCGCAACTCACGGTCTTTGCAGATTGAGGGTCACAAATTACTGTTATTTGCGGATTACTCGCAGGAAGTGTCGCGCAAACGGAAAGCATTTCAACAAGTATGTGCTAGTCTTTATCAGAAGGGAATAAAGTTCACATTGGCGTATCCGGCCACTTTACGATTCACTGCACCATCTGGGGTCTCCAAGTCTTTTGTTCATCCTGAAGAAGCCCACCAATATCTCCGAGATCACCTAGCCGTAGGGGATCCGGCGACGCAGCCTGCGGGCAGAAATTGCGGTCCCAGAGATCAACGCAGTCCTCGTAAAGACCCACCTAAACGTCAGCGTATTATTTCATCTTCCTCTAAAGCTCGTCCGCCTTGAAGACCTGTGAGGCCATCGGTCTCAACATAAAAGCTTCAAGCTTTTCTTTCAACCCGATGGGCTCAGATGAAAGAGCTTCTCTATTTTTCATTATTTCCTTGAGTGGTACCTTTTAACCTTTTAATTTACTGAAATGCTCCCACATTTTACAGTTTGAGCCTTGTCGGTTGTTCAGCTCTAATTGTTCAAGTATTATTTGTCTGGCACAGGGCCCTTGCTCTGCCATTTATTTCGATGTCATGTTTTATTTACGAATATGCCTGAATTTAATTTAACTTCCTCTTTCCCGCACATGCCTTGTTCCTTACATCAGCAGGGCTGCGGGAGGTGGGGTGTTGGAGCCGCTGTCGGGGGTACGTTTGAGGGACGCCCTCACGTATCTCAGCAATTGTAACTAGGTCCCTGGGGCTGGCTCCTATCATCTCCACTCCCGGTCACGCTGATATTGGTGGTTACAGCATGCGGAATGACGTGAAGTCCTTTATACTGTTATTGTATATTATATGTTTTGAATCTTTGTTGGGCCTTACTAGGGCCCTTGATACTGCCTTTACTCTCTCTCCTCTTTTTTCCTTCCACTTTCACCTTTATTTCTTTGGAGATCTCCGTCGTCCACTGAGACCAGATTTACACCACTCCCATCTGCCTAATGTAGCAGCGCTAAATGTTGATACACTTCTAATTGGTAAGTCCCATATCTTTTTATCACACACTTCACTTCAGCTAGAATGACACGTATTTTTTCCTGGAATGTTAAAGGCCTCAGGTCCCCTCACAAACGCATGGCAGTATTAAGACATCTGCGGCGCTTACGCGCGGATATAGCTCTACTCCAAGAGACACATCTCACACAACCTGACTTTGTCCGTATGCGAAAACTCTGGGTGGCTCACGCCTTCGGCTCCTCCTCCATTAATAATAAAGCAGGGGTACTTATTCTTATCCACAAGCGACTTAATCCTGAATTGGTCTCTATGGAGGCAGACACCGAGGGCCGCTTCGTAGCTATACATGTCAAATTAGGCTCTCAGGAATTGGTTGTTGCCAACATATACTGTATGCACCCAACTCCCCGACAAGGCAGGTGTTTCAAGGCTTGTCTTCACGGCTGGCACCATATATTCATAAGCCGCTTGTCATGGGAGGTGACTTTAATTCTGTTATGCAGGAGCAGGAGGATAAATCGCAGAGTGTTGACCGAGATTCTCGCTCCACCCAACCTCCCTGTCCAACGCCCACTTTACTTGGTAGTTTCGTAGAAGCAATGCAACTTACTGATATATGGCGTTTGACCCATCCGGACGGTAGAGATTACACTTTTTACTCTCCCGTTCACCATTCCTTATCTCGAATCGATTATATTTTTGGCAACCCCATTACATTGCAACATGTGGTGTCATCTACCATACATGATATAGCCATATCGGATCACGCCCCAATTTCTATTACTATAAATCTTCTAGATCCTACACCACACCCTAGGATATGGCGCTTCCCCTCATTTTTGGCGAACAATCAGGAGCTTTCTCGACAGTTGCAAGACACCTGGGCAGATTTCCAAATTAATAATGCGGCTCATGTCACCAATCCAAATTTATATTGGGATACGGGAAAGGCGGTGCTACGTGGCAAAATTATTGCCTTTACATCTGCATATAAAAAAAATTTTTTGCATAATTTCACCGAGGCTAGTAACCTTCTTAGACTGACTCAGCGAAAGATGACGGAATTCAATTCGCAGGACAATAGGAAAGCTTGGGCGGATGCTAAAAACCAGTTCGACACATGGGCGGCTGCTCAGGAAACACTACATCACTCATACCTTGATTTACAGTATCACAGGTTTGGTAACAAACCAGGCAAACTTCTGGCGCGCATGTGTAGGAAGCCTTTTACCCCCACGCAATTCACCTCTCTAAAAGATTCTCAGGGGATACTTCAACAATCTCCAGAAGAAATTATATCTATTCTGGAAAGCTATTACGCAAATTTATATGGGTCGGACCCTATAGACCAGGTACGGGCACACTCCTTTCTCGACAGCGTACATCTACCACAAATAGATCCAATAGCACTGCAATCACTAAATGCCCCGATATCTCAAGCGGATATTAGTCAGGCTATTACCTCTCTAGCCAATGGCAAAGCCCCAGGTCCAGATGGGTACACTTCTGAATTTTATAAACTTATGGATAAAACCCTCTCTCCTACTTTACAGCGGGTTTATCAATCTATTCAGGAGAGTGGGGTGTATCTTCCATCAGCTTCCCAAGCCCACATTAAATTAATAGCAAAAAAAGGCAAAGACCCTTCGGAGCCTGGTTCTTATCGTCCGATTTCTCTCCTCAATCTAGATGCAAAGATTCTTTCTAAAATTGTAGCTAATCGATTGGCTATTATCTTACCCTCCCTTATTCATCCTTCTCAAGCAGGCTTTATAAAGGGGCGCTCGGCCACATCAAACATTCGCAAGGTGCTTACAGTTTTACATCAGGCTAAAAATAACCCATGCCAGGACCTAGCGATTATTTCCCTCGACGCTGAAAAAGCTTTTGACAATGTAAGTTTTGATTGGCTTCACTTAGTCCTCGCTAAATTTGGCTTTTCCGGTCCATTCACACGTTTAATTCAGGCTATGTACTCCGCTCCGACAGCTCAGGTAGTGGCGGCGGGGAACATATCCAACTCCATTCCGCTACATAAGGGCACAAGACAAGGCTGTCCTTTGTCCCCCCTGCTTTTCAATCTAGCCTTAGAACCCTTGGCCCGCTTCTTGTTGTTTCAGTCACAACTTCATGGCATTCAAATTGCCCAACAAGATCTTCGCCTAGCTTTATTTGCGGACGACATACTGATATTCACCTCCAACCCGTCTTTAGATTTACCGTACATTCAAGCCGTTTTCGCAGATTTTCGGAATTGCTCGGGTCTCCGTATAAACTTTGCGAAAAGTGAGGTTTTGCCCTTGTATCACGCTCGACTCCCTGAGTGGGCTGACAACTCACTTTTTAAAATTAATACAAACCATATCACCTATCTAGGTATTAAAATTGGGAAATTAGCTTCGTCCCTCTATTCTCTTAACTTCTCGCCAGTAATACAAAAAATATTAGGGGAATTAGAGATGTGGAAAGAATTGCCGTTATCACTTATGGGTAGAGCCCACCTCTTCAAGATGACGAGTTTTCCGAAGCTTTTATATCCTCTCCAAACTATCCCTCTCCTGCTCAAGCGCACGGATATTGTCAGGTTGAACAAAGCGATTTCTAGTTTCTTATGGAGGGGGCGCCGTCCGCGCATAGCTATATACAAGTTGTTTCTCCCTAGATGTGAGGGTGGTCTGGGCCTTCCTAACATCAGGCTCTATAACTTATCCTGTATCTTACGGGTATGTATAGATTGGATCTCCCATTCGTCCAGGTTTTCCAATTACCAACTCGAATCTGCTATGGTGAGTCCGTTTGACCTGTCGGCCGTTTTACATTCCAATTCCACTTCACTCCCTCCACAACTTAAACACAACCCACTCATACGGGATACACTATTTACATGGAGAGAGGTCAGACGTAGATTAGGAGTTTCTCCCTGGCTGTCCAGTTTTCTCCCTATTCACTACAATCCTTCCTTTTCTGTCTCTCAACATCATGCAGCCTATGACAAGTGGTATAACCAGGGCCTTAGACTTGTAAGTCAACTGTATGACGCAGCATCAGGATCCCCCCTTCCGCTCCAACATATTCTTAGCTCGTTTGATCTTCCTTCCCACCATTTTTTGTATATTTTGCAAGTCAGGAATTATGTGAAATCTATAGCACAAAATACGTCCACTCGATTTTGCTCGACTATGATAGAAGTCCTTGTAAGAAATCAAAAATACAACATATCCAATATATATGGTCATTTGTCTATGCACTATGCTAAACCGATGGAATCTTATTCTTCCGCTAAAACATGGATACGAGACTTTGACAATGCTTTTACCGCGGAGCAGATGCTCACAGGTTTTAATACTACCTGTGCGTTCAATACGAACGAATTTTGGAGGGAGCAGCAATTTAAAATTATGCACCATGCTTATATGCCCTGCCTGTACTCCCGAGCAGACTCAAGGATCTCTACATGTCCGCTCTGTGGATCATATAAACCGTCACTTCACCACAGATTCTGGAATTGCCCATTGGTCTGTACATTCTGGACTCAACTTTTGGATTTTGTGCTCTTCATCACTACTCTTCAGTTACCTAGAGACCCGCTGCTACTTCTTTTTGGCAACTTGGAAGTTTCAGTGTCTGCTGCCCCACACCGCCATCTTGCTTTGCTCAGAGCAGCCAAACCATGGCTATCCATTTGCTTGATGGCGGCAAGAAGGGCTATTTTGAAAAAATGGGTCTCCACCTCTCCACCTTCCATCTCAGATGTCAAAATGGAACTTAACTTTCTACTTCGATTGGATCGGCTCGGCATGCATATAGCTCCTTCTACAACAGCAGTGGAAAAGTTCAACCGCAAGTGGGGTCAATATGTTTCAAAAGTTCTCCCTACTGTGGAGCCCCAGCACCCCTCTCATAGATTTTTAAATTAGTCATTAGCTAGCTTCTAGGGTACTCCTGATGCATGGTGTTGTTATTGTCTAAAGGGATAACTGATTCTTATTTTATGAATGCTGTGTCTTTCTCAGAAATCTCCTTTTCTGTTTATGCTGTGTCCTCCTCTCATTTCGGTGCCCTGGCATATCATTCGCTCTCTTATCCTCCTTGCTGACCTATGTGAAGTGGTCTCCTGCTAGCTCACCTTTATACATACTGATGCGCTGCTCCTACTTACTACTTACACCTTACTATATGACTACTCGTTCATTCTATTATTTTTTTTTTTTCTGCTTAAATCTCTATATCTTGGCAGGTTCCCATGGTCCTCTGGCCTCAGAATTCAGGCACGTGACTGCTTGTTCTCTATTTCTCCTTCTTCCCTTCTTTGATGGTATACTCTCTATATGCTGGCCTTTTCAGCTCTGTTGTCTTACTTTCTAACTGGTTTATTTCTACCCTATCTTTTACATTTCTTCATTATTTCCTACTTTTTTGCACAATGACCTCCCTGTTGGTCGTTACGACAAATGGTCAACATTGCTCACATCGCTTATTCTTTTTGCTCCTATGTCTGATTACATTATGTATACATGACTCTTTACACTTAGTATATTTACACTTTAAGCCCTTGTATCCTGCTACATTACATGCTCTATACTTTTTTTCATAGAAACTCTTTTCTTCCTAAACTTATCTAATTTCTTATCTGATTTGTTCAGGGCTTCTGTAACGAGTCTATGAGTAAAATTGTTATCTTGGAATTTATTCACCTGATTTGGCATGTTGCCACGCTATGATTACTGTCATATTTCATCGTTGGTTATTTTGTATGCACAATAAAACCCAATAAAGTCTCTTTAAAAAAAAAAAAAAATCATCTCCATAAGTTTCTCCTAGTTTCACTTTCCTGCAAAATAAAATGGGGTTGATTTAGTAAAACTGGAGAGTGCAAAATCTGGTGCATCCCTGCATAGAAACCAATCAGCTTCCAGTTTTGTTTGTGTCAAAGCTTAATTGAATGAGCTGAAGTTAGAAGCTGATTGGCTACCATGCAAAGTTGCACCAGATTTTTCACTCTCCAGTTTTTATAAATCAACCCCAATGCATTTCAGTGACACAAAATTTAAATAATGAAAAAACTGTTAAGGCTTTTATTAAAAAAAGTCAAGCTTTTTTACCTTATAAAAAAAAAATATCATAGTGAGAAAAAATAAGTAAAAACTTTAGGAAAAAAACCAATCTTTCAATTCCTTCTTAATAAAAATATGTCACCAACAAAAACACAAACCCAAGAAACTGAAGTAAATTGAGCACATTTTAAACAAATCAATTAAACCAAAAATTCCCACTACTGATATCCTCCCCATTAAATTGAACTGTGTTTAATGGTTCTTCCAATATATTTATGGGAGATCTAAATATTGAAAAACAATTCTGTGGTGTATCCTCCCTGTTTGTTTTGGAGGTCTTCTAATACCCACTATGTTGCACTGAAACCCTCAGTTGAGTGTTCTGACAAGTGGTCACAAATTAAGTTACCCAATCGATATACTTTACTAAATTATACCACTAGAGATAATAGATCTCAGAGAGTTCATTGTCTCAGCAACCTTTCAGCACATTTTTTTGGAGCAAGAATTACAGGGTCTCCAATGGTCAAGTTATGCATTCCTGGAAGGCTGGACACCCTTATTGCATATCTAACCAAGAGGATCCTTTGAAATGGATATCTGGAAAACAAAGATTTGGATCCCATTGTCTAGAAAACTACCCAGGCACTGGATAGTCTCCACCTATTGTCACACTTTCAGGCATACAGTATCACCTGTAATTAATAATAGAATATCAAACAATTCCCATCTTTCTTCAGAACTTGGACAGATAAGACAACATATTACACAACCACATCCATCAAACTCTAAATAAAATATATTTCTTGTTATCAGATTATTTACATCTGTCAATGGAGATGTCACATAAACGTAGATTGTAACTCATGGGGACCATTATGTGTAATTCCACTTTAAGCTGAACATTGTCATATACAAATCTAAATGATTTACATTTTGTAGAAAGAGTGTCTATGCCATCCATTCTCAACTTTTTCAACAAGGAGGAACCTTTGACATAACTTCCAAGTCTCAGAGAACCTCTGCTAACAATAGATAGAGCTTCATCTCCGTGTACATTAGTGTGATGGTCAGTGGGAAGAATGTTCCTTACATTTGTGGTCAATGGAAGAAAATGCCACCTACAGATAGCTTGAAAAGATCATTGGTGTCAGTGGCAGAAATTGCTTCTTTCTCATAAAATTATGTCACCAACAAAAACACAAACCTAAGAAATTGAAGTAAGTTGAGCACATTTTTAAACATATCAAATTAAACCCAAAAATGCCTTCTGATATCCTCCCCATTCAATTGAATTGTTTTTAATGGTTCTTCCAACATATTTATGGGATATCTAAATATCTACAGATGTGGGTTCCTTGCCTCAACACTTGGTTTGTCATTCACCCAGAACATCATGTCAGTATGATATTTTCCATTACTTGATCTACACATGGCTTGTTCTAGGTCACTGACCCACCAAGTAGTGAAGAAATGATGAGGATGTTTGGAGATGAATCTCCAGAAATAAGCTCAGACATGGAAGCTCCAAGATTTCTATCCTGACAGGTCCTTTTAATCCTGCAAACTAGTTTTCTATTGATTACAGTTTATAGTCATTTATTTTTTATTTTCAATCAAGTCATTTTTAAACTAACCCCATTGGTGTACAATGCTGCCAGAAATAAGACCTAATGGTATAAAAGAACAGTAAGAACCTACAGCCATTGTGACAATGAGATTTGTTTCGTTTTTTTCATATTTCATTATCTGGTTAGTACTCACTCTTGCATTAGTTATTTTAAAATTCTAAGTTCTTCTAAAAATATAAATCTTATAAAATAAAACTAATTTTCCATTTCATTGTTAATATGGTGGAAAGTTTCATTTTAAAATTCAGTAAAGTTTCAACATTCTTGGGTTTCATCATGTTTAATTGTATCACCTATTCTCTAGAAAACCTTTTAATATGCAAATCAGCAACAACAGTCCGGGTTTATTTACACAACATTTCTATTAGAAGTCAACCAATCAAAAACCTCCCTTCTCTGCCTTTCCCGCCCATCTCCCTTGTATAAAGCGGGCCTCTCCCTCCTCTAATCAGTGACTCTACTTCCAGAGATTCCGGTATACTCATCTACTACAGCCCAGCTGGAGATTTGGTGACGTTGTCCGGAGCTGATCTGCAGAGGAACCCAATACTCAAAGAAAACTAATTTGACTTCATCACAGCGGAATCTTCACCACATTAAGGTAAGGTCACTTTCATCCTTTTCTTTTTTTTCTCTCCAGGACACTATGGCCTCCAGTGCTTATTATGTGGAACGTCTTCTGGATAGAAAGGTCTCCTTCTATTCCCGAGGATTAAAGAAGATAGACTTAGAGAAGCACGTCCACATTGTGAAGAAACTTGGAGAAGGTGGATTTGGGAAAGTATTCTTGGCAAACGACAGGAAAACAGGTCAGTGAATAATTCTATCCACCATTTCAATATCCTCTATAAATATTTATGTATATGCATGTAAATACGATCTGCAACACATAGACTTTTTTTTCAAGAGCTCACTGATTTGTAGATGTACTCTAAAATATAAGCAGAAGTAAAGTAGAATTCCCATGTAACACTTTAAATGAAGAATAGCAGGAATATGGAGTGAACCTATATGGCCCAATGATAGAATTTATGACATCTTTATGAAAGGAATACTTCAGGGTGCAAGAGATCTTATTAGAATGATTTTCAAGTAAAATATTCAGAAATTACCGGCTTAAAATGTCCAGTTATTGATCTAAGGTAAATTTTTTTTTTGCACAGGTGGAAGAATGGCATTGAAGGTCACAGAAAAAAACCGAACCACTCAGCGGTCTTTCCTCTGGGAATTCAGTATTTCGTGTATACTTTCAATCCATCCCAACATCATCAGATGCTATGGCAACGCCTTCACCACCACTGACCACTTTGGATTTATCCAAGAATTGGCACCTTTTGGTGATCTGCTCTCCATGATTATACCAAATGTAAGTACATTAAGATTGAAGTATAGAGAATTATTTTTTCTTTGGTTTGCATAGAGTTAAGAAGAGTTACAACTCCTGTCAAGTTATTTTATGTTGTCTGTATCCTTTTGGAAAGATTTGCTTTCACTTCCTCGCCTAGAGATGCAACAGGAAGTGAGAGGAAACTCTCTTAGTTGACATTAGTAGAGGTGTCCATGTTGAAAGATTTTCACTTGCCTTTTGTTCTGACTACTCGTACTTGTTCTGAGCACATACAGATATACTTATGACAAAATAATCCATCCCTAGTCTAAAACTAAAAATGTTGCAGCTATACATATCATTTAATTGTTTCTGGATAAATACTCTATATTTCCAATCTCTGGATAATTAATCTGAAGTTCCCCTTTATTTTTTTAGGTGGGAATTCCAGAAGATGCAGTAAAGAGGTGTTCTGTGCAAATTTCAAGTGCCCTTGAATTCATGTCAGAAAAAGGACTGGTGCACATGGATGTGAAGCCAGAGAATGTTTTAGTCTTTGACCGGGACTGCTATTCCATCAAGCTCACAGACTTTGGCCTTGCTAAGGTCAAAGGCACAGTGATTCGAGGCAAGTGTGGCACCATGTCCTTCATGGCTCCAGAAATGTTCCAAATTGACACTTCAGTTGGCCTGGTTGTAGGTGGCAGCCTTGATGTGTGGGCGTTTGGAGTAGTCATCTGTTGTCTACTTACAGGAGAGCTTCCATGGGAGGATGCCATTCCGGACGATGAAAAATATCAAGGTTTTGTTGACTGGCAAAACAATGTCAAGAGTGAGAATCCTCCGGAAGCATTGACCAAGGTCGCCTCTGGGATACAAAGGATGATTAGTGATCTTCTGGCCATTGACCATACTAAAAGAAGTCGGACTACGGAAGTGCTGAAATACACAAAGGAAAGCTGGAAAGCAGAAAGCCCAGGTTTAGCCACAAGGCAAAAGGATGAAGATGCCATAGAAATCTATTCGTCTTTGGAATCTGATGAACCCTTGTGTGAGGCCTCCCACCAGAGCAGCAAATCCATTGTGTCAAGTTTCAGCTCCACATCTGGCCAGTTGATCATAGACACTTCTGAATCCCAGTCGGAGATGACTCCAGATCCACCCAAAGATGACATGGAAGAGGCACTAGTGATTTTTGACGATGAATTCTCTTTACACATTGGAGCAGAAATACACATTGAGTAAAGAAGAATTGGTGAGTGATGGCACATCTGAAAGAACATCACATATGGTCAACTTTCTCAGGTATGTGGCTTTCTTGAGAAAATTAAAGCATCAAAAGATCCTATATGTATTTTGTAGTAGTCAGCTCCACAATTCAAACTTTTAGGGACAAGCCACACTAGCATTTCTGATCTAAGTGTGTAGTCATTACTCTTTGTCCCACCATATTACCACTGTTGAACTGACCCCATGCAGTTTGTCATTATAAATTTAATTTTCTTGTTTGCATTTCACAGATCATTTCTTTATTTTCTTCTAACAATATTTCTTTAATTTTTTTAGATGACAAGTCTGGACTATCCCCAATGGATGAACAAGACCCCTGCCTGGTACATGGGAGATGTAACTTGTACATATATAAGTAGTTACTCCTCCTTTGCACCGGGTGGTGCTCTTGATGTGTCTCTGTACAGAAAAATACAGTTTGATCCTGCCAGAAGTCCAGTGAGCTCCTAAATTCCTGTTTGAGCTAACAACACTTTTTCTGTTGCACTGAAATTTCAAGCAAATCTTTCAGCCGCCAGGTTTAGAAATACATGCCTATATGCATACATTAGTAAGTCAACCACTTAGCCATATTTCTTGCATGAATTTGGTTCATCATCTCTTCATCTTTAATCCTCAGCAAAACAACCAGACTTGTTTAGGACAGTCAGGTACATAGAATATTTAGAATGAAAGGTCAGCAGTGACTCTGTAATGATCTCATTAGAGGTTCTCTCTCTCACTCCCTTGTTTTTCCTTCTCTCTTTTTATCCATTTTCCTCTCAACTTTCTATTCTCCTCTCCATCCTCCTTCCACTCCAATTTCCTGCTCTCTCTCTCTCTTTCCATTTTCTCTTCCCTTTTCTTTACCCCCCCCCCCTTCACTCTCTCACTTTCCTCCACCCTCTCTCTCTCTCTCTTTCCATCCCTTCCAATCTTTCTCCTCTCTTTTCTCTCTTCCCCTCCTTTCTTTCACCCATCCTGTCCCCTTTCCTTTCTCTCTTTGCCTTCCCTACCCACCATTCTCGCTTCCTCTCTTTTCCATTCTTTCTTCCTCATTTCTACTCCTTCTCTCTCTCATCCTCCTCCCTTGTTCTCTCTCTCTTTCCCAATCTCTCCTCTCCTCTCCTCTCCTCTCCTTTCCTCGGATTTTTATAATCATAGTGGTATTAACCATTAAGAGGGTCCAATTATACTGTTTTCAAATATTACATACTTTCTATACATCAGGTATTTACACAGGGCAGGCGGCTTGCCCCCCCCCCAACTTTGTGGGGTCCCCTCATTGACTGGCCTCTCATGGTATGCCCGGATGCTCCCTCCCATTGCCTTTGTGCAGATGCATGTATCTTAAGGTATTTTAGTTGTCCAACTGGTCTGATATGTATTTTTTGCAGACCTGTGTAATAGTTGCGTTGTTGATGTTTATGGCAACTCTTGCAATGGTTGCTAATGTAAGCAGTTGTGTCCCTTCCAATACTAAGATTATCATGCAAAATTGGCAGTCCTGAGGGCCACAGTTGGACACCCCTAGTCCCAACAATGGAGGGTGGCTTCCATAAACATGTCCATTGTGATGGGAACAGTATCATCAGTCACACCTCAGCCAGGTGTTCTACCTCCTCTTTACCATATCAGTTCACAAGTCCATCACCATTATTATGGTCAGTTCTGTCCTGGGGGTAAAAGTTCTCTCTATATTTAGCAACTACATTTTGCTATGAAGCAAAACCAAAGTGTATTTTAGTGAATATCACAATCTCTATTGTATTGTTACATTTACCTAAATTGTTACATTATTTGTTTTATATTTTTCACTACATTTCAGATTTTAGGTGCTTCTTTTAGTGACCATCTCCATGCAGTAGACCTCCTTGATGAACAACAGCTGACATGAGGGGGAAGCTACACAGCAAGTGTATTGATTGTATTCAGTCTGTTCAGACAGGTAGAACAATAATGAGAAGAGGTGAATTACAACAAATATGATAAGATGGAATCAGATTCTCCTTATAATGAGCCAATATGACTACCTTCCTGCAACCCGGTCTATTGTTATGTCATACAGTATCACCTGTAATTAATAGAATATCGCCCCTTGGCAGCTTACATTTAAATCAAACAATTCCCATCTATCTTCAGAACCCGGACATACAATATAAGACGTATTACACAACCACATTGATCAAACTCTAACTAATATATATTTCTCAGTACAAGAACTATTGATATCTACCAATGGAGATTTCACATAAACTCATATTGTAACAGTCACCCCCTTGTAGCCAGTAAAACCAGACCACACATGTAATATTGGTTTATATGCAATCTCCTTTACGATTTATAGTTTTGCCTTTGTATTCTGAAGACTCTTTAAGCACAAAATGATGTCTACTGACACATTGGACCCCTTTGGAAGGCAGCAGGGAGGGGGACTAGACCCCATAGGCAGGCAGCAGGGAGGGGGACTAGACCCCATAGGCAGGCAGCAGGGAGGGGGACTAGACCCCATAGCCAGGCAGAATGGAGGCAGATTGGACCCCATTGGCAGGCAGCATGGAGTTAGACTCCAGTACAGCTCTGTGATCTCTCTTCCATAGATCTGGATCTCAATATCTGTAGTCCATCATTTGCTCTGGATGTACTAAGTTCATAATCACAAAAGAAAAAAAAAATCACAGATCACAGTTCTCAGTAGTCCAATAATAAATAAGTCTGAAATGCGATCTGATCATGTTGCACTTTTTTCTTGAACATCCTTCCATAAAGATTTTAATTTGGTATAGCTGACTTAGTTAAGTCCTTTGGATCAGCTTCTTGACTTCCTGAAATTATACTTTATTAGTGTGAGCACAAATTATTATTATTATACAGGATTTATATAGCGCCACCAGTTTGCTCAGCGCTTTACAATATAACGGGAGACAATACAGCAACAATACAGTTCAATGCAAGAGGGATAGGAGGCCTGGGTATCCAAAGATACTCATTCAAAGTTCTTCTTTTTGAACCTTTAAATGTTCACATTGCTCAACCATCCAACAGCAGCAAATGTTAGCCTTGTCTTTCCATCACATTTACTGAATTTCATTGATCAGTCTTAATTTCACATCCTCCTGTGTCTGGTGCCATGGGCTTCCTTCATTACTTTTATCATTTCAGTCCTTTCTTCAACTTTACCAATCTTGTCCATCAACTTCCCCATAAAGCTCAAAATTTTTAGTAGCTATTCAACAGTACACCACCACCAAATAAAAAAAAAACGTATCCCACAATGTTCTAAGACTGGAATATTCCATACACAGGATTGAGGCACAAAATTTAGAATAACAATGGTGTCTACTTTGAATAGCCAACACCTGATAGTCAATAGACAGAGGGGACATGATGAACAATGGTGATGGCATCCTGTATGTACAGTAAGCATGGAATGAACAATAGTACAGGTGGACCCCCCCAGGAGGACAATAGGAACAGTAAACATTGGCAGTGTTATGCTAATAACTACCACAAGCAATTCACCAGCCAATGTTAGGGGGGCAGTACACCTCAAAAGTCAACCTCAACTTATAATAATGTATTCTAGATGTAACAGATATTAAAAACACAATCCAACAAATACGTATCTGCTAAACTGACCACACATACACAGCTCCATACCCTAGAACGTTTTTTAGCCTTGCACAGAAAGACCAAAACTCATCTATTTAAAATAATTGGAAGTAATGAATTCATTTCCACTTTCCCAGCAATGAGAATGCTTAAAACATTAAAATCATCTCCATGCTTCCGGTTCCGGCGCCGGATGCTGTGACACGCGGGTCCCGCGACTCCCGGGATCCCGGCTATATAAAACCCGCTGATAGCCTCGGGGACCCCGCCTTTCAGTCCTCGGGTGTCCCCCACCCTCTGGCAGTGGCCCCGGCATGGAGCGGTACCTTTTGCCGGCGCAGTCCGGTCACGATTCGGCGGCCAGAGTGGAGGGATGCGGCTCTCCCCCTCCTGCAGCCAAGATGGCCGCCGACGATGCCTGTCACGTCATGGACACAGGCAAGGAGCGGGATCACACTCTGGGAGCAGGTCTGTTAGAGTCTCCCTCTCATCTCCTCACTGCCTCTTCATTCCCCTGTGGCACTGACTGCCTAAATGAGCAGTATACAAAAATAGCACAGGCAGTGTCAGCTATCTTGCTTCCTAATATCACCCAGGCTGTAGATAGAGCAGTCACAATGGGCATTGAACAGCTGAGAAAAGATCTCAGCGACCATTCTAAACGATTATCTGAGGCTGAACAGCGCTTATCTGATTTAGAGGATGAAGTCCATTCCATGCAAGCGGGTACATCACAATCTAATAGTATACAGCAAAGTATTTTGGATAAAATCGAAGATCTGGAAAATCGCTCACGTAGGAATAATTTACGCATTGTGGGTCTTCCAGAATCTTTTAATACCGGATCTCTCCCTGACCTATGCTCTGCACGGATCCCGGCGGCGCTAGGCCTTTCTTACTCCTGCCAGGTTGAGAGAGCTCATCGCCTGGGGCCTCCATCTACCGAGCGCCGAACGCCACGTTCAGTGATTGTCCGCTATCTAAATTATGCTGACCGCGTAGCGATCCTCACTTCTTTTCGCAACTCACGGTCTTTGCAGATTGAGGGTCACAAATTACTGTTATTTGCGGATTACTCGCAGGAAGTGTCGCGCAAACGGAAAGCATTTCAACAAGTATGTGCTAGTCTTTATCAGAAGGGAATAAAGTTCACATTGGCGTATCCGGCCACTTTACGATTCACTGCACCATCTGGGGTCTCCAAGTCTTTTGTTCATCCTGAAGAAGCCCACCAATATCTCCGAGATCACCTAGCCGTAGGGGATCCGGCGACGCAGCCTGCGGGCAGAAATTGCGGTCCCAGAGATCAACGCAGTCCTCGTAAAGACCCACCTAAACGTCAGCGTATTATTTCATCTTCCTCTAAAGCTCGTCCGCCTTGAAGACCTGTGAGGCCATCGGTCTCAACATAAAAGCTTCAAGCTTTTCTTTCAACCCGATGGGCTCAGATGAAAGAGCTTCTCTATTTTTCATTATTTCCTTGAGTGGTACCTTTTAACCTTTTAATTTACTGAAATGCTCCCACATTTTACAGTTTGAGCCTTGTCGGTTGTTCAGCTCTAATTGTTCAAGTATTATTTGTCTGGCACAGGGCCCTTGCTCTGCCATTTATTTCGATGTCATGTTTTATTTACGAATATGCCTGAATTTAATTTAACTTCCTCTTTCCCGCACATGCCTTGTTCCTTACATCAGCAGGGCTGCGGGAGGTGGGGTGTTGGAGCCGCTGTCGGGGGTACGTTTGAGGGACGCCCTCACGTATCTCAGCAATTGTAACTAGGTCCCTGGGGCTGGCTCCTATCATCTCCACTCCCGGTCACGCTGATATTGGTGGTTACAGCATGCGGAATGACGTGAAGTCCTTTATACTGTTATTGTATATTATATGTTTTGAATCTTTGTTGGGCCTTACTAGGGCCCTTGATACTGCCTTTACTCTCTCTCCTCTTTTTTCCTTCCACTTTCACCTTTATTTCTTTGGAGATCTCCGTCGTCCACTGAGACCAGATTTACACCACTCCCATCTGCCTAATGTAGCAGCGCTAAATGTTGATACACTTCTAATTGGTAAGTCCCATATCTTTTTATCACACACTTCACTTCAGCTAGAATGACACGTATTTTTTCCTGGAATGTTAAAGGCCTCAGGTCCCCTCACAAACGCATGGCAGTATTAAGACATCTGCGGCGCTTACGCGCGGATATAGCTCTACTCCAAGAGACACATCTCACACAACCTGACTTTGTCCGTATGCGAAAACTCTGGGTGGCTCACGCCTTCGGCTCCTCCTCCATTAATAATAAAGCAGGGGTACTTATTCTTATCCACAAGCGACTTAATCCTGAATTGGTCTCTATGGAGGCAGACACCGAGGGCCGCTTCGTAGCTATACATGTCAAATTAGGCTCTCAGGAATTGGTTGTTGCCAACATATACTGTATGCACCCAACTCCCCGACAAGGCAGGTGTTTCAAGGCTTGTCTTCACGGCTGGCACCATATATTCATAAGCCGCTTGTCATGGGAGGTGACTTTAATTCTGTTATGCAGGAGCAGGAGGATAAATCGCAGAGTGTTGACCGAGATTCTCGCTCCACCCAACCTCCCTGTCCAACGCCCACTTTACTTGGTAGTTTCGTAGAAGCAATGCAACTTACTGATATATGGCGTTTGACCCATCCGGACGGTAGAGATTACACTTTTTACTCTCCCGTTCACCATTCCTTATCTCGAATCGATTATATTTTTGGCAACCCCATTACATTGCAACATGTGGTGTCATCTACCATACATGATATAGCCATATCGGATCACGCCCCAATTTCTATTACTATAAATCTTCTAGATCCTACACCACACCCTAGGATATGGCGCTTCCCCTCATTTTTGGCGAACAATCAGGAGCTTTCTCGACAGTTGCAAGACACCTGGGCAGATTTCCAAATTAATAATGCGGCTCATGTCACCAATCCAAATTTATATTGGGATACGGGAAAGGCGGTGCTACGTGGCAAAATTATTGCCTTTACATCTGCATATAAAAAAAATTTTTTGCATAATTTCACCGAGGCTAGTAACCTTCTTAGACTGACTCAGCGAAAGATGACGGAATTCAATTCGCAGGACAATAGGAAAGCTTGGGCGGATGCTAAAAACCAGTTCGACACATGGGCGGCTGCTCAGGAAACACTACATCACTCATACCTTGATTTACAGTATCACAGGTTTGGTAACAAACCAGGCAAACTTCTGGCGCGCATGTGTAGGAAGCCTTTTACCCCCACGCAATTCACCTCTCTAAAAGATTCTCAGGGGATACTTCAACAATCTCCAGAAGAAATTATATCTATTCTGGAAAGCTATTACGCAAATTTATATGGGTCGGACCCTATAGACCAGGTACGGGCACACTCCTTTCTCGACAGCGTACATCTACCACAAATAGATCCAATAGCACTGCAATCACTAAATGCCCCGATATCTCAAGCGGATATTAGTCAGGCTATTACCTCTCTAGCCAATGGCAAAGCCCCAGGTCCAGATGGGTACACTTCTGAATTTTATAAACTTATGGATAAAACCCTCTCTCCTACTTTACAGCGGGTTTATCAATCTATTCAGGAGAGTGGGGTGTATCTTCCATCAGCTTCCCAAGCCCACATTAAATTAATAGCAAAAAAAGGCAAAGACCCTTCGGAGCCTGGTTCTTATCGTCCGATTTCTCTCCTCAATCTAGATGCAAAGATTCTTTCTAAAATTGTAGCTAATCGATTGGCTATTATCTTACCCTCCCTTATTCATCCTTCTCAAGCAGGCTTTATAAAGGGGCGCTCGGCCACATCAAACATTCGCAAGGTGCTTACAGTTTTACATCAGGCTAAAAATAACCCATGCCAGGACCTAGCGATTATTTCCCTCGACGCTGAAAAAGCTTTTGACAATGTAAGTTTTGATTGGCTTCACTTAGTCCTCGCTAAATTTGGCTTTTCCGGTCCATTCACACGTTTAATTCAGGCTATGTACTCCGCTCCGACAGCTCAGGTAGTGGCGGCGGGGAACATATCCAACTCCATTCCGCTACATAAGGGCACAAGACAAGGCTGTCCTTTGTCCCCCCTGCTTTTCAATCTAGCCTTAGAACCCTTGGCCCGCTTCTTGTTGTTTCAGTCACAACTTCATGGCATTCAAATTGCCCAACAAGATCTTCGCCTAGCTTTATTTGCGGACGACATACTGATATTCACCTCCAACCCGTCTTTAGATTTACCGTACATTCAAGCCGTTTTCGCAGATTTTCGGAATTGCTCGGGTCTCCGTATAAACTTTGCGAAAAGTGAGGTTTTGCCCTTGTATCACGCTCGACTCCCTGAGTGGGCTGACAACTCACTTTTTAAAATTAATACAAACCATATCACCTATCTAGGTATTAAAATTGGGAAATTAGCTTCGTCCCTCTATTCTCTTAACTTCTCGCCAGTAATACAAAAAATATTAGGGGAATTAGAGATGTGGAAAGAATTGCCGTTATCACTTATGGGTAGAGCCCACCTCTTCAAGATGACGAGTTTTCCGAAGCTTTTATATCCTCTCCAAACTATCCCTCTCCTGCTCAAGCGCACGGATATTGTCAGGTTGAACAAAGCGATTTCTAGTTTCTTATGGAGGGGGCGCCGTCCGCGCATAGCTATATACAAGTTGTTTCTCCCTAGATGTGAGGGTGGTCTGGGCCTTCCTAACATCAGGCTCTATAACTTATCCTGTATCTTACGGGTATGTATAGATTGGATCTCCCATTCGTCCAGGTTTTCCAATTACCAACTCGAATCTGCTATGGTGAGTCCGTTTGACCTGTCGGCCGTTTTACATTCCAATTCCACTTCACTCCCTCCACAACTTAAACACAACCCACTCATACGGGATACACTATTTACATGGAGAGAGGTCAGACGTAGATTAGGAGTTTCTCCCTGGCTGTCCAGTTTTCTCCCTATTCACTACAATCCTTCCTTTTCTGTCTCTCAACATCATGCAGCCTATGACAAGTGGTATAACCAGGGCCTTAGACTTGTAAGTCAACTGTATGACGCAGCATCAGGATCCCCCCTTCCGCTCCAACATATTCTTAGCTCGTTTGATCTTCCTTCCCACCATTTTTTGTATATTTTGCAAGTCAGGAATTATGTGAAATCTATAGCACAAAATACGTCCACTCGATTTTGCTCGACTATGATAGAAGTCCTTGTAAGAAATCAAAAATACAACATATCCAATATATATGGTCATTTGTCTATGCACTATGCTAAACCGATGGAATCTTATTCTTCCGCTAAAACATGGATACGAGACTTTGACAATGCTTTTACCGCGGAGCAGATGCTCACAGGTTTTAATACTACCTGTGCGTTCAATACGAACGAATTTTGGAGGGAGCAGCAATTTAAAATTATGCACCATGCTTATATGCCCTGCCTGTACTCCCGAGCAGACTCAAGGATCTCTACATGTCCGCTCTGTGGATCATATAAACCGTCACTTCACCACAGATTCTGGAATTGCCCATTGGTCTGTACATTCTGGACTCAACTTTTGGATTTTGTGCTCTTCATCACTACTCTTCAGTTACCTAGAGACCCGCTGCTACTTCTTTTTGGCAACTTGGAAGTTTCAGTGTCTGCTGCCCCACACCGCCATCTTGCTTTGCTCAGAGCAGCCAAACCATGGCTATCCATTTGCTTGATGGCGGCAAGAAGGGCTATTTTGAAAAAATGGGTCTCCACCTCTCCACCTTCCATCTCAGATGTCAAAATGGAACTTAACTTTCTACTTCGATTGGATCGGCTCGGCATGCATATAGCTCCTTCTACAACAGCAGTGGAAAAGTTCAACCGCAAGTGGGGTCAATATGTTTCAAAAGTTCTCCCTACTGTGGAGCCCCAGCACCCCTCTCATAGATTTTTAAATTAGTCATTAGCTAGCTTCTAGGGTACTCCTGATGCATGGTGTTGTTATTGTCTAAAGGGATAACTGATTCTTATTTTATGAATGCTGTGTCTTTCTCAGAAATCTCCTTTTCTGTTTATGCTGTGTCCTCCTCTCATTTCGGTGCCCTGGCATATCATTCGCTCTCTTATCCTCCTTGCTGACCTATGTGAAGTGGTCTCCTGCTAGCTCACCTTTATACATACTGATGCGCTGCTCCTACTTACTACTTACACCTTACTATATGACTACTCGTTCATTCTATTATTTTTTTTTTTTCTGCTTAAATCTCTATATCTTGGCAGGTTCCCATGGTCCTCTGGCCTCAGAATTCAGGCACGTGACTGCTTGTTCTCTATTTCTCCTTCTTCCCTTCTTTGATGGTATACTCTCTATATGCTGGCCTTTTCAGCTCTGTTGTCTTACTTTCTAACTGGTTTATTTCTACCCTATCTTTTACATTTCTTCATTATTTCCTACTTTTTTGCACAATGACCTCCCTGTTGGTCGTTACGACAAATGGTCAACATTGCTCACATCGCTTATTCTTTTTGCTCCTATGTCTGATTACATTATGTATACATGACTCTTTACACTTAGTATATTTACACTTTAAGCCCTTGTATCCTGCTACATTACATGCTCTATACTTTTTTTCATAGAAACTCTTTTCTTCCTAAACTTATCTAATTTCTTATCTGATTTGTTCAGGGCTTCTGTAACGAGTCTATGAGTAAAATTGTTATCTTGGAATTTATTCACCTGATTTGGCATGTTGCCACGCTATGATTACTGTCATATTTCATCGTTGGTTATTTTGTATGCACAATAAAACCCAATAAAGTCTCTTTAAAAAAAAAAAAAAATCATCTCCATAAGTTTCTCCTAGTTTCACTTTCCTGCAAAATAAAATGGGGTTGATTTAGTAAAACTGGAGAGTGCAAAATCTGGTGCATCCCTGCATAGAAACCAATCAGCTTCCAGTTTTGTTTGTGTCAAAGCTTAATTGAATGAGCTGAAGTTAGAAGCTGATTGGCTACCATGCAAAGTTGCACCAGATTTTTCACTCTCCAGTTTTTATAAATCAACCCCAATGCATTTCAGTGACACAAAATTTAAATAATGAAAAAACTGTTAAGGCTTTTATTAAAAAAAGTCAAGCTTTTTTACCTTATAAAAAAAAAATATCATAGTGAGAAAAAATAAGTAAAAACTTTAGGAAAAAAACCAATCTTTCAATTCCTTCTTAATAAAAATATGTCACCAACAAAAACACAAACCCAAGAAACTGAAGTAAATTGAGCACATTTTAAACAAATCAATTAAACCAAAAATTCCCACTACTGATATCCTCCCCATTAAATTGAACTGTGTTTAATGGTTCTTCCAATATATTTATGGGAGATCTAAATATTGAAAAACAATTCTGTGGTGTATCCTCCCTGTTTGTTTTGGAGGTCTTCTAATACCCACTATGTTGCACTGAAACCCTCAGTTGAGTGTTCTGACAAGTGGTCACAAATTAAGTTACCCAATCGATATACTTTACTAAATTATACCACTAGAGATAATAGATCTCAGAGAGTTCATTGTCTCAGCAACCTTTCAGCACATTTTTTTGGAGCAAGAATTACAGGGTCTCCAATGGTCAAGTTATGCATTCCTGGAAGGCTGGACACCCTTATTGCATATCTAACCAAGAGGATCCTTTGAAATGGATATCTGGAAAACAAAGATTTGGATCCCATTGTCTAGAAAACTACCCAGGCACTGGATAGTCTCCACCTATTGTCACACTTTCAGGCATACAGTATCACCTGTAATTAATAATAGAATATCAAACAATTCCCATCTTTCTTCAGAACTTGGACAGATAAGACAACATATTACACAACCACATCCATCAAACTCTAAATAAAATATATTTCTTGTTATCAGATTATTTACATCTGTCAATGGAGATGTCACATAAACGTAGATTGTAACTCATGGGGACCATTATGTGTAATTCCACTTTAAGCTGAACATTGTCATATACAAATCTAAATGATTTACATTTTGTAGAAAGAGTGTCTATGCCATCCATTCTCAACTTTTTCAACAAGGAGGAACCTTTGACATAACTTCCAAGTCTCAGAGAACCTCTGCTAACAATAGATAGAGCTTCATCTCCGTGTACATTAGTGTGATGGTCAGTGGGAAGAATGTTCCTTACATTTGTGGTCAATGGAAGAAAATGCCACCTACAGATAGCTTGAAAAGATCATTGGTGTCAGTGGCAGAAATTGCTTCTTTCTCATAAAATTATGTCACCAACAAAAACACAAACCTAAGAAATTGAAGTAAGTTGAGCACATTTTTAAACATATCAAATTAAACCCAAAAATGCCTTCTGATATCCTCCCCATTCAATTGAATTGTTTTTAATGGTTCTTCCAACATATTTATGGGATATCTAAATATCTACAGATGTGGGTTCCTTGCCTCAACACTTGGTTTGTCATTCACCCAGAACATCATGTCAGTATGATATTTTCCATTACTTGATCTACACATGGCTTGTTCTAGGTCACTGACCCACCAAGTAGTGAAGAAATGATGAGGATGTTTGGAGATGAATCTCCAGAAATAAGCTCAGACATGGAAGCTCCAAGATTTCTATCCTGACAGGTCCTTTTAATCCTGCAAACTAGTTTTCTATTGATTACAGTTTATAGTCATTTATTTTTTATTTTCAATCAAGTCATTTTTAAACTAACCCCATTGGTGTACAATGCTGCCAGAAATAAGACCTAATGGTATAAAAGAACAGTAAGAACCTACAGCCATTGTGACAATGAGATTTGTTTCGTTTTTTTCATATTTCATTATCTGGTTAGTACTCACTCTTGCATTAGTTATTTTAAAATTCTAAGTTCTTCTAAAAATATAAATCTTATAAAATAAAACTAATTTTCCATTTCATTGTTAATATGGTGGAAAGTTTCATTTTAAAATTCAGTAAAGTTTCAACATTCTTGGGTTTCATCATGTTTAATTGTATCACCTATTCTCTAGAAAACCTTTTAATATGCAAATCAGCAACAACAGTCCGGGTTTATTTACACAACATTTCTATTAGAAGTCAACCAATCAAAAACCTCCCTTCTCTGCCTTTCCCGCCCATCTCCCTTGTATAAAGCGGGCCTCTCCCTCCTCTAATCAGTGACTCTACTTCCAGAGATTCCGGTATACTCATCTACTACAGCCCAGCTGGAGATTTGGTGACGTTGTCCGGAGCTGATCTGCAGAGGAACCCAATACTCAAAGAAAACTAATTTGACTTCATCACAGCGGAATCTTCACCACATTAAGGTAAGGTCACTTTCATCCTTTTCTTTTTTTTCTCTCCAGGACACTATGGCCTCCAGTGCTTATTATGTGGAACGTCTTCTGGATAGAAAGGTCTCCTTCTATTCCCGAGGATTAAAGAAGATAGACTTAGAGAAGCACGTCCACATTGTGAAGAAACTTGGAGAAGGTGGATTTGGGAAAGTATTCTTGGCAAACGACAGGAAAACAGGTCAGTGAATAATTCTATCCACCATTTCAATATCCTCTATAAATATTTATGTATATGCATGTAAATACGATCTGCAACACATAGACTTTTTTTTCAAGAGCTCACTGATTTGTAGATGTACTCTAAAATATAAGCAGAAGTAAAGTAGAATTCCCATGTAACACTTTAAATGAAGAATAGCAGGAATATGGAGTGAACCTATATGGCCCAATGATAGAATTTATGACATCTTTATGAAAGGAATACTTCAGGGTGCAAGAGATCTTATTAGAATGATTTTCAAGTAAAATATTCAGAAATTACCGGCTTAAAATGTCCAGTTATTGATCTAAGGTAAATTTTTTTTTTGCACAGGTGGAAGAATGGCATTGAAGGTCACAGAAAAAAACCGAACCACTCAGCGGTCTTTCCTCTGGGAATTCAGTATTTCGTGTATACTTTCAATCCATCCCAACATCATCAGATGCTATGGCAACGCCTTCACCACCACTGACCACTTTGGATTTATCCAAGAATTGGCACCTTTTGGTGATCTGCTCTCCATGATTATACCAAATGTAAGTACATTAAGATTGAAGTATAGAGAATTATTTTTTCTTTGGTTTGCATAGAGTTAAGAAGAGTTACAACTCCTGTCAAGTTATTTTATGTTGTCTGTATCCTTTTGGAAAGATTTGCTTTCACTTCCTCGCCTAGAGATGCAACAGGAAGTGAGAGGAAACTCTCTTAGTTGACATTAGTAGAGGTGTCCATGTTGAAAGATTTTCACTTGCCTTTTGTTCTGACTACTCGTACTTGTTCTGAGCACATACAGATATACTTATGACAAAATAATCCATCCCTAGTCTAAAACTAAAAATGTTGCAGCTATACATATCATTTAATTGTTTCTGGATAAATACTCTATATTTCCAATCTCTGGATAATTAATCTGAAGTTCCCCTTTATTTTTTTAGGTGGGAATTCCAGAAGATGCAGTAAAGAGGTGTTCTGTGCAAATTTCAAGTGCCCTTGAATTCATGTCAGAAAAAGGACTGGTGCACATGGATGTGAAGCCAGAGAATGTTTTAGTCTTTGACCGGGACTGCTATTCCATCAAGCTCACAGACTTTGGCCTTGCTAAGGTCAAAGGCACAGTGATTCGAGGCAAGTGTGGCACCATGTCCTTCATGGCTCCAGAAATGTTCCAAATTGACACTTCAGTTGGCCTGGTTGTAGGTGGCAGCCTTGATGTGTGGGCGTTTGGAGTAGTCATCTGTTGTCTACTTACAGGAGAGCTTCCATGGGAGGATGCCATTCCGGACGATGAAAAATATCAAGGTTTTGTTGACTGGCAAAACAATGTCAAGAGTGAGAATCCTCCGGAAGCATTGACCAAGGTCGCCTCTGGGATACAAAGGATGATTAGTGATCTTCTGGCCATTGACCATACTAAAAGAAGTCGGACTACGGAAGTGCTGAAATACACAAAGGAAAGCTGGAAAGCAGAAAGCCCAGGTTTAGCCACAAGGCAAAAGGATGAAGATGCCATAGAAATCTATTCGTCTTTGGAATCTGATGAACCCTTGTGTGAGGCCTCCCACCAGAGCAGCAAATCCATTGTGTCAAGTTTCAGCTCCACATCTGGCCAGTTGATCATAGACACTTCTGAATCCCAGTCGGAGATGACTCCAGATCCACCCAAAGATGACATGGAAGAGGCACTAGTGATTTTTGACGATGAATTCTCTTTACACATTGGAGCAGAAATACACATTGAGTAAAGAAGAATTGGTGAGTGATGGCACATCTGAAAGAACATCACATATGGTCAACTTTCTCAGGTATGTGGCTTTCTTGAGAAAATTAAAGCATCAAAAGATCCTATATGTATTTTGTAGTAGTCAGCTCCACAATTCAAACTTTTAGGGACAAGCCACACTAGCATTTCTGATCTAAGTGTGTAGTCATTACTCTTTGTCCCACCATATTACCACTGTTGAACTGACCCCATGCAGTTTGTCATTATAAATTTAATTTTCTTGTTTGCATTTCACAGATCATTTCTTTATTTTCTTCTAACAATATTTCTTTAATTTTTTTAGATGACAAGTCTGGACTATCCCCAATGGATGAACAAGACCCCTGCCTGGTACATGGGAGATGTAACTTGTACATATATAAGTAGTTACTCCTCCTTTGCACCGGGTGGTGCTCTTGATGTGTCTCTGTACAGAAAAATACAGTTTGATCCTGCCAGAAGTCCAGTGAGCTCCTAAATTCCTGTTTGAGCTAACAACACTTTTTCTGTTGCACTGAAATTTCAAGCAAATCTTTCAGCCGCCAGGTTTAGAAATACATGCCTATATGCATACATTAGTAAGTCAACCACTTAGCCATATTTCTTGCATGAATTTGGTTCATCATCTCTTCATCTTTAATCCTCAGCAAAACAACCAGACTTGTTTAGGACAGTCAGGTACATAGAATATTTAGAATGAAAGGTCAGCAGTGACTCTGTAATGATCTCATTAGAGGTTCTCTCTCTCACTCCCTTGTTTTTCCTTCTCTCTTTTTATCCATTTTCCTCTCAACTTTCTATTCTCCTCTCCATCCTCCTTCCACTCCAATTTCCTGCTCTCTCTCTCTCTTTCCATTTTCTCTTCCCTTTTCTTTACCCCCCCCCCCTTCACTCTCTCACTTTCCTCCACCCTCTCTCTCTCTCTCTTTCCATCCCTTCCAATCTTTCTCCTCTCTTTTCTCTCTTCCCCTCCTTTCTTTCACCCATCCTGTCCCCTTTCCTTTCTCTCTTTGCCTTCCCTACCCACCATTCTCGCTTCCTCTCTTTTCCATTCTTTCTTCCTCATTTCTACTCCTTCTCTCTCTCATCCTCCTCCCTTGTTCTCTCTCTCTTTCCCAATCTCTCCTCTCCTCTCCTCTCCTCTCCTTTCCTCGGATTTTTATAATCATAGTGGTATTAACCATTAAGAGGGTCCAATTATACTGTTTTCAAATATTACATACTTTCTATACATCAGGTATTTACACAGGGCAGGCGGCTTGCCCCCCCCCCAACTTTGTGGGGTCCCCTCATTGACTGGCCTCTCATGGTATGCCCGGATGCTCCCTCCCATTGCCTTTGTGCAGATGCATGTATCTTAAGGTATTTTAGTTGTCCAACTGGTCTGATATGTATTTTTTGCAGACCTGTGTAATAGTTGCGTTGTTGATGTTTATGGCAACTCTTGCAATGGTTGCTAATGTAAGCAGTTGTGTCCCTTCCAATACTAAGATTATCATGCAAAATTGGCAGTCCTGAGGGCCACAGTTGGACACCCCTAGTCCCAACAATGGAGGGTGGCTTCCATAAACATGTCCATTGTGATGGGAACAGTATCATCAGTCACACCTCAGCCAGGTGTTCTACCTCCTCTTTACCATATCAGTTCACAAGTCCATCACCATTATTATGGTCAGTTCTGTCCTGGGGGTAAAAGTTCTCTCTATATTTAGCAACTACATTTTGCTATGAAGCAAAACCAAAGTGTATTTTAGTGAATATCACAATCTCTATTGTATTGTTACATTTACCTAAATTGTTACATTATTTGTTTTATATTTTTCACTACATTTCAGATTTTAGGTGCTTCTTTTAGTGACCATCTCCATGCAGTAGACCTCCTTGATGAACAACAGCTGACATGAGGGGGAAGCTACACAGCAAGTGTATTGATTGTATTCAGTCTGTTCAGACAGGTAGAACAATAATGAGAAGAGGTGAATTACAACAAATATGATAAGATGGAATCAGATTCTCCTTATAATGAGCCAATATGACTACCTTCCTGCAACCCGGTCTATTGTTATGTCATACAGTATCACCTGTAATTAATAGAATATCGCCCCTTGGCAGCTTACATTTAAATCAAACAATTCCCATCTATCTTCAGAACCCGGACATACAATATAAGACGTATTACACAACCACATTGATCAAACTCTAACTAATATATATTTCTCAGTACAAGAACTATTGATATCTACCAATGGAGATTTCACATAAACTCATATTGTAACAGTCACCCCCTTGTAGCCAGTAAAACCAGACCACACATGTAATATTGGTTTATATGCAATCTCCTTTACGATTTATAGTTTTGCCTTTGTATTCTGAAGACTCTTTAAGCACAAAATGATGTCTACTGACACATTGGACCCCTTTGGAAGGCAGCAGGGAGGGGGACTAGACCCCATAGGCAGGCAGCAGGGAGGGGGACTAGACCCCATAGGCAGGCAGCAGGGAGGGGGACTAGACCCCATAGCCAGGCAGAATGGAGGCAGATTGGACCCCATTGGCAGGCAGCATGGAGTTAGACTCCAGTACAGCTCTGTGATCTCTCTTCCATAGATCTGGATCTCAATATCTGTAGTCCATCATTTGCTCTGGATGTACTAAGTTCATAATCACAAAAGAAAAAAAAAATCACAGATCACAGTTCTCAGTAGTCCAATAATAAATAAGTCTGAAATGCGATCTGATCATGTTGCACTTTTTTCTTGAACATCCTTCCATAAAGATTTTAATTTGGTATAGCTGACTTAGTTAAGTCCTTTGGATCAGCTTCTTGACTTCCTGAAATTATACTTTATTAGTGTGAGCACAAATTATTATTATTATACAGGATTTATATAGCGCCACCAGTTTGCTCAGCGCTTTACAATATAACGGGAGACAATACAGCAACAATACAGTTCAATGCAAGAGGGATAGGAGGCCTGGGTATCCAAAGATACTCATTCAAAGTTCTTCTTTTTGAACCTTTAAATGTTCACATTGCTCAACCATCCAACAGCAGCAAATGTTAGCCTTGTCTTTCCATCACATTTACTGAATTTCATTGATCAGTCTTAATTTCACATCCTCCTGTGTCTGGTGCCATGGGCTTCCTTCATTACTTTTATCATTTCAGTCCTTTCTTCAACTTTACCAATCTTGTCCATCAACTTCCCCATAAAGCTCAAAATTTTTAGTAGCTATTCAACAGTACACCACCACCAAATAAAAAAAAAACGTATCCCACAATGTTCTAAGACTGGAATATTCCATACACAGGATTGAGGCACAAAATTTAGAATAACAATGGTGTCTACTTTGAATAGCCAACACCTGATAGTCAATAGACAGAGGGGACATGATGAACAATGGTGATGGCATCCTGTATGTACAGTAAGCATGGAATGAACAATAGTACAGGTGGACCCCCCCAGGAGGACAATAGGAACAGTAAACATTGGCAGTGTTATGCTAATAACTACCACAAGCAATTCACCAGCCAATGTTAGGGGGGCAGTACACCTCAAAAGTCAACCTCAACTTATAATAATGTATTCTAGATGTAACAGATATTAAAAACACAATCCAACAAATACGTATCTGCTAAACTGACCACACATACACAGCTCCATACCCTAGAACGTTTTTTAGCCTTGCACAGAAAGACCAAAACTCATCTATTTAAAATAATTGGAAGTAATGAATTCATTTCCACTTTCCCAGCAATGAGAATGCTTAAAACATTAAAATCATCTCCATGCTTCCGGTTCCGGCGCCGGATGCTGTGACACGCGGGTCCCGCGACTCCCGGGATCCCGGCTATATAAAACCCGCTGATAGCCTCGGGGACCCCGCCTTTCAGTCCTCGGGTGTCCCCCACCCTCTGGCAGTGGCCCCGGCATGGAGCGGTACCTTTTGCCGGCGCAGTCCGGTCACGATTCGGCGGCCAGAGTGGAGGGATGCGGCTCTCCCCCTCCTGCAGCCAAGATGGCCGCCGACGATGCCTGTCACGTCATGGACACAGGCAAGGAGCGGGATCACACTCTGGGAGCAGGTCTGTTAGAGTCTCCCTCTCATCTCCTCACTGCCTCTTCATTCCCCTGTGGCACTGACTGCCTAAATGAGCAGTATACAAAAATAGCACAGGCAGTGTCAGCTATCTTGCTTCCTAATATCACCCAGGCTGTAGATAGAGCAGTCACAATGGGCATTGAACAGCTGAGAAAAGATCTCAGCGACCATTCTAAACGATTATCTGAGGCTGAACAGCGCTTATCTGATTTAGAGGATGAAGTCCATTCCATGCAAGCGGGTACATCACAATCTAATAGTATACAGCAAAGTATTTTGGATAAAATCGAAGATCTGGAAAATCGCTCACGTAGGAATAATTTACGCATTGTGGGTCTTCCAGAATCTTTTAATACCGGATCTCTCCCTGACCTATGCTCTGCACGGATCCCGGCGGCGCTAGGCCTTTCTTACTCCTGCCAGGTTGAGAGAGCTCATCGCCTGGGGCCTCCATCTACCGAGCGCCGAACGCCACGTTCAGTGATTGTCCGCTATCTAAATTATGCTGACCGCGTAGCGATCCTCACTTCTTTTCGCAACTCACGGTCTTTGCAGATTGAGGGTCACAAATTACTGTTATTTGCGGATTACTCGCAGGAAGTGTCGCGCAAACGGAAAGCATTTCAACAAGTATGTGCTAGTCTTTATCAGAAGGGAATAAAGTTCACATTGGCGTATCCGGCCACTTTACGATTCACTGCACCATCTGGGGTCTCCAAGTCTTTTGTTCATCCTGAAGAAGCCCACCAATATCTCCGAGATCACCTAGCCGTAGGGGATCCGGCGACGCAGCCTGCGGGCAGAAATTGCGGTCCCAGAGATCAACGCAGTCCTCGTAAAGACCCACCTAAACGTCAGCGTATTATTTCATCTTCCTCTAAAGCTCGTCCGCCTTGAAGACCTGTGAGGCCATCGGTCTCAACATAAAAGCTTCAAGCTTTTCTTTCAACCCGATGGGCTCAGATGAAAGAGCTTCTCTATTTTTCATTATTTCCTTGAGTGGTACCTTTTAACCTTTTAATTTACTGAAATGCTCCCACATTTTACAGTTTGAGCCTTGTCGGTTGTTCAGCTCTAATTGTTCAAGTATTATTTGTCTGGCACAGGGCCCTTGCTCTGCCATTTATTTCGATGTCATGTTTTATTTACGAATATGCCTGAATTTAATTTAACTTCCTCTTTCCCGCACATGCCTTGTTCCTTACATCAGCAGGGCTGCGGGAGGTGGGGTGTTGGAGCCGCTGTCGGGGGTACGTTTGAGGGACGCCCTCACGTATCTCAGCAATTGTAACTAGGTCCCTGGGGCTGGCTCCTATCATCTCCACTCCCGGTCACGCTGATATTGGTGGTTACAGCATGCGGAATGACGTGAAGTCCTTTATACTGTTATTGTATATTATATGTTTTGAATCTTTGTTGGGCCTTACTAGGGCCCTTGATACTGCCTTTACTCTCTCTCCTCTTTTTTCCTTCCACTTTCACCTTTATTTCTTTGGAGATCTCCGTCGTCCACTGAGACCAGATTTACACCACTCCCATCTGCCTAATGTAGCAGCGCTAAATGTTGATACACTTCTAATTGGTAAGTCCCATATCTTTTTATCACACACTTCACTTCAGCTAGAATGACACGTATTTTTTCCTGGAATGTTAAAGGCCTCAGGTCCCCTCACAAACGCATGGCAGTATTAAGACATCTGCGGCGCTTACGCGCGGATATAGCTCTACTCCAAGAGACACATCTCACACAACCTGACTTTGTCCGTATGCGAAAACTCTGGGTGGCTCACGCCTTCGGCTCCTCCTCCATTAATAATAAAGCAGGGGTACTTATTCTTATCCACAAGCGACTTAATCCTGAATTGGTCTCTATGGAGGCAGACACCGAGGGCCGCTTCGTAGCTATACATGTCAAATTAGGCTCTCAGGAATTGGTTGTTGCCAACATATACTGTATGCACCCAACTCCCCGACAAGGCAGGTGTTTCAAGGCTTGTCTTCACGGCTGGCACCATATATTCATAAGCCGCTTGTCATGGGAGGTGACTTTAATTCTGTTATGCAGGAGCAGGAGGATAAATCGCAGAGTGTTGACCGAGATTCTCGCTCCACCCAACCTCCCTGTCCAACGCCCACTTTACTTGGTAGTTTCGTAGAAGCAATGCAACTTACTGATATATGGCGTTTGACCCATCCGGACGGTAGAGATTACACTTTTTACTCTCCCGTTCACCATTCCTTATCTCGAATCGATTATATTTTTGGCAACCCCATTACATTGCAACATGTGGTGTCATCTACCATACATGATATAGCCATATCGGATCACGCCCCAATTTCTATTACTATAAATCTTCTAGATCCTACACCACACCCTAGGATATGGCGCTTCCCCTCATTTTTGGCGAACAATCAGGAGCTTTCTCGACAGTTGCAAGACACCTGGGCAGATTTCCAAATTAATAATGCGGCTCATGTCACCAATCCAAATTTATATTGGGATACGGGAAAGGCGGTGCTACGTGGCAAAATTATTGCCTTTACATCTGCATATAAAAAAAATTTTTTGCATAATTTCACCGAGGCTAGTAACCTTCTTAGACTGACTCAGCGAAAGATGACGGAATTCAATTCGCAGGACAATAGGAAACCTTGGGCGGATGCTAAAAACCAGTTCGACACATGGGCGGCTGCTCAGGAAACACTACATCACTCATACCTTGATTTACAGTATCACAGGTTTGGTAACAAACCAGGCAAACTTCTGGCGCGCATGTGTAGGAAGCCTTTTACCCCCACGCAATTCACCTCTCTAAAAGATTCTCAGGGGATACTTCAACAATCTCCAGAAGAAATTATATCTATTCTGGAAAGCTATTACGCAAATTTATATGGGTCGGACCCTATAGACCAGGTACGGGCACACTCCTTTCTCGACAGCGTACATCTACCACAAATAGATCCAATAGCACTGCAATCACTAAATGCCCCGATATCTCAAGCGGATATTAGTCAGGCTATTACCTCTCTAGCCAATGGCAAAGCCCCAGGTCCAGATGGGTACACTTCTGAATTTTATAAACTTATGGATAAAACCCTCTCTCCTACTTTACAGCGGGTTTATCAATCTATTCAGGAGAGTGGGGTGTATCTTCCATCAGCTTCCCAAGCCCACATTAAATTAATAGCAAAAAAAGGCAAAGACCCTTCGGAGCCTGGTTCTTATCGTCCGATTTCTCTCCTCAATCTAGATGCAAAGATTCTTTCTAAAATTGTAGCTAATCGATTGGCTATTATCTTACCCTCCCTTATTCATCCTTCTCAAGCAGGCTTTATAAAGGGGCGCTCGGCCACATCAAACATTCGCAAGGTGCTTACAGTTTTACATCAGGCTAAAAATAACCCATGCCAGGACCTAGCGATTATTTCCCTCGACGCTGAAAAAGCTTTTGACAATGTAAGTTTTGATTGGCTTCACTTAGTCCTCGCTAAATTTGGCTTTTCCGGTCCATTCACACGTTTAATTCAGGCTATGTACTCCGCTCCGACAGCTCAGGTAGTGGCGGCGGGGAACATATCCAACTCCATTCCGCTACATAAGGGCACAAGACAAGGCTGTCCTTTGTCCCCCCTGCTTTTCAATCTAGCCTTAGAACCCTTGGCCCGCTTCTTGTTGTTTCAGTCACAACTTCATGGCATTCAAATTGCCCAACAAGATCTTCGCCTAGCTTTATTTGCGGACGACATACTGATATTCACCTCCAACCCGTCTTTAGATTTACCGTACATTCAAGCCGTTTTCGCAGATTTTCGGAATTGCTCGGGTCTCCGTATAAACTTTGCGAAAAGTGAGGTTTTGCCCTTGTATCACGCTCGACTCCCTGAGTGGGCTGACAACTCACTTTTTAAAATTAATACAAACCATATCACCTATCTAGGTATTAAAATTGGGAAATTAGCTTCGTCCCTCTATTCTCTTAACTTCTCGCCAGTAATACAAAAAATATTAGGGGAATTAGAGATGTGGAAAGAATTGCCGTTATCACTTATGGGTAGAGCCCACCTCTTCAAGATGACGAGTTTTCCGAAGCTTTTATATCCTCTCCAAACTATCCCTCTCCTGCTCAAGCGCACGGATATTGTCAGGTTGAACAAAGCGATTTCTAGTTTCTTATGGAGGGGGCGCCGTCCGCGCATAGCTATATACAAGTTGTTTCTCCCTAGATGTGAGGGTGGTCTGGGCCTTCCTAACATCAGGCTCTATAACTTATCCTGTATCTTACGGGTATGTATAGATTGGATCTCCCATTCGTCCAGGTTTTCCAATTACCAACTCGAATCTGCTATGGTGAGTCCGTTTGACCTGTCGGCCGTTTTACATTCCAATTCCACTTCACTCCCTCCACAACTTAAACACAACCCACTCATACGGGATACACTATTTACATGGAGAGAGGTCAGACGTAGATTAGGAGTTTCTCCCTGGCTGTCCAGTTTTCTCCCTATTCACTACAATCCTTCCTTTTCTGTCTCTCAACATCATGCAGCCTATGACAAGTGGTATAACCAGGGCCTTAGACTTGTAAGTCAACTGTATGACGCAGCATCAGGATCCCCCCTTCCGCTCCAACATATTCTTAGCTCGTTTGATCTTCCTTCCCACCATTTTTTGTATATTTTGCAAGTCAGGAATTATGTGAAATCTATAGCACAAAATACGTCCACTCGATTTTGCTCGACTATGATAGAAGTCCTTGTAAGAAATCAAAAATACAACATATCCAATATATATGGTCATTTGTCTATGCACTATGCTAAACCGATGGAATCTTATTCTTCCGCTAAAACATGGATACGAGACTTTGACAATGCTTTTACCGCGGAGCAGATGCTCACAGGTTTTAATACTACCTGTGCGTTCAATACGAACGAATTTTGGAGGGAGCAGCAATTTAAAATTATGCACCATGCTTATATGCCCTGCCTGTACTCCCGAGCAGACTCAAGGATCTCTACATGTCCGCTCTGTGGATCATATAAACCGTCACTTCACCACAGATTCTGGAATTGCCCATTGGTCTGTACATTCTGGACTCAACTTTTGGATTTTGTGCTCTTCATCACTACTCTTCAGTTACCTAGAGACCCGCTGCTACTTCTTTTTGGCAACTTGGAAGTTTCAGTGTCTGCTGCCCCACACCGCCATCTTGCTTTGCTCAGAGCAGCCAAACCATGGCTATCCATTTGCTTGATGGCGGCAAGAAGGGCTATTTTGAAAAAATGGGTCTCCACCTCTCCACCTTCCATCTCAGATGTCAAAATGGAACTTAACTTTCTACTTCGATTGGATCGGCTCGGCATGCATATAGCTCCTTCTACAACAGCAGTGGAAAAGTTCAACCGCAAGTGGGGTCAATATGTTTCAAAAGTTCTCCCTACTGTGGAGCCCCAGCACCCCTCTCATAGATTTTTAAATTAGTCATTAGCTAGCTTCTAGGGTACTCCTGATGCATGGTGTTGTTATTGTCTAAAGGGATAACTGATTCTTATTTTATGAATGCTGTGTCTTTCTCAGAAATCTCCTTTTCTGTTTATGCTGTGTCCTCCTCTCATTTCGGTGCCCTGGCATATCATTCGCTCTCTTATCCTCCTTGCTGACCTATGTGAAGTGGTCTCCTGCTAGCTCACCTTTATACATACTGATGCGCTGCTCCTACTTACTACTTACACCTTACTATATGACTACTCGTTCATTCTATTATTTTTTTTTTTCTGCTTAAATCTCTATATCTTGGCAGGTTCCCATGGTCCTCTGGCCTCAGAATTCAGGCACGTGACTGCTTGTTCTCTATTTCTCCTTCTTCCCTTCTTTGATGGTATACTCTCTATATGCTGGCCTTTTCAGCTCTGTTGTCTTACTTTCTAACTGGTTTATTTCTACCCTATCTTTTACATTTCTTCATTATTTCCTACTTTTTTGCACAATGACCTCCCTGTTGGTCGTTACGACAAATGGTCAACATTGCTCACATCGCTTATTCTTTTTGCTCCTATGTCTGATTACATTATGTATACATGACTCTTTACACTTAGTATATTTACACTTTAAGCCCTTGTATCCTGCTACATTACATGCTCTATACTTTTTTTCATAGAAACTCTTTTCTTCCTAAACTTATCTAATTTCTTATCTGATTTGTTCAGGGCTTCTGTAACGAGTCTATGAGTAAAATTGTTATCTTGGAATTTATTCACCTGATTTGGCATGTTGCCACGCTATGATTACTGTCATATTTCATCGTTGGTTATTTTGTATGCACAATAAAACCCAATAAAGTCTCTTTAAAAAAAAAAAAAAATCATCTCCATAAGTTTCTCCTAGTTTCACTTTCCTGCAAAATAAAATGGGGTTGATTTAGTAAAACTGGAGAGTGCAAAATCTGGTGCATCCCTGCATAGAAACCAATCAGCTTCCAGTTTTGTTTGTGTCAAAGCTTAATTGAATGAGCTGAAGTTAGAAGCTGATTGGCTACCATGCAAAGTTGCACCAGATTTTTCACTCTCCAGTTTTTATAAATCAACCCCAATGCATTTCAGTGACACAAAATTTAAATAATGAAAAAACTGTTAAGGCTTTTATTAAAAAAAAGTCAAGCTTTTTTACCTTATAAAAAAAAAAATATCATAGTGAGAAAAAATAAGTAAAAACTTTAGGAAAAAAAACAATCTTTCAATTCTTTCTTAATAAAAATATGTCACCAACTAAAACACAAACCCAAGAAACTGAAGTAAGTTGAGCACATTTTAAACAAATCAATTAAACCAAAAATTCCCACTACTGATATCCTCCCCATTAAATTGAACTGTGTTTAATGGTTCTTCCAATATATTTATGGGAGATCTAAATATTGAAAAACAATTCTGTGGTGTATCCTCCCTGTTTGTTTTGGAGGTCTTCTAATACCCACTATGTTGCACTGAAACCCTCAGTTGAGTGTTCTGACAAGTGGTCACAAATTAAGTTACCCAATCGATATACTTTACTAAATTATACCACTAGAGATAATAGATCTCAGAGAGTTCATTGTCTCAGCAACCTTTCAGCACATTTTTTTGGAGCAAGAATTACAGGGTCTCCAATGGTCAAGTTATGCATTCCTGGAAGGCTGGACACCCTTATTGCATATCTAACCAAGAGGATCCTTTGAAATGGATATCTGGAAAACAAAGATTTGGATCCCATTGTCTAGAAAACTACCCAGGCACTGGATAGTCTCCACCTATTGTCACACTTTCAGGCATACAGTATCACCTGTAATTAATAATAGAATATCAAACAATTCCCATCTTTCTTCAGAACTTGGACAGATAAGACAACATATTACACAACCACATCCATCAAACTCTAAATAAAATATATTTCTTGTTATCAGATTATTTACATCTGTCAATGGAGATGTCACATAAACGTAGATTGTAACTCATGGGGACCATTATGTGTAATTCCACTTTAAGCTGAACATTGTCATATACAAATCTAAATGATTTACATTTTGTAGAAAGAGTGTCTATGCCATCCATTCTCAACTTTTTCAACAAGGAGGAACCTTTGACATAACTTCCAAGTCTCAGAGAACCTCTGCTAACAATAGATAGAGCTTCATCTCCGTGTACATTAGTGTGATGGTCAGTGGGAAGAATGTTCCTTACATTTGTGGTCAATGGAAGAAAATGCCACCTACAGATAGCTTGAAAAGATCATTGGTGTCAGTGGCAGAAATTGCTTCTTTCTCATAAAATTATGTCACCAACAAAAACACAAACCTAAGAAATTGAAGTAAGTTGAGCACATTTTTAAACATATCAAATTAAACCCAAAAATGCCTTCTGATATCCTCCCCATTCAATTGAATTGTTTTTAATGGTTCTTCCAACATATTTATGGGATATCTAAATATCTACAGATGTGGGTTCCTTGCCTCAACACTTGGTTTGTCATTCACCCAGAACATCATGTCAGTATGATATTTTCCATTACTTGATCTACACATGGCTTGTTCTAGGTCACTGACCCACCAAGTAGTGAAGAAATGATGAGGATGTTTGGAGATGAATCTCCAGAAATAAGCTCAGACATGGAAGCTCCAAGATTTCTATCCTGACAGGTCCTTTTAATCCTGCAAACTCGTTTTCTATTGATTACAGTTTATAGTCATTTATTTTTTATTTTCAATCAAGTCATTTTTAAACTAACCCCATTGGTGTACAATGCTGCCAGAAATAAGACCTAATGGTATAAAAGAACAGTAAGAACCTACAGCCATTGTGACAATGAGATTTGTTTCGTTTTTTTCATATTTCATTATCTGGTTAGTACTCACTCTTGCATTAGTTATTTTAAAATTCTAAGTTCTTCTAAAAATATAAATCTTATAAAATAAAACTAATTTTCCATTTCATTGTTAATATGGTGGAAAGTTTCATTTTAAAATTCAGTAAAGTTTCAACATTCTTGGGTTTCATCATGTTTAATTGTATCACCTATTCTCTAGAAAACCTTTTAATATGCAAATCAGCAACAACAGTCCGGGTTTATTTTCACAACATTTCTATTAGAAGTCAACCAATCAAAAACCTCCCTTCTCTGCCTTTCCCGCCCATCTCCCTTGTATAAAGCGGGCCTCTCCCTCCTCTAGTCAGTGACTCTACTTCCAGAGATTCCGGTATACTCATCTACTACAGCCCAGCTGGAGATTTGGTGACGTTGTCCGGAGCTGATCTGCAGAGGAACCCAATACTCAAAGAAAACTGATTTGACTTCATCACAGCGGAATCTTCACCACATTAAGGTAAGGTCACTTTCATCCTTTTCTTTTTTTTCTCTCCAGGACACTATGGCCTCCAGTGCTTATTATGTGGAACGTCTTCTGGATAGAAAGGTCTCCTTCTATTCCCGAGGATTAAAGAAGATAGACTTAGAGAAGCACGTCCACATTGTGAAGAAACTTGGAGAAGGTGGATTTGGGAAAGTATTCTTGGCAAACGACAGGAAAACAGGTCAGTGAATAATTCTATCCACCATTTCAATATCCTCTATAAATATTTATGTATATGCATGTAAATACGATCTGCAACACATAGACTTTTTTTTCAAAAGCTCACTGATTTGTAGATGTACTCTAAAATATAAGCAGAAGTAAAGTAGAATTCCCATGTAACACTTTAAATGAAGAATATCAGGAATATGGAGTGAACCTATATGGCCCAATGATAGAATTTATGACATCTTTATGAAAGGAATACATCTGGGTGCAAGAGATCTTTTTAGAATGATTTTCAAGTAAAATATCCAGAAATTACCGGCTTAAAATGTCCAGTTATTGATCTAAGGTAAATTTATTTTTTTTGCACAGGTGGAAGAATGGCATTGAAGGTCACAGAAAAAAACCGAACCACTCAGCGGTCTTTCCTCTGGGAATTCAGTATTTCGTGCTTACTTTCCATTCATCCTAACATCATCAGATGCTATGGCAACGCCTTCACCACCACCGACCACTTTGGATTTATTCAAGAATTGGCACCTTTTGGTGATCTGCTCTCCATGATTATACCAAATGTAAGTACATTAAGATTGAAGTATAGAGAATTATTTTTTCTTTGGTTTGCATAGAGTTAAGAAGAGTTACAACTCCTGTCAAGTTATTTTATGTTGTCTGTATCCTTTTGGAAAGATTTCCTTTCACTTCCTCGCCTAGAGATGCAACAGGAAGTGAGGGAAACTCTCTTAGTTGACATTAGTAGAGGTGTCCATGTTGAAAGATTTTCACTTGCCTTTTGTTCTGACTACTCGTACTTGTTCTGAGCACATACAGACATACTTATGACAAAATAATCCATCCCTAGTCTAAAACTAAATATGTTGCAGCTATACATATCATTTAATTGTTTCTGGATAAATACTCTATATTTCCAATCTCTGGATAATTAATCTGAAGTTCCCCTTTATTTTTTTAGGTGGGAATTCCAGAAGATGCAGTAAAGAGGTGTTCTGTGCAAATTTCAAGTGCCCTTGAATTCATGTCAGAAAAAGGACTGGTGCACATGGATGTGAAGCCAGAGAATGTTTTAGTCTTTGACCGGGACTGCTATTCCATCAAGCTCACAGACTTTGGCCTTGCTAAGGTCAAAGGCACAGTGATTCGAGGCAAGTGTGGCACCATGTCCTTCATGGCTCCAGAAATGTTCCAAATTGACACTTCAGTTGGCCTGGTTGTAGGTGGCAGCCTTGATGTGTGGACGTTTGGAGTAGTCATCTGTTGTCTACTTACAGGAGAGCTTCCATGGGAGGATGCCATTCCGGACGATGAAAAATATCAAGGTTTTGTTGACTGGCAAAACAATGTCAAGAGTGAGAATCCTCCGGAAGCATTGACCAAGGTCGCCTCTGGGATACAAAGGATGATTAGTGATCTTCTGGCCATTGACCATACTAAAAGAAGTCGGACTACGGAAGTGCTGAAATACACAAAGGAAAGCTGGAAAGCAGAAAGCCCAGGTTTAGCCACAAGGCAAAAGGATGAAGATGCCATAGAAATCTATTCGTCTTTGGAATCTGATGAACCCTTGTGTGAGGCCTCCCACCAGAGCAGCAAATCCATTGTGTCAAGTTTCAGCTCCACATCTGGCCAGTTGATCATAGACACTTCTGAATCCCAGTCGGAGATGACTCCAGATCCACCCAAAGATGACATGGAAGAGGCACTAGTGATTTTTGACGAAGAATTCTCTTTACACATTGGAGCAGAAATACACATTGAGTAAAGAAGAATTGGTGAGTGATGGCACATCTGAAAGAACATCACATATGGTCAACTTTCTCAGGTATGTGGCTTTCTTGAGAAAATTAAAGCATCAAAAGATCCTATATGTATTTTGTAGTAGTCAGCTCCACAATTCAAACTTTTAGGGACAAGCCACACTAGCATTTCTGATCTAAGTGTGTAGTCATTACTCTTTGTCCCACCATATTACCACTGTTGAACTGACCACATGCAGTTTGTCATTATAAATTTAATTTTCTTGTTTGCATTTCACAGATCATTTCTTTATTTTCTTCTAACAATATTTCTTTAATTTTTTTAGATGACAAGTCTGGACTATCCCCAATGGATGAACAAGACCCCTGCCTGGTACATGGGAGATGTAACTTGTACATATATAAGTAGTTACTCCTCCTTTGCACCGGGTGGTGCTCTTGATGTGTCTCTGTACAGAAAAATACAGTTTGATCCTGCCAGAAGTCCAGTGAGCTCCTAAATTCCTGTTTGAGCTAACAACACTTTTTCTGTTGCACTGAAATTTCAAGCAAATCTTTCAGCCGCCAGGTTTAGAGATACATGCCTATATGCATACATTAGTAAGTCAACCACTTAGCCATATTTCTTGCATGAATTGGGCTCATCATCTCTTCATCTTTAATCCTCAGCAAAACAACCAGACTTGTGTAGGACAGTCAGGTACATAGAATCTTTAGAATGAAAGGTCAGCAGTGACTCTGTAATGATCTCATTAGAGGTTCTCTCTCTCACTCCCTTGTTTTTCCTTCTCTCTTTTTATCCATTTTCCTCTCAACTTTCTATTCTCCTCTCCATCCTCCTTCCACTCCAATTTCCTGCTCTCTCTCTCTTTCCATTTTCTCTTTCTCTTCCCTTTTCTTTACCCCCCCCCTTCACTCTCTCACTTTCCTCCACCCTCTCTCTCTCTTTCCATCCCTTCCAATCTTTCTCCTCTCTTTTCTCTCTTCCCCTCCTTTCTTTCACCCATCCTGTCCCCTTTCCTTTCTCTCTTTGCCTTCCCTACCCACCATTCTCACTTCCTCTCTTTTCCATTCTTTCTTCCTCATTTCTACTCCTTCTCTCTCTCATCCTCCTCCCCTGTTCTCTCTCTCTTTCCCAATCTCTCCTCTCCTTTCCTCGGATTTTTATAATCATAGTGGTATTAACCATTAAGAGGGTCCAATTATACTGTTTTCAAATATTACATACTTTCTATACATCAGGTATTTACACAGGGCAGGCGGCTTGCCCCCCCCCCAACTTTGTGGGGTCCCCTCATTGACTGGCCTCTCATGGTATGCCCGGATGCTCCCTCCCATTGCCTTTGTGCAGATGCATGTATCTTAAGGTATTTTAGTTGTCCAACTGGTCTGATATGTATTTTTTGCAGACCTGTGTAATAGTTGCGTTGTTGATGTTTATGGCAACTCTTGCAATGGTTGCTAATGTAAGCAGTTGTGTCCCTTCCAATACTAAGATTATCATGCAAAATTGGCAGTCCTGAGGGCCACAGTTGGACACTCCTAGTCCCAACAATGGAGGGTGGCTTCCATAAACATGTCCATTGTGATGGGAACAGTATCATCAGTCACACCTCAGCCAGGTGTTCTACCTCCTCTTTACCATATCAGTTCACAAGTCCATCACCATTATTATGGTCAGTTCTGTCCTGGGGGTAAAAGTTCTCTCTATATTTAGCAACTACATTTTGCTATGAAGCAAAACCAAAGTGTATTTTAGTGAATATCACAATCTCTGTTGTATTGTTACATTTACCTAAATTGTTACATTATTTGTTTTATATTTTTCACTACATTTCAGATTTTAGGTGCTTCTTTTAGTGACCATCTCCATGCAGTAGGCCTCCTTGATGAACAACAGCTGACATGAGGGGGAAGCTACACAGCAAGTGTATTGATTTTATTCAGTCTGTTCAGACAGGTAGAACAATAATGAGAAGAGGTGAATTACAACAAATATGATAAGATGGAATCAGATTCTCCTTATAATGAGCCAATATGACTACCTTCCTGCACCCCGGTCTATTGTTATGTCATACAGTATCACCTGTAATTAATAGAATATCGCCCCTTGGCAGCTTACATTTAAATCAAACAATTCCCATCTATCTTCAGAACCCGGACATACAATATAAGACGTATTACACAACCACATTGATCAAACTCTAGCTAATATATATTTCTCAGTACAAGAACTATTGATATCTACCAATGGAGATTTCACATAAACTCATATTGTAACAGTCACCCCCTTGTAGCCAGTAAAACCAGACCACACATGTAATATTGGTTTATATGCAATCTCCTTTACGATTTATAGTTTTGCCTTTGTATTCTGAAGACTCTTTAAGCACAAAATGATGTCTACTGACACATTGGACCCCTTTGGAAGGCAGCAGGGAGGGGGACTAGACCCCATAGGCAGGCAGCAGGGAGGGGGACTAGACCCCATAGGCAGGCAGCAGGGAGGGGGACTAGACCCCATAGCCAGGCAGAATGGAGGCAGATTGGACCCCATTGGCAGGCAGCATGGAGATAGACTCCAGTACAGCTCTGTGATCTCTCTTCCATAGATCTGGATCTCAATATCTGTAGTCCATCATTTGCTCTGGATGTACTAAGTTCATAATCACAAAAGAAAAAAAAAATCACAGATCACAGTTCTCAGTAGTCCAATAATAAATAAGTCTGAAATGCGATCTGATCATGTTGCACTTTTTTCTTGAACATCCTTCCATAAAGATTTTAATTTGGTATAGCTGACTTAGTTAAGTCCTTTGGATCAGCTTTCTTGACTTCCTGAAATTATACTTTATTAGTGTGAGCACAAATTATTATTATTATACAGGATTTATATAGCGCCAGCAGTTTGCGCAGCACTTTACAATATAACGGGAGACAATACAGCAACAATACAGTTCAATGCAAGAGGGATAGGAGGCCCGGGTATCCAAAGATACTCATTCAAAGTTCTTCTTTTTGAACCTTTAAATGTTCACATTGCTCAACCATCCAACAGCAGCAAATGTTAGCCTTGTCTTTCCATCACATTTACTGAATTTTATCGATAAGCCTTAATTTCACATCCTCCTGTGTCTGGTGCCATGGGCTTCCTTCATTACTTTTATCATTTCAGTCCTTTCTTCAACTTTACCAATCTTGTCCATCAACTTCCCCATAAAGCTCAAAATTTTTAGTAGCTATTCAACAGTACACCACCACCAAATAAAAAAAAAAAACGTATCCCACAATGTTCTAAGACTGGAATATTCCATAGAAAGGATTGAGGCACAAAATTTAGAATAACAATGGTGTCTACTTTGAATAGCCAACACCTGATAGTCAATAGACAGAGGGGACATGATGAACAATGGTGATGGGATCCTGTATGTACAGTATGCTTAGAATGAACAATAGTACAGGTGGACCCCCCCAGGAAGACAATAGGAACAGTAAACATTGGCAGTGTTATGCTAATAACTACCACAAGCAATTCACCAGCCAATGTTAGGGGGGCAGTACACCTCAAAAGTCAACCTCAACTTATAATAATGTATTCTAGATGTAACAGATATTAAAAACACAATCCAACAAATACGTATCTGCTAAACTGACCACACATACACAGCTCCATACCCTAGAACGTTTTTTAGCCTTGCACAGAAAGACCAAAACTCATCTATTTAAAATAATTGGAAGTAATGAATTCATTTCCACTTTCCCAGCAATGAGAATGCTTAAAACATTAAAATCATCTCCATAAGTTTCTCCTAGTTTCACTTTCCTGCAAAATAAAATGGGGTTGATTTAGTAAAACTGGAGAGTGCAAAATCTGGTGCATCCCTGCATAGAAACCAATCAGCTTCCAGTTTTGTTTGTGTCAAAGCTTAATTGAATGAGCTGAAGTTAGAAGCTGATTGGCTACCATGCAAAGTTGCACCAGATTTTTCACTCTCCAGTTTTTATAAATCAACCCCAATGCATTTCAGTGACACAAAATTTAAATAATGAAAAAACTGTTAAGGCTTTTATTAAAAAAAGTCAAGCTTTTTTACCTTATAAAAAAAAAATATCATAGTGAGAAAAAATAAGTAAAAACTTTAGGAAAAAAAACAATCTTTCAATTCCTTCTTAATAAAAATATGTCACCAACAAAAACACAAACCCAAGAAACTGAAGTAAGTTGAGCACATTTTAAACAAATCAATTAAACCAAAAATTCCCACTACTGATATCCTCCCCATTAAATTGAACTGTGTTTAATGGTTCTTCCAATATATTTATGGGAGATCTAAATATTGAAAAACAATTCTGTGGTGTATCCTCCCTGTTTGTTTTGGAGGGCTTCTAATACCCACTATGTTGCACTGAAACCCTCAGTTGAGTGTTCTGACAAGTGGTCACAAATTAAGTTACCCAATCAATATACTTAACTAAATTATACCACTAGAGATAATAGATCCCAGAGAGTTCATTGTCTCAGCAACCTTTCAGCACATTTTTTTGGAGCAAGAATTACAGGGTCTCCAATGGTCAAGTTATGCATTCCTGGAAGGCTGGACACCCTTATTGCATATCTAACCAAGAGGATCCTTTGAAATGGATATCTGGAAAACAAAGATTTGGATCCCATTGTCTAGATAACTACCCAGGCACTGGATAGTCTCCGCCTATTGTCACACTTTCAGGCATACAGTATCACCTGTAATTAATAGTAGAATATCAAACAATTCCCATCTTTCTTCAGAACTTGGACAGATAAGACAACATATTACACAACCACATCCATCAAACTCTAAATAAAATATATTTCTTGTTATCAGATTATTTACATCTGTCAATGGAGATGTCACATAAACGTAGATTGTAACTCATGGGGACCATTATGTGTAATTCCACTTTAAGCTGAACATTGTCATATACAAATCTAAATGATTTACATTTTGTAGAAAGAGTGTCTATGCCATCCATTCTCAACTTTTTCAACAAGGAGGAACCTTTGACATAACTTCCAAGTCTCAGAGAACCTCTGCTAATAATAGATAGAGCTTCAGCTCCGTGTACATTAGTGTGATGGTCAGTGGGAAGAATGTTCCTTACATTTGTGGTCAATGGAAGAAAATGCCACCTACAGATAGCTTGAAAAGATCATTGGTGTCAGTGGCAGAAATTGCTTCTTTCTCATAAAATTATGTCACCAACAAAAACACAAACCTAAGAAATTGAAGTAAGTTGAGCACATTTTTAAACATATCAAATTAAACCCAAAAATGCCTTCTGATATCCTCCCCATTCAATTGAATTGTTTTTAATGGTTCTTCCAACATATTTATGGGAGATCTAAATATTGAAAAACAATTCTGTGGTGTATCCTCCCTGTTTGTTTTGGAGGGCTTCTAATACCCACTATGTTGCACTGAAACCCTCAGTTGAGTGTTCTGACAAGTGGTCACAAATTAAGTTACCCAATCAATATACTTTAAAAAATTATACCACTAGAGATAATAGATCCCAGAGAGTTCATTGTCTCAGCAACCTTTCAGCACATTTTTTTGGAGCAAGAATTACAGGGTCTCCAATGGTCAAGTTATGCATTCCTGGAAGGCTGGACACCCTTATTGCATATCTAACCAAGAGGATCCTTTGAAATGGATATCTGGAAAACAAAGATTTGGATCCCATTGTCTAGATAACTACCCAGGCACTGGATAGTCTCCACCTATTGTCACACTTTCAGGCATACAGTATCACCTGTAATTAATAATAGAATATCAAACAATTCCCATCTTTCTTCAGAACTTGGACAGATAAGACAACATATTACACAACCACATCCATCAAACTCTAAATAAAATATATTTCTTGTTATCAGATTATTTACACCTGTCAATGGAGATGTCACATAAACGTAGATTGTAACTCATGGGGACCATTATGTATAATTCCACTTTAAGCTGAACATTGTCATATACAAATCTAAATGATTTACATTTTGTAGAAAGAGTGTCTATGCCATCCATTCTCAACTTTTTCAACAAGGAGGAACCTTTGACATAACCTCCAAGTCACAGAGAACCTCTGCTAATAATAGATAGAGCTTCATCTCCGTGTACATCAGTGTGATGGTCAGTGGGAAGAATGTTCCTTACATTTGTGGTCAATGGAAGAAAATGCCACCTACAGATAGCTTGAAAAGATCATTGGTGTCAGTGGCAGAAATTGCTTCTTTCTCATAAAATTATGTCACCAACAAAAACACAAACCTAAGAAACTGAAGTAAGTTGAGCACATTTTTAAACATATCAAATTAAACCCAAAAATTCCTTCTGATATCCTCCCCATTCAATTGAATTGTTTTTAATGGTTCTTCCAACATATTTATGGGATATCTAAATATCTACAGATCTGGGTTCCTTGCCTCAACACTTGGTTTGTCATTCACCCAGAACATCATGTCAGTATGATATTTTCCATTACTTGATCTACACATGGCTTGTTCTAGGTCACTGACCCACCAAGTAGTGAAGAAATGATGAGGATGTTTGGAGATGAATCTCCAGAAATAAGCTCAGACATGGAAGCTCCAATATTTCTATCCTGACAGGTCCTTTTAATCCTGCAAACTCGTTTTCTATTGATTACAGTTTATAGTCATTTATTTTTTATTTTCAATCAAGTCATTTTTAAACTAACCCCATTGGTGTACAATGCTGCCAGAAATAAGACCTAATGGTATAAAAGAACAGTAAGAACCTACAGCCATTGTGACAATGAGATTTTTTTCGTTTTTTTCATATTTCATTATCTGGTTAGTACTCACTCTTGCATTAGTTATTTTAAAATTCTAAGTTCTTCTAAAATTATAAATCTTATAAAATAAAACTAATTTTCCATTTCATTGTTAATATGGTGGAAAGTTTCATTTTAAAATTCAGTAAAGTTTCAACATTCTTGGGTTTCATCATGTTTAATTGTATCACCTATTCTCTAGAAAACCTTTTAATATGCAAATCAGCAACAACAGTCCGGGTTTATTTACACAACATTCCTGTTAGAAGTCAACCAATCAAAAACCTCCCTTCTCTGCCTTTCCCGCCCATCTCCCTTGTATAAAGCGGGCCTCTCCCTCCTCTAATCAGTGACTCTACTTCCAGAGATTCCGGTATACTCATCTACTACAGCCCAGCTGGAGATTTGGTGACATTGTCCGCTGTTGATCTGCAGAGGAACCCAATACTCAAAGAAAACTGATTTGACTTCATCACAGCGGAATCTTCACCACATTAAGGTAAGGTCACTTTCATCCTTTTCTTTTTTTTCTCTCCAGGACACTATGGCCTCCAGTGCTTATTATGTGGAACGTCTTCTGGATAGAAAGGTCTCCTTCTATTCCCGAGGATTAAAGAAGATAGACTTAGAGAAGCACGTCCACATTGTGAAGAAACTTGGAGAAGGTGGATTTGGGAAAGTATTCTTGGCAAACGACAGGAAAACAGGTCAGTGAATAATTCTATCCACCATTTCAATATCCTCTATAAATATTTATGTATATGCATGTAAATACGATCTGCAACACATAGACTTTTTTTCAAAAGCTCACTGATTTGTAGATGTACTCTAAAATATAAGCAGAAGTAAAGTAGAATTCCCATGTAACACTTTAAATGAAGAATAGCAGGAATATGGAGTGAACCTATATGGCCCAATGATAGAATTTATGACATCTTTATGAAAGGAATACATCTGGGTGCAAGAGATCTTTTTAGAATGATTTTCAAGTAAAATATCCAGAAATTACCGGCTTAAAATGTCCAGTTATTGATCTAAGGTAAATTTATTTTTTTTGCACAGGTGGAAGAATGGCATTGAAGGTCACAGAAAAAAACCGAACCACTCAGCGGTCTTTCCTCTGGGAATTCAGTATTTCGTGCTTACTTTCCATTCATCCTAACATCATCAGATGCTATGGCAACGCCTTCACCACCACCGACCACTTTGGATTTATCCAAGAATTGGCACCTTTTGGTGATCTGCTCTCCATGATTATACCAAATGTAAGTACATTAAGATTGAAGTATAGAGAATTATTTTTTCTTTGGTTTGCATAGAGTTAAGAAGAGTTACAACTCCTGTCAAGTTATTTTATGTTGTCTGTATCCTTTTGGAAAGATTTCCTTTCACTTCCTCGCCTAGAGATGCAACAGGAAGTGAGGGAAACTCTCTTAGTTGACATTAGTAGAGGTGTCCATGTTGAAAGATTTTCACTTGCCTTTTGTTCTGACTACTCGTACTTGTTCTGAGCACATACAGATATACTTATGACAAAATAATCCATCCCTAGTCTAAAACTAAAAATGTTGCAGCTATACATATCATTTAATTGTTTCTGGATAAATACTCTATATTTCCAATCTCTGGATAATTAATCTGAAGTTCCCCTTTATTTTTTTAGGTGGGAATTCCAGAAGATGCAGTAAAGAGGTGTTCTGTGCAAATTTCAAGTGCCCTTGAATTCATGTCAGAAAAAGGACTGGTGCACATGGATGTGAAGCCAGAGAATGTTTTAGTCTTTGACCGGGACTGCTATTCCATCAAGCTCACAGACTTTGGCCTTGCTAAGGTCAAAGGCACAGTGATTCGAGGCAAGTGTGGCACCATGTCCTTCATGGCTCCAGAAATGTTCCAAATTGACACTTCAGTTGGCCTGGTTGTAGGTGGCAGCCTTGATGTGTGGGCGTTTGGAGTAGTCATCTGTTGTCTACTTACAGGAGAGCTTCCATGGGAGGATGCCATTCCGGACGATGAAAAATATCAAGGTTTTGTTGACTGGCAAAACAATGTCAAGAGTGAGAATCCTCCGGAAGCATTGACCAAGGTCGCCTCTGGGATACAAAGGATGATTAGTGATCTTCTGGCCATTGACCATACTAAAAGAAGTCGGACTACGGAAGTGCTGAAATACACAAAGGAAAGCTGGAAAGCAGAAAGCCCAGGTTTAGCCACAAGGCAAAAGGATGAAGATGCCATAGAAATCTATTCGTCTTTGGAATCTGATGAACCCTTGTGTGAGGCCTCCCACCAGAGCAGCAAATCCATTGTGTCAAGTTTCAGCTCCACATCTGGCCAGTTGATCATAGACACTTCTGAATCCCAGTCGGAGATGACTCCAGATCCACCCAAAGATGACATGGAAGAGGCACTAGTGATTTTTGACGATGAATTCTCTTTACACATTGGAGCAGAAATACACATTGAGTAAAGAAGAATTGGTGAGTGATGGCACATCTGAAAGAACATCACATATGGTCAACTTTCTCAGGTATGTGGCTTTCTTGAGAAAATTAAAGCATCAAAAGATCCTATATGTATTTTGTAGTAGTCAGCTCCACAATTCAAACTTTTAGGGACAAGCCAAATTAGCATTTCTGATCTAAGTGTGTAGTCATTACTCTTTGTCCCACCATATTACCACTGTTGAACTGACCACATGCAGTTTGTCATTATAAATTTAATTTTCTTGTTTGCATTTCACAGATCATTTCTTTATTTTCTTCTAACAATATTTCTTTAATTTTTTTAGATGACAAGTCTGGACTATCCCCAATGGATGAACAAGACCCCTGCCTGGTACATGGGAGATGTAACTTGTACATATATAAGTAGTTACTCCTCCTTTGCACCGGGTGGTGCTCTTGATGTGTCTCTGTACAGAAAAATACAGTTTGATCCTGCCAGAAGTCCAGTGAGCTCCTAAATTCCTGTTTGAGCTAACAACACTTTTTCTGTTGCACTGAAATTTCAAGCAAATCTTTCAGCCGCCAGGTTTAGAAATACATGCCTATATGCATACATTAGTAAGTCAACCACTTAGCCATATTTCTTGCATGAATTGGGCTCATCATCTCTTCATCTTTAATCCTCAGCAAAACAACCAGACTTGTTTAGGACAGTCAGGTACATAGAATTTTTAGAATGAAAGGTCAGCAGTGACTCTGTAATGATCTCATTAGAGGTTCTCTCTCTCACTCCCTTGTTTTTCCTTCTCTCTTTTTATCCATTTTCCTCTCAACTTTCTATTCTCCTCTCCATCCTCCTTCCACTCCAATTTCCTGCTCTCTCTCTCTTTCCATTTTCTCTTCCCTTTTCTTTACCCCCCCCCTTCACTCTCTCACTTTCCTCCACCCTCTCTCTTTCTCTCTTTCCATCCCTTCCAATCTTTCTCCTCTCTTTTCTCTCTTCCCCTCCTTTCTTTCACCCATCCTGTCCCCTTTCCTTTCTCTCTTTGCCTTCCCTACCCACCATTCTCGCTTCCTCTCTTTTCCATTCTTTCTTCCTCATTTCTACTCCTTCTCTCTCTCATCCTCCTTGTCAGGGCAGGAGCTGAGGAACGGACAGGCAGGCCTAACAATGTAACGCACTGGCTGACGACAACCACCACCCACAGACCAAAGTCCCTCAGGGCGCGGAGTCTAAGTCCCAGGCTGCCCTTCACCAGGGCCCCTGATGGTGGGGATGGACTTGACGCAGCCAGGAACCAGGTCGCGGCCCCCGAGACACCTCAGCTGCGGTAATGGCCGCCGCCAATGGCGTGTAGCTGGTGGAAGAGACAAAAGAGTAGTCAGACAAGCCGGGGTCAACAACAACAGGACAGAACAGTACAGGACAGCAGACGAGAATCACAGGTCACGAGCCGGGTTCAGCAACAGAGGGTCAGATCAAAGGAGAATACTAAGAATAGTCAAGACAAGCCGAATCAGATACCAGGAGAGTCACGAGAGTCAGAACAGAGTAACAGCAACACAAAGACACAAGACACAAGTGCAAAGAGCATGTGCGGGCCACAGGCTTATATGTCATCAGCCACACCCCTCTGGAGGATGGACCACAGAAACCTGAAGGCATAAAAGGGCTCCCATCATGCACAGCAGAATCCAAGATGGACACCAGCACATGAAGTAACATAACCACAGGGAAAAGGTAGGACCTTGACAGTACCTCCCCCTCAAGGACCCCTCCCCCTCCGCGGGTCAACAAAAGGTTTCTGAGGAAAGCGGGTATGAAAAGCGCGGAGGAGGGCAGGAGCATGGACATCCGCGGAAGGAACCCAGGAACGCTCCTCGGGACCATAACCGCGCCAATGAACCAGGAACTGTAATTGACCGCGCACCAATCGAGAGTCCAGGATCCGGCTCACCTCATACTCCTCATGACCGTCAACCCGGACAGGACGGGGCCGAGGAAGAGAGGTAGTGAAGCGATTGCAGATCAGAGGTTTCAACAGGGAAACATGAAAGATATTGGAGATCCGCATCCCAGACGGAAGGGCAAGTGCATAGGCCACCGGATTCACTTTGCGGAGAATGCGGAAAGGACCGACAAAACGGGGAGCCAGTTTGGGTGTGGGCACCCGAAGATTGAGGTTGCGAGTAGACAACCACACCCGATCGCCGACCTGGTATGAAGGAGCGGGCAACCGTCTGCGATCGGCCTGGAACTTCTGGCGCTGAGCTGAGTCCCTCAAGGCCCTCTGGATCTGCCCCCAAGAAGAACGCAGGGCAGCAAGATGGTTCTCCACAGCCGGAATGTCCTGTGGTGAGAACCTCTCAGGTAATACCGCGGGTTGAAACCCATAGTTGGCCATGAAGGGAGACATCCCGGTGGAGGAGTTGACCGCCGAGTTCCTGGCAAACTCTGCCCACGGCAGGAGATCGGCCCAATCATCCTGATGGTCTGAAATATAACACCGAAGGAATTGTTCTAAGGCCTGATTGGAACGCTCCGCAGCCCCATTGGACTGCGGGTGGTAGGCTGATGAAAAGGAGAGACTAATACCCAACTGGGAGCAGAAGGCACGCCAGAATCTGGACACGAACTGACTCCCGCGATCTGAGACAATCACCTTAGGTAACCCATGCAGGCGAAAAATCTCCCTGGAAAAGACCGTGGCCAGTTCCTGCGCTGTGGGTAATTTCCTGAGTGGAATGCAATGGCACTTCTTGGAAAACCGATCGACGATCATGAGGATGACCGTATGACCCCGAGACACCGGGAGGTCTACAATAAAGTCCATCCCTAGATGTGACCAAGGACGCTCCCCATTGGGAATGGGTTGCAGAAGACCCAAAGGGAGATGCCGTGGAGACTTATTCTGGGCACAGATCGAACATGCCGCTACATAAGAGGCAATGTCGGCACGGAGGGTTGGCCACCAGAATAAGCGAGAGACGACCCAACACAGCTGGTTCTTCCCTGGATGCCCGGCAGTTTTGGCGTTATGGTAGGTACGCAGCAGGCGGGTGCGCAATCCCTCGGGTACGAAACATCTACCCTCCGGCCTCCCGGGAGGAGCATCAGTTTGAGCCGCCAAAATCTGCTCCCCAAGGGGAGAGGTCAGACTGGTGCGAATGGCAGCCAGGATCTGATCTGGAGGTATAAGTGAGATTGGCTCAGAGTCCTCCCTGGACAACTCAGAGTATTGCCGTGATAATGCATCAGCCCTGACATTCTTGGAACCAGGCAAATATGAAACCACATAGTTGAAGCGTGACAAGAACAGAGCCCATCTGGCCTGGCGGGGTGTCAATCTCTTGGCCTCCGAAAGATAAGTCAGGTTCTTGTGATCGGTAAGAATGAGGACCGGAACCGCGGAACCCTCGAGCAGGTGCCTCCATTCCTTGAGAGCCAGAATGATGACCAATAACTCCCGATCTCCAATCTGGTAGTTGCACTCAGCCGAGGAAAGCTTCCTGGAGTAGAACCCGCAGGGAAGTAGGGGTCCATCGGGCGACCGACGCTGAGACAGGAGAGCCCCTACTCCCGTCTCGGAAGCATCAACTTCGAGGACGAAGGGCAACCCAGGATTGGGATGCGAAAGAATCGGAGCCGAAGCAAAGGCAGCTTTCAGAGCCTCGAAAGCTCTGATGGCCTCGGATGGCCACTCGTGAGGGTTACTCCCCTTCTTGGTTAGGTCAGAGAGAGGCTTTGCCAATGTGGAGAAGTTCCTGATGAACTTCCGATAGTAGTTGGCAAAACCCAGAAAGCGCTGAATGGGCCGAAGACCATTGGGACGAGGCCACTGCAGAACTGCCGCAACCTTCTGAGGGTCCATGGAAAATCCCTCCGCGGAAATTATGTAGCCCAAAAAGGCAACCTGGGATCGATGGAACTCGCACTTCTCGAGTTTACAAAAGAGTCCGTTCTCACGCAATCGTTGCAGCACCTGCTTAACATCCTGGACATGGGACTCCATGGAGGTAGAGTAAACCAAGATGTCATCCAGGTAAACCACTACGCATTGCTGCAACAAATCACGAAGGACATCGTTTATGAATTCCTGAAAGACCGCGGGCGCGTTACACAATCCGAAGGGCATCACCAGGTATTCGTAGTGCCCAGTTCTGGTGTTAAACGCGGTCTTCCACTCATCCCCCTGTCTGATCCGTACGAGGTTGTACGCCGCCCTAAGGTCGAGTTTGGTAAAGACCGTTGCTCCCTTAAGGCGGTCGAATAACTCAGAAATCAAAGGAATTGGATATGCATTTTTAATGGTAATCCGATTGAGACCCCTATAATCGATGCAGGGCCTCAATTCCCCACCTTTCTTCTTTACGAAAAAAAACCCCGCTCCTGCTGGGGAATTAGACTTACGAATGTGCCCCCGGGAAAGCGCATCCACCACGTACTCCTCCATGGCCTTATTCTCCGCAACCGAGAGAGGGTACACCCTGCCACGTGGAGGAGTGGCCCCGGGTTGCAGGGATATGGCGCAGTCGTAAGGACGATGCGGTGGTAAGGTACCAGCGCGTACCTTATCGAACACGTCCCGGTATTCCCCATAGTCGGTGGGCAACGCAGAGTCCGAGGAGGCACACAATACCTTAACCGGCCCCCGGATGCACCCGGCCCCACACTGTGGAGACCATGAGAGAATCTCGGCTGTTTGCCAATTGAAGGTTGGATTGTGCCTTTGGAGCCAGGGATACCCCAAAACCACCGAATAGTGTGGGGACGAAATCACCTGAAAACAGGCCAACTCCCTGTGAACAGCCCCAATGGCTACCTCTATTGGCAGGGTCTCGTGGGTAACCTGCGGCGGCTGCAGGGGCCTGCCATCTATTGCTTCGAGAACCAATGGGGCAGCACGAGCCTGCAGGGGAATGGAGTGCTGCGCAGCAAACGAGCTGTCCAAGAACAACCCACCGGCCCCAGAGTCTACCAACGCCTGGGCCGTCACCGAGCCCCCTGTCCAAGAAAGGACCACGGTGATCAGTGGTTTCTCCTTGCGGCACGCCGGGGACGAGGAAACTCCACCCAAGATCTGTCCCCGACATGATCTCAGGTGCGAGCGTTTCCCGGACGGACCGGACAAGACTGCCGAAAGTGCCCACCGAGGCCACAGTACAGGCAGCGACCCTCCCGACGCCGAGCGGCCCGCTCCCCCTCGGAAAGGCGAGCAAACCCCAGCTGCATGGGTTCCCCACCAGACAAGCTATCCCCAGGAGGCGTGGGAGGAGAGGGAGGAACGGGTGGGACAGAAAACGCAGGTGCCAGTCGATTGGAAGGCCTCCGCAGGCGTTCCTTGAGTGAAGGCCTCTCCCTGAGCCTGGTGTCAATCAGGATCAGGAAAGAGATGAGCTCCTCCAACACCACAGGCAGTTCCTTAGCTGCAATCTCGTCCTTCAATGAGTCAGAAAGACCATGGGAAAACGCAGCCACCAGAGCCTCATTGTTCCAACCGACCTCTGCCGCCAGGGTACAAAACTCTATAGCGTACTCGGCCACGGTCCGGGAACCCTGATGCATGGTCATGAGCAGCTTGGCCGCCGAGGCGGAACGAGCCGGTACGTCGAATACCCTACGGAAGGCATCGACAAAACCAGAAAAATCTTGAATCACCGGGTCGTTCCTCTCCCATAAGGGATTTGCCCAGGCCAAGGCCTTGTCTGAGAGTAGTGAGATGAGGAACCCCACCTTTGACCTCTCAGACGGAAAGGCGTGGGGTATTAATTCAAAATAAATACCCACCTAGTTGAGGAACCCACGACACTGACTTGGCTCACCCCCAAAGCGCTGTGGAAGAGGGGCTGAACCGGTCATACCTCTGGACACCGCGGGTGCCGCATCAGCCGCGGCGGTAGGCACAGCAAGTGGAACAGCAGCGGAAGCGACCACCGGAGCGACAACCGGCCTAATAACACCAGGAGTAAGGTGTGCAGTGCGTGCAAGCAGAGTTTGCAACGCCTGAGCGAACTGATCCAACAGGTGATCCTGTTGATCGAGTCTGGCGACTAGCATTGGGAGCGAAGGCGTGCCTGCACCGTCAGGGTTCATGGCACTTGTGTAATGTCAGGGCAGGAGCTGAGGAACGGACAGGCAGGCCTAACAATGTAACGCACTGGCTGACGACAACCACCACCCACAGACCAAAGTCCCTCAGGGCGCGGAGTCTAAGTCCCAGGCTGCCCTTCACCAGGGCCCCTGATGGTGGGGATGGACTTGACGCAGCCAGGAACCAGGTCGCGGCCCCCGAGACACCTCAGCTGCGGTAATGGCCGCCGCCAATGGCGTGTAGCTGGTGGAAGAGACAAAAGAGTAGTCAGACAAGCCGGGGTCAACAACAACAGGACAGAACAGTACAGGACAGCAGACGAGAATCACAGGTCACGAGCCGGGTTCAGCAACAGAGGGTCAGATCAAAGGAGAATACTAAGAATAGTCAAGACAAGCCGAATCAGATACCAGGAGAGTCACGAGAGTCAGAAAAGAGTAACAGCAACACAAAGACACAAGACACAAGTGCAAAGAGCATGTGCGGGCCACAGGCTTATATGTCATCAGCCACACCCCTCTGGAGGATGGACCACAGAAACCTGAAGGCATAAAAGGGCTCCCATCATGCACAGCAGAATCCAAGATGGACACCAGCACATGAAGTAACATAACCACAGGGAAAAGGTAGGACCTTGACACTCCTCCCCTGTTCTCTCTCTCTTTCCCAATCTCTCCTCTCCTCTCCTTTCCTCGGATTTTTATAATCATAGTGGTATTAACCATTAAGAGGGTCCAATTATACTGTTTTCAAATATTACATACTTTCTATACATCAGGTATTTACACAGGGCAGGCGGCTTGCCCCCCCCCAACTTTGTGGGGTCCCCTCATTGACTGGCCTCTCATGGTATGCCTGGATGCTCCCTCCCATTGCCTTTGTGCAGATGCATGTATCTTAAGGTATTTTAGTTGTCCAACTGGTCTGATATGTATTTTTTGCAGACCTGTGTAATAGTTGCGTTGTTGATGTTTATGGCAACTCTTGCAATGGTTGCTAATGTAAGCAGTTGTGTCCCTTCCAATACTAAGATTATCATGCAAAATTGGCAGTCCTGAGGGCCACAGTTGGACACCCCTAGTCCAAACAATGGAGGGTGGCTTCCATAAATATGTCCATTGTGATGGGAACAGTATCATCAGTCACACATCAGCCAGGTGTTCTACCTCCTCTTTACCATATCAGTTCACAAGTCCATCACCATTATTATGGTCAGTTGTGTCCTGGGGGTAAAAGTTCTCTCTATATTTAGCAACTACATTTTGCTATGAAGCAAAACCAAAGTGTATTTTAGTGAATATCACAATCTCTGTTGTATTGTTACATTTACCTAAATTGTTACATAATTTGTTTTATATTTCTCACTACATTTCAGATTTTAGGTGCTTCTTTTAGTGACCATCTCCATGCAGTAGACCTCCTTGATGAACAACAGCTGACATGAGGGGGAAGCTACACAGCAAGTGTATTGATTTTATTCAGTGTGTTCAGACAGGTAGAACAATAATGAGAAGAGGTGAAATACAACAAATATGATAAGATGGAATCAGATTCTCCTTATAATGAGCCAATATGACTACCTTCCTGCACCCCGGTCTATTGTTATGTCATACAGTATCACCTGTAATTAATAGAATATCGCCCCTTGGCAGCTTACATTTAAATCAAACAATTCCCTTCTATCTTCAGAACCCGGACATACAATATAAGACGTATTACACAACCACATTGATCAAACTCTAGCTAATATATATTTCTCAGTACAAGAACTATTGATATCTACCAATGGAGATTTCACATAAACTCATATTGTAACAGTCACCCCCTTGTAGCCAGTAAAACCAGACCACACATGTAATATTGGTTTATATGCAATCTCCTTTACGATTTATAGTTTTGCCTTTGTATTCTGAAGACTCTTTAAGCACAAAATGATGTCTACTGACACATTGGACCCCTTTGGAAGGCAGCAGGGAGGGGGACTAGACCCCATAGGCAGGCAGCAGGGAGGGGGACTAGACCCCATAGCCAGGCAGAATGGAGGCAGATTGAACCCCATTGGCAGGCAGCATGGAGATAGACTCCAGTACAGCTCTGTGATCTCTCTTCCATAGATCTGGATCTCAATATCTGTAGTCCATCATTTGCTCTGGATGTACTAAGTTCATAATCACAAAAGAAAAAAAAAATCACAGATCACAGTTCTCAGTAGTCCAATAATAAATAAGTCTGAAATGCGATCTGATAATGTTGCACTTTTTTCTTGAACATCCTTCCATAAAGATTTTAATTTGGTATAGCTGACTTAGTTAAGTCCTTTGGATCAGCTTTCTTGACTTCCTGAAATTATACTTTATTAGTGTGAGCACAAATTATTATTATTATACAGGATTTATATAGCGCCAGCAGTTTGCGCAGCACTTTACAATATAACGGGAGACAATACAGCAACAATACAGTTCAATGCAAGAGGGATAGGAGGCCTGGGTATCCAAAGATACTCATTCAAAGTTCTTCTTTTTGAACCTTTAAATGTTCACATTGCTCAACCATCCAACAGCAGCAAATGTTAGCCTTGTCTTTCCATCACATTTACTGAATTTTATCGATAAGCCTTAATTTCACATCCTCCTGTGTCTGGTGCCATGGGCTTCCTTCATTACTTTTATCATTTCAGTCCTTTCTTCAACTTTACCAATCTTGTCCATCAACTTCCCCATAAAGCTCAAAATTTTTAGTAGCTATTCAACAGTACACCACCACAAAATAAAAAAAAACGCATCCCACAATGTTCTAAGACTGGAATATTCCATAGAAAGGATTGAGGCACAAAATTTAGAATAACAATGGTGTCTACTTTGAATAGCCAACACCTGATAGTCAATAGACAGAGGGGACATGATGAACAATGGTGATGGGATCCTGTATGTACAGTAAGCATGGAATGAACAATAGTACAGCTGGACCCCCCAGGAAGACAATAGGAACAGTAAACATTGGCAGTGTTATGCTAATAACTACCACAAGCAATTCACCAGCCAATGTTAGGGGGGCAGTACACCTCAAAAGTCAACCTCAACTTATAATAATGTATTCTAGATGTAACAGATATTAAAAACACAATCCAACAAATACGTATCTGCTGAACTGACCACACATACACAGCTCCATACCCTAGAACGTGTTTTAGCCTTGCACAGAAAGACCAAAACTCATCTATTTAAAATAATTGGAAGTAATGAATTCATTTCCACTTTCCCAGCAATGAGAATGCTTAAAACATTAAAATCATCTCCATAAGTTTCTCCTAGTTTCACTTTCCTGCAAAATAAAATGGGGTTGATTTAGTAAAACTGGAGAGTGCAAAATCTGGTGCATCCCTGCATAGAAACCAATCAGCTTCCAGTTTTGTTTGTGTCAAAGCTTAATTGAATGAGCTGAAGTTAGAAGCTGATTGGCTACCATGCAAAGTTGCACCAGATTTCTCACTCTCCAGTTTTTATAAATCAACCCCAATGCATTTCAGTGACACAAAATTTAAATAATGAAAAAACTGTTAAGGCTTTTATTAAAAAAAGTCAAGCTTTTTTACCTTATAAAAAAAAAATATCATAGTGAGAAAAAATAAGTAAAAACTTTAGGAAAAAAACCAATCTTTCAATTCCTTCTTAATAAAAATATGTCACCAACAAAAACACAAACCCAAGAAACTGAAGTAAATTGAGCACATTTTAAACAAATCAATTAAACCAAAAATTCCCACTACTGATATCCTCCCCATTAAATTGAACTGTGTTAAATGGTTCTTCCAATATATTTATGGGAGATCTAAATATTGAAAAACAATTCTGTGGTGTATCCTCCCTGTTTGTTTTGGAGGGCTTCTAATACCCACTATGTTGCACTGAAACCCTCAGTTGAGTGTTCTGACAAGTGGTCACAAATTAAGTTACCCAATCGATATACTTTACTAAATTATACCACTAGAGATAATAGATCCCAGAGAGTTCATTGTCTCAGCAACCTTTCAGCACATTTTTTTGGAGCAAGAATTACAGGGTCTCCAATGGTCAAGTTATGCATTCCTGGAAGGCTGGACACCCTTATTGCATATCTAACCAAGAGGATCCTTTGAAATGGATATCTGGAAAACAAAGATTTGGATCCCATTGTCTAGATAACTACCCAGGCACTGGATAGTCTCCACCTATTGTCACACTTTCAGGCATACAGTATCACCTGTAATTAATAATAGAATATCAGACAATTCCCATCTTTCTTCAGAACTTGGACAGATAAGACAACATATTACACAACCACATCCATCAAACTCTAAATAAAATATATTTCTTGTTATCAGATTATTTACATCTGTCAATGGAGATGTCACATAAACGTAGATTGTAACTCATGGGGACCATTATGTGTAATTCCACTTTAAGCTGAACATTGTCATATACAAATCTAAATGATTTACATTTTGTAGAAAGAGTGTCTATGCCATCCATTCTCAACTTTTTCAACAAGGAGGAACCTTTGACATAACTTCCAAGTCTCAGAGAACCTCTGCTAATAATAGATAGAGCTTCATCTCCGTGTACATTAGTGTGATGGTCAGTGGGAAGAATGTTCCTTACATTTGTGGTCAATGGAAGAAAATGCCCCCTACAGATAGCTTGAAAAGATCATTGGTGTCAGTGGCAGAAATTGCTTCTTTCTCATAAAATGATGTCACCAACAAAAACACAAACCTAAGAAACTGAAGTAAGTTGAGCACATTTTTAAACATATCAAATTAAACCCAAAAATTCCTTCTGATATCCTCCCCATTCAATTGAATTGTTTTTAATGGTTCTTCCAACATATTTATGGGATATCTAAATATCTACAGATGTGGGTTCCTTGCCTCAACACTTGGTTTGTCATTCACCCAGAACATCATGTCAGTATGATATTTTCCATTACTTGATCTACACATGGCTTGTTCTAGGTCACTGACCCACCAAGTAGTGAAGAAATGATGAGGATGTTTGGAGATGAATCTCCAGAAATAAGCTCAGACATGGAAGCTCCAATATTTCTATCCTGACAGGTCCTTTTAATCCTGCAAACTCGTTTTCTATTGATTACAGTTTATAGTCATTTATTTTTTATTTTCAATCAAGTCATTTTTAAACTAACCCCATTGGTGTACAATGCTGCCAGAAATAAGACCTAATGGTATAAAAGAACAGTAAGAACCTACAGCCATTGTGACAATGAGATTTTTTTCGTTTTTTTCATATTTCATTATCTGGTTAGTACTCACTCTTGCATTAGTTATTTTAAAATTCTAAGTTCTTCTAAAATTATAAATCTTATAAAATAAAACTAATTTTCCATTTCATTGTTAATATGGTGGAAAGTTTCATTTTAAAATTCAGTAAAGTTTCAACATTCTTGGGTTTCATCATGTTTAATTGTATCACCTATTCTCTAGAAAACCTTTTAATATGCAAATCAGCAACAACAGTCCGGGTTTATTTACACAACATTTCTATTAGAAGTCAACCAATCAAAAACCTCCCTTCTCTGCCTTTCCCGCCCATCTCCCTTGTATAAAGCGGGCCTCTCCCTCCTCTCATCAGTGACTCTACTTCCAGAGATTCCGGTATACTCATCTACTACAGCCCAGCTGGAGATTTGGTGACGTTGTCCGGAGCTGATCTGCAGAGGAACCCAATACTCAAAGAAAACTGATTTGACTTCATCACAGCGGAATCTTCACCACATTAAGGTAAGGTCACTTTCATCCTTTTCTTTTTTTTCTCTCCAGGACACTATGGCCTCCAGTGCTTATTATGTGGAACGTCTTCTGGATAGAAAGGTCTCCTTCTATTCCCGAGGATTAAAGAAGATAGACTTAGAGAAGCACGTCCACATTGTGAAGAAACTTGGAGAAGGTGGATTTGGGAAAGTATTCTTGGCAAACGACAGGAAAACAGGTCAGTGAATAATTCTATCCACCATTTCAATATCCTCTATAAATATTTATGTATATGCATGTAAATACGATCTGCAACACATAGACTTTTTTTTCAAAAGCTCACTGATTTGTAGATGTACTCTAAAATATAAGCAGAAGTAAAGTAGAATTCCCATGTAACACTTTAAATGAAGATTATCAGGAATATGGAGTGAACCTATATGGCCCAATGATAGAATTTATGACATCTTTATGAAAGGAATACATCTGGGTGCAAGAGATCTTTTTAGAATGATTTTCAAGTAAAATATCCAGAAATTACCGGCTTAAAATGTCCAGTTATTGATCTAAGGTAAATTTTTTTTTTTTGCACAGGTGGAAGAATGGCATTGAAGGTCACAGAAAAAAACCGAACCACTCAGCGGTCTTTCCTCTGGGAATTCAGTATTTCGTGCTTACTTTCCATTCATCCTAACATCATCAGATGCTATGGCAACGCCTTCACCACCACCGACCACTTTGGATTTATTCAAGAATTGGCACCTTTTGGTGATCTGCTCTCTATGATTATACCAAATGTAAGTACATTAAGATTGAAGTATAGAGAATTATTTTTTCTTTGGTTTGCATAGAGTTAAGAAGAGTTACAACTCCTGTCAAGTTATTTTATGTTGTCTGTATCCTTTTGGAAAGATTTCCTTTCACTTCCTCGCCTAGAGATGCAACAGGAAGTGAGAGGAAACTCTCTTAGTTGACATTAGTAGAGGTGTCCATGTTGAAAGATTTTCACTTGCCTTTTGTTCTGACTACTCGTACTTGTTCTGAGCACATACAGATATACTTATGACAAAATAATCCATCCCTAGTCTAAAACTAAAAATGTTGCAGCTATACATATCATTTAATTGTTTCTGGATAAATACTCTATATTTCCAATCTCTGGATAAGTAATCTGAAGTTCCCCTTTATTTTTTTAGGTGGGAATTCCAGAAGATGCAGTAAAGAGGTGTTCTGTGCAAATTTCAAGTGCCCTTGAATTCATGTCAGAAAAAGGACTGGTGCACATGGATGTGAAGCCAGAGAATGTTTTAGTCTTTGACCGGGACTGCTATTCCATCAAGCTCACAGACTTTGGCCTTGCTAAGGTCAAAGGCACAGTGATTCGAGGCAAGTGTGGCACCATGTCCTTCATGGCTCCAGAAATGTTCCAAATTGACACTTCAGTTGGCCTGGTTGTAGGTGGCAGCCTTGATGTGTGGGCGTTTGGAGTAGTCATCTGTTGTCTACTTACAGGAGAGCTTCCATGGGAGGATGCCATTCCGGACGATGAAAAATATCAAGGTTTTGTTGACTGGCAAAACAATGTCAAGAGTGAGAATCCTCCGGAAGCATTGACCAAGGTCGCCTCTGGGATACAAAGGATGATTAGTGATCTTCTGGCCATTGACCATACTAAAAGAAGTCGGACTACGGAAGTGCTGAAATACACAAAGGAAAGCTGGAAAGCAGAAAGCCCAGGTTTAGCCACAAGGCAAAAGGATGAAGATGCCATAGAAATCTATTCGTCTTTGGAATCTGATGAACCCTTGTGTGAGGCCTCCCACCAGAGCAGCAAATCCATTGTGTCAAGTTTCAGCTCCACATCTGGCCAGTTGATCATAGACACTTCTGAATCCCAGTCGGAGATGACTCCAGATCCACCCAAAGATGACATGGAAGAGGCACTAGTGATTTTTGACGATGAATTCTCTTTACACATTGGAGCAGAAATACACATTGAGTAAAGAAGAATTGGTGAGTGATGGCACATCTGAAAGAACATCACATATGGTCAACTTTCTCAGGTATGTGGCTTTCTTGAGAAAATTAAAGCATCAAAAGATCCTATATGTATTTTGTAGTAGTCAGCTCCACAATTCAAACTTTTAGGGACAAGCCACACTAGCATTTCTGATCTAAGTGTGTAGTCATTACTCTTTGTCCCACCATATTACCACTGTTGAACTGACCACATGCAGATTGTCATTATAAATTTAATTTTCTTGTTTGCATTTCACAGATCATTTCTTTATTTTCTTCTAACAATATTTCTTTAATTTTTTTAGATGACAAGTCTGGACTATCCCCAAAGGATGAACAAGACCCCTGCCTGGTACATGGGAGATGTAACTTGTACATATATAAGTAGTTACTCCTCCTTTGCACCGGGTGGTGCTCTTGATGTGTCTCTGTACAGAAAAATACAGTTTGATCCTGCCAGAAGTCCAGTGAGCTCCTAAATTCCTGTTTGAGCTAACAACACTTTTTCTGTTGCACTGAAATTTCAAGCAAATCTTTCAGCCGCCAGGTTTAGAAATACATGCCTATATGCATACATTAGTAAGTCAACCACTTAGCCATATTTCTTGCATGAATTTGGTTCATCATCTCTTCATCTTTAATCCTCAGCAAAACAACCAGACTTGTGTAGGACAGTCAGGTACATAGAATCTTTAGAATGAAAGGTCAGCAGTGACTCTGTAATGATCTCATTAGAGGTTCTCTCTCTCACTCCCTTGTTTTTCCTTCTCTCTTTTTATCCATTTTCCTCTCAACTTTCTATTCTCCTCTCCATCCTCCTTCCACTCCAATTTCCTGCTCTCTCTCTCTTTCCATTTTCTCTTTCTCTTCCCTTTTCTTTACCCCCCCCCCCTTCACTCTCACCCCTAGTCCCAACAATGGAGGGTGGCTTCCATAAACATGACCATTGTGATGGGAACAGTATCATCAGTCACACCTCAGCCAGGTGTTCTACCTCCTCTTTACCATATCAGTTCACAAGTCCATCACCATTCTTATGGTCAGTTCAGTCCTGGGGGTAAAAGTTCTCTCTATATTTAGCAACTACATTTTGCTATGAAGCAAAACCAAAGTGTATTTTAGTGAATATCACAATCTCTATTGTATTGTTACATTTACCTAAATTGTTACATTATGTGTTTTATATTTTTCACTACATTTCAGGTTTTAGGTGCTTCTTTTAGTGACCATCTCCATGCAGTAGGCCTCCTTGATGAACAACAGCTGACATGAGGGGGAAGCTACACAGCAAGTGTATTGATTGTATTCAGTCTGTTCAGACAGGTAGAACAATAATGAGAAGAGGTGAATTACAACAAATATGATAAGATGGAATCAGATTCTCCTTATAATGAGCCAATATGACTACCTTCCTGCAACCCGGTCTATTGTTATGTCATACAGTATCACCTGTAATTAATAGAATATCGCCCCTTGGCAGCTTACATTAAAATCAAACAATTCCCTTCTATCTTCAGAACCCGGACATACAGTATAAGACGTATTACACAACCACATTGATCAAACTCTAGCTAGTATATATTTCTCAGTACAAGAATGTAGTGGATTGTGATAGACAGTCCACGTTTTATTAGATGATCAGTAAAATGACAATTTTATAGTCTTGCTACTGTCTGTATCTTGCTCTTTAAATTCCTTACTCTCTTAAGTAAACAATCAGATATAGGTTGACAGAACAATGATGATAATTAAGATGGCGCCTTCATCCGGAGTCTCACCCTTGGTGACTCATTAGGAGAAAAGTATCTTTTAATGTAAACAACCCCCATAAAAGGGAATGAGTCTCTTTGGGGACAATGATTGGAAGGTATCAACACGGATGGACGAACACGCAGAAACCCAGTGGACTTTTCACCCAATCAATGTATATGCTTTGCCTGCATCATATGCCCTATAAATGATACTGTTAGTTCCTCAATAAAACAGAATTTTAGGAACTTGGCATTACTGCGAAGTGTCAGTGTCTTACTTCCACGTGCACGTATTCTCATATTAATTTGGCTCACTGGTAGATCACGGTAAATGGTCTGTAAGTGACCTAGTCCAGGACATTTGGCGCCCAACGTGGGGCCCGGGTTCTGAACACCGGCTCAGCCCGACCCAGAGTGGATGAGGGGGACCGTGGAGCATTCCAGACGCGGAGACTGATCACCTCCGAAAGCGGTAAGTGAATTTTTATGTCTAATAATTCCTTACCTGCGTAGTCTGGAATTGCCCAGCGGGACTACTCACCCATCTGGCTGTCCGTTGATCAGCAAAGTGACAGGTATACTTGCCCGGGGCTCCTTTGAACCCACCTGTCAGTGTAACGTCATCTACCAGTGTGATATGTCTTGTCTTTTGTGTTGTCTGTGTGTACCAGTGTGATTGGTTGGGTTGTTGTTGATGCGCCTGTGAGGGAGGGGAGAATTACGGCAAAATATTCCTCGTCAGGAGTGGACAGGATACACTCTGATTTGAGAGAGGGTGCCGGGCACTCGCAGTCGCGGTGATGGTGACTGTCGAGGGGAAACTCGTAGTCGCAGTAATGGTGACTCGAGGGAAAAAATAACCACAGCCAGGGATTGGCTTGTGGGGGAAAAAGAAAACTAAAAAAAAAAAAAAAAAACATTTTACTCCCGACAGGCGTGTCTGAAATACTATGTCATGATCACACTGTGTATGTGGATTAATGTTTGGTGTACACCGCGAAAGAGTGAGGATTGGTGCAAAGAAGTACAGTGACAATCGTAGCTCCTGATATATTGGTTTACAGGGTTAATGTACATTATTCTCAGTGTAGCTGAAAAATAGGGAAGTTACTGGAGGAGAAGCAGGGGGGGCAAGTGCTGCGCTTAAACGTCTCACGACACAGCACTTTCAGAACAAGAGAGAGTGACGGCTTTGGGGACCACCTTAGGGTCCCCGGGAGGGAAGTAAAACAAAATGGGACAGAAACTTATAAAGCCAGAGAACAGTTCGTTTGCTTGTGAACTGGTGGAGGAGAGAGAGGGACCAGAGTATGTAAAAAAGTTAAAACAGTTAAACAAGCTGGGTGGAACATGTAAGAACGGTGGGAGGTTGCAGGCGGAGGACTGGAGAAAGCTGTGTAAAGAGAAGAAAGGGCTTCTACTGAAATATAACATGTTAAAGACAGCAGAAACTTGGTTTAATGTGGCCCGCACCCTACACCAGGAGGGGTGGGTGGAGCAAAAACTGAATCAGGACAGGGGAGTTGTATATGTATATTACAGGAAAGGAGATGCGCCCGGCAAGGCGCCGCCCCCCTATGATGACGGCCCGTCCTGGAGGTGCGAGGCATGTGGAAATACAGGAAGGCCCCACCCCGAGAGTCCAGATTTTTGCATACCGTGTAGTCAGAACCTCCGGATATGTAAGGGGTGTTCAGTTAAGAATCCGGGGTGGGAGGAGATTTGCAAGGGATGTGACCGGAAGCTGACTATGCAACATCCGATGCTTCCAACTCCGTCACCTCCATTTCCGCCTCCGGCCCCCTGCCCCTTCCGCTTCCGCCCTCTTCAAAGATGGCGGCGCCCAGTGAGGCCACCGGAAGCCATGTTGACTCTGGGCTTAGTACACCGATACACCATACACACCTCATACCAGCTACCACCTTGTGCCCAGTGCTTACTGTCTCTGGCTCCCAACCACCTTCGGCCCTCCACACACCCCTAATGCCTGTAGTACCACCACCACCAAAACAAACAGAGGCTTCAGCCCAAGTTGAACTGAAGACACCCACAGAATGGCAGGGCTGGAATTTTACAGATGTGGTAACCCCTACCTCTCTGCCAGACAGAAGAGGATGGGCTCAAGAAAAGACAGTGGCTGCGGCAGTCCGCCAGGGTACCCGAGAGGATGATGCTGTTTCCATTTGTTCCCAACAGAATGATCCGTTCTCAGAAGGCCATGGTCCAGAAAGCAAACCACTCGTTCAACTTCCCCCAACCACACAACCCCATCGTCAAAAATTATCTATGTATGAGTCTGGAATGGGAGCAGACTCAGCACCTCATCCCTTTTCTTCCACTTACCACAATCCTGTCTATCGCCCCCAAGGATCTGAAGAAGACCATCCCCGCCCGGTGCCCAACCTACCTGATGCTCCTATCATGTATGTGGCCTTCACTCCGTCCCAAGCCTCCGCACTAGTCACAACTCTCCCGGACCCGGAGAAACACCCGATGCCTTTTTACCGGCGCATAGCCCAGATCCACAAGACCTATTCCACAGCCTGGAGGGATTTGGTCAGTCTGTGTGAGATCAAGGCTGGGGATGCATATTGGCCTATAATGGAAAAGGATCTCACCAGAGTAAAGCCAAATGAGGACACCACTTATGCCTCGGGAATTTCTTTCTGTGACCAGTTGCAGCAGTGGGCCAGAGAGAGACTGGCGGACCAGGCAACCACATTGCAGGACATTACCCAAGACAAGACTGAGTCGGTGGAAAAGTTCCATACCAGACTAACACAGGTGTTTACAGACCTGGGATTCAGTGTCCATAACAAGGTACATACTCAAATGCTGGCCTCTGCATTTGTATCAGGACTAAAGGAGTCTGTTCGCAAGGGTTTGATCACTGCCCGTCCAGAGTACCGTACCCTCCACCTGGATATACTGCTATTGGTGGCAAAAGGTCTAGAGACCGCCCAGGTGGCCCGGAAGCCGACACCACTCATGCTGTCGGCTGGAGAGCAGGTCTCCAGAAGAAACCCACTTATCTGCTTCAACTGTGGAAAACCGGGACATTTCAGAAGGGAATGCAGAGCTTCCAGACGTTCACGACGACCCAATGACTACAACTCAGGGTGGGAAGAGTCTGCAATGCCACCACCTCCACCGCTTCCAGGACCCCCACGCACAGGTCCTACCCAAGAACATCTAAACCTTCTCCAATAGGACAGGGGCAAACCTGTGTCCACTCCCCTTATGACAGTTTCTTCTCATGGATATTGTGCTAGTGGGCCCCTAGCACAGGTCAATGTCCCCATCGAGGGACATCCTACACAATTCTTAGTGGACACAGGTGCAGCCAGAAGCGTTTTGCGGAGAGAAGATTTACCCAATGAAACATACCTCTCAAACATTGATGTTTCCTGCGTTGGAGTAGACGGCTGCCCACAACGCAGTTGGCTTACAAAACCTCTACATATCGGCACCTTACCCAATCTTATGTCTCGTTTTGTGGTGTCAAATACTTGCCCGTTGAATCTGCTGGGAGCTGATGTCTTGTCCAGGTTGCAAGCAACTATATCCTACCAACCAGATGGCACCATTCAGCTCTCCACCCCCTTGGGAGAGGAAGACACCTCGGCTCTATGTTCATTACCACTGATGATGTCTCTACAAGAAGTTTCAGGCCACCCCTTGCCAGACCATGTAGAACAGGCCTTACAGGAGCTGCCACTCACTCTTTGGTCCACCGGCCCTGAGGATATTGGCCATCTGAAAGTTGCTCCAGTGTTAGTCCAGCTTAAGCCTGGAGCACCATTGCCACGGAAGCCTCAATACCCTCTGAAGCAAGCCCAGATGGACGCCATCTCCAAACAAGTCAATATACTTCTGGAAAATGGGGCATTAATTCCCTGTGTGTCCCCATGCAATACACCCCTTTTCCCAGTGAAGAAAAGAACTCCAAAAGGTGAGCCCACCAAATATCGCATGGTTCAAGATCTGAGGGCAGTCAATGAGGCAACTATTTTGGAAACCCCCATTGTACCAAACCCCCACACCCTGCTTGCAGGGGTACCTCCCACAGCCCAAGTGTTCACAGTTATTGACTTGGCAAATGCCTTCTTCAGTGTTCCGCTGGACCCCTCTTGCATGTATCTCTTCGCCTTTACCCATGCTGGCCGACAGTATACCTGGAGAGTTATGCCCCAAGGGGCCCAAAATTCGCCAAGCCAATTTACAAAGGCCATGACAACTATCCTCAGCACCTGGCAACAGTCACACCCGGAAGTCATAGTGCTCCAATATGTGGATGACTTGCTCCTATGTGCCACCAACCATTCTGAAGGAAAAATCGCCTCTCTGAGCCTCCTCCACCACCTGGCTGAACAGGGCTGCAAGGTTTCTAAGGACAAGTTACAGTGGTGCCAAACTTCTGTCATTTTCTTGGGACATTGCATTTCCCAAGCCACTCGTCACCTCACACTGGATAGAGTACGGGCTATCCAGAATGTCCCAATATCTCAGGGACCAAAAACCCTGCATGCTTTTCTAGGGTTGGTTTCCTATTGTCGTTCCTGGATCCCAGAAGCTTCCGTCTTGATGCAGTCCCTTTATGATGCCCTGAAATCTGAACCCTTTTCCCTGACAGAAGAAGCTGTACTTGATTTCCATCGCCTGAAAAAAGCCATCTCCACTGCACCTGCATTAGGTCTACCAGATTATGATGAGCCCTTCAAGCTTTTTGTGGCTGAGAGACAGGGTCATGCAACAGGAGTTCTGGCACAACGCCATGGGGGTCGCCTCCGGCCTCTGGGTTATTACTCCTGCAGGCTAGACCCGGTTGCACGAGGTGGTCCCTCCTGTCTGAGGGCTGTTTTTGCTGCTCATCTTCTTCTGGATAAAATGGCAGATTTGGTCTTAGGACATCCACTCACACTTCTGGCCCCCCATGACATTACCGCAATACTGAACCAAACCCAACCAAAACATCTATCTGCCGCCAGGCATCTGCGACTGCAAGGCTCCCTTCTTTTACCTGATCATGTCACCCTGGTCAGATGCACCCAGATAAACCCTGCAACTCTTCTCCCTCTTCCAGGGGGGGGGGGTAGACGAAGTAGAAGAAGACACCAAAGACATGGCACCAGAGGATGTGGTACATGACTGTTTGGAACTTATGCAGGCAGAAACTACACACCTACCAACAGTCCATGATACGCCCCTATCAAGTCCTGACCTAATACTTTTTGTGGATGGATCCCGTTTTGCAGATAATGCTGGCACCTACCACACTGGATATGCTGTGACTACCGACACAATGGTACTGCAAGCTAGACCTCTTCCACCTTTCATGTCTGCGCAAGAGGCTGAACTAAGGGCCCTCACCAAAGCCTGTGAATTAACAAAAGGACAGACAGCTAACATTTACACGGAATCCCTTCCGGACGTCCGGCGAGACGGACATGTCTCGGCGAGCTCCTGCTCCCCCGGCCCCAATCCGCTGCCATCTGGGCGGCAGCGGACCCTGACGGGGGCCCCACGACCCTCCGGTCCCTGTTCGCCAGCCAGGGAAGGCCACTGGACCTTTCTCCCGGAGCTCCGGGACTTGCGGCCTACCCGGCACCTGAAGCCGCGGCCTCGATTTCTGGCGCGGCCGACCAGGATCGCCGGGCATCAGCCCGGACTACTGACACTCCGCTCCTCGGTCCCCGCCGATCAGGGGATCACCCCTGCGCCCCTACCGCTGCCATCAGGGCCCATCCGGGCCCCTGTGTCTGCTGCCGAGGTCCCCACCAACACCCACAGTCACTCCGTCCCTCCAGCGGAGCTCCGGCGGTTCGCAGCAGCCTGAGGCCTACCGCAGCACCCGAAGCCGCGGTGTTTCCTGCCAGCCGTGGCTGGAATCGCGGCGGGAATTGCGGCCGCGGCGGGACGCCTCCGCTGCTCCGGGAAGCTACCACCACCACCAACGGTCCTGCTAACCCAGGAGGGATCCACCGACGCTCCAGGACACCAGGTACTTCACCAGGGGCGCCCACTACCCACCAGGGAGCCCAACCACCATCACACCGCCAGCCTCCAGGGACTCACTCACTCAGGGATCCCACCATCCACCTGAAACCCCAAACCACCAGGGACCCTAAGCCACTATCCCTCCAGGGATCGCTACTACCCCACCAGGGATAGCACGGCCACCATCCCACCGGGGATCCCCTGCCCACCACCCCACCTGGGATTACCAGCCAGCCACCACACCAGGGAACGCTCGCCCAGCACCCTGATTTCCGGCACGCTATTCCCTCTGGCGACGCCCCGGCGACTAATGGCCCACCACGACCCTTGAAGCTGCGGTCTCTCCTACCGGCCGCAACAGATCACGGTTGAGCACAAACCACGCAGGGCCGACGATCGCTACCGCAACGCCCCGCTCGACTCTGATGACGATCCTTCAACACCTTCAGCGCCTCACGACGCCGAGCCCTCAGCACCCGACGCCTGGCCTCAACAACCCCAGTCACCGAGCCGCCAGCATCACCAGTCGCCGTGCCTACCATCACCCCCAGCCATCGCACCCTACGACCCCTCCACTAGCCGAACCACCGTACCCACTGAAGACATGCCACAGCACCCATGGTCGCCAGCTTACTGCACCCACAGACTGCTGCCAACCAGCTGCCGCCCTCCACCCTCACTCTACCCCTACAGAAGGACTCAAATGACTCTCCCATGGTAACACAGATTCCCCACACACCTTGCCCTGACCTGTATCCCTTCACCTCCCCTGACCCAACTGTCACCGCACCCACCCCAACATGCCTCCTGCACTCCTCCTCCTCATTTTCCTCTCCACCATCCCAAAAATCGCCTCCCTCTACCCGCCTACCCCCCCAAAACAGCTCTACATTGCCCCTTCACTACTCCCCTCTCCCCACTACGGCACTCACCACCTCCTCCTGCTACTCCACTCCCCCGTCGACCCACGTGCCACCACTATCAGACCCACACGCTCCTACACTTCCCATTCCCATGCCACCTTCCTCACCCTTCTCCTTCTCCTATCTGCTGGGGACATCTCCCCGAACCCTGGCCCCTCGCCACCTCACCCCTCCTCTAGGGACCCCCCTGCTCCCGCCAGCTGCCGTAACCCCCTCAACCTCATATCTGTGCCCCTTCTCCCCGCATCCATCCCCCCTCTCTCGGTTGCACTCCTGAACGCCCGCTCGGTCTGCAATAAACTTACTGCCATCCATGACCTCTTTATCTCCCGCTCCCTTAACCTCCTAGCCATCACCGAAACCTGGGTACAGGCCACTGACTCCACCTCCCCTGCGGCACTCTCCTATGGAGGTCTCGTCTGGTCCCATTCACCAAGACTGAGCGGTCACAAAGGTGGTGGGGTCGGCCTGCTCCTATCACCGCTGAGCACCTTCCAGGTCCTCCCTAATCCTCCCTCCCTAACTTTCTCCTCCTTCGAGGCTCACTGCATCCGGCTCTTCTCACCCACCCCCCTAAGGATCGCAGTGATCTACAGGCCTCCCGGATCCATACCCCGCTTCCTGGATGACTTCGCTGCCTGGCTTCCCTTCTTCCTCTCCTCTGAGCTACCAACCATCATCCTCGGGGACTTCAATATCCCCATCAATGACAACAGCCCGGCTACTTCCCAATTCCTCCACCTAACCTCCTCCTTCGCGCTCACACAGCACACTCAATCCTCCACCCACATCATTGGGAACACCCTGGACCTCGTCTTCTCCCACCTCTGTACCCTCAACCAGTTCTCTAACACCCCCTTCCCTCTCTCCGACCACCACCTCCTCACGTTCTCCATCTCCCCTTCCCCTAACTCCCCCCCCCCAGAGCGCCAAACCATCACCAGCCGCAACCTTCGCAACCTGAACCCGGCCCCCCTCCACTCAGCTGCCGACCGCCTACACGACAGAATCCTTCCACTGTCTTGTCCTGACCTAGCCACTAACACGTACAACGACTCACTATCAGCTACCCTAGACTCTCTGGCACCCCTAACCACACGCTACATCAAACCCAGACCGCTCCAACCATGGCAGACCGACCACACTAAATGCCTCAAACGTCGCAGTCGTGCGCTGGAGAGACTATGGCGCAAAACCAGGTCCCCCCGTTCATTCTCCCTCTACAAATCTGCCTTCCTCACTTACACCTCCTCCCTCCACGCCGCCAAGCAGGCTTACTTCGTAAACCTGATTAACACCCTCTCCTCCTGCCCTCGCCGACTCTTCTCCACCTTCAACTCCCTGCTCTCTCCCCCCCCTCCTCCACTCAGTACCTCACTCACCGCCCACGAGATTGCCACTCATTTCCACAATAAAATTGATGCTATCCGTCAGGACATAGTCAACTCGCAATCTACCTCCCCACCTAGCCTCCCCCCCCTATCTCCCCCTCATCTCTTCCCTCCTCTGACCTCGCAACCGCACTGCCCCCCTCCACACCCAAGACCCCGCTTACCGTAACCCCACCAGCTCTGCACTCCTTCAGCCCCGCTACCACTGAGGAAGTCACCAGGGTCTTCTCTGAAGCCCGCCTCACTACCTGCCCCCTAGACCCTATCCCCTCTCGACTCCTCCAGTCACCCCCCTCTTCCCTCATCTGCTCCCTCACCCACATCTTCAATCTCTCCCTCTCTACCGGCGTATTCCCCTCCCCCCTAAAGCATGCGCTCATCACCCCCATACTCAAAAAGCCCTCCCTGGACCCCTCTGACCCAAACAACCTCAGACCCATCTCCCTGCTGCCACTCACTTCCAAACTCCTGGAGCGCTTAGTCTACAACCGCCTAAGCGCCCACCTAACTGACAACAACCTCCTTGATCCACTACAGTCCGGCTTCCGTCCCCTACACTCCACCGAAACCGCCCTCCTCAAAATCACCAACGACCTACTTACCGCCAAAGCCAAAGGCGACTACTCTGTCCTCCTCCTCCTGGACCTCTCCGCGGCCTTCGACACAGTTGACCACCCCCTCCTCCTTAATAAACTATTCTCCCTTGGCATCAGAGACACCGCTCTCTCCTGGTTCTCCTCTTACCTATCCCGACGCTCCTTCAGCGTTTCCTACAATGGTGCCACCTCCCCTTCCCTCCCCCTCTCTGTTGGGGTCCCCCAGGGCTCTGTCCTTGGACCCCTTCTCTTCTCCATCTACACCTCCTCCCTTGGCAAACTCATACACTCCCACGGCTTCAACTACCATCTCTATGCTGATGACACTCAAATTTACCTCTCCACCCCTCACCTCACCTCCACTTTCTCCGCCCGCATCACTCACCTCCTAAACGACATCTCTGACTGGATGTCGCTCCATTTCCTCAAACTCAACCTCTCCAAAACCGAGCTTCTCGTCTTCCCTCCTGCCCGCGCCCCCCCCCCCATCCTATCCATCACTACTAACATCACCACCATCAATCCCGCCCCGCAAGCCAAAGTCCTTGGGGTCATTCTGGACTCTAACCTCTCCTTCCAACCTCATGTCAAATCACTGACAAACACATGCAGGCTCCACCTCCGCAATATCGCCAAAATACGCACCTTCCTTACCCCAGACACCGCTAAACTACTTGTGCACTCCCTGATTATCTCACGCCTTGACTACTGCAACTCCCTCCTCACCGGCCTACCCCAGTGCAAACTCTCCCCGCTTCAGACCATCCTGAACTCAGCTGCCAGACTCATCCACCTCACCAGCCGCTCCACCTCTGCCACCCCCCTCTGCCTCTCCCTCCACTGGCTCCCTATCGCCCAACGCATCAAATTCAAACTACTCACTCTGACCTACAAAGCCATTCACAACACTGCCCCTAACTACCTCACCGACCTGATTCCCAAGTACCACCCTACCCGTACCCTTCGCTCTTCACAGGACCTCCTTCTATCTTGCTCCCTGGTCTCCTCCTCACACGCACGTCTGCAAGACTTCTCCAGGTCCTCCCCCATCCTCTGGAACTCACTACCCCAATCCATCAGACTGTCACCTTCCCTCCTCACCTTCAGGCGCTCCCTGAAAACCCACCTCTTCAGGGAAGCCTACCCCACCCTCACCTAACTGCTGCTCTCCTTCATTCCTCCTACCACTCCATCCCCCACAGCCACTTCCTCCTGTACCACTACCCCCTCCCTCCCAGATTGTAAGCTCGAAAGAGTAGGGCCCTCTTACCCCTCGTGTGCTGTTCGTAGCTGCTGTAATGTTTCATGTATTGTCCCCCCCTCTATTGTACAGCGCTGAGCAAACCCTTTGGCGCTATATAAACTCAATGTAATGTAATAATAATGTAATGACTCCAGATATGCACCGGGGGTTGCACTGGATTTTGGCCTAATCTGGAAAATGAGGGGCTTTCTCATGGCAGCTGGGACTCCTGTAAAGCATGGAAAGGCGATCAACCACCTTATGGAAGCACTTTTACTACCAGCCCAAGTGGCCATACTGAAGGTGAAGGCCCACGGTAAATTGACCACTATGGAAGCAAAAGGAAATCATCTGGCAGACATGGCTGCTAAGCAAGCTGCGGTCAGGGAGCAGGAAGAGGGTGAAGAGATGTGCAGTGAGGTGATGTCTGTGTTAATTCATCAGCCCAAGGACAACCAACTCCAGGAAGCCCAGGATAATGCTTCAGAAGAAGAAAGGAAGGAATGGATGCAGAAAGGAGCAGTTGAGGACAAAGGATTTTGGGTGGTGGGGAAGAAGGTTTTGCTCCCCCGATCCTTATATCCGGCAACAGTGCAGTGGGCACACGGAGCGTCACACCTGTCCAAGATGCTAATGAACTCTTTGATCAGTAAATACTATGTGGCACCCGGAATTACGGCTTACACAGACAGATTCTGTAAGTCTTGTGTTGTATGTGCCAAGTGCAATCCTGGAAGACCTGAGAAACCTCCAAGCAAGCATCTGGCTAGGGCACTATATCCATTTCAGAGGATCCAGATAGATCATATCCAGATGCCAAAAAGTGGACGATTTGAATATGCCCTAGTGGTGGTGGATATGTTCTCAGGATGGCCAGAGGCATTCGCAGTAACCAACCAGACGGCAAGAACCACTGCCAAGAAGCTGCTCACGGAGATAGTCTGCAGATATGGAGTGCCCGAGGTGGTTGGAAGCGATCAGGGACCGGCTTTTACTGCCAATGTCACGAAAGAGATCTGGGGGGCTCTGGGGGTCACACTTGCGTTTCACACACCCTATCATCCCCAGAGTAGTGGGAAGGTAGAGCGCCTAAATGGGGTCCTGAAGTCAAGAATGTTAAAAATGGCCCAAGAGGTAGGCATGGGATGGCCGGACAGCTTGCCTATTGCTCTTTTCAGCGTTAGATACACACCAAGGGGAAGTCATGGGTTGTCTCCCTATGAGATTTTGTTTGGGTCCGCCCCTAGACTGGGTACCTACTATCCTCAACAATTACAGTTGCAGTCTGACTCGTTGACAAAGTATGTGATATCTTTGGCACGTGTGTTGACTAATATCCATGCGCAAGTTTTCTCCTCCATTCCAGATCCTGAGGCGGACACTGGAACGCACACTTTGCAACCTGGAGACTGGGTCTTGGTCAAGAAGTTTCTGCGGAAACACACATTGGAACCCAGATATGACGGTCCTTTCCAGGTGCTTCTGGTGACGGCCACCTCAGTGAAGCTAGAAGGAAAGAGTACCTGGATCCACGCCTCTCACTGCAAGAAAGTTGCACCCCCAGAAGACAACTAGAAACATGAGACTATACACATATATCCTTTTGTATGTGCTTTCGGGAATGGGTAGGGGACAAAGAGTGGCAATCACAAGGGAAGGTGGGACACCCGAACAGAGTGGCCTGATAACATTTTGATACAATTCTTCCAACACCCGTGTGGCCACTTTTGCCTTTGACTTCTGCTTCATAGCACCTTGTCCGAAACAACCTTGGCAGTGTACTACGTGTCAGGATCACTCCAGTAGTATATATATATGTGTGACGGATGACTATTGGGGAGACAAATGCAGATACTGGGGCTCAGTAGGATGGAATACGGGGCCTGACTGGGGGTATAAACCGCTAAGTGCCTTAAACCGCAAAGATAAAAATGGGAAGAGCCTAATTGATAGATTGACTATATTTAAAAAAGGCACATGTTCATATGAAAACCCAACAGGGAGAACTATGCCACTCACCCTCACCATAGAGAACCCCAGCCCAGGAGATGAGGGGCTTTACTGGTTGGGATACTGGGGACATGGGGGAGTGATGGGACAATTCCGGATAAGGGATATGTATAGATGAAACCGATGGAAATCTTCCAGAGATACTGCTCCCACCTATAACCCACTTATGCCAAAGATCAAAACGTTGGCAGAGATGGTGGCCATAGCAAACCCTACATACAAAGATACTATAGCAGTAGAAACCGGCCTCTCAGACACTAATCTGTGGTTAGAATGGATGAGATACAATGCAAACTCGCATAATAAGTCCAACTGCTATGTGTGTGGGCATGCCAGACCACATCTGGGGACGGTGCCACTAACCCTACCAGATTCCATAGAGGAGTGTGTCTTAAGCCTGTATACTAACGTCTCTACGAACCAGTCTTTATGTGAGGACTGGAAGAAGCGTTACCCCTTAATCCAAGGAGACGAAAAGGCCCCAAATGGTTTAACTATATATCCCGGTAATTATACCTGCTATGCCAACTATGAGGGAGGAGGAAGGTTTCTGGGGAACTTCACAAAGGGATTCTGTGCTGCTTATAGTACAGCCCGGTCAGATCTCACCCAGAACCAGGTCATGTCATTGGGGGATATATTCTGGATCTGTGGTGATCAGAAGATTAGGACCCGACTGATAGGGAAATGGAGAGGGGAATGTACCCTTGCCAATGCCATAATGCCATTGCACATCCTCTCAGATCCATTACTTAAGGGGCCGCCTAACCCCCCCCATGCAACCAAGCACAAACGAAGTGCCCCACAAGGGAGTTTTGACCCCCATGTCTATATAGATGCGATAGGAGTCCCAAGGGGGGTACCCGATGAATTCAAGGCCAGAGACCAGGTGGCCGCGGGATTTGAATCCCTATTCCTCTTCATCACTGAGAACAAGAATGTAGATTGGATAAACTACATCTACTATAATCAACAACGGTTTGTAAACTACACACGAGATGCCCTAAAGGGGATAGCAGAGCAGTTGGAGGCTACTTCTAACATGGTCTTTCAAAATCGTATGACACTCGATATGTTATTAGTAGAGATGAGCGAATCGAAGTATCCGAAGTGGAATTCGAGTCGAATATCGGAAAAATTTCGATTCGTGCCGAATCCGAAAAATAGCCTAATTCGGACGCGCGAATCGAAATTTTCCAGAAAATGGCGGCTGACATGTGCGGCGACGGAGCGGGGATGTCTGGGAAGGCGCGCAGACAAGGCGCGCTGACCCATAATGCATTCCTCAACTACATGTGATCGCATCAGCCAATCAGCAGCCAGCCAGCCAGCACTGTATAATGGTCGAGCTATAAATAGCGGCCATTTTGGAATTCTTCATTTGCCTGCAGTTATTGAACAGAGGCAGACCGCTCTGTATTAGGGACAGGGACAGAGTTAGGGCCACAGAAACGATAATTGGGGACAGAGAAAAGTTACTTAGGGACAGAGAACCATTACTCAGGGACACAGACTTGTTAATGAGGGCCACAGAATCGTTATTTAGGGACAAAGAAACGCTAGTTAGGGCCACAGAATTCATACTCAGGGACAGACAGAATTGTTACTCAGTGCCAGAGAATTGTTACTTAGGGCCACAGAAACGTTATTAGGGCCACAGAATTTTTACTCAGGGACAGACAGAATTGTTACTGAGTGCCAGAGAATTGTTACTCAGGGACAGACAGAATTGTTACTGAGTGCCAGAGAATTGTTACTTAGGGCCACAGAAACTTTAATTAGGGCCACAGAATTTTTACTCAGGGACAGACAGAATTGTTACTGAGTGCCAGAGAATTGTTACTTAGGGCCACAGAAACTTTACTTAGGGCCACAGAATTTTTACTCAGGGACAGACAGAATTGTTACTGAGTGCCAGAGAATTGTTACTCAGGGACAGACAGAATTGTTACTGAGTGCCAGAGAATTGTTACTCAGGGCCCCAGAAACTTTACTTAGGGCCACAGAATTTTTACTCAGGGACAGACAGAATTGTTACTGAGTGCCAGAGAATTGTTACTCAGGGACAGACAGAATTGTTACTGAGTGCCAGAGAATTGTTACTTAGGGCCACAGAAACTTTACTTAGGGCCACAGAATTGTTACTCGCACAGACACAGAATTGTTACTCGCACGACACAGAATTGTTACTGAAGGCCACAGAACTGTTACTTAGGGCCACAGAATTGTTACTCGCACAGACACAGAATTGTTACTCGCACAGACACAGAACTGTTACTGAGGGCCACAGAACTGTTACTTAGGGCCACAGAATTGTTACTCGCACAGACACAGAATTGTTACTCAGGGCCAGAGAACTGTTACTTAGGGACAAAGAAACGCTAGTTAGGGCCACAGAATTCATACTCAGGGACAGACAGAATTGTTACGGAGTGCCAGAGAATTGTTACTCAGGGCCACAGAAACTTTACTTAGGGCCACAGAATTTTTACTCAGGGACAGACAGAATTGTTACTGAGTGCCAGAGAATTGTTACTCAGGGACAGACAGAATTGTTACGGAGTGCCAGAGAATTGTTACTCAGGGACAGACAGAATTGTTACTGAGTGCCAGAGAATTGTTACTTAGGGCCACAGAAACTTTACTTAGGGCCACAGAATTGTTACTCGCACAGACACAGAATTGTTACTCGCACAGACACAGAACTGTTACTGAGGGCCACAGAAACTTTACTTAGGGCCACAGAATTGTTACTCGCACAGACACAGAATTGTTACTCGCACAGACACAGAACTGTTACTGAGGGCCACAGAACTGTTACTTAGGGCCACAGAATTGTTACTCGCACAGACACAGAATTGTTACTCAGGGCCACAGAACTGTTACTTAGGGACAAAGAAACGCTAGTTAGGGCCACAGAATTCATACTCAGGGACAGACAGAATTGTTACGGAGTGCCAGAGAATTGTTACTCAGGGCCACAGAAACTTTACTTAGGGCCACAGAATTTTTACTCAGGGACAGACAGAATTGTTACTGAGTGCCAGAGAATTGTTACTCAGGGACAGACAGAATTGTTACTGAGTGCCAGAGAATTGTTACTCAGGGCCACAGAAACTTTACTTAGGGCCACAGAATTGTTACTCAGGGACAGACAGAATTGTTACTGAGTGCCAGAGAATTGTTACTCAGGGACAGACAGAATTGTTACGGAGTGCCAGAGAATTGTTACTCATGGACAGACAGAATTGTTACTGAGTGCCAGAGAATTGTTACTTAGGGCCACAGAAACTTTAATTAGGGCCACAGAATTTTTTCTCAGGGACAGACAGAATTGTTACTGAGTGCCAGAGAATTGTTACTCAGGGACAGACAGAATTGTTACGGAGTGCCAGAGAATTGTTACTCAGGGCCACAGAAACTTTACTTAGGGCCACAGAATTTTTACTCAGGGACAGACAGAATTGTTACGGAGTGCCAGAGAATTGTTACTCAGGGCCACAGAAACTTTACTTAGGGCCACAGAATTTTTACTCAGGGACAGACAGAATTGTTACTGAGTGCCAGAGAATTGTTACTCAGGGACAGACAGAATTGTTACGGAGTGCCAGAGAATTGTTACTCAGGGCCACAGAAACTTTACTTAGGGCCACAGAATTTTTACTCAGGGACAGACAGAATTGTTACTGAGTGCCAGAGAATTGTTACTCAGGGACAGACAGAATTGTTACTGAGTGCCAGAGAATTGTTACTTAGGGCCACAGAAACTTTACTTAGGGCCACAGAATTGTTACTCGCACAGACACAGAATTGTTACTGAAGGCCACAGAACTGTTACTTAGGGCCACAGAATTGTTACTCGCACAGACACAGAATTGTTACTCGCACAGACACAGAACTGTTACTGAGGGCCACAGAACTGTTACTTAGGGCCACAGAATTGTTACTCGCACAGACACAGAATTGTTACTCAGGGCCACAGAACTGTTACTTATGGACAAAGAAACGCTAGTTAGGGCCACAGAATTCATACTCAGGGACAGACAGAATTGTTACGGAGTGCCAGAGAATTGTTACTCAGGGACAGACAGAATTGTTACTGAGTGCCAGAGAATTGTTACTCAGGGACAGACAGAATTGTTACGGAGTGCCAGAGAATTGTTACTCAGGGCCACAGAAACTTTACTTAGGGCCACAGAATTTTTACTCAGGAACAGACAGAATTGTTACTGAGTGCCAGAGAATTGTTACTCAGGGACAGACAGAATTGTTACTGAGTGCCAGAGAATTGTTACTCAGGGCCACAGAAACTTTACTTAGGGCCACAGAATTTTTACTCAGGGACAGACAGAATTGTTACTGAGTGCCAGAGAATTGTTACTCAGGGACAGACAGAATTGTTACTGAGTGCCAGAGAATTGTTACTTAGGGCCACAGAAACTTTACTTAGGGCCACAGAATTGTTACTCGCACAGACACAGAATTGTTACTCGCACAGACACAGAATTGTTACTGAAGGCCACAGAACTGTTACTTAGGGCCACAGAATTGTTACTCGCACAGACACAGAATTGTTACTCGCACAGACACAGAACTGTTACTGAGGGCCACAGAACTGTTACTTAGGGCCACAGAATTGTTACTCGCACAGACACAGAATTGTTACTCAGGGCCACAGAACTGTTACTTAGGGACAAAGAAACGCTAGTTAGGGCCACAGAATTCATACTCAGGGACAGACAGAATTGTTACGGAGTGCCAGAGAATTGTTACTCAGGGACAGACAGAATTGTTACTGAGTGCCAGAGAATTGTTACTCAGGGACAGACAGAATTGTTACGGAGTGCCAGAGAATTGTTACTCAGGGCCACAGAAACTTTACTTAGGGCCACAGAATTTTTACTCAGGAACAGACAGAATTGTTACTGAGTGCCAGAGAATTGTTACTCAGGGACAGACAGAATTGTTACTGAGTGCCAGAGAATTGTTACTCAGGGCCACAGAAACTTTACTTAGGGCCACAGAATTTTTACTCAGGGACAGACAGAATTGTTACTGAGTGCCAGAGAATTGTTACTCAGGGACAGACAGAATTGTTACTGAGTGCCAGAGAATTGTTACTTAGGGCCACAGAAACTTTACTTAGGGCCACAGAATTGTTACTCGCACAGACACAGAATTGTTACTCGCACAGACACAGAATTGTTACTGAAGGCCACAGAACTGTTACTTAGGGCCACAGAATTGTTACTCGCACAGACACAGAATTGTTACTCGCACAGACACAGAACTGTTACTGAGGGCCACAGAACTGTTACTTAGGGCCACAGAATTGTTACTCGCACAGACACAGAATTGTTACTCAGGGCCACAGAACTGTTACTTAGGGACAAAGAAACGCTAGTTAGGGCCACAGAATTTTTACTCAGGGACAGACAGAATTGTTACTGAGTGCCAGAGAATTGTTACTCAGGGACAGACAGAATTGTTACTGAGTGCCAGAGAATTGTTACTCAGGGACAGACAGAATTGTTACGGAGTGCCAGAGAATTGTTACTCAGGGCCACAGAAACTTTACTTAGGGCCACAGAATTTTTACTCAGGGACAGACAGAATTGTTACTGAGTGCCAGAGAATTGTTACTCAGGGCCACAGAAACTTTACTTAGGGCCACAGAATTTTTACTCAGGGACAGACAGAATTGTTACTGAGTGCCAGAGAATTGTTACTCAGGGACAGACAGAATTGTTACTGAGTGCCAGAGAATTGTTACTCAGGGCCACAGAAACTTTACTTAGGGCCACAGAATTTTTACTCAGGGACAGACAGAATTGTTACTGAGTGCCAGAAAATTGTTACTCAGGGACAGACAGAATTGTTACTGAGTGCCAGAGAATTGTTACTCAGGGACAGACAGAATTGTTACGGAGTGCCAGAGAATTGTTACTCAGGGCCACAGAAACTTTACTTAGGGCCACAGAATTTTTACTCAGGGACAGACAGAATTGTTACTGAGTGCCAGAGAATTGTTACTCAGGGCCACAGAAACTTTACTTAGGGCCACAGAATTTTTACTCAGGGACAGACAGAATTGTTACTGAGTGCCAGAGAATTGTTACTCAGGGACAGACAGAATTGTTACTGAGTGCCAGAGAATTGTTACTCAGGGCCACAGAAACTTTACTTAGGGCCACAGAATTTTTACTCAGGGACAGACAGAATTGTTACTGAGTGCCAGAGAATTGTTACTCAGGGACACATAATCGTTGAATTAAAGAGTATGTCAGACAACATGCAGAGGAGTGGCAGAGGAGGCAATTTTTTAGGAGCGAGCAGACGTGGCAGCAGAGGAAGGGGTCGAGGCAGCACTATTCGCAGCCAGAGGCCAGTGCTCCCGGTGTCATCCAGCGGTCGTGTCTCCACCGACAACCCTGCCGTCATTGATTGGTTGGCTCGGTCGTCTTCCTCTTCCCAGGTCACCTCTGACACCTACAGCCAACGGTCGGTGGGTACGTCAGACACAACCGTTAGTTGGCATGGCCCGGGAGCAAGCCCACTGAAATCACATGTCCTCTACCTGCCCCTGTCCTTTGCTGTTCCCTCACCAAGCGAAGTATCGCATGCTGTGGGCTCAGCCCCACTGTACAGTGAGGAACAGCTAACAGAGGGCGGTCAGGAACGGGGGGAGACATCGGCCTTTTCAGCAGCCAGGCGAAGAAGTACTGGCGAGGAGAGTGGCTCTGTAGCCGGTCTAGAGACAGGTCTGTCTCCTGACCCAGACGCAGCCGAGGGGGCTAGTAGTGAGGCGGAGACCGTACCTGATGATGAGGAGGTTGATCGCACTTGGCTGCCTCGTCTTCATCAGGCAATTTCTTCCGCATCATCAGGAGAAGAGGGTGCCAGCTTGGCAGCGAGCGAAACAGTCGGTGGGTTGCCCAGGAGGCAGCAGGGTCGCATCAGTGTCAGTGGAGCCAAACGGCCACGGAGTAGAGCACCAGCTCCACTGCAGCCTACCACCACGGCCAGTAGTGGTGCCGGTGCGCACGGAGGAAGTAGCAGTCAGCCAGTGAGGAGTAGCGGGGGCAAAGTTTCCTACTCGGTGGTGTGGCAATTTTTCGTCAAGCCGCCCGAGGAAGTAAACGTAGCCGTATGTCGACTATGTGGCCAGAAATGCAAGCGTGGCCAGGGGACCCATGTTGGGACTACAGCGTTGCGTCAGCATATGCAGCGTCACCATTCGTTGGCCTGGGAAAACCGTGATAAAGATACGGCGGTTCTGCCTGCCCCAGCCCCCGCTCCATCACCCGCTCCGTTACTTGCTCCGTCACCCGACGTCGTCAATCACCCTCTATCAGCCAGTCAAGGCTCCAACACCTCTGCTGAGGGGAGTTGTCGCTCGTTGGCATCTTCCGCTCGTTCAGATGCTCCTTCTCCTGCTACTCCTCTTCTCGGATTCCGTCAACAGTCTTTCTTGGAATCCGTTTCCAAGAGACAACAGTTTGCGAGCACGCACCCGACGGTGCAAAAGCTGAACGTCCTCCTGTCCAAGTTGCTGGTGCTGCAGTCCCTCCCTTTCCAACTGGTGGACTCAGCACCTTTCCGAGAAATGATGGCTTGTGCCGCGCCGCGGTGGAGAGTGCCAAGCCGTCATTTCTTTGCCCAAAAGGCAGTGCCAGCCCTGCATTCACATGTAGAAGAGATGGTGGGCCAGTCTTTGAGCATGTCGGTCTCTGCCAAAGTGCACGGCAGCGCCGACGTGTGGAGCTGTAACTACGGTCAGGGACAGTACATGTCATTTACGGCCCACTGGGTGAACGTGGTGCCGGCACAGCCGCACCAGCAACTTGGACAGGTCACGACGCTTTTGCCTCCACGTTTGCACGTCCTTGGTCCAGCAAACATGTCCGCCTCTACCACCTCTTTTTCCGCCGTGTCCTCAGCCGCCACCCCCGTGCCAAGTCCCATTACCCGACCGGCATATCACATGTGCAGGGCGCAACGGTGTCACGCTGTGCTGCACCTGGTATGCCTTGGCGAACGTAGTCACACAGGGGAGGAACTTCTGAGTGTAATGAACAGAGAAATCGACAGATGGCTGTCTCCGCGCAAACTTAAAATCGGAACCATGTTGACCGACAACGGAAAGAACATGGTGTCTGCTCTGCGTCAAGGAAGGTTGTGCCATGCGCCATGCATGGCTCACGTGTTCAATCTGGTTGTCAAGCGGTTCCTAAAATCCACCATCCCACTGCAAGACATCCTTAAAATGTCACGTAAACTGTGCATGCATTTCAGCCATTCCTACACCGCAAAGAACACCCTCATTGAGCTGCAGCGGCAGAACGGAATTCCACAGCATCGCCTGATCTGCGACGTTGCAACAAGGTGGAATTCAACCCTACACATGTTAGACCGCCTTTACGAGCAGCGAAAGGCCATCACCGATTTCCTTATGTTACAAGCGGATAAAGGTACTCCCCTGTGTAACTTAGATGTCAGCCATTGGCAGCTCATGCGTGACACCTGCCGCTTGCTCAGGCCCTTTGAGGAGGCCACGCTATTCGTGAGTCGGCAGGACTATGGGATGAACGACGTCATTCCTCTGTTGCACGTCCTGGAACAAATGCTGTTAACAATGGCTGGTCAGGGTGCGGTAGACGTGGCGCACAGATCTCAACGCCACATGACCCCTGTGGGGGCAGGACAGGAAGAAGAGGAGGAGGTAGAGGAGGACATTTGTGCTCAGGAATTATTGAGTGAAATGGGTGGTTTTTCCACTCAGCGGACAGGAGTGGAGGAGCAGGAGCATCTGGTAGAGGAGGAGGAGGAGGAGACAGAGGACCCAGACGCACCGTGGCAGTATGCTGTGGAGATGGAGGCAGGGAGTCCCTCGCATTCCTTGGCACAAATGGCCCATAGCATGCTCGGTTGCTTGCGTAGCGACAGCCGAATAATAACCATCAGACAGAGGGATGACTTTTGGCTGTCCACCTTGTTGGACCCTCGCTACCGGTCCAAAATGGTGGCCTTTTTCACACCTGCTGAGAGGGAGGCCAAAATTACGTACTATAAAAACCACCTATGTAGTCAGTTGGTCTCTGCCTTTGTGCGCCAATGTCCATCCTCAGACACTGTGGGCCCTGTGCGCTCGCGTTCCGCTGGCATGGCAGCAGGGGAGGGGTGGGGTGGTAGGAGCAGTGGCAGCTCCACCAGCAGCGGCTGCCTCAGTCTGCAGTCGATGATGAGTAGCTTTCTTCACCAGCGCAGTGAGGAAACTACTAACCAGCCGCAGCAGCAGCATCAGGTGGACCTGGAGCAGGAGCTCAAACAACAGGCTTGGGCCTACTTGGACAGCACCCTGCCAACCGAGGTAGACAATCCCCTTGACTACTGGGCAACGAAACTTGACCTTTGGCCCCAACTAGCTGAATTTGCCCTTGAAAGGCTGTCATGCCCGGCCAGTAGCGTGGCATCGGAGCGCGTGTTTAGTGCGGCAGGAGGTATTGTAACTCCGCGGAGGACACGACTGTCCACCCAAAGTGTGGAGAGACTCACGTTTGTGAAAATGAATCAGGCGTGGATTAGTCTGGATTTCAAACCACCAGTTCCTGACACAACTGACTAAATCCGCCATGAATCATGCCTCAAACATGTGCCACTTTCAGGTCTCCTCACACACTGCTGGTGTGTTGAATTTTTTGACATAGGGTGCTGGCAGATTACGGGCCTCCTATAGCTGCTGCCAGGCCCCTAATCTGCCATAGGCCCCTATATACCGCCTCCTCATGCTGCTGCCAAGTCCAGAGTCTCTCATGGGTCCCTGTACGGCCTCCCATTGCTGCTGTCTCCATCGCCACACTCTGCCATGTGCCACATTCAGGTCTCTTCCAACTGCTTGTGTTTTCAATTTTTTGACATAGGGTGCTGGCAGATTACGGGCCTCCCATAGCTGCTGCCAGGCCCCTAATCTGCCATGGGCCCCTATATACCGCCTCCTCATGCTGCTGCCAAGTCCAGAGTCTCTCATGGGTCCCTGTACGGCCTCCCATTGCTGCTGTCTCCATCGCCACACTCTGCCATGTGCCACTTTCAGGTCTCCTCACACACTGCTGTTGTGTTGAATTTTTTGACATAGGGTGCTGGCAGATTACGGGCCTCCCATAGCTGCTGCCAGGCCCCTAATCTGCCATGGGCCCCTATATACCGCCTCCTCATGCTGCTGCCAAGTCCAGAGTCTCTCATGGGTCCCTGTACGGCCTCCCATTGCTGCTGTCTCCATCGCCACACTCTGCCATGTGCCACATTCAGGTCTCTTCACACTGCTTGTGTTTTCAATTTTTTGACATAGGGTGCTGGCAGATTACGGGCCTCCCATAGCTGCTGCCAGGCCCCTAATCTGCCATGGGCCCCTATATACCACCTCCTCATGCTGCTGCCAAGTCCAGAGTCTCTCATGGGTCCCTGTACGGCCTCCCATTGCTGCTGTCTCCATCGCCACACTCTGCCATGTGCCACTTTCAGGTCTCCTCACACACTGCTGTTGTGTTGAATTTTTTGACATAGGGTGCTGGCAGATTACGGGCCTCCCATAGCTGCTGCCAGGCCCCTAATCTGCCATGGGCCCCTATATACCGCCTCCTCATACTGCTGCCAAGTCCAGAGTCTCTCATGGGTCCCTGTACGGCCTCCCATTGCTGCTGTCTCCATCGCCACACTCTGCCATGTGCCACATTCAGGTCTCTTCACACTGCTTGTGTTTTCAATTTTTTGACATAGGGTGCTGGCAGATTACGGGCCTCCCATAGCTGCTGCCAGGCCCCTAATCTGCCATGGGCCCCTATATACCACCTCCTCATGCTGCTGCCAAGTCCAGAGTCTCTCATGGGTCCCTGTACGGCCTCCCATTGCTGCTGTCTCCATCGCCACACTCTGCCATGTGCCACATTCAGGTCTCTTCACACTGCTTGTGTTTTCAATTTTTTGACATAGGGTGCTGGCAGATTACGGGCCTCCCATAGCTGCTGCCAGGCCCCTAATCTGCCATGGGCCCCTATATACCGCCTCCTCATGCTGCTGCCAAGTCCAGAGTCTCTCATGGGTCCCTGTACGGCCTCCCATTGCTGCTGTTTCCATCGCCACACTCTGCCATGTGCCACATTCAGGTCTCTTCACACTGCTGGTGTGTTGAATTTTTTGACATAGGGTGCTGGCAGATTATGGGCCTCCCATAGCTGCTGCCAGGCCCCTAATCTGCCATGGGCCCCTATATACCGCCTCCTCATGCTGCTGCCAAGTCCAGAGTCTCTCATGGGTCCCTGTACGGCCTCCCATTGCTGCTGTCTCCATCGCCACACTCTGCCATGTGCCACATTCAGGTCTCTTCACACTGCTTGTGTTTTCAATTTTTTGACATAGGGTGCTGGCAGATTACGGGCTTCCCATAGCTGCTGCCAGGCCCCTAATCTGCCATGGGCCCCTATATACCACCTCCTCATGCTGCTGCCAAGTCCAGAGTCTCTCATGGGTCCCTGTACGGCCTCCCATTGCTGCTGTCTCCATCGCCACACTCTGCCATGTGCCACTTTCAGGTCTCCTCACACACTGCTGTTGTGTTGAATTTTTTGACATAGGGTGCTGGCAGATTACGGGCCTCCCATAGCTGCTGCCAGGCCCCTAATCTGCCATGGGCCCCTATATACCGCCTCCTCATGCTGCTGCCAAGTCCAGAGTCTCTCATGGGTCCCTGTACGGCCTCCCATTGCTGCTGTTTCCATCACCACACTCTGCCATGTGCCACATTCAGGTCTCTTCACACTGCTGGTGTGTTGAATTTTTTGACATAGGGTGCTGGCAGATTACGGGCCTCCCATAGCTGCTGCCAGGCCCCTAATCTGCCATGGGCCCCTATATACCGCCTCCTCATGCTGCTGCCAAGTCCAGAGTCTCTCATGGGTCCCTGTACGGCCGCCCATTGCTGCTGTCTCCATCGCCACACTCTGCCATGTGCCACTTTCAGGTCTCCTCACACACTGCTGTTGTGTTGAATTTTTTGACATAGGGTGCTGGCAGATTACGGGCCTCCCATAGCTACTGCCAGGCCCCTAATCTGCCATGGGCCCCTATATACCGCCTCCTCATGCTGCTGCCAAGTCCAGAGTCTCTCATGGGTCCCTGTACGGCCTCCCATTGCTGCTGTTTCCATCGCCACACTCTGCCATGTGCCACATTCAGGTCTCTTCACACTGCTGGTGTGTTGAATTTTTTGACATAGGGTGCTGGCAGATTACGGGCCTCCCATAGCTGCTGCCAGGCCCCTAATCTGCCATGGGCCCCTATATACCGCCTCCTCATGCTGCTGCCAAGTCCAGAGTCTCTCATGGGTCCCTGTACGGCCTCCCATTGCTGCTGCCAGGAGGCAGCAGGGTCGCAGCAGTGTCAGTGGAGGCAAACGGCCACGGAGTAGAGCACCAGCTCCACTGCAGCCTACCACCACGGCCAGTAGTGGTGCCGGTGTGCACGGAGGAAGTAGCAGTCAGCCAGTGAGGAGTAGAGGAGGCAAAGTTTCCTACTCTGCGGTGTGGCAATTTTTCGTCAAGCCGCCCGAGGAAGTAAACGTAGCCGTATGTCGACTATGTGGCCAGAAAGTCAAGCGTGGCCAGGGGGCCCATGTTGGGACTACAGCGTTGCGTCAGCATATGCAGCGTCGCCATTCGGTGGCCTGGGAAAACCGTGATAAAGATACGGCGGTTCTGCCTGCCCCAGCCCAGGGTTCCATTTTGTCATAGGGTGCTGGCAGATTACAGGCCTCCCATAGGTGCTGCCAGGCCCCAAATCTGCCATGGACCCCCATACCGCCTGGTCACGCTGCTGCTGGGCCCACAGTGTGACCTGGGTCCCTGTACCGCCTCCCATTGCTCCCACTCTGCCATGTGCCACTTTCAGGTCTCCTCACACTCCTGCTGGTTTCCATTTTGTCATAGGTTGCTGTATGGCCTCCCATTGCTGCTGCCTCCACCGCCACACTGTGGCTCCAAACACTGGTTTTGGCCCCGTGACTGGCCAAATGAGTGAAGTATGCGGTGATTCTAAGATCGACGGCACTCATCTGCATGTCATACTGAGTGACAGTATTATTTCTCTTCCCCAGCAGACTCCAAGGGCATTTAAATTAAAGGTACAGTGTTCTGCACTAATATTAAGTCTCTCTGAAGCCTAGAAACACCCTTTTTTAAGTTAAATTCACAGCGAATTTATTCGACTCGAATCGAATATTGTCCACGAATTCGCCGAATCAGTCGAATCGAATTTTTCATTTCTTCGCTCATCTCTAGTTATTAGCTGAAAAAGGGGGGGTCTGTAAAATGATACCAAAGACCATGACCTGCTGTACGTATATCCCAGATAACACAGGCCCAAATGGGAAGGTGACACTGGCCATCAAGAGGTTGGAGGACCTGTCAAATGAGCTTAAGGAAAACTCTGGTATTACACATCCCTGGGATCAGTGGTTTGGATGGCTGAGTGGCTGGCAGAAAGCCCTCGCCCAAGCAGGGGTGGTTATCCTGGGTATTATCATTCTAATGGCAATAGTCGCCTGCTGTGTGATCCCTTGCATTAAGAGGCTAATAGGAAAAGCTGTGAACGAGATCTCCCCTACATTCCTGAACTATAACAATGTTGAACATCCCCGTGAAGAAAGGGAATCCTATACTCCCTTACAGACTATGGCCCCTGATCATCATATTTCAGACTTATAAAAAAAAAGGGAATGCTACAAATTTCCCCCCCCCTAACAGGCAACTATAAGCAGGGAAAGACAGTGCCTGACTGTGGCCTTCTCAGGACGTATCGAGACTCTAGGGATGGATTAGCCACTCAGGGGCTCTATATGCGTCTTAAAAGAGTTCCAGAGGGAGGGCCACCAGGCAGTTAGGACATCAGAAGATATAGGGACAGTCAGGAATAAAATAGCCATTTTAAGGGGGGATTGTAGTGGATTGTGATTGACAGTCCACGTTTTATTAGATGATCAGTAAAATGACAATTTTATAGTCTTGCTACTGTCTGTATCTTGCTCTTTAAATTCCTTACTCTCTTAAGTAAACAATCAGATATAGGTTGACAGAACAATGATGATAATTAAGATGGCGCCTTCATCCGGAGTCTCACCCTTGGTGACTCATTAGGAGAAAAGTATCTTTTAATGTAAACAACCCCCATAAAAGGGAATGAGTCTCTTTGGGGACAATGATTGGAAGGTATCAACACGGATGGACGAACACGCAGAAACCCAGTGGACTTTTCACCCAATCAATGTATATGCTTTGCCTGCATCATATGCCCTATAAATGATACTGTTAGTTCCTCAATAAAACAGAATTTTAGGAACTTGGCATTACTGCGAAGTGTCAGTGTCTTACTTCCACGTGCACGTATTCTCATATTAATTTGGCTCACTGGTAGATCACGGTAAATGGTCTGTAAGTGACCTAGTCCAGGACAAGAACTATTGATATCTACCAATGGAGATTTCACATAAACTCCTATTGTAACAGTCACCCCCTTGTAGCCAGTAAAACCAGACCACACATGTAATAATGGCTTATATACAATCTCCTTTACGATTTATAGTTTTGCCTTTGTATTCTGAAGACTCTTTAAGCACAAAATGAAGTCTACTGACCCATTGGACCCCTTTGGAAGGCAGCAGGGAGGGGGACTAGACCCCATAGCCAGGCAGAATGGAGGCAGATTGGACCCCATTGGCAGCCAGCATGGAGGTAGACTCCAGTACAGCTCTGTGATCTCTTTTCCATAGATCTGGATCTCAATATCTGTAGTCCATCATTTGCTCTGGATGTACTAAATTCATAATCACAAAAGAAAAAAAAATCACAAATCACAGTTCTCAGCAGTCCAATAATAAATAAGTCTGAAATGCGATCTGATCATGTTGCATTTTTTTCTTGAACATCCTTCCATAAAGATTTTAATTTGGTATAGCTGACTTAGTTAAGTCCTTTGGATCAGCTTTCTTGACTTCCTGAAATTATACTTTATTAGTGTGAGCACAAATTATTATTATTATACAGGATTTATATAGCGCCAGCAGTTTGCTCAGCGCTTTACAATATAACGGGAGACAATACAGCAACAATACAGTTCAATGCAAGAGGGATAGGAGGCCTGGGTATCCAAAGATACTCAGTCAAAGTTCTTCTTTTTGAACCTTTAAATATTCACATTGCTCAACCATCCAACAGCAGCAAATGTTAGTCTTGTCTTTCCATCACATTTACTGAATTTTATCGATAAGCCTTAATTTCACATCCTCCTGTGTCTGGTGCCATGGGCTTCCTTCATTACTTTTATCATTTCAGTCCTTTCTTCAACTTTACCAATCTTGTCCATCAACTTCTCCATAAAGCTCAAAATTTTTAGTAGCTATTCAACAGTACACCACCACCAAATAAAAAAAAACGTATCCCACAATGTTCTAAGACTGGAATATTCCATAGAAAGGATTGAGGCACAAAATTTAGAATAACAATGGTGTCTACTTTGAATAGCCAACACCTGATAGTCAATACACAGAGGGGACATGATGAACAATGGTGATGGGATCCTGTATGTACAGTAAGCATGGAATGAACAATAGTACAGGTGGACCCCCCCAGGAAGACAATAGGAACAGTAAACATTGGCAGTGTTATGCTAATAACTACCACAACCCATTCAACAGCCAATGTTAGGGGGGCAGTACACCTCAAAAGTCAACCTCAACTTATAATAATGTATTCTAGATGTAACAGATATTAAAAACACAATCCAACAAATACGTATCTGCTAAACTGACCACACATACACAGCTCCATACCCTAGAACGTTTTTTAGCCTTGCACAGAAATACCAAAACTCATCTATTTAAAATAATTGGAAGTAATGAATTCATTTCCACTTTCCCAGCAATGAGAATGCTTAAAACATTAAAATCATCTCCATAAGTTTCTTCTAGTTTCACTTTCCTGCAAAATGCAATGGGGTTGATTTAGTAAAACTGGAGAGTGCAAAATCTGGTGCATCCCTGCATAGAAACCAATCAGCTTCCAGGTTTTTTTGTCAAAGCTTAACTGAACGAGCTGAAGTTAGAAGCTGATTGGCTGCCATGCAAAGTTGCACCAGATTTTTCACTTTCCAGTTTTAATAAATCAACCCCAATGCATTTAGGTGACACAAAATTTCAATAATGAAAAAACTGTTAATGCTTTTATTAAAAAAAGTCAAGTTTTTTGCCTTATAAAAAAAAAAACCATACTGAGAAAAAAATAAGTAAAAACTTTAACAAAAAAAAACAATCTTTCTGTTCCTTCTTAATAAAAATATGTCACCAACAAAAACACAAACCCAAGAAACTGAAGTAAGTTGAGCACATTTTAACCAAATCAAATTAAACACAAAAATTCCCACTACTGATATCCTCCCCATTAAATTGAACTGTGTTTAATGGTTCTTCCAATATATTTATGGGAGATCTAAATATTGAAAAACAATTCTGTGGTGTATCCTCCCTGTTTGTTTTGGAGGTCTTCTAATACCCACTATGTTGCACTGAAACCCTCAGTTGAGTGTTCTGACAAGTGGTCACAAATTAAGTTACCCAATCAATATACTTTACTAAATTATACCACTAGAGATAATAGATCTCAGAGAGTTCATTGTCTCAGCAACCTTTCAGCACATTTTTTTTGGAGGGAAAATTACAGGGTCAATTTATGCATTCTTGGAAGGCTGGACACTCGTAATGCATATCTAAACAAGAAGATCCTTTAAAACGGATATCTGGAAAACAAAGATTTGGATCCCATTGTCTAGATAACTACCCAGGCACTGGATAGTCTCCACCTATTGTCACACTTTCAGGCATACAGTATCACCTGCAATTAATAATACAATATCAAACAATTCCCATCTTTCTTCAGAACTTGGACAGATAAGACAACATATTACACAACCACATCCATCAAACTCTAAATAAAATATATTTCTTGTTATCAGATTATTTACACCTGTCAATGGAGATGTCACATAAACGTAGATTGTAACTCATGGGGACCATTATGTGTAATTCCACTTTAAGCTGAACATTGTCATATACAAATCTAAATGATTTACATTTTGTAGAAAGAGTGTCTATGCCATCCATTCTCAACTTTTTCAACAAGGAGGAACCTTTGACATAACTTCCAAGTCTCAGAGAACCTCTGCTAATAATAGATAGAGCTTCAGCTCCGTGTACATTAGTGTGATGGTCAGTGGGAAGAATGTTCCTTACATTTGTGGTCAATGGAAGAAAATGCCCCCTACAGATAGCTTGAAAAGATCACTGGTGTCAGTGGCAGAAATTGCTTCTTTCTCATAAAATGATGTCACCAACAAAAACACAAACCTAAGAAACTGAAGTAAGTTGAGCACATTTTTAAACATATCAAATTAAACCCAAAAATGCCTTCTGATATCCTCCCCATTCAATTGAATTGTTTTTGATGGTTCTTCCAACATATTTATGGGATATCTAAATATCTACAGATCTGGGTTCCTTGCCTCAACACTTGGTTTGTCATTCACCCAGAACATCATGTCAGTATGATATTTTCCATTACTTGATCTACACATGGCTTGTTCTAGGTCACTGACCCACCAAGTAGTGAAGAAATGATGAGGATGTTTGGAGATGAATCTCTAGAAATAAACTCAGATATGGAAGCTCCAATATTTCTATCCTGACAGGTCCTTTTAATCCTGCAAACTAGTTTTCTATTGATTACAGTTTATAGTCATTTATTTTTTATTTTTAATCAAGTCATTTTTAAACTAACCCCATTGGTGTACAATGCTGCCAGAAATAAGACCTAATGGTATAAAAGAACAGTAAGAACCTACAGCCATTGTGACAATGAGATTTGTTTCATTTTTTTCATATTTCATTATCTGGTTAGTACTCACTCTTGCATTAGTTATTTTAAAATTCTAAGTTCTTCTAAAAATATAAATCTTATAAAATAAAACTAATTTTCCATTTCATTGTTAATATGGTGGAAAGTTTCATTTTAAAATTCAGTAAAGTTTCAACATTCTTGGGTTTCATCATGTTTAATTGTATCACCTATTCTCTAGAAAACCTTTTAATATGCAAATCAGCAACAACAGTCCGGGTTTATTTACACAACATTTCTATTAGAAGTCAACCAATCAAAAACCTCCCTTCTCTGCCTTTCCTGCCCATCTCCCTTGTATAAAGCGGGCCTCTCCCTCCTCTAATCAGTGACTCTACTTCCAGAGATTCCGGTATACTCATCTACTACAGCCCAGCTGGAGATTTGGTGACGTTGTCCGGTGTTGATCTGCAGAGGAACCCAATACTCAAAGAAAACTGATTTGACTTCATCACAGCGGAATCTTCACCACATTAAGGTAAGGTCACTTTCATCCTTTTCTTTTTTTTCTCTCCAGGACACTATGGCCTCCAGTGCTTATTATGTGGAACGTCTTCTGGATAGAAAGGTCTCCTTCTATTCCCGAGGATTAAAGAAGATAGACTTAGAGAAGCACGTCCACATTGTGAAGAAACTTGGAGAAGGTGGATTTGGGAAAGTATTCTTGGCAAACGACAGGAAAACAGGTCAGTGAATAATTCTATCCACCATTTCAATATCCTCTATAAATATTTATGTATATGCATGTAAATACGATCTGCAACACATAGACTTTTTTTTCAAAAGCTCACTGATTTGTAGATGTACTCTAAAATATAAGCAGAAGTACACAATGATCTGGAGTAATTTTGGACCACTCCTCTTCACAAAACTGTTTCAGTGTAGCAATATTCTTGGGATGTCTGGTGTGAATTGCTCTCTTAAGGTCATGCCACAGCATTTCAATCAGGTTGAGGTCAGGACTCTGACTGGGCCATTCCAGAAGGCGTATTCTGTGCTGTTGCAGCCATTGTTTTGTTGAATTACTTGTATGCTTTGGGTCATTGTCCCGTTGCATCACCCATCCTCTGCGGAGCTTCAGTTGGCGGACAGATGGTAGTACATTTTCCTTCAAAATGTCTTGATAAATTCTGAAATTCATTTTCCCATCAATGACAACAATCCATCCAGGCCCTGAGGCAGCAAAGCAGCCCCAAACCATGATGCTCCCTCCGCCATGTTTCACAGTGGGGATGAGGTTTTGATGTTGCTGTGTTGTGCCTTTTTTTCTCCACACATAGTGTTGTGTGTTCTTCCCAAACAACTCAATCTTGGTTTCATCTGTCCACAGTATATTTTGCCAGTAGTGCTGTGGAACATCCAGGTGCTCTTTTGCAAACTTCAAACGTGCTGCAATATTCTTTTTGGACAGCAATGGCTTCCTCCGTGGTGTCCTCCCATGTACTCCATTCTTGTTTAATGTTTTCCTGATTGTAGATGTGTCAACAAAAATGTTAGCATGTGCCAGAGATTTCTGTAGGTCTTTAGCTGACACTCTGGGATTCTTCCTTACCTCATGCAGCATTCTGCGCTGTGCTCTTGTAGTCATTTTTACAGGACGACAACGCCTAGGGAGAGTAGCAACAGTGCTAAACGCTCTCCATTTGTAGACAGTCTGTCTTAGCGTGGACACATGAACATCAAGGCTTTTGGAGATACTTTTGTAACCCTTTCCAGCTTCATGCAAGTCAACAATTCTTGATCGTAGGTCTTCTGAGAGCTCTTTTCTGCGAGGCATGGTTCACATCAGACAGTGCTTCTTGAAACCAGTAAACCCAAAACAGGCGTGTGTTTTTTAAGGGCAGGACAGCTGTCAGCAACACATCCAATATCATCACACTGATTGGAGTCAAGGTTGGCCCACTCCTGGCTCCAATTAGCTCTGGGAGAAGTCATTAAGCTAGGGCCTCACATACTTTTTCCTCCCTGCACTGTGAATGTTTACATGTTATGTGCAATTAAACCATGGCAACATCTAATGTTTGTGTAGTATTATGTTCCGCAGACTGTGTTCTTCTATTGTTGTGACTTAGATGACGTTCAGAGCACATTTTATGCCCAATTCATGCAAAACTCCACGTAATCCCAAGGGGTTCACATACTTTTTCTTGCAACTGTAAATCATTGTCTTTTGTTTAGAGATCCATAGATTGATGGAATATCCACATTAACTCGTAATATGTTGTTTTTACAATCTACCCAACCTCATGCATTACATTCAGATGTTCTTTCTTCATGTTCCCTTGAAATAAAATGAAACAATTCCATCCGAGGTTGTCTGGTAGGTTGTAGATTAGCAGTTGCATGCTAAACAATTCAGGACCAAAACATGATTTCATTTATTGCTAGCTGGAAATATTTTTTTCTTTCATTAAGCTCTGACATTGCTCTGTATTACTAGCAGCGCTTGCAGAGAATGAGGAAAGTGAGGCTTCCCACCTGTTAGCTAGGTGTCTCATCACACAGTGGAAGCAAAAATTTGTTACCTCACCTCTGCATTCACACCCAAACATGGCGTCACTTTCACACCTGCAAATGGTGGAGTATTTCCATCTTTTGTCTAACCCCTGTATATTCCCTATAAATGAGACAAACTCAACTGATGATAAAAGAATAAAAAATACAAGCCAATTAATCTCTGATTCTCTGACCACATATACACAGCTATATACCCTAGAACATTTTAGCCAACAAATCTCATCAACCTGTCACATCACATGCCAGGAAAATTAAGAAAAAAATAAGTTGTGCTTGTACATGATTGGATGATGGAAGTCAGCAGAGCTCCTCCCTTATTTACTCTAACAGATTCTATCATATCTAACAGAAAGCACTCCTACGCT